>NW_024404457.1:0-634217 GCF_905171775.1 Rana temporaria | reverse complement strand
CTCAGGAGCTCCGCCTCTTCATGCACACTCAGGGGCTCCGCCTCTTCATACACACTCAGGAACTCCACCTCTTCATACACACTCAGGAGCTCCGCCTCTTCATACACACTCAGGAGCTCCGCCTCTTCATACACACTCAGGAGCTCCGCCTCTTCATACACACTCAGGAGCTCCGCCTCTTCATACACACTCAGGGAGGAGAGAAAGGGGAATCCCACATCATGTAACACTTTTTATTAGAAGGAAATACTAAAATCTGCTCTCACTGAGGTGGGAAGCTGCCACATTTAGCATTGGTAGTCATACTGCAACTGAAGGTTCATCTTGGCTGAATAGCCAATCAGTGCAGCCGTTATCTCACCCCAAACAGGGCAAATTCAGTCCAAACCCAAACAAAACCAAACAAGTGATCTGTTTATTGGTCCCTTATTGGTGACCGATGGGAGAAGGATCCCCTCATATCAGTGATCAGTGAAAGAAGGACATTTTTACATTATCATGAGATTGTTGTTACTGAAAGACAGAAATGTATCAATTCACAGGGAACCCCTAAAAACCTTTGGAGGATCCCTGGCTGAGAAAGGCTGAACTAGTCAGTAATATATTTCTATCCCCCTTGGTGGGAGTGGAGATGACCCATCTATAAGGATATACAATGCATACACACACAGCACAAGGCCGTGTTCACACTACGAAATGTTTCTCACGGCTGCAGTTCCTCTGAGCTCCACAAGGCGGTGATCTCACTTATATCATAGAGACAGGAAGTCATGGAAGACAGGAAGTGATGTTTAGTTATAGACAGGAAGTTTCTGGTGAGAGGTGAGTCGGGAGGAAGTAGAGAGAAGACGTTGCTGGAAGAGGCAGCAGAGGAGGTAATAAGATCTTATCTTCTATTTACACCCAGTAACCCCGTCATGTCCGTCCTCTTCCTCCATAGTCACTGTGACGTCTTTTATCTCCAGCAGATGATAACACACACATATATAGTGTGGAGACCTAGATTAACCCCTTCAGGGGCAGAACATTTCCCCACTTACAGGGCCGGAAAACACTCTCCATTTTGGAGATGTGTCACCTTTCCCACCAATCACCTTCTCACCTCATCAGTCTATATCAGGGGTCTCCAAACTTTCTAAACAAAGGGCCAGTTTAGACTTTAGAGGGGCCAGTGAGAGTAGAAAATGTCCAGCGGAAGTAAACAATGCCCCATCATTGGTGTCAGCGGAAGGAATTGTACCCCATTGTTCATATCAATAAAATGAATAGTGCCCCATTGTTTATATCAATAGAAGGAATGGTGCCCTATTGTTGGTGTCAGTGGGATAAATAATACCCCATAGTTAGTGTCAGTGGATGGAATAGTGCCACAAGGGCCAGATAAAGGCAAGCAAAGGGCCGCATGCAGCCCCTGGGCCACAGTTTGGAGACCGCTCATCTATACTAAATGGATTATACCACTTCTATTAGTGGGAGGGGTGTTACAGTCTAAGGCATTGGAAGAAATCACATCCAGGTACATGTGAATGGACAAGTTGGTGACAAGATACACAGCGGGTCCAGCCATAAGGGCAGTGAGACCTATCTAGTAATAGAAGGTCCATCCATTGTGGTGAGTGTCATCCATGTGGGGTCACCTGGAAGTGGTCACGTGTTTATCTGTTACTAATGGCACAGCACCTGATCACCTACCTCTTGTTTTTCAAGTAACTAATATATGAAGGAGACTTTTTGATACATTGGACATTAGTTGTGTTTTCTGGTGTCATTCATTTCTTTATTCTTTACATGTGGCAAACTGTTTAATAATCTTTATTTATATTTTTGGCAGCGCAGTCCATATACACATTTACTGGAGATCATATGACCATCACATTGCCTCCACCTCCCTCCCTGATAGAATAGAGAAATACAAAGAAGATTCTAGAAGTCACCAGAGAGATGATGGAGGAGAGGTGAGCGGTGCCGGGAATTCTGGGACATTATCCAGTAACAGACAAGGGGTGTGTCTGGATGGTGACTGTATCATTGTGTGTGTCAGGTTCCTATAAGGTGTCAGGATGTCCCTGTCTATTTCTCCATGGAGGAGTGGGAGTATTTAGAAGGACACAAGGATCTCTACGGCCTTGTACTCACGACCGGATCTGTGCGCTGGAAACTGTCTGCCCGACAGTTTCCGGCGTACAAGGCTGATTTGTGTTTTGTTCCGCTGGCGTGTACACACCAGCGGACCAAATTCCCGTCGTACCGGAACGCGTGCACGTAAACTACGTACGACGTCACTATAAAGGGGAAGACCAAAGTTAATGGCGCCGCCCTCTGTTCCTCTTTTGCTAGTTACGTGTTTGCTCGTGTTAGTGAAGGTTTGGTTAGAGCTGATTCGCGCTTCTCGGTCTCCAGGCTTTGACAGCGTGTATTCACGGGTTCAGTGCGTGTGCTTGCGGTAACGTAGTTGTCATTCGGCTATAGGCAAGCAGGTTGTTTCTGCTTTAGCAGTTGCATCCTGTGCGCTCGTATCTGTTTGTCACGCGTTTGTCGCAGGTAGTGCTGGATTTGCGAGTGCTTTCTGTTTCAGTGTGTTCTTGACTGACCAGCCGGCCGGTTTGAAGCCATGATGGAGCAGCAGCGTCAATTTTCGCGAGTTGGTGCTGTTTATGGGATGGCTGCTGGATATGTTCATTTGTCCAGTACTTTGGCCAGAAACAGGGGGCGGAGGCGTTTCTGGACCAAGAATTGGTTGCGCCAGCGTGACCAGTTCTCACATATGCCTCTGCTTAGGGAACTCCAGGAGAATAATCCTAATGACTTTAGGAATTTTCTCCGCATGACGGACCCCGTATTCAACCGTCTGCTGGATCTTCTGTCCCCCTATATCACGAGGCAGGACACTGTGATGCGCCAAGCCATCACGGCCGAGCAGAGGCTTATTGCCACGTTGCGGTACCTGGCGACTGGGAGGAGCCTGCAGGACCTCAAGTTCTCGACAGGCATCTCTCCGCAGGCGCTTGGGGTCATCATACCGGACACGTGTGCTGCCATCATCAAAGTTATGCATGAGGAGTATATTAAGGTAAGTTTCCTGGCTCTAATAATGTGGCCAACTAACTTTCTTTTTATTTTCCCAGATATGCTGTGTGTTTAACTAACGTTACCTTTTCTCCCTATGCATGTTGATATCAGCTTTACATGTTTTATTCTTGGCCTACCTGCATATTTGTCCCTTACCCAATATTAACCTGTCCAGCATGCTATCCTAGGGACAAACCCACCTTGCCATTTTTTCAAACAGGACTTTTTGGTTTTTGTGCCCCCCCCCCCCCCCTTCAAACTTTTATTGTCCCCATCAGAGGGCTGTGGAGTCTCTTAATGAAGTGGCCCTATATATTTCATTTCCCAAATTCTCCATGCACATTTTTCTAATGCAATTTTAATACTGTGAACTGTCACAAGGATGCTTGTAGGATGTATTTGTTACAAAGTACTAAATCTCTAATTTTGTTTGTCCCCACAGCTACCCTCCACACCACAGGAATGGCAGTCTGTGGCTTCCCAATTTGCCCAGCGGTGTGATTTTCCAAACTGCGGTGGAGCAATAGATGGGAAACACGTCCGCATTGTGCCCCCACCCCGCTCGGGGTCGTACTATTATAATTACAAGGGTTATCATAGTATTGTGTTGATGGCGGTGGTGTCGGCACAGTATGAGTTTCTATATGTGGACGTGGGGAAGAACGGCCGGATGTCTGATGGGGGAGTGTTCGCACGGACTGATTTCTATGATCGTCTCCAAGCTGGTGGTCTGGCATTGCCACCAGATGAAGATAATGTGGAAGGACTTCCGTTTGTGTTCCTAGCGGACGAGGCTTTCGGGCTTGGTCCTCACCTCATGCGGCCTTTTCCCCAGAGGACCCTCACCTCAGAGAGGAGTGTGTTTAATTTTCGGTTGGCCAGGGCTCGGAGGGTAGTCGAGAATGCCTTTGGGATACTCACCAACCGGTTCCGCCTGTTCAGGACATCGATACATCTGGCGGAATATAAATTGGACACCGTTGTATTTGCCTGCTGCATTTTGCACAACTTTTTACGCAGGCACTCCCAGACGTACCTACCCGACATCGGTTCTGAGGCAAGACTACCCTCAGATCCCCTTCCCGGGCTGGACACTGGTCGCGCTGGCTTGGCCCCCCAATCAGCTCGTGAGGTACGCGACAAATATGTTGAGTACTTCATGGGTCGGGGGGCCATTGCTATGCCAGATCATATTTCTTTCTAATTCGGCCCCCAAAGAAAGGAATATTCTAAAAAATAATAAATAATTAGACCATTGGACTTTATACAGTTGTTTGTCATTAATGCTTTTTCTCTTTTTCTGTCTTCCTGGTTCTCTAACTAACTTCTTCAATTGTAATGCATAATTGATTTCTCCACTTTTAGTAACTAACCACATTTTGCACAGTATTCACTCATCTACAAACAGGGTATTGAGTCTAGAAATAAGAAGCAACTCCATTTGTAAATGTTGAGGTCAATTTTTTTTAATTTTTGCTTGTTCATGACCCCAAAAATAATTTTATATTTTTTTCATTACTCCCTGCTTTTGTACTTAGGAGTCTTCAAAATTTTTTTAAAATTTTTTTTTTTTTTTCAGGTAATTCAACCAAAAATATTATGCAGATTATACATTTATTAACAAGTTCACTTTTTTTTTCCTCAAATATAGTTAGATTTATTGTTTACATATATATATATATATAGATTATATTTGGTGGGGTGTTTACCGCCTTAATTTTTTTTTTGGCCATATTTTTTAGGCACAAAAAACAATAATTTTTTAACCATTTTTTTTTTTTTTGGTGTGTTTTTCTAAAAGAAAATTTTTAGGTGAGAATTTGGAGTCAAATCTCTACTTCACTAAATTCAGTGATTAGAGAGATTTATAATTCTATATATATATTTAAAAAATTTTTTGGCGTTGTTTATTCTTTATGGTCTAAACTTTATAGTATCCCAAAATGTTCAACATGGTCAAAAAGTAACAAAATCCAATTCAAAAAATATAAAAACTCACAACAGCAGTCAGTCATGGTGTGCTTTCACACTGGAACACGCCAAAATTGGAAGATACACACATTCAGTGCAAACTCGCCAAATGTCATTGGTTCAACAGACAAATGGCCACATGTGCTATCTGACATCATGGGTGATCAATGTCTGTGTTTTGTGGGAGCAAACCCTTCCTCTCAACTACTTGAGGATGGAGGAGGGGGTTGGACCCACAAAGCACAGACATTAGATATTCTGTGATGGCAGATAGCACATGTTGGCACACTGTGTGTGTATATTCAAATTTTGGCGTATTCATTATTCAAACTGTAAAAATGTTTGTGGGGGCGGGGGATGGGCGGGGGGTGTTTCAGTCTTTGACACGGCCCATCATGTCAATAATGTTCTTAAAATTAGATTCGATCACCATCATTCTTTGCCGCATATTGTCCATTTCCGTGCTGCATTCCAAAAGGACATTTGTTACATTCTGTTCCATGAGAAACATCCTTTCACGCATATTGTGCATTTCAGTGCTGCACTCCATTACCTGCTGAATAATTATAGCAGCACTTGCACGTGAAAATATTGGCACACCATCCTCCTCCCCTAAAACAACAAAAAAAAATGGCATTTACAATATTATTTTTCAATGAGGCCTATCTACATATGTTTTTTGGAATCAAGCTAGGGTGACACTGACCTGATGGGCTTCTCCTTTCCACCTCTTCGACATCTTCTATCACTCCTCCTTCTTCCACCACCTCCCCATCATCTTCAATCACTCCTCCTTCTTCCACCACTTCCCCATCATCTTGGACTCCTCCTTCATCCATCAATCCACCTTCTTTCAATTCGCCAAATTGTTCTTCCGCCACTTGCCCTTCATCTGCTATGACTTCTAAGTCCAAAATTACTTCTTCCTCCTCTCTTCCTTCCTCCTTTCTTCCTTCCTCCTCTCCTTCCACATCCTCCTCTCCTTCCACATCCTCCTCTCCTTCCACATCCTCTTCTCCTTCCACATTCTCCTCTCCTTCCACATCCTCTTCTCCTTCCACATTCTCCTCTCCTTCCACATCCTCTTCTCCTTCCACATCCTCCTCCTCCTCCACATGTTGAGATGGCAGATTTTGGCCTTGTCTGGCCCTCTCTGCCTCCTCCAAATGCTGGCGACTTCTTTCCCCTGAAATAAACCAAAAAAAATGTAGACTCATCAGCACACAGATATTGGAGAGCATAAATCGCACACATTGCTTAGAAGATGCTTTCATTTAGTTACTTTTATCTTTCACCAAACCTACATTTTGCAATTACTTCTATATGGCAAGCTCTGATCCTGCCCCTTTTTAGCAAAGTGACACACATGGATGTCCCCCCTAAACTGTATTTCTGGGAGACCCTACCAAAACCCATTTTTGATTTGGGGAGACACAGGTGCTCTGCATTGCAGATGTGAAAACATCTGCTTTATTACCACTGTTTTTAGAATGAATCCTGTTTGCCTTTCCCATTCTCATACTTTTTTTTTCTAGAACTAGCTTTTACACAATGTTTACAAACAAAGTTTTTGGCCAGTGAGCCATGTCCAGGTGTGTTGTTCCTGGAATAACCGAGCCTTTCTGATAAACTATGTGATGTTACGTTGTTTACTAAGAACACTGTTTGTAAATATGTAGTTATTTATGTTCTAAAAAATAAATAACAACATGTCTTTAAAATTACAAGCTGGCCAAGGAGGCAGATGGTGAAATATACATGGCAACACATTATTGCAGACAATCACCACCCCCCCCCCCCCCCCAACCCCAATATATATTTACTTACTTTTACGCAGAATTTTAAGTATTTTCTTCATCTGATGTGGCTCCCTCAATTTTAAGTCTGACCATCGTTTCCTCAGCTGTTCCTTGGACCTGGTGATCCCAAACATCCTCTGCATTCTCCTCGCCACCTTGTCCATAATATGTGCCTTTCGGCGGTTAGGGGTCTTGTATGGCCCTAATTCCCCATCATAGTCCTTCTTTCGCATGATGTAAACTAACTCCACCATTTCCTGGAACCGCATATTAGTGGCTTTATATCTTCTTTTCCTTGATCGGGACGTCCCTGCCTCTGTCCCTTCACTTGTGGCATGAGAGCATCGTGCCCGCTCGTGTGACATCGCCATCTTTCCTTTCCCACAGAGATTATGGGCGTGGAAAAGATGAATTCTTACGCCATGGGCGGAGAAGAGGGCGGCGTTTAATACATACGCGGAGTGTAGAGAATGCAAACAACGTGTTTACGTCCGTTACGCGGAGAATCTTCGAGCGCATCCAGAACATACACAGTTAACGCCATATTTCCTAAACTCATTGATTAGGGGCCTCGCAAAGGTGACGAGGGCGGGGTTTCATAAATACGCGGAGTGTTTAAAAGGTTTACGCCGTGATTACGCATCTTACGCGGTAATTAGGCGAGCGTGAGAAACGAGGAGCGAGAGACAGGAAGGTAAGGAAATTAAAAATGTGATCAGCAGAGGCCTTGAAAATGTAGACACATGGGATGGGGGTTTGGGCTGTTGGTTGCACCCTTTTTAAGCTATTCTGTCTATGGGGTACCACAATGTTATTTTGGTATCCAAATGCTTTTGGACACCTCACAAAATAGAGATGTGAACAATGCTGTACCTCATTGACAAGTTTTTGAATGGTGTATTCAGATCAGGCAAAGTATTGTTCAAGTGTTGGTTGTACAGAGGTCATTAGGAAGTGTCTTTTATGTCATCCATTGTCAGGGGTATGAGATTTACACATGAAAGAGTGCCTAGATGAAAACTGTCATTTGTAAGCATTGTTTAATTTAATATATTTAAAATATTTACTGCAATGTGAACAATGGCTCTGCATCTAGCAAATCAATGTTTGGTACAAGCAATGCGGCCGAGCTGCCAATCATTGTTTAAACAAGAGAGACTGTGTTTGGAATTAGATATAGGTAATAAATTTGAAGACACATATTAGATCAAGGTCAACGCTGATCCTTTGGAATATTTATTTTTCTGTGGTTTATGTTTTTGTAATCTAGACTCAAAAAGAAATATAATTTTGCTAAAATTGCAATGGACCTCCTACAAAGCAAGGAATCTATAGAGGCCTTACTTCAAAAATACCAGGAGACGCCCATCCTGTGGAATTCAAAACACTCGTTATATTGCAATAAAGAGGTACGAGCGGCAGCACTAGAAGAGCTAGCAAATTATATGCAAACTTGGGTGCCAGGATGCACTGCCAACATGGTGAAGGATAAACTTGCCAACCTCAGAAGCACATACAGGAGAGCATACAAAGCTAATAAAATCAAAAAATCGGGAGCAGCAGCAAGACAAGCAAAGGAACCCAAACTGTGGTATTATAAACAGATGGCTTTTTTGCGGGACGAAATGGAAGGCAGGAAAACGATGTCCAGTCTTTCTTCCAACCTTTCCTCCATGCTACCTTCCAGCGGACCTTCCCCAGATGACCACAGCCCTGCAGAGTCGGAGGAAGAGGGCCTGGCTGACAGAGATGCAGATCTGCCACCCTTCGATGAGGAGGTATAGTAGTTTCCTCTATATTTATGGCGTAAATAATTCTTGGTGGATTAATGATTAGATATTGTAAAAATAAAACCAAGCTGGAAAAAAGCAAACAAAAAGGTGTACAGACAAATAGGTGTCAGGGATGACAACTGCAGGGGTCAGAAGTAGAGTGTATTCAAGTAATAATGAACAGAAAATACTGAACGAAAAACATGAAAATGAGTGTGGTTTTATTTAGCGAAATTGTAAAAAAATTCTTTTTTTTTCCACACAGGAAGAAGAGATCAGCCAGGAGGTGGCAGATCCTCAGGTGTCTGTCAGCCAGGAGGAGGCCGGGGTCAGTGGCAGCCAGGAGGAGGCCGGGGTCAGTGGCAGCCAGGAGGAGGCCGGGGTCAGTGGCAGCCAGGAGGAGGCCGGGGTCAGTGGCAGCCAGGAGGAGGCTGGGCCCAGTGGCCTGCAGCAGGTCCACCCGGCCAGGAGAACCACCACCAGCCAGTCTTCTCCCCCCCAGGTGAGGCCATCAGGCCGAAGGAGGCAGTTGAGGCCTGTGGAGGAGGCAAGCCTCCGCATGATCCAGGAGGCAAGCGCCATCATGAGGGCCCCCCTCAACCCCACAGAGGCCTTCAGTGCCTCATTGGCCCATGATTTAAATGAAGGGGAGGAGGACCAGAGAAGACTGGCAAAGGCCCTGATGAACCAGGTCCTTTGGTGGATGCAGAGGGGCCTGCTGACCCCAGACACTGGGCTATGTGACCCGGCCCGGCTTGCGGAACACCATCCTCCTGCTGCCACATCAACCCCACCTGCAAGACCCCGTGTTCGATCCGCTGGAAGGCTGCCTGGAGGGAAGGCTGGAAAGAGGAGGAAACGTTGATTTTCTGCCTTCCATTTCCTTCCACATAAAGGACATCGTGTTTGTACTACCACAGTTTGGGTTCCTTTGTTTGTGTGCTGCTGCTTCATATTTTTGTGTTTGGCTCCTGAGGCTTGGAAGTTTATCCTTCACCATGTTGGAAATGCAAGTTTGCATATAGTTTGCTATCTATTCTAGTGCTGCCGTTCTTTTTATTTTTTTGTGATGACATTTGCCTGAATAAAAGGCCTTTTGCTTTCATTTGAAAACATGTCTATTGTTTGATATACTGTGGGGATTATTAGGCAGCAAACCTTTAATAAATATACAATGGGTAATTTACAAAGGACACACTCCTTGGGGGGGGGGGGGGACATTTGGTGTGCCAACATGGTTTAATATTCTCTAATGAAACACCAAAAAAAAAAAAAAAAATTTCAAAAAACATGTAAAAAAAAAATAGTTTAAATGGTGACATAACTAGAAACAAAAAAAAAAATTAAAAAAAAATGAACATTCCTTTACAAAAATGACTACTCTAAATTATGGAGGACCACCAACCAAAACACACGTCTGGCATAGAAAACATTATTAAAGGATTACATCACAAGCAAGAAATGTGACATTTCAGTATGGGACAACTCTATTGAAATTGCATCAGCAAGAGAACGGGGTTATTCTAGCAAGAGAAGAATTAATAAAACGAGGCTTTAAAATGTGGTTTAGTGCGCCTTTTTAAGACATTGTTCTCTTGCTAGAATAAAAGGTTTCTAATGACGAATGTGCCATATCCCAAAGAAACGCGAGTTTTACCTGAACGAGCGCTCCCGTCTCCTCATTTGGACTGAGCATGCGCGGGGTTTTTGTACGCTGCTTTTGTGTACAGACGACCGAACATGTCTGACGGACACGATTCCAGCAGACTGTTTTAAAGCAAGACCAGGAAACAGTTGTTCGTTGGAAAACGGTCTGGCCGACGATTGTTTGCTGGAATTCTGTACGTTACTGCCTACACACGAACGAACATGTCCGCTGAAACTGGTCCGCGGACCAGTTTCAGCAGACATGTTTGGTCGTGAGTACGAGGCCTACAAGGACGTCATGATGGACAATCAGCCGCCCCTCACATCACCGGGTAAGAGGAGACTTTATTGTAAAGGAGAGAGCAGTACGGAGGCTCCACCTAGATCCCCCATCATCTGATAAACACATAGAAACAATGTATTCAGTCAGTGTGTGTGTTTCCTACAGATGGATCCAGTAATGGGAACCCACCAGAGAGATGTCCCCATCCTCTGTATTCCCGGGATTCCACACAGGAAGGTCACACCATCCCCCACCATCATCAGGTAGATGAGGAACAATTATTGGTAGTTCTGATTTATACACAGCATGTTTGTTACAATGAATGTTTTATTATATATTCAGAGTGGAAACCTCGGGGATGATAATATTGTTGTCAAAGAAGAGTATAAAGAGGAGGATGAGGAGTATGGAGTGATGGAGGAGTTTTCAGAAGGACACAAGGATATGATGGAGCCACCTAATACCAGGAACCCTCCAGAGAGATGTCCCCGTCCTCTGTATTCCCGGGATTCCACACAGGAAGGTCACACCATCCCCCACTGTTACAAGGTTGGTGGGATGGAGGTTATAAAACACACTTATAGTGTGGATTTTTTATGTGATGTCACAATAATAAAGCTTATATCTTACAGATGATATTCTCTCTCATTCTCTTGATTTAGAGTGGAGATCCAATAGATATAAAATTTGAGGTTAAAGCAGAAGAAGAGACGTATGTGAGGGATGATCAGCAGTCTATGGAGGAGGATGGAATAATGAGGCTAATTCTAGAGGACGGCACTCTTACAGAGATCAGCACAGGTGGGTCATTAACACTAAATACATTTCTCCACCCATACTCCTCACTGATTGGTCCAGAGTAGGGCAAGGACTGGGTGATATCAGCCTGTAATCTCCTGGTCACTTTGCTGAGCTGTGTTCCCCGTCCTGTATTCCTATTTCTCTTCCATTCATGGACGGACACAGCATCCTTTGACAATAGGGTTATATCCGCTTCCTTTAGGAGAGTTTAGGCAGAAAAAAAGCACTTTAAGTGTTAACAACACATTCCTCAGTGCAGCTCCTCCCAGGGGGCGTGGCCACTCGGGTATAACCCACACCATGCTCTAGCAGCCTCAGTTTTTTCCTGCCTAACGACAGGAGAGGTCAGGCACTTCTGGAGTCCTGTACTCTGGAGATTTTTTTCTTTCGATTTTTTTTTTCGCTTTTTTTATTATTTTGTTCCTACATTTTTAAATCCTGTGATTCTTCTATCAATCAGGGTCTTGGCTCTTGTAGTCCCACCATGTTCAGCTATCGAGCATGTGCCGGCCCTCAGCTCAGCTTTGGGACGTCCACGACAGGCCCTGTTGCTCCAGGGGCGGCCGGGGAACATCTTGTTCTAGGGCACACATATGACCAGTCTTTTATGGCTTTGTCACAGTGTGTCTGGCCGACAGCCATGCTGTTTAGCGGACGTTGGATCTGTCTGGGATACCTCCAGCCGGTGGTCGCAGGACGGGTAAGTAGTGGCCCCTTGCTCAGGTAAGTGGCCTGGCTGGAATTTTCCCCTGGGAGGTCGACTGAGGGCTTGCCCTGCTTTCCTCTCTCCCTTATTTCCTTTCCCATTTGGGTAGCGGCTGTGAGGGGGGCTTTCTGGGGTCTCTTATTACACCTGGGCCTGTGTGCATAGCGGGGGCTGAGTGTGTTCACTGCAGGGGGCTGTGTGTGTTCACTGCAGGGCCTTTTTGTGTGCTATAGTGATTTTGTGCTGTACTGTTTTTTGCTGTGTCGCTGTCTTTTTAAATGCGCAACGGCCGCCATTTCGCCGGAGTCTGCTTTATATAGCTCGGCGGCCATTTTCTTGTGGTCCTGTGCGGTTTTTACACATTCGGCGGCCATCTTAGAAATTGTGTGGCCGCTTTAGCGCTGCAGTAAAGACCGCAAATCTGCCTGAGGGACAGACGCAGCGCAGCTGGCTTCTTTGCACACCTTAGGCTTCTCTCAGACCGCGCTGCACCTGGGTGAGGTGGTGAGTTTCCCTGGGGGCCCCTATACTCTGTAAGGCCGGGAGTTGGCCGTGGGTATTTCTACTTTGCTGTTAGGGGACACAGCAGGGGGGGGGCATTATGGAGCCTGGATAGGTACTTCTCCCCTGTAAGCCTGTGTTAACCCTTGCTTCCCCTCCCCCTGCCGCATCTGCTATGGCAATGTCGGTGGCGTTTTTTCTCGCCAGGTTTGAAGCGACTGGTGGCCGGATGGAGGGTATATTAGCGCCCCCCTCCCTGGCCTGCTTCTGGGGATATCTCCGACACTCTGTATTGTCGGATGATGCGGGCTTAACCCACGCGCACAGTGAGAGCGACTCTGATCAGGGTCGGTTACTGATTGGAAATGTTGGAGCTATTTTTTCTGCAGGCGTGATACTCAGTACTTGAGGATGGGGCGAGGGCACCTGGTGTGCCAGTCCTTTTTGGGTCCCGCAAACCGCCATGCACTGACAATGTTTTCCTTGTGTGTAGGTGAGTGAATTGCGCAATTCACTCACCTACACATATTTCTTAAAGGACCAGACACCAAACAGGTGTCCTGACCCTTTCTTCTTTGATTGCAGCACACCCTATATAATAACATAATATAATATATTTTCACTTGCGCCAGCAATATCTTTACTGTTTAATGTTTTCCTTGTGTTCCTTTTTTGGGACAGTTGTTGTACAAGGAATGGGATACGCCGTAGACAGTTTTTGCATTGCGACCCGTTATCCCTTTGTGGAGGACCTTTTTAGTAAAGTGGGTCTCTCCTCTGTCCGTGGACCCTCCCGTGTCCAGGGTGAGCTAACCGCCATGTGGATGGGGCTCCTGCCTTTGAGGACCCCGTGGATGGGAGAATGGAGCCTGTGGCCCGCTCCATCTTCGCAGTAGGGGGTTCGGCTGTGAGACCGGTTTTGGCCGGGGCTCTGGTGTCACGGACTCTGACTGCACGGGCAACGTTTTTTTGCTGCAGGAGCTGGAGGCTTCCGAGACCTGCAAGGACATGGCTGAACAATCAGTTCTGGGTCTAAAATTTGTCTGTGAGTCGGTCCTGGTTACGCTTCCCAGGGCTTCTGCCTATGCGGTGGTACTGCGCCGCCTTGTGTGGCTGAAGTGCTGGTCTACGGACTAGTCCTCAAAGAAGGCCTTGGAGTTGGAGTTCCTCTGTTGAGCAACTCCGGTTTTGTTTGGGGTGTAACCTGGTTTGCTGTGTTGTTTTCCCACCCCTCGAAATTTTTTGACACTGCTTGGGGATGTCCCTAAGGTCAATGCTGCTGTGTCCATCCATGAACGGAAGAGAAAATAGGATTTTTGTACTCACCGTAAAATCCATTTCTCTGAGTTCATGGACGGACACAGCACCCACCCCTCCTTTGTTTGTACTGCTTGTTATGAACTGAGACTGCTAGAGCAGGGTGTGGGTTATACCCGGGGGGGGGGGGGCACGCCCCCTGGGAGGAGCTGCACTGAGGAATGTGTTGTTAACACTCAAAGTGCTTTTTTTCTGCCTAACTCTCCTAAAGGAAGCGGATATAACCCTACTGTCAAAGGATGCTGTGTCCGTCCATGAACTCAGGGAAATGGATTTTACGGTGAGTACAAAAATCCTAATCAGTACTCATCAGTGCCGCATTCATGTCACATCAGTTCTCATCCGTGCCACATTCATGCCACATCGATACTCATCTGTGCCACATTCATGCCACATCGATACTCATCCGTGCCACATTCATCAGTAGATACGCCAGCCTAAGTCTGAATCTGCATCTATGCTAATTTAAGCGTATTCTGGTAACCAGATACGCTTAAATTAGGCTCAGATACGAGCGGCGTAAGTGTCTTACACCGTCGTATCCTAAAGTGTAATTTTTAGGCTGACCGCTAGGTGGTGCTTCCATTGAGGTCGGCGTAGATGCGCCTATTCACGAACGTACGCCCGGCCGACGCAGTACAGATACGCCGTTTACGGAACGCATTATCAGGCCTAAAGTTATTCCATCAAATAGCTGGAATAGTAATGTTAAGTATGGCCGTCGTTCCCGCGTCGAAATTCGAATATTTTACATCGTTTGCGTAAGTCGTCCGTGAATAGGGATTTACGTAATTTACGTCCACGTTGAAACCAATAGGCCTGTGCGGCGTACGTTGCCGCAATGCACACTGGAATATGTAGGCGGACGGGGCATGCACCGTTCCAAAAAAACGTCAATCACGTCAGGTCAACCAAAATTAACATAAAACACGCCCCCTCAGCCTATTTTGAATTAGGCGCGCTTGCGCCCGCCGCATTTACGCTACGCCGCCGTAACTTAGCAGGCAAGTACTTTGTGAATCATGTACTTGCCTCGCTAACTTACGGCGGCGTAGTGTAAAAACAATACACTACGCCAACGCAAAGTTAGGGCGGGCTTTCTGAATCCACCTAATAGAGCTAGATTCAGGTAGCTCGTCGCATCTTTTGGCCGGCGTAGCGCATCTCAAATGCCCTACATGCGTTATGTTCTGTTTAATGCCGTATAATTCAGTGCGTTACTGCATGTTTAACACCGTATATTTTGGTGGTTTACCTTCCGTTAACACCATATATTTTCAGGGTGTGTTACTGCACATTTGACGCAGTATATTGCAGTTTTACTGCAGTATAATATGATGTATCAGTGGAGTGTGTCTGTGTAGTAGTTGAGTACTCAAGTGCACCAAACACCACTTTCCATTGATTAAAATGCATATGTGCATTTATATATTTGTGTGTGTGTGTACATATGTTTATATGTGTGTGCATTAATATATGTGTACGCATGTACCTAGGGTAGGGGTGTCCAAACTTTTTTCAAAGAGGGCCAGATTTGATGAAGTGAACATGCGTAAGGGCCGATCATTTTGCCTGACATTATTTGAACCATTAAAATTTGGTCTAAGTGTGTTCGTTCGAGCACTAATACACTGCTCAACAAGAATTCTCTTGCCTTTGTGGCTGTGTGTGGTGAAGAGATGAGCGTGAGCGTGTTATTTGGATATACCATATTGGCGTATAACACCATGAATGCAGCCTCTCCATTGCCATGAATGCAGCCTCTCCATTGCCATGAATGCAGCCTGATCGTGTCCATCTGCAGCCTCGGAAGGGGGGGAGGGGTGGCGGCGGGATGAGCACCAACAGATTACATACAGGAGAATCTCCTGTTTACACAGCAGCCTCTTTAATACAATTTCTCCCGTCTCCTATGATAGACAGAGGAGTCCGTCCAATGGCAGCCTAGGAGACCGGACTTCCTATTACAGATGTCACTGAGTAAACGGGAGATTCTCCTGTATGTAATTTGACAGCACTCATTCCCCCTCTCCCTGTCCCCTCCGAGGCAGCGCAGATAAATACAGTATATATCCAAATTACCAGGGGGGCCACATTAAACTGGAACATGGGCCGCAATTGGCCCCCGGGCCGGACTTTGGACATGCCTGACCTGGGGGTATTCTTCATGGGTGCCCTGACTGGAAAAAGATGGAGAAACACGGAATAGAGGAACCCCTCTCTCCATTTTCCTCCTGCAGGCGCTGAATGCCTGCAGGAGGGGGAGGAGGAAAAGTGGGGGGAATGGAGAGAGATTGGTTCCTTTATATGCAGCCACACCCACAAATCCTCCTATCCAGCTCTTTCTGCTGCCCCCTGTGCTTTTTCCTGCCCCCCCTTATCCCCACAGCTCTGCAGGGTTCTCCCCTCTCCTGTCGGCTGCTGTGGTGGATCTGTCAGGATGAAGTCTTCTCAGAAGGGAGAATCGGTTATCCATACCGATCCCTGACTCTGTCTATTTACAACTGAGACATAGTAAACTGCCTCTTCTATGCTTCAAAAAAAAACTGCAAAAAAGATAAAAAAATGATATTGTAAAAAAAAAAAGAATAAAACAAATAGTATAAAAAACTACTGACACCAGTGGGAGAACTACCACACAAACTTCACACTTGTAACCGGGCCCTGGCATTACGCCACCGGGCTCATAGGGAAGGGCCGCATAATCCGAAGGTCAGGGGGGCCCTTCATGGTTTCTTGCATCGGGGCCCTGAAGGTTATAGTTACACCACTAGTTTGTAGACGCTATAAAATTTCACAAAAAATGAATAATATACACTTATTTTGGTTATATTTTCCAAAGATATGTAGCAGTATAAATGTTGGCCAAAATTTATGAAGAAAAATTACTAAATTTTATAACAGAAACCAAGAAAAGTTCATTTTTTTACAAAGTTTCAGTTTTTTTTTCATTTATAGCGCAAAAAAATCCCAGCAGTGATCAAATGCCACCAAAAGAAAGCTCTATTTGTATGAAGAAAAGGACAAACATTTCATATGGGTTCAGTGTTACATGACTGAGTAATTGTCATTCAAAATGAGATCACTGAAAGCTGAAAATTGGCCTGGGCAGGAAGGGGGTGAACATGTCCGGTGGGCAAGTGGTTAAAGGAAAAGTTTACTATTATTGTGCATTAGAGCTGCACGATTCTGGCCAAAATGAGAATCACAATTTTTTTGCTTAGAATGAAGATCACGATTCTCACGAAATATTTTACATTTATACAAAAAAAACTTTACTGGCTAGTTTTTTTTAAAATTCATTAAAGTAATTTTTTCCCAAAAAAATTGCATTTAAAAAGACTGCTGCGCAAATACAGTGCAACATAAAATATTGCAACAACCGCCATTTTATTCTCTAGGGTCTCTTCTAAAAAATTATATAATGTTTGGGAGTTCTAAGTAATTTTCTAGCCAAAAAAATAATGATTTTAGCTTGAAAAGAGCTGTCAGAAAAAGGTTTGGTGTTTAAGTGGTTAAACGTTCCTAATTTACATACAGAAGTTTATTCCTTTGATGTAAAAGTCAATGTGATACAATGTTTAGACTTTTCACTGATAAAGAATGTTTTCAAAACTTGGCAGATTGCCCAGACTTGGCAGATTGCCCAGACTTTGGGGTAGATTCAGGTAGCTGCGTTTTATGTTACGGCGGCGCAGCGTATTGTATTTACTCTACGCCGACGCAACTTACAGGAGCAAGTGCAGTATTCACAAAGCACTTGCTCCGTAAGTTGCGGCGGCGTATCATAAATGGGGCCGGCGTAAGCCCGCGTAATTCAAATGTGGAAGGGGGGGCGTGTTTTATGTTAATGTGTGTTGACTTGACGTGATTGACGTGATATACGAACGGCGCATGCGTCGTCCCTGTACATATCCCAGTGTGCATTGCTTCAAATGATGTCGCAAGGACGTCATTGGTTTCGACGTGAACGTAAATTACGTCCAGCCCTATTCGCGAACGACTTACGCAAACGACGCAAAAAATTCAAATTTCGAAGCGGGAACGACGTCCATACTTAACATTGGCTGCGCCACCTAATAGCAGGAGCAACGTTGCGCGGAAAAAGCCTTACGCAAATGACGTAAAAAACTACCGCCGGGCGCACGTACGTTTGTGAATCGGCGTAACTAGGTAATTTGCATACTCTACGCCGAAAACGACGGGAGCGCCACCTAGCGGCCAGCGTGAGAATGCACCCTAAGATACGATGGCGTAAGAGACTTATGCCAGTCGTATCTTAGGCTAATGTCGGCGTATCTTGCTTTCTGAATACAGAAAGAAGATACGCCGGCGCAGATTTGAATTTACGCGGCGTATCTATGGATACGCCGGCGTAAATTCTCTCTGAATCCGGGCCTTTGACTTTTGGATGAGAGCAGAGAGGAAATTATTTTCATGTCAAAGATCGTGAAACCCTGTGTCAAGAATCGCAACGGGAAAAAGATTGCGATAACGATTCTTGACAATTAATCGTGCAGCTCTATTGTGCATTATGTATACAATTAATATATCCATGAAAAAAGTCTCAGCTTTCAGTATTACTTTAATGTAAAAATCCCCCCTCCCCCTCTAACCTCCATATATCTTCATGTGTGACTCCCAGGTAAAATCCCCATATCTCCTACTTCTGGGTATATTTATTATTATATATATGATATAAGATATATTACTTTCCCTATCTCACAGTATAAATGAATCTCTTATAGTAGTGATTATCTGATGTTTTTGTACTATAAAGCAGGCCTCCAATTTTCCACTCAGTTACTCGCATTTTGGAAATAAGGGCTGGCGAGGAGCTGGGCTTCCTGGGAGAGGGGGGAGCACCGCTGGTGGGCGGGGTTGATCGGGAGCCGTTCTCCCAGCGATCGCCCTGGGAGGAAGAGAGCGTGGAGAAAGAGGAAAGCCGCAGGATCACCAAAGTCGGATAGCTCGCTGTAACAGCTTACATTACAATTACCTCTGCTCTGCTCGCCATCACACATAGCCGCGGCTGTGATAGACAGAACACCGGTCCAATGCTGGGATGTGTTCTGTCTATCACAGGCATGGGGTCAGGAGGAGGCGGAGCTGTGTATGACGGCGAGCGAAGGCAATTGTAATGTAAGCTGTTCCGGTGTGCTATCCTGCACTGTGATCCCATGGCTCTCCTCTTCCTCTACTCATGATTCAGGCCGCCCTCACTCTACCCAGGCAAGGCTACAATGGTGGGCACAGTGAGGCTGCAATGGTGGGCACAGGTAAGGCTGGAGTGGTGGGCACAGGTAAGGCTGCAATGGTGGGTGCAGGTGAGGCCTCATTGTTGGGCACTGGTGAGGCTGTGCTGAGGGGCACTGATAAAGACGTTGTTAATATTTCCACTTTACACCTACTTCTTTATTCTTATAATATTTGCTTCTATATTAAATAAACTAAAAATCTGTCCAAATTCATGTAATCATACAATATTTTGTGCTCAATATAGCGTTCTCTGCAAGTCCACTCTTCTATATAAAGGGAATACTTACCTTTGTTACAGCAGCAGTCCGGTAGAAGTTATTTCTGGAGGTATTTGAGTTGTTACACATAGCGCAGGTTTTTTCTATTTATATTGGGGACATAATTGCCCAAATCTGGGGATCAGGAGCCATTTCCACCCTTTACTCTCGGCTGGGGTTCTTTGTATCCATATAACAGATGTTCTACATGACTAAATCTCACATCAATTTTACTGCAAAATCAAAGGAGCCAAAATGTCTCCCCCCCCTCCCCCGAGCAGTAATATATTTCTATCCCCCTTGGTGGGAGTGGAGATGACCCATCTATAAGGATATACAGTACATACACACACAGCACAAGGACGTGTTCATTCACACTACGAGATGTTTCTCAGGACTGAAGTTCCTCTGAGATCCACAAGGTGGTGATCTCACTTCTACCAAGACAGTAATTCTCTATGGAATACAGACAGGAAGTGATGTCAGGCACAGACAGGAAGTTCCCGGGTGAGAGGTGAGTCGGGAGGCAGAAGAGAGGAGACGTTGCTGGAAGAGTCAGCAGAGGAGGTAATAAGATCTTATCTTCTATTTACACCCAGTAACCCCGTCATGTCCGTCCTCTTCCTCCATAGTCACTGTGACGTCTTTTATCTCCAGCAGATGATGATACACACATATATAATGTGGAAATGTATTTGGAATGGTATGGAATTTTGGTGTCACTTTCACCATCTGTTCCCCGTCTCCATCATTATGATGTTTGTGTTGCTCTGTAGTGTCTTACCAAAGTTTTATGTGCTGATCTTATCTTTACAGCTCTGCCCTCTTGCTGGTCTGACTTTAGATGTGAAAGGTTTGCTCTGATTGTCAACCATCCTTATATTATCTCATGATTCATCAATTAACAAAAAACACCCCCACCTTTGACAGTATAACACTGGAGCACCCTTATGGGGTCAGCACGTTGCTGGGGTTCTTTCCTTTAGAGATTCTTTCTCTAAGTGATTCTTTATACAAGTGATATGTACAATAAAGCTCTGCACTCCAGTGATTGCACAAAGTGAACATACATAGAAAACTGCACTGAGAAGTACCAAACAGACTGCAGGTGACCCGTCTCTCTATTTAGCTCTCCTTCTACTCTGTAACATGCGCTTCCTACCACTTGTGTCCTCTTTCCTCCACCCCTCTTCTCCACCCCACACCTTATATATATCACCCTCCTTTCTGTCCTCTCCCTATTACTGCACTCACCAACTCCTGATACTTCTACACCCACATGCTGATAAATCCTCCAGGACGCTTTGCATGTCCCTTCATATAAATCACACTCCCACATCACCTCCCTCACCCTTTTGCTTCTCCTAACCTCTGGTGACATATCCCCGAACCCTGGGCCTTCTATCATTTGAAGTTGGCATGTTGTTAGTTGAGGAAGGGACAATTTGGCTAGGAAGCCAGCTATCAGCTCCGATTCGGGTTGGTGAGTAAGGGGATCTTTCTCTAAGTTGTAGAGGGTTCCATCGTAGTTACTGAAAGCATTTACAATGGGCTAGATTCAGGTAGAATCGTGCATTGTTACGGCGGCGTAGCGTAACGTAGATACCGCCGTAAGTAAGTGAGGCAAGTGCTGTATTCACAAAGCACTTGCCTCCTAAGATACGGCGGCGTATTGTAAATGGGGCCGGCGTAAGCGCGCCTAATTCAAATGAGGATGAGGGGGGCGTGTTTTATGTAAATGGGTGGTGACCCGACGTGATTGACGTTTTTTACGAATGGCGCATGCGCCGTCCGTGTACATATCCCAGTGTGCATTGCTCCAAAGTACGCCGCAAGGACGTATTGGTTTTGACGTGAACGTAAATTACGTCCATCCCTATTCGCGAACGACGTAAAAAATGTAAAATTTGACGCGGGAACGACGTCCATACTTAACATTGCGTACGCCTCATAGAAGCAGGAGCAACGTTACGCCGGAAAAGCCTTACGCAAACGACGTAAAAAATTTCGTCGGGCGCATGTACATTTGTGAATCGGCGTATCTAGGTCATTTGCATATTCTACACCGAAGACGACGGAAGCGCCACCTAGCGGCCAGCGTAAATATGCACCCTAAGATACGACGGTGTAAGAGACTTACGCCAGTTGGATCTTAGGCTAATTTCGGCGTATCTTACTTTCTGAATACAGAAAGAAGATACGCCAGCGCAGCTTTGAATTTACGTGGCGTATCTATAGATACGCTGGCGTAAATCCTTGCTGAATCTAGCCCAATGTTTTTAGGATGATAATGTTTATCATTAGTGATAGGGTGGACTATGTAAGGGCTTCTAGCTTTGTACCTGCAGCCACGCAGACGGTAGGCGAGAATTTTCCCGGCTTTATTGCCATTGGCATAATAAGTCATTTTTAGTCGTCTAGTAGACTTCTCAACGTCCCCCAGAAGACAGAGTCTGAGATCATGTCTAATTTGTGAGAGTTTATGGGATATGGAGGGCAAGGGATCCTGTTTGTTCTGGGTTTCCAGATCATGGATGCTGTCAGTAAGTTATTTTATGTGTCTTTCCTCTTAGCTTTATAAAAACGCCTCGCATGAACGCTTTGTGGGTGTTCCACATGGTAGAGTAATTTTCCACAGAATCTACATTGTCAGCAAATTAAGCATTCAGCTGAGTTTCTAGAATTTTCCTGGTATCCTCTCTCTGCAGGAGGGATGGGTTTGCCCCAGATGAGAGGGAGTCTTCTATAGTGAGAGTCACAGATGCGTGGTCTGACCACGTAATAGTATTTATAGTCATATTGGTGGTACGGGATAGGAGGCTTTGGTCCACTAGAAAGAGATCTATGCAGGAGTAAGAACGGTGGGGTGTAGAAAAAAAAGTGAAGTCCCTTTCACCCACGTGGCAACAACGCCATGCGTCAAACAAGCTGTGTTGATGCAGTGTGCTCAGAAGAGAAGGGCATTTGCAAATAGATGTAGAGGTTGAGTCTATGGTTTTATCTGGAGCAAGGTTAAAATCTCTGCAGATCACCAGGGCCCCTCTTCTGAGCAGGTCTATCATAACACAACTGAAGTTCAGATTTCTGAGAAAAAAGGAACATGTTGGACCCAAAGGTTAACTGCTCGGGTCAAAACAATTTAACTGTTCACTCGGATGCAGCTGGCTTCTGCTCAAATGTAATTAAAGGGGTCAAGTTCGTGACTAAGAGGGCTTCCCCTCCTCCCCCCGGGACTTGAAATTCCTAGACAAGCCCACCAGGTTCAGGCATGTTTCTTAGAGTTTTTTGCAGTGACCATTCTCCATTCTGATTCCACAGGTTGCGCTTTTTTCATTTTTTTTTTATTGGAGTTATTGTCCAAGTCAGGGACAATGTGCCATTCCTTGAGCAAGGAATGTCAAAACGTGCGTAGTCCCGTCTTTGGTGATAGTGATGTTGGTTGGGTACCCCCACCTGTAAGATATCTGGTGATTCCTGAGTGCCTTGGTGATGGCGACCAAGCTTCTCCTTTTTTTCAATGTATACTGCGACAGATCTGCATATAATTGCAGGTGCTGGTATTGGGGTGAGATGCATTCCTTGGTACGCATGGCCACCATGAGCTGCTCTTTGGCATGGTAAAAGTGTAATCTCAGAATCACATCTCTCGGAATTTGAACGGGAAGGTAGGATGGTTTGGGGAGGCAATGGATTCTGTCTATTGTGACATCTAGTCAGATGAGGAAGGAGTTCTGTAAATAGGGTAGTGACGTAGGCCCTCAGATCACCTGTTGGACGGACTCAGGGATACCTCTTATTTTCATGTTGTTCCTCCTGCTTCTGTCCTCCATGTCTGCCATTTTTACCTTAAAACCCTCCATCTCGTCCTCATTCTCCTTCTGGGCATCCACTAAGTAATTTATAGTGGATGCAAATTCCCCCATTTTACATTCGATGTGATCCACCCTTGACTCCACCTCCTGTATGTCTGTGTGAAACTTCTGCATGCAGGACATCATGTTGGCCTGTATAGAGCTTCGTAATGAGAGCAGCATATCTTTCAGCACAGTGTCCATGACAGCCTGATTAGTGGTGGGGAATTTCTCAATTCTGTCTGGTAATTTCCTGGTGTCTTCCCCTGAGTCAACCTCTGGCCCTGTCACCGGACTGCATCCAGGGTCATCCAGCCTGAATCTAGCCTTAGCTGGGCTAGCTGATTGTGGTGTCAGGGTAGGATTGGGGGCTTACAGGGAAACCGACAGTTTTGCTGCGGGAGGTGGATGAAGGTGGAGGTGGTAGGGTGAGTGTATGTCCCCTGTGAAGCCGTTCTGTGCCGCTGTGTGTCCCGTTAATGAGGAGCTCCGCTCTCAAGCAGCCATCACAGTCTGCGGTTAGCCACGCCCCCCAGCCCTCTATCATTTAACTACCCAACACTCCAATCACCCTACACCCTCTGGCAGCATCTGCAATCCACAGAACTTGGTTTTCAATCCTCTTCTTCTTAAAACCAGCCTCCTCTTCTCCTGTGCCCTCTGGAATGCCCGCTCTCTCTGTAAAAAAACTCGCCTCCCTCCACAACCTCTTTATCACAAATCCATTTACCCTACTTGCCATTACTGAAACCTGGCTTCATGAATCCGACACTGCTTCTCCTGCTTCGATCTCCCATGGTGGCCTTCTCTGGACTCACTCCTCCAGACCAAGTGAATGGAAGGGAGGCAGAGTGGGAACCCTTCTAGCCCCCACACAGCACCTTTACCCACCTCCTTCTCTGACACTCTCCTCTTTTGAGGCACATTGTATTTGGCTTCTTTTCCCTTTTCTCTAAGGCCCCATACACACGGGAGGATTTATCCACGGATACGGTCCAGCGGACCGTTTCCACGGATAAATCCTCTCGAGGATTTCCGCGGATTTCTATGCGATGGCGTGTACACACCATCGCATTGAAATCCACGTCGAAATCCTCTGGCGATGACGTGTCGCGCCGTCGCCGCGATTATGACGCGGCGACGTGCGCGACGCTGTCATATAAGGAATTCCACGCATGCTTCGAATCATTACGACGCATGCGGGGGATCCCTTCGGACGGATGGATCCGGTGAGTCTATACAGACCAGCGGATCCATCCGTTGGGATGGATTCCAGCAGATGGATTTGTTTGGCATGTCAGCAAATATTCGATCTGCTGGTATCCATCCCAGGGGAGAAATATCCGCGGAAACAGCTGGAGTGTACACACCATAGGACAGTGATGGCGAACCTTGGCACCCCAGATGTTTTGGAACTACATTTCCCATGATGCTCCACTACACTTCAGAGTCCATGAGCTTCATGGGAAATGAAGTTCCAAAACATCTGGGGTGCCGAGGTTCGCCATCACTGCCATAGGATCTATCCGCTGAAACCCATTTGCTGGGATTTTTCAGCGGATGGATTCTATCGTGTGTACGGGGCCTAAGAATTCCTGTTATCTACCGGCCCCCTGGACTGGTATTAACCTTCCTGGATGACTTCTCTGCCAGGCAACCCTACTTTCTCTCTTATGAAATTCCCGCTCATCGTCTGCAATCCCTTTCTGCCAATCCATCCATTGGCTTCCATTCACCCAACAAAATAAATTCTAAATACAAACAATAACTGACAAAGCCATCCACAACTCAGCCCACACCTACATCACTAACCTAGTCTCACCATACCAACCAAATCGTTTTTTTTCATTCCTCCCAAGACCTCCTGCTCTCTCGCTCTCCTGTCACTTCCTCCCAGGCTCACCTCCAGGACTTTCCAGAGCCTCTCCCATCCTATGGAACTCCATACTCCAATCTGTCTATCTCCTACTCTGTTTGCTTTTAGATGATCCTTGAAAACCCAACTTTCCAGAGAAGCCTATCCTGTCCTCACCTAACATCTGTACATTTATTTTCTCCATCAGCTCATCCCCCACAGTTATTACTTTTTGTATTATTTGACCCTTCCTCCTAGATTGTAGTTGCTAACGAGCAGGGCCCTCTGATTCATCCTGTGCTATGCAAATTGTTGGTGCTATATAAATCCTGTATAATAATAATAATAATAATAATAATAAATGTACTTCCATGGGGGTAGTAGTTCTTGAATGTACAGAAACCCTCCTATTACCTGCCTCACATCCACATCCTATTATTGTGTGACCAATACCCTCCAAATAATTCTTTAATTTCCCAAAGTTATCCGTCTACAAGGAGACCTGTATAGATCAAATGATGGCACCAATGAGGATGGAGGAGGACCGGAGTCACATGACTGAGAAGATACTGAACCTCACCCTGGAGATCATCTACCTGCTGACCGGAGAGGTGAGGAGGATTCTGGGAGGTCACATGACATCACTCTTATCTCTATTAATAATACACAGACCTGACCGGAGAGGTGAGGAGGATTCTGGGATTCTAACATGATATTCCTATTGGTTCCTCAATACAGAGATTTCCTCTTGTGAAGTCAGGTGATCACATGACCATCACAGTGCCTCCATGTGACTCCCTAAAACCTGAGAGACACAACATGGAGAAGATTCTAGAAGTCACCAAGAAGATGATGGAGCTGCTGACAGGAGAGGTGAGGAGGATTCTGGGAATTCTGGGACATTATACAGTAACAGACAAGGGGTGTGTCTGGATGGTAACTGTATCATTGTGTGTGTCAGGTTCCTATAAGGTGTCAGGATGTCACTGTCTATTTCTCCATGGAGGAGTGGGAGTATTTAGAAGGACACAAGGATCTCTACAAGGACGTCATGATGGACAATCAGCCGCCCCTCACATCACCGGGTAAGAGGAGACTTTATTGTAAAGGAGAGAGCAGTACGGAGGCTCCACCTAGACCCCCCATCATCTGATAAACACATAGAAACAATGGGCCAGATTCACAGACATCTGCGCATATTTATGCCGCCGTAGCGTATCTCCTTTGCGCTACGCCGACGCAGCGCAGAGAGGCAAGCACTGAATTCACAAAGTCAGTGCTGCCAAAACCGCGCTGGGTTTTCTAGGCATAAGCCGGCGTATGTGGAAGTGGGTGTGAGCCATGCAAATGATGGGCCGAGTGCCAGACAGATGTGTATAACGAACGGTGCATGCGCCATCCCGTGGACGCATCCCAGTGTGCATGCTCAGAATCACGTTGGAGCTACTCCCTAAGATACGTTGTATCACTGCCTACGGTGTGAACGTAACCTACGCCTAGTCATATTCACGTCCTACGTAAAATACGTTGGCTTGTGTTCCGTAGCGCAGCCATTTGCATTGATGCTGCTGAGTTACACCTACTTTTATGGGGTATAACTTTACGCCGAACATATGACTTTACGTGCACTGCGTCGGACGGACGGACGTTCGTGAATCGGCGTATCTCCCTCACTTGCATATGTGAATAGAAAATCAATGCGAGGGGTTTGGCACTTCCGGACCTACGGGTCTACTTTTGGGCTGCGATCCTGGTGGGGTTTGGCACTTCCGGACCTACGGGTCTACTTTTGGGCTGCGATCCTGGTAACTGTCCGCTGGTGGCTCATGCGATCAAGGTCCAATGCTGCGGTATGTCTCGAAGCTGCTATCGTTGGTTCTTTACAGGAACTGGGGAATCTGATCTACCGAGGCCCCCGGGCGTATGATGCACTTTCCCTTCTCCACTAGGACCACACTTCGGGTTTGGGGGGTGGCGAGGAAGAGGTTTTCTTGTCCTAATAGATGGTCACCCGTTACCCCTCTTTGGGGTAACCCACACCTCTGAACCGTTCCGGATCCTCAGGTGTGGGCTAGGTACGGGACTAAGACTTTGGGGGACATCCTTACAGCTGGCAGATTCCTTTCCCTGATGGAACTTAGGGCCCGCTTCCACCTACCTGGATGGATGGCGTTTCGTTATCTCCAGTTGCGCCACGCTATGCGAGCTCAGTTCCCTTTTCCACCGACTTTGAAAATGGACCCAATTGAGGGTGAACTGGCAGTTGAGCCCCTGCGCAGCCCATGTCTACCTTATATTTTGTCCTGCAATCCTGCCATTCCCCTCGGATGGAGCGCCTCTGGGTGAAATGGAGTGAGGATGTGCCTGGATTGGACAGGGAGGATTGGGATGACTGTCTTGGTGAGAGCGCACAGGCGCTGATCTATTCCAGGGATAGGTTGATTCAGGTCAAGTATTTGCACAGAACCTACTTTACACCGCAGAGGCTACATGCTATTTATCCTGATAGATCGCCGCTTTGCACCAGGTGCGGTGGGCACATTCCTGCACATGTTCTGGAGTTGCCCTATGGTGGCTTAGTTCTCGACTGGAGTGGTTGAGCTCATTAATTATCGGCTTCATCTAGACTTGCCGGTCTCCCCTACTCTTCTGCTCCTCAGTATTCATGATGATGACCAGAGGCCCAGGTATACCAAAATACTTTTATGTTTCCTTTTCTTTTATGCTAGGAGGGAAATTGTTCTGAAATGGAAGTCCCGGTCCCCCCCCCCCCTCTGTGGGTTTGTGGGAAAGAGCTATTGGCTCAGCTTTACCTATGTATAAAATTACATATATGAATCAGCAATGCCCTGAGAAATATGATAGGGTCTGGCAGCCCTGGACTGCCTGAAGAACATGTTTGTGCCCTTTGGATTCTCCTTTTTTTTTTTTTTATGCACTTCTATAATACTGTGTATGTCTTTGATGCTGTTGCCAGACTCCCTACATGTGACTGTTTTGACTTCCATGGTTTGAACATTATTCTGTACTGCCTGTCTTTCTTTGTAACTTTTATATTTTTCTTCAATAAAAGAACATTCTGTTCATGTTAAAAAAAGAAAATCAATGCGAGCGCCAATTACATCCAGCGTAAATATGCGCCCACTCTACACCGGCGTAGGCACGTTACGTTGGTGGGATGAAGCCTATTTTCAGGCGTATCTCAGTTTCAGAGTCCGTCGCATAGATACAACGGTGCATATTTGCACTTACGTGGCATATCTGAAGATACGTCGGCGCAAGTGCTTTGTGATTCCGGGCCGCAGGATTCAGTCTCAGGAGATGGGAGGCAGCGGTGTGGGATCTCTGCAACTTGTCTCATGTGAACATTTAGGTCATCACTGATTACTGAATACCAATTTTATGCGTCCTGAAGCTTACACTGTATAATTTATATTGTACATTACATACTCCTGACCCCTGCACTATATACTCTATGTTGTACATTACATACTCCTGACCCCTGCACTATATACTCTATGTTGTACATTACATCATTCTGATACTATATAGTCCTACCCCCTGCTATATATACACATTGGGCCAGATTCACGTAGGACTTACGCCGACGTATCTCGAGATACGCTGTGTAAGTCTAAATGTGCTCCATCGTATCTTTGTGCTGTACCCACAGAACTAGATACGCCTGAAAATAGGCTTCTTTCGGCCGACGTAATTTTCCTACGCCGGCGTATCGTGGGCGCATATTTACGCTGGATGCATCTGGCGCACCCATTGATTTCCTATTCAAATATGCAAATGAGGGAGATACACAGATTCACAAACGTACGCGCGTTCAGCGCAGGCTACGCGCGGTGCGCGTAAGTTGTACTTCTGGCAAAAGTTACCCCTCATAAAGCAGGGGTAACTTTGCACCAGACTTGCACAGGTCAGCTGGAGAGTCGCTGCAGAGCCCCGTTACGGACGAGTTGAGCAACCACACTTGCAGGATAACACAACTGTATGCCAACATGCCAGGGGCAGCCGTGGTCCTAGCACTACTAATGTGTCCACCGGCACGTAGGAGGGCACGGGAGAGGATATACCGCACGCGCATGAACGTCTTTGGCATGGGGGATTCTGAGGTGTATCGCATCTTCAGATTCAGCCCTGCTGCCATCCTGGAATTAGCCACAGCCCTGCATGATGACATCCCCAGCAAGACACATCGCTCACATGCAGTGGAGCCACTGGTCAAGGTACTGGCAACACTCCATTGCCTTTGCAAGTGGATCTTCTCAGCGTACAAGTGGAGTCGTGGTTGTGATGTCACAATCCACCATGAGCAGATGCGTGCACCAGGTTGTCCCCGTAATCCTCAGATGCATATCCCACCACTTCATCAAACCCACCCATGAGCATCTGCGGCAGAAGACAATGCAGGATTTCTACAGAATTGCCGGATTCCCACGCACCATGGGGGCCATTGATTGCACACATGTGGCACTACGGCCCCCCCGTGCCACAGAGCACATGTACTGCAATCGTAAGCAGAGGCATTCCATCAACGTACAGGTGATAGCCAATGCCCAATGCCTCATATGGCACATCCGTGCCAAACAGCCAGGGGCCAGCCACGACCGCTACATATTCCGTCAAAGCAACATCCCAACGTAATTTGAACAGAACGTGTACGGCAGGCATGTCCAAAGTCCGGCCCGCGGGCCAAATGCGGCCCCCCTGTTGATTTAATATGGCCCCCCTGGAGATTTGTTTGTGGCCCCCAGGGTCACAAAAGATATATACTGTATTTATCGGCGCTGCCTTGGAGGGGGCAGGACGAGCGCCATCAGATTACATGAAGAGAATCTCCTGTTTACTCAGCAGTGTCTGTATTGGAAGTCCCGTCTCCTGGGATGCCATTGGACGACTGTTCTGTCTATAATAGGAGGCGGGACTTTGTATTAAAGAGGCCACAGAGTAAACAAGACATTCTCCTGTTTGTAATCTGTCAGCACTTGTCCCGCCCCCCTCCCTCTGCCCTCCGAGGCTGCAGATGGGCATCAATCAGGCTGCATTCATGGCACATGTGAGGCTGCATGCATGGCAATGGTAAGCTTGTGCGTGTAATATTTGCCGATAAATACAGTATATCCAAATAACACGCCCAAGCTCATCCTTAGTACTGAGAAGCGCTCTGGGATTCGTTGGGGCCACAAAAGAAATATATGCACTATATCCAAATAACACGCACAAGCTCATCTCTTCACCACACACAGCCACAAAGGCTGGAAAATTCTTGTTGGGCAGTGTAGTAGTGCTCAGACGAACACACTTAGACTGAATTTTAATGGTTCAAAGAATGTCTGGCAAAATGGTCGGCCCTCACGCATGTTCACTTCATCAAATCTGGCCCTCTTTGAAAAAAGTTTGGACACTCCTGGTGTACGGGAACAGCTGGCTGCTTGGTGAGTGACATGGGTGTCAGGCATGACTGTCCGACCCCGTGATGCAGACATCACGAGGGGCACATGCACGACTAACATCCTCCTGCCTTTTCCCGTCCAGGTGACTCTGCATATGCTCTTGGACCCCATCTCCTGACTCCATACCGGAATCACCAAACCAGAGGAGAGAGAAAATACAATGCTGCACACATACGTACCCGTGCAGTGGTGGAACGCACATTTGGCCTCCTGAAGTCCCGTTTCCGATGCCTGGATACGTCCGGGGGGGCCCTGTTGTATTCCCCAAACTTCGTGTGCCAGATCATCGGTGCATGTTGTGTGCTGCACAGCTACGCCATGAGAAAGGGCCTAGAGATTGACCTACGTGATGACCTGACCCCCGAGCCACACAGTCCCCCCCTAACCGAGGCTACCCCGTCTGCTGAGGGAAGAGCAGTCAGGAGATGCCTGGTGGTAGGCATCTTTGCACGTTAAACACACACATTCATCATGGCACAAGGTGAATGCACGCATGCACACCACTGTGGTCCCTAGCTCACACACACCACATACACTTGCAGGACTTGGGAGCAGCAACGCCGCGCCAAGTCCCCAATGGTGTCGCTGTCTATTCATACCACATTCACACGGTCGTGGGGATAACTTCTACCCGACGACCCAGGGTGACACACCTTACTGGCAGGTATGTCACCCCCACATTCACACACCAGTCACCCTGTAGCCTGCACTACTGACCGTGTGCAGTCATTATAAAACAAAAGGCTCTTCACCAGAGCATAAATAAAATAAAAGGCTCTTCACCAGAGCATAAATAAACAAAAAAGGCAATCAATTGCCCTGGCGTGGGCTACGCCTAGTGCCCCGGCTCCTCAGTTGCCTGGGGGGAGCCTCAGGTGGGGGGGGTGGGGCATCAGGAGCAGGCTCATCCTCAGGTCTGCCAGGTGCTGGCTGCCTGCCCTCCAACGCCAGGGCAATGCGGGTGAGCACCGCGTTGGTCTCAGCCTGCATCCGCAGCTGGCGGGTGGTGGTTTGCTGCTGGTGGCGCCTCCTATGCATCCCCTCCGCCGCGATGGCAGCACTATTGGCCTTTACAGCCACTGTCGGGCTCTTCACCTCTGTCACGAGGCGTGATGTCGTGGCCTGCAGCTCAGCAACGCAGGTCACCACAGCTGCACAGTTCCCGCTGATATCCTGCAGACTGTCGGGAATCTGTGCTGCGGATGCCAGGCTGTCTGCGACACGCCGCACGTCCCGGGCAACAGCACCCATATGTCGGGTCTGGCGGGCCTGATCCCTGGCCAGATTTTCCTGTATCGCTTCAGGAACACCCCTGGTTTTGCGGGTGGCCTTCCTGGGGGCAGGAGAGGCTTGGGGCCGTGTATATGGGGAGGCCCTTGAGGAGCTTCCCCTGATGGTGGAGGAGGGTTAGGGGCTTCCGCTGATGGTGGAGGATGGTGAGGGTCTTTCCCTGATGGGGGAGGAGGGTGAGGGTCTTCCCATGATGGGGCAGGAGGGTTGGGAGGGTCCAGGGATGATGGGAGCCTCCTCAACGAGGTAGACCACTTCCTCCAGGTTCCCGTGCTCCTCATCAAGAGGTGAGGTGTGGGCACTCTCATCCCTTGATGGCGTGGTTCGCCCAGCAGCCGATGACAGCCCAGCTCCCTCCAGCACATCTGTGGATGACACAAAACATTCACAGGTTGGTGGACCCACACACTTGTCACATATTCTCTTCCACCCCCTCACATGCTACACACTGTATAGGAGCTAAAACACACTTACCTGACCTCAAGGACTGGTCACCGGAGTCGAATCCCTCCATGCCCTCCACCACCTGCTCACGGTGCAAACATTCAGCAATGATCTCCTCCTCAGGTGTCAACCGCAGCGATGAGGCTGGTCCTCCTCCCGTGCCCCTGGCATGCTTCCTTATAAGGGCCAGCTTCTCACGGACCTGACGTCTCAGGTCATTTATTTTCTTTTGAACATCCTCGGGGGTCCTGATCGCATTCCTCACCGCACTGACCTGCAGGCTGAGCTCCCCCAGGATCTCCTTCTTCTGTACCTTGCTGGTCTGGGAACTGAGGGCACCATGAAGGTATTTATCATGTTTGGCTATCCTTGCAATAATGATAGCCTTCTCCTCCTTGGAAAAGTATTTTTTCCTCCTCTCCTTGCCTGTATTTCCAGCAGCCGCCATCGCTCTGCAAAAGTACCTTGCTTCAGGGGGGGGGGGAAAGCAGGATGTACTTTTGCGCCGGACGGGCGCATGTCTGGGCGTATTTATGCGTTCGGTGTAAGCCGGCGGGCCGGCGTATCCCAGGAAGTTGCACCGGCGTAGTTGCTCTGTTCATGATACGTCGGGCGTAAAACACTGCTCCACGCTCAGACCATCATTTGCATAAGGTCACACCCACTTACACTTACGCCGACGAAATTACGTTACGCTGGCGCAACGTTGGGAGCAAGTGCTTTGTGAATACTGTACTTACCTCTCAGAGTTACGTTGGCGTAGCGCATATGAGATGCACTACGCCGGTATAAAGATGCGCCAATCTACGTGAATCTGGCCCATAATATGTATTCTCTTTTGTTACACCCATTTCCTACCAGCTGGACATTTTATATCACATTATTATCAACATGTAAAAGTCTGTGCTCCAATCAGGAGCACAGACTTTTACATGTTGATAATAATGTGATAACATCCTCAGAATTTGGAACCTTAAACAGAAAGTGATTTGATTTTATTATTTGTTAAGCGCCAAATACAGTTCATGAACTGTGCCTAAGCGCTAGACAGACCAAATACATATACTGATAATCAAAAAAATAAGCATAGCAGATATCACATACAGGATAGATTAGTAATAAATAATGACTGAAATAGCATAAGGAGGACCATCTAAACAGAGGGAAAAAATGTAATAAAAAAAGAAAAGTTGAAGAAGCAAAATACCAGTCCACATTTAAATAGGCAGCAACAAGTCAGGGCAGGCTGATGAGCTGGTTAGTAGTAAATAGCACATGTCCCGTATTCATATACATTGGAAAGTAAGAGTCTTCAGTACCTTGCGAAAATGAGTTAGCGAGTTAATTTTCCGCATACTCTCAGGAAGATTATTCCATAGGAATACACCAAAGACTTGGAGAGTTTTTCCACCAGCTGCCGCAAAATTATATGGTTTCGGCATAAGGCAGTTTTGATTCGCCGAACGTAAAGATCTTTTTGGGATATAGTGGGAAACTATACTCGATAAATAGATTGGATCTTGACTCCAATATGCCTTAAAAACAAGGCAGAGGGCCTTGAATTCAGTCCTTTTGGCAATGGGTAGCCAGTGAAGCTCTCAAAGGGAGCTTTTAACATGTTCTCTGTGATTTAGTCCTTTGATCAGGCGAGCGGCATGGTTTTGAACTAACTGCAACTTAGCAATCCATTTCTTTGGGAGATTTAATAAGAAAACATTTGAGTAATCCAACCTAGAAAGTATGAGTGCTTGTACAAGTTTTTTCCCGATTCACATCGGTAAACAGATTTTTCAGCTTCCGAAGGAAATATAGATAGTATATGATATTTGAGACATAATAGGGGAGGAGTCAATAACCCAATGGTGGAGGTCTTCAGGATCGGTCCAGTGTTCATCTTGGTTGTTCTCCCCATCCTCACTCTCTGACCTCTGGTGGGCCTGACTGTTATTCATGACTAAATCATGGACTAAATAAGGAAGTGCAGGACTTCTTGTGTTGGGAAGATGATAATGTGTAATAGAGGGGGTGGGGACACTCGTCCTATAATCCCCTCATAACTGTCACTCCTATAAAAGACAGTTCTCGTTGTTTCCTCACTCTCTGACTAAGGTCCATGAATAAAGAAATGATCTGGTAGGAGATCAGAGGAGCCATTTACTAGTTACCTTGAGGGGGGAATTGTAAGAACCTCAGAGACAAAGCTGCCTGATGTGGGCAGAGTTCAGGTTTAGGGTAACCAGTCTGCTCATGTCTAGTAATAATCTTTTTATTTCTATTTTAGTAGATGGACGGGAGATGAGAAAAACCTCAGAGGATTGTCTCACTTTGTCTCCAGACTGTAAAGTAGAAGATGAGGACATCAAACAGTATAGTCCAGGAGAAAACCCGACTACCTCAAATGTCCATCCGGCACCACACAGTGTAGATGGACCATCATATTCCTCTTATCCTGAGGAACCTCAGACTGTGCGGGACGGTGCCAGACCATCGTATTCCTCTTATCCTGAGGAACCTCAGACTGTGCGGGACGGTGCCGGACCATCGTATTCCTCTTATCCTGAGGAACCTCAGACTGTGTGGGATGGTGCCGGACCATCGTATTCCTCTTATCCTGAGGAACCTCAGACTGTGCGGGACGGTGCCGGACCATCGTATTCCTCTTATCCTGAGGAACCTCAGACTGTGCGGGACGGTGCCGGACCATCGTATTCCTCTTATCCTGAGGAACCTCAGACTGTGAGGGACGGTGTCGGACCATCGTATTCCTCTTATCCTGAGGAACCTCAGACTGTGCTGGACGGTTCCGGACCATCGTATTCCTCTTATCCTGAGGAACCTCAGACTGTGCGGGACAGTGCCGGACCATCGTATTACTCTTATCCTGAGGAACCTCAGACTGTGCGGGACAGTGCCGGACCATCGTATTCCTCTTATCCTGAGGAACCTCAGACTGTGCGGGATGGTGCCGTCCTTCCAAGAGATAAGAGGTTTTTGTGTACTGAGTGCGGGAAGTGTTTCCCTTCTAAATCCCTTCTTAATGTGCATAAAAGATCTCACACAGGAGAGAAGCCATATTCCTGTCCTGAGTGTGGGAAATGTTTTTCACGGAAGTCCAATCTTGACACACATCAGAGATCTCACACCGGGGAGAAGCCATATTCCTGTCCTGAGTGCAAAAAATTTTTTTCACGGAAGTCCAATCTTGACATACATCAGAGATCTCACACAGGGGAGAAGCCGTTTTCCTGTCCTGAGTGTGGGAAATGTTTTTCAGAGAAGTCCAGTCTTTACACACATCAGAGATATCACACGGGGCAGAAGCCATATTCCTGTCCTAAGTGTGAGAAATGTTTTTCAGTGAAGTCCAATCTTAAAACACATCAGAGATCTCACACGGGCGAGAAGCCATATTACTGTCCTGAGTGCGGGAAATGTTTTTCGCAAAAGTCCAGTCTTTCCAAACATCAGAGATCTCACACGGGGGAGAAACCGTATTCCTGTCCTGAGTGTGGAAAATGTTTTTCACAGAAGATCAGTCTTTCCAAACATCAGAGATCTCACACAGGGGAGAAGCCGTATTCCTGTCCCGAGTGCGGGAAATGTTTTTCACAGAAGTCCAATCTTTACAAACATCAGAGATCTCACAAGGGGGTGAAACCGTATTCCTGTCCTGAGTGCGGAAAATGTTTTTCACAGAAGATCGGTCTTTCCAAACATCAGAGATCTCACACAGGGGAGAAGCCGTATTCCTGTCCTGAGTGTGGGAAATGTTTTTCACAGAAGTCCAATCTTTCCAGACATCAGAAATCTCACACAGGGAAGAAGCCACGTTCCTGTCCTGAGTGAGGGAAATGTTCCTCACTGAAGTCCTGTCTTCCTGTACATCAGGGATCCCACACAACCCTTGAGGTGTATTAGTGACTTGAGTGTGGGAAATGTCTTGTATATGAATTTCATAGCTCCCAACTGTCCCTGATTTTGAGGGACTGTCCCTGATTTGGAGCAATGTCCCTCTGTCCCTCTTTCCTCCTCATTTGTCCCTCATGTTGGTCTGATCTATATAGATGTATATAAAATGCACTTGTTATCTATCAAAAAGTGTTTTCCAGCGCTAAACCTCTCATCTGATGTCTAAATTGCTGCATTTGTAAATTCCAAAAGCCAATATAAAGGAATAGTAATGGTAAAAAAGCACTTGTGGGTTTTACCAATAATTTTTTTTGTACAATTCTCCTTTAAGGGGGAGTGGCAAGGGGTGTGTCCTATGCCTGCATACTTTTGCTGATAGATGTCCCTCATTCCCATTTCAAAATGTTGGGGGGTATGGAATGTTGCTGGACATCACAGCTCTCATGTGGGGAAGAAGCACACCCTGATATACACCTCAGATATACTCCATGGCTGATCTTCATCATGTAAGAAACGGTTCATAAGGAGATCAGAGATCACCAAAGACATGGATGAAGTGTTGTACCGTGTTGGCCATTGATAGCAGGAGAAAAATAAAAAAATGGAGTCATGACCTCTCATTGGCTGAGTACATTTTGGGGTGGAAGATTTCACAAACACTAAGGCCCGGTACACACGGGCAAACATGTACGATGAAACCGGTCCGTCGGACCGTTTTGACCGTACATGCTTCTGTACGATGGCTGTACTAACCATCGTACAGAAGTCCGCGCATAAACAATACGCGGGGACGTGTCCGCATCGTCGCCGCGACGTGGACGGGCCTGCCATTTAAAGGCTTCCACGCATGCGTCGAAGTCATTCGACGCATGCGAGGGATGGCGGGCGCTCGGACATGTACGGTAGGTCTGTACTGACGACCATACATGTCCGAGCGGGCAGGATTCCAGCGGACGGTTTTAAAACACGTCCAGGAATATTTGTCTGCTGGGAAAAGGCCCGGCGGGCAAATGTTTGCTGGAATTCGGCCCGCTCGCGCCTACACACGACTGAACATGTATGCTGAAACTGGTCCGCGGACCAGTTTCAGCATACATGTTTGGTCGTGTGTACGGGGCCTTAGAGGTTGGTATAAAATAAAAATAGTTGAATGAATGTGAGCGGCCATGATGAATATTGGATGTATTTTATTTCATACTATGATTTCCTTGGCTCCATCTAGTGGCCATAAAGCGTTATTGTGCTATTTTTACTGATTGAGGTAGTTAATTCAAAATACAGTTTTCTGGCCACTAGATGGAGCTGACAGTCATAGGAAATCAATGTGTTAAATTCTAGCAATATGTGTAACAGCTGGATGAATTTTCTTGTTTACAAAACGTTTTATTTGGAAGATTAGAAAATGAACATTTCAGTACAGAGTAAAAGTGTTGTACAGGTAAGGGGGACAGAACAAGAGATACTGTATGTTGTAATGAGGTACACAATTGGGTCATACAGTAGGACGTTATGATGGTATAGGTTACAGTATGGGTTACATATAGCGATTTCAAATGTTATAAGAATAGATGTCATCACATAATACAGTATTATTATAAATTGAAAAGGTGATAAGGATAATAGGGGATATGTAAAAGTCATTAATTTGAACTGAGATTATTATGATGATTATCATTGTGGTAATGTCCAGTTTTTTATTAAAGATATGCATGCTATCAAACAATTTATGGTGGATCCTCTCAGATAGTCTAAGTGATTCCATTCTAGATTCAACCTGAGGCCACGGCAAGTTTTGTGATTTCCAGTTGAAAGCTATCATCCACTGTATAGAACTTACCAGTGGGTGGATTAGTCTGTTGCAAGGTGGGGGGACATCCGGAACTTTGGCATATAAAAGGCAAATTTGTGGTGTGAGGGTAATTGTCATTTTGAGGGATTTTTTAAGTCTACTGGCCGCTGCATGCCTTACTGGCTTCAATTGTCTACAGCTCCAAAATATGTGAAGGTAACTGCCTACTTCAGGGCAACCTCTGAAACAATCCAGGGAAGCTGTGGGGTAAAAAGAGTGGATTTACCATCTGGTAAGGAATTTCAATGGGGATTCTCTAAATGCAGCTGCATGGTTGCTTTTGTGAAGGTTATCAATCATGTTGGACCAAGACTCTATGGGGAAGGTACAGTCTAGGTCAGCCTTAGATTTATCTGGTTGACATAAATTATTAAGGTAGCTATATAATTGAGAAATCAACCCTTTGTCTCTAGAGGAGGATATACAGATATGTTCGAATAATATACTTGGGGGGGGGGGGGGTTAATGGATAGTGAGTAGTGGACTGCATAAAAATCACAAATCAACAAGAATTGAAAGAGTTCTGAGGAAGGAAGATCACACCTAGATTGTAGTGTGGTAAAAGAGAGTAATGTCATATTGACTACTAATAAAAGATAGTTGCATTCAAGTTGACCGCCCACACAGGAACACAATACAAGCGCTCATGAAATGTAACTAATATAGAAATGAAGACAAAAAGCCAAATTCCAAATAAACCACATTCAAGTGGCTACAGCTGCTACCATTAAATTTGGTACACGGACCAATCCAATATCAATAGCTGGGTGAAAAAATGGACTACTAAGAAGAAATCTCAGAAAAGGAGTCAAAATTCACCAGGCAGCACTGGACATAAAAACTAACCAAAAATGAAATGCAAATATACAATTAAAATGATTAGAGCAAATTAATATAATGTCCTTGGAAACAAAATTCCTTTCTGTGAATGTCGATTTTAAATGTAATAGCTGAAGGGATACTATTGACACAAAGTCCGCTGATGCCTAGGATGCAGTATATGGGAAATAAGACATCTCACAATAGTGCTCATAACGTTGGAGGGGGGTGTGTGTGAAATGGAACCCCCTCTTGAGTGTCCTCTTACCCCAAAGATGCAATCAATCAGCGTGTCTGTGACTCCAAACTCAGCCACGATCTCCAAACAGCTTCAATGAATGCGATTTTATAAAGGCATATCTCACAGTGATACCTCCGTCAGGTGTAGTGTTAGTGTATCCGCACCTCCGGCCAATCTCTGCTGATCCAGCTATGAGGAGGGGAACAAACACTAATGCCGGCTGACAAGATACTTTAGATCACTTGCTTAATCCCTGACTAGTTTCGTCACATGGGACATCATCTGTCAGATGATGTCCCATGTGACAAAACTAGTCAGGGATTAAGCAAGTGATCTAAAGTATCTTGTCAGCCGGCATTAGTCACTTGACGATGGCCATTTTACTGGAGCGCAATATAACTGAAAGGGAGCCCGCCCCATACACTCTAATTGGCAGAATCTTAATTGCGGAACTTAACATGCCGCCCACGAGACTTATATAAAAAGGAATACAAACTATGTTAGTAAGAGCCACATATAGCGGGGGTTTACACGGATAATACTATGAGGCAATACAATGTCATAAAGGGATGAGTTAAAAGAAAGCTCTATAGCCATACTGTGAGGATGTCTAATAAGTCCAATTCAAATGCAAGAAGATGCATTTAAAATGGGAATACGAGTGGAAAATGAACATAATAATAAACAATAAACATAATAATGAACATAAGAAAATACACACAATTGCTACATGAAATAAATATCATGTCATTAAAAAACCTGCTATATTAGCCTCCTATATACGGGCATATGGCGTGTATATGGTGTGGATACAAAATACATATAATACTCATTGTAAAAGAGCTCTATATGGGCTGATATTTTAATTACCGTATTTTTCGCCGTATAAGACGCACCTGACCATAAGACGCACCTAGGTTTTAGAGGAGAAAAACAAGAAAAAAAAATATTCTGAACCAAATGGTGTACTAAAATATTTTATATTATACTACTACTATAGGTGGGTGGTGGACACACAGCAATACCACCTCACCTATCAAATCAGCTCAGCTACACTATACCTGGGTGATGTTGGTGGACACAGCAACCTCCCCCCTTCCCAGATCAGCTCAGGGTGGCAGGACAGACACAAACACAGCTTAAGCCTCTATCACATTAGCTCAGGTGATGAGCAATGGATACCAAGCCAGCTCACACCTCCCACCCCCTTATCAACAGCTCACCTCAGGCAGTGGAAGACACTGCCATTATAATCCCCTCTGGCTGGCTGGCTGGCTGGCTGGCTGGCTCTCAGATGTACCCAGGAAGCAGCTAGGAATTCGTTGTGGTGACATATTCAGAGCACAGCAGCTGCGGGGGAAGGAGCAGGAAGTCAGACAGGACTAGACCATGGCCCTGAAAGGGAGGGGGGGTTCGGCTGAAAAAAAAAACAGCAAAGGATCTCACTGCCTTCAGGATGGTGTCACCTCTGGCGGGTGACACCCGATCTAGGTGCGGAGCGCACCCCCATTGCACTGCTACTGACATCCCCCATGTTTTGACACCCGGGTGTAAAACGTCTTCCCCCACTCCCTCTTGGTATGCCCCTGCTAGGAATGCATCACATGTCCTGTCTTCTCTCCTATGAGAGAGGGATTCTGACACGGCGGCGACGGAGGGGGGTGCAGTGACTGTCAGCATTCACAATATAAGACGCAGGGACATTTCACTCCGTTTTTTGGAGTAGAAAAACTGCGTCTAATACGGCGAAAAATACGGTATGTAAAATGGGTGGGGAATATTAAAAAGTATTTTTTGGGGATATTAAAAATAATAATGTAGACTATTTAAAACTTATTAAAAATATATATAGAAAATGTTTCCATATATATTAAATAATATATGTTAAAAAAGGGCTATAAGAGACTATGATGTTGACGTCATCAATAATCTCTGATTAAGCTGTGTAAAAAGTATATGTTATTGGCTATGTAACTGTGTATAAATTATGATTATAAGGTACTTTAATCACACTCTGGAATAGAGAGTATAAAAATGTTCACACATATATATATCCATATCTATACACATATATATGTGTGTATATAGGTGCGTGGGTACATACCCAATACTACTATAATATTATGAGGAATTGTTATATCTTATTTCAACCAGGAAGTCAAGGCACAAAGAAAAACGTATTCATGTTAAATATATTCATAATAAAATATTGATCTCTATGCCCTCGTTTAAGCCACCGGGCTCAAGACTGTCGAGGGTAAATATCCAGAAATTCTCCCTCTCGCATAAACGCTTATATCTTTTAGCTGGGGGGAGAAGTCTGGACATTGTTTCAAGGACCCATACACGGAGTCCCTCAGGAGATTGTTCATGGTGCTCCTTAAAGTGGCGGGCTACACTGTACTTATCTAAGCCTTTCTCAACAGTGTTTCTATGTTCACCAAACCTCTTTCGCAGAGTCCGTATGGTGCGGCCTACGTAAAATAGCCCACAAGGGCAAGTTAAACAGTATATAACGAATTCTGAGCCACAGTTAAAGAATTCAGGTATAGTGTATATTTTACCTTTACATGTAAACTGTTTTTGTCTATGGTTGACAAATTGGCATGTGAGGCACCGTGTTTTTTTACACTGGTACATCCCCTTGATTTGAAAAAAAGTTAGCGAGGCACTCGCTTGGGGTTTCGTTTTTTTTGTTTTACTCAGAGCTATCAATGTCTTAATGTTCCTGGCTCGTCTATAGCTCACCAAAGGTCGGTCAGAAATGGTAGATTTTAGATGGGGATCTTCCTTGAGAATGGACCAGTGCTTCCGTAGGATCTGTTCCATTCTACGGTATTGATTATGAAATTGAGTGGTGAATCTCACTGGTTGTTGTTGGTTATTAAGCTTTTGATCACGATTTGGTAGAACTTCTGTGTACAGATATTTTTGGAAGGCATCTTCCACTAGTGGCTCCGGGTCGTCCTTATCGACAAATTTATTTTTAAGAAGACACCCATGTGTAATGTAGTCTTCAGTACGAGTACAATTGTGCTTCAGCCTACAAAATTGGTTCTTGGGGATGTTATTAACCGAACTCAGGTGATGGCAACTACGATAATGCAGGTAAGAATTACCTGCTGTGGGTTTAATATAATTTTGAGAATGGATAACTTTATCGGAGTTATGAGACAATTCTAGGTCAAGAAACACTAGAGACTCTGTATCTGTGACAAAAGTGAATGACAACCCCATAGTATTAGAATTGCAATGCTCCACAAAAGGTAAGATGGAGCATTCCGGACCATCCCAAATAATAATAATATCGTCAATGTAACGACCAAAAAAAATTAAATGTTTAGCAAACGGGTTGTTGTACCAAATGTTCTGTTTCTCCAAGTAGCCCATTGTTAGGTTTGCATAACTGGGGGCAAAATTGGCCCCCATAGCAGTCCCTTGTGTCTGAATAAAGAATTCCTTATCTATTTCGAAGTAATTATGGGTGAGACAAAATCTAAGGAGATCCACGAGAAAATATGCTTGTCGTCCATTAAGTATAGGATCCTCATTAAGATAGTGTTGGGTGGCAAGGAGGCCTATGTCGTGTGGGATTGACGTGTATAATGATACAACGTCTAATGAGAGCCATCTATAGGTATCTTCCCATCGGTAATTCTTAAGCGTGTCAAGTAGTTGGATTCCATCCTTTATATATGATGGAAGATTGGTGACGAGAGGTTGCAGAAAATGATCAATATAGATAGACAGGTAGCTGGTCACACTTTCCATAGCGGCAACGATTGGTCTACCTGGTGGATTTTCAGAATTCTTATGGATCTTGGGAAGATGGTAAAAATACGGGGTTTTATAGAAATCGTGGACAAGAAATGCGAACTCGGTTTTGGTGACCAGGCCAACTAATTCCCGTACTTCCTGGGAGAACTCTGGAAGGGGGTCCTTTTTTAATTTTTGATAGGTGTTAGTATCGGACAACAGCCGTTTTTTTCTTTAATGTAATCTATCGAATTCTGTACCACTATGCCTCCCCCTTATCAGCCAATCTGATGACTAATTTACTGTTGTCGGTGAGTTTAAGGGCTATCGACTCCGCTGAAGTTAAATTGGACGAAAGTTTGTGTGACGACACCTGTGACGGTATTGGTATGATATCCCCGTCAACGTTCCCTTCTTCCCATAACGAAAATCACCCCAATATTCCACGAGGAGGGATATCCCTGGAATCGCCCAGAAAGCCACACATGCCAAGCTTACTGCTAGAACAAGACACTTTAATGACACAAAAACTCAGCTTATATGTGGTTACAGCCTGTTAGGAACGCCCCCCTCACACAGTGGGGTTTCCCATACAGATTATAGGAGACAAGTCGGAGCCGACCATGCAGACACGTTTCTTTAGATAAAGACATCAGTGGAGTTAATTAATACACTGAAGCAATCAGAATAATTAACATACTACTTCTCTAATCATTTAGCCTGATGATACAATACACATCTTTTAAGGGTAAACACAGATCTTCTTCACACAACACAATAGATCAATTAACGTTTAGAATAGTGAGGGGACATTAGCACGTCAATAACCTGTCAGAGGAATGAATCACACATGAAATTCCTTTCTACCTCTACCCATATGGCTAGCAGGGAGCAGTAAACTGAGACATATAGGCAAATGTATCACAATGGCCCCCCTTTTGCTCCCTGCTCCGGCAAACCCGGTTGGACCTTCCCTGGTCCAGTAGGGTTGACGGGTTCAGAGCTTTTAGTCCGAGGTTAACTCCGTTTGGCATGACTGACCTCCCTTGACAACTGCTTCAGACTCAGGTATGTCACCGGGTCGTCAGATCACACGCCGGTCAGTCCCCAAGTCTTTGTGCGATCTGCAAAGTCACCAGAAGTCAGTGTGAAGACAGCGAATGGGTCTGTGCGCCGCCGTCTAGGTGTCCCGCTATGGGAGGGGGCAGGTTATGGCTCTGAAGTGACAATCACAGGAGATTCATAAAAAGAAAAAGTTATATTTGTTGAAATGCTGTAGCACTGGTGCTCAGAGTCCGGGGGGGGGAGAGGGGACTCAGAGCCCCATAAGGTCAGCCACCCCCTGCTCCCTCCGCAGCCGTCGGTTCTCCTGTTTGAGCTTCTCCAGCTCCATCTCCAGTTCATGGAGCCTGGGGGGGTCAGCCCGCTGTGACCTCAGGTGGTTGTTCTCCTCCTCCATGCGGCTTATGCACTCCTCCAGCTCTATGTACTCACGGATCAGATCCTGCTTGCTCATGTCCTGCAGGCTTTCCACGTGGTCCTTCATCATCAGGAACTGGGTGGTGGTGTAAGGGGCCACCGGTGGGCCCTTGGCGAACATCTCGGCCCGCATCTGGGGCGCCCGCTGCGATTCCATCTCCTCCAGTCGCTTCTTCTCCTCCCAGGTCCGCTGGTTATATGACTTCCAGGACCTCTTCTTCTTGGAGGGTAGCTGGCGGTGCCTCTTTCTGCCCAGCTCCCTCCAAGGCCCCTCCGGCTCATGGCTGTCGCCCATGACCAGCTGACAATGGTGTTCCCTGTTGTCCGTAATAACAGATTGTACCATGAGGGCTTCGTAAGGGGTGCCCAATGGTTCTTCCTGACCCAGCTCCTGGGGATCCCAAGCCGAGTCTACACAATGGGCTGCTGCTGGTGGGCGGTACCCAGGTTGAGACCAATTTGACCTGGTGTTGTCATTCATGGGGCAATTCTGCTTGAAGTGACCCAACTGTTTGCACCGGAAGCAGCGTTGTTCGTTGTCCTCCTGGCATGGGTAGCGAGGGCTATATGTCATCGGTCTGTTAGGCGGTTGGTATCTAGCGGCTGGTGGGTGTGAGGGCGCCGTTGGTTGTGGGGGTTGTACCCGTGGTGTGACCTGGTTTGTCTTGCGAGTATCCGCATATTCATCCGCCAACTTCGCGGCCTCTGGTAGAGTCATGGGCCTGCGATCTCTCACCCAATCCTTGACGTCCGTCTGGATGTGATTGTAAAATTGCTCCAGGAGCATTAGTTGCAAAATGTCCTCTGCGGTGGTGGCCTGGCTGCTGTTAACCCAGTTAGAGGCCGACAGGGACAACTGGCATGCCCATTCCGCGTAAGAGTCTTTCGTGGTTTTGCGTGAGTCCCTGAACTTCTGTCGGTGGGACTCTGGGGTTACCGCATAACGAGCCAGGAGCACTTCTTTAACCCTGGCGTAGCTATGGATATCCTGATCTGGCACGGTCCGGAAAGCATCAGAAGCTTTGCCTGACAGTTTGCCTGACAATATTGCAACCCACTCTCTTCTAGCTATTCGGTGCAGGTTACATTGTCGCTCAAAATCCGCCAGGTAGTTATCAATTTCACAGTCCTTTTCATCAAAAGCTTTAAAAGCGGAATCTTCCTTGCGTCTGCTGTGCTGTACTCACTGTTCGGAGAAGGTGCGGCTGCTTGTTGGACTGCTGCCAGTTTTAACTGTAGTTCTGCGTCCCTTATTTGTTTATCCTTCTGTAGCTCTGCGTCTCTTATTTGTTTATCCTCCTGTAGTTCTGCGTCTCTTATTTGTTTATCCTTCTGTAGTTCTGCGTCTCTTATTTCTTTAGTCTCCTTCGCTAACAGGTCCATCACTCTCAGCACCACATCTGCCGTTGGGTTCGGGCCGAACCACGCTAGCTTCTCTCTCATTAGCTTGTTGGCTGGCGATTCCTCCTCCTGAATCACTGGTGTCTCCATCTCTTGTACTGCTGGCGTTGCTGCAATCCCGTCCTCCTGGTCTATCTCCATTGATTCTGCTATGATGACCCGCTTGGTTTTGTTGCTAGCAATCCTTCCACGAACTTCCAGTAGTTCTTCCAGTGTCTGCTTGGAATCCGGGTGTGAAGGGGAATAGAAGGGAAAAATCCCACTGCTGCCAACCAATTGTAACGGTATTGGTATGATATCCCCGTCAACGTTCCCTTCTTCCCATAACGAAAATCACCCCAATATTCCACGAGGAGGGATATCCCTGGAATCGCCCAGAAAGCCACACATGCCAAGCTTACTGCTAGAACAAGACACTTTAATGACACAAAAACTCAGCTTATATGTGGTTACAGCCTGTTAGGAACGCCCCCCTCACACAGTGGGGTTTCCCATACAGATTATAGGAGACAAGTCGGAGCCGACCATGCAGACACGTTTCTTTAGATAAAGACATCAGTGGAGTTAATTAATACACTGAAGCAATCAGAATAATTAACATACTACTTCTCTAATCATTTAGCCTGATGATACAATACACATCTTTTAAGGGTAAACACAGATCTTCTTCACACAACACAATAGATCAATTAACGTTTAGAATAGTGAGGGGACATTAGCACGTCAATAACCTGTCAGAGGAATGAATCACACATGAAATTCCTTTCTACCTCTACCCATATGGCTAGCAGGGAGCAGTAAACTGAGACATATAGGCAAATGTATCACAACACCTCCTGACACATTTGCTGGATCTCGGTATGTACTACCTGGTAAAATTTTTGCACGAACGGTCCTTTTGAGAAGGTGGGGTAGAATATTGATTTAGGCCGGAATTTTGTATGGGTGGTGAGGTAGATAAGTGTTGTGACAGTTGTTCTACAAAATCGTCTGAGTCTTCGGTATATAGTAGCTCTAAGTGATCTAGTGCCATCCTTTCTGGGACAGTACAGTCCTGGAAATAGTCAGTGGTGACTGATTTTTCTAACATGTCATCCATAGAGGATGGATCAATATTGGTGCTATTGTTGGCAGCTGCCTTGATGTTAAAAAAACTTTTTACGGTAATATTTCTGGTGAACCTATTCAGGTCCAGGAACAGCGTGAAGGGGTTTGGCTGGGCTATGGTCGCCTCATAGACAGGGGGAGTGTAAACGTTTTCAAACAGGTGATTGTATAAGGCTAGCAGCCTAGGGGTCAGGACCTCACTATACTGAGAGTAAAATTCAATCTGAAGGCCGTCAGATCCTGGGAATTTGGATCTAGCAAACCTGGCTATAGCACCCGCTATCTCCTTTGTGTTGAGGGGCGCCTCGAGAAGGTCAATTTGATCAGTAGATAGGTGGGGAAGTGTAATGCCTCCAAGGAAGGAGGTCATCGGACCCTCGTCAGCCAGACTCGTGGATGTGTACAGTTCCTCAAAGAAATCCCTGAACAGGGAAGGAGATGACTACTGGGGGTCTATCCTCGCTGTGGAACAGGTAAGCCAAGAGCCTGCCAGCCTTTTCCCCATGCTCAAACATCTTTTGCTTGGCAAAAAACTGTTTCTGCCTGGCTTTTTCATATTGCAAATGGTTCACCACTCGTGTCTGTAATTTAAGTGCACTCGCTTTTTCTGGGGTGGGATCCGCCACATACCCCTGTTTTACAAAGGACAGCTCTGCCTCTGCCTTATTAAAGGTGTCAGCAGAATCTGCTTTGATCCTATTTATGTGAGAGATCAGGGACACGTGGGCATGAAGTTTGAAAGATTCCCAAACCGTCGCCACAGGGGCGGACTGGTCATTCTCCCTGAAGAACATCTGCCACTCAAGGTCATCATCCTCTGGTAGCAATGAAAGCCAGAACGGGTTCAAGCTCCAAGCTCGCATCGGTTTGTCTATCGGAACACCTAGCGTAATCCAGTATGGGCTGTGGTCAGACAACAACCTGGGGCAAAATCTGGCCTCCAGCAGCCTAGGTGTGAGGCCCTGTGAAACAAGGATGAAATCAATCCTTGACATAGAGTTATGTGAGGAGGAAAAACAGGAATATGCTTGTTTGTGCAGGAATTGGGGTCGCCAGGTGTCAACTAAGTGGAAGGATGATATTAGTTTGGAAAATTTAGTGTCCGTCACTATCCCCGGAGCGGGAGGCATGAGTTGAAGCCTATCAAGAGCGGGGTTCAGCGTGGCATTAAAATCCCCCAGCCAGACGGCCTGGACTGAGGGATGTTGCGCCATGAACGCAATCCCTTTCAGGACTATAGCCATGGAGAACGGGGGGGGGGGTGTACATAGAAGGCCAGCAGGAGAAAGGGCTCTCCATACAGTTTGGTGGAAAGGAAAATATAGCGACCCTGCAGGTCCATGCAAACCTCACATAATTCAAAATGCACCAATTTAGCAATCAGCACAGAGACTCCACGTGCGTGGGCCGTGTGGGTCGAATGAAATGCCCACCCTGACCAAGGATGGCAGAGTGCCATCTGCAGTCTCCCCTCAACACGTGTCTCGACTAGTACTACTACGTCAGCCTGCTGCTTCTTAAGGAATGCCAGAACCGATGATCGCTTGATTTTCTCATGGAGACCCCTGACATTCCAGGTGAGGAACTTTAAAGACGCCATGAGTCCCATCGTGAGAATAAGTGCGACCCAGCAGGGCTGAGCAACCCAGCCCCGCCCGTGAAGTCCCAAGGGTTTACATAAATCAAAGACAGCCTAGATATGGCTAAACCAAGTGTGGTACATATCACCTGTATCAGACGTATAGCTTGCTGTGTAACCTGCATTTGTATTGCATCATACATTAATTCACTCAACAAATAAACTTCCCCTCCACCGTCCCCCCACCCCGCCCTGCACCCAAAAAAAATAGCAGCATCATGCGGGCATCATCCCTGAACAAATTTAGTCAGTTCAAACAGTGAAACAAAAAAAAAGCTGCTTGAAGAAAACATATAGGATTAAACGAACGGGACTGCTGAGTTGTGAAGGAGGTTCAAGCCCCCACATTACTTGGGTGTCACAGGCTGATCTACAGCAGTTCCAGTCATTGCATCTGTATTTCCTAGTGCTAAGTCTTGCTGCACTTTGCACTTAGAGAGTAGGACTCTTGTAGTCCTGAAGCTCCAGTCTCCAATAAAACATGATGGGCCGCATGAGACCCCAGGGGAGTATAAGGATAAAGGTGTAACTGACCTCCCGAAGAGTTACGTGTGAGATCAGGTATTCCCGTCCAGCCCAGCAGAAACACTTGAAAAGGGCAGTGGGTCAAGGCACGTGGAGGCAACGAACCAGTCATGAGGGGACACACAAAAAAGGAAAACCAACCCCCAACCAATAATGTGTGTTGCGATGCCTACAACTTAGTCCAAAGCCTCAGTCTGTCCCAGAAAAAAATAAAAAGAGAGTCTAACCCACTGCCATGTGTATAGGAAGTATGGGAGGACGGGTACTCACAATGAAACAGTCAGCATTCCCGGGTTCCACTCTGCGCTCCAGCCAGGTGATCACCTCCTCCGGGTCTTTGAAAAAGAAGGCACGGCCGCCAGGCTCCACCCGGAGATGGGCTGGAAACAGCATGGCGTACTTGAGGTGATGAGTGCGTAGCTTGCGCTTGGCCTCCATGAACCCTTGACGGCGGCGTTGGACCTCAGCCGAGAAGTCTGGGAAAATGGTGACTTTAACATTTCCTAGTGGGATGTTGCCCTTTTCCCTGGCCATCCACAGGGCTGTGTCTTTGTAATTCAGGAGTTTGGCGATGAAAGTACGGGGGGAGCCCCCTGCGGGGGCAGCTTTGCAGGCATTCAATGAGCTCTCTCTACAGTAAGTATGGGGGAGAAGGCCTCTCTGCCATAGGTTTTAACAAGCAGTTGTTCCAGGAACAAAGTAGGATCCTTACCTCCGCAACCTCAGGCAGGTCAATGAACCTGAGGTTGCACCTCCTGATCCTATTCTCCATGTCATCCTGCTTGTAGAAGAGCTGGTTAATCTGACGCTGTATGCGGTCTGTGCTCTCCTGCAGGGGGGGACGGCATCCTCCACATTGCTAAGTCTGGTCTCTGCAGTTTTGACCTGGTCCCTTATCAGCGATATGTCCATTTTGACCTCCTCAATTTGGGCTGTGAGCGAGGTCCTGCAGAGGGTGATAGCTTCAAGAAGCCGATCCGTGTCTCCTGCTGTGCGCTCTCCTCCATGGCGCCATCTTCCTCCCCATCCTCCCTGTACTGCCAGCGATATTGATCCAGCTTTGCCACGGCTGTGGACAGTTCTTATTTTAATCCAAACATGAAATAGTGTACTATCTGGAAATGCAGGAGGGAATATAGGATCTCCTAGGTATGAGGCTAATGGAGGGGTTTCTGAGGCGAGTTTGAAATTGTCTCTGATTCTATTCCATAATTGTATAAAGTGGGCCACTATTGTGTTTCTTTTGAGTAGAGTATGATGTGACTTCAAGTTGGACCATAAAATCCCTTTTAGGTTTAGGGGTGAAATAGAGGAGGACTTAAAATTTTGCCAGAGGATATGAGTATCAGATGAAAACCATTGAGCCAACTGGGTGAGTCTGGCAGCTAAAAAAAATAGTGCCAGAAAAGTGGGAGGCCAAGACCACCTTTATGCTGTGTTCTGTGCATGGGAGAGTAGCTGCATCTGGGTTTCTTATTATTCCATATAAATCTATTGATTTCACGCTGGAGAGCTTCTATTCTAGTTATGGGGACATTGATTGGTAATGCTCTAAAGTAATAGAGTAATTTGGGAAGGATGGTCATTTTAAAGGCACAAATTCTACCAAGATAGGAGATATGGTAGGATGACCATAATTTTAGTAGTGAGCTAATATGAGAGAAAAGAGGGAGGTAGTTAGTTTTGTATAATAAGTTATGGGAAGCTGTGAATGTGTATGAAGAGGCGGAGCTCTGAGTGTTTATGAAGAGGCGGAGCTCTGAGTGTGTATGAAGAGGCGGAGCTCCTGACTGTGTATGAAGAGGAGGAGCTCTGAGTGTGTATGAAGAGGCGGAGCCCTGAGTGTATGAAGAGGTGGAGCTCCTGAGTGTGTATGAAGAGGCGGAGCTCTAAGTATGTATGAAGGGGCGGAGCCCCTGAGTGTGTATGAAGTGGTGGAGCCCTGAGTGTGTATGAAGAGGTGGAGCTCCTGAGTGTGTATGAAGAGGTGGAGCTCATGAGTGTGTATGAAGAGGCGGAGCCCTGAGTGTGTATGAAGAGGCGGAGCTCCTCAGAGCGATTTCCAGCAGATAAAAATTTCTTAGCATGCTAAGAAATCTATCCGCTGGAATCGGCTTCAGCGGATCGATCCGGTGGTCTGTACAGACTCACCAGATCGATCCGTCCGATTCCCTCCCTCGCATGCGTCGTAATGATTCGACGCATGCGTGGGTATCCTTATATGACAGCATCGCGCACGTCGCTGCGTCATCATCGCGGCGACGGCGCGACACGTCATCGCGATGGGATTTCGGCGCGGATTTCGATCCGATGGTGAGTACACTCCATCGGATCCAAATCCGTGGAAATCCTCGAGAGGATTTATCCGCGGATACGGTCCGGCGTTTGTACCCGGCATCAGTGTGTATGAAGAGGCGGAGCTCTGAGTGTATATGAAGTGGTGGAGCCCTGAGTGTGTATGAAGAGGTGGAGCTCATGAGTGTGTATGAAGAGGCGGAGCCCTGATTGTGTATGAAGAGGCGGAGCTCCTGCCGGAACAGCGATCGGAGGAGGAAGCCGAGTCTAGGAGGGAGACTGACAGAAACCGCAGCAGACTTGCAGGAGTGAGCGAGGAGGATCCATCGGAGGTGAGGAGAGTGTGAAGGATGTTGGTGACTCTGGTAGATGAAAAGCTGGGAGTCATATTGCTCTGGTGAGTGGGGAAGCACTACTAAGGGGGCGCCCTCACCATCACGTGTGTAAGAGGTGGAAGAAGGCGTGGCTACACTACAGCTGGTACAGTTTGGAGCACGGAGAACTTTCACACCTTATCAACTTTTCATTGATTTGTGGACTTTTTTGGAGCAAAATAAGTTAATTGAGGTAGATGCAAAGTGGAAGCAGTGAACTTGCAGGGAACACTATATAGAGTACAAAATATTGTACGATTACATGAATTTGCACAGATTTTTACTCTATTTAGTATAGCAACAAATATAAGATGTGTGAAGTAGGCACAAAGTGGAGGTTGTGGATCTGCAGGGAACAGCATCTTGAGCACAAAGCACTTGATGTTGTATAAGAATTTGCACATGGATCAGTTTACTTAAAGTGTTACTAGAGTTTTTTTTTTAAATAACAAACATATTATACTTACCTCTGCTGTGCAGCTCGTTTTGCGCAGAGTGGCCCCGATCCTCATCTCCTAGGGTGCCTCGGCAGCTGTCTCAGCTCCTCCCCCCATCAGATACCCCCCTGGGAAATGCTTTCCCAAGGGGGTTACCTTGCGGGCACACTCCCAAGTCCAGCATTTGCATCCATAGACACGAATGGCAGCCCCACCGCCCGGAGTCCGTATCATTGGATTTGATTGACAGCCGCACAAGCCAATGGCTGCGCTGCTATCAATATATCCGATCAAAAGCAGAGAAGACTGGGCCAAAATCGAGAGCCTAGGTAATGTAGGACCTTCGAGGGCTCATGGAAAGTAAACGGGTGCTCGGGGGGGGGGGGGGGGGTTAAGCATCAGATGTTTTTTCACCTTAATGCATAGGAATCCCCCACTCTCCATCCTGAAACATTCCCCCTGTGTGTTTGCAGCAGCTGGTGGGAGGGGAAATGACAGCTCTTGGGGGGCAGTAAAGCAGTAAGAATGAAATAGTGGATCTGTGTGGTTTGGCACAGGGGTCCCCTTAAAATCCATACCAGACTTGAGGGGCCTGTTATGGAATTTGGGGGGACCCCTACACAATTTTTTTTTTTATTTTGGTTTGGGGTCCCTCTTAATATTCATACCAGACCCAAAGGGCCTGGTAATGAACCGGAAGGGAACCCATGCCGTTTTTTTCAATGACTTTTCTCTGTATTGCTGGGACCCGACAATTCATTACAGCCGAGAGTAGTTTTAAATGACTTCTTTTTCATTTAGAAATGTAATTTTGCTTCGTGACTGTTCTAAACACGGGAAACATGCGCCACTTTACAGGCATACTATAGACACCCCCTAGGTACGAAATTTAAAATAATATTTATTTTATTGTTTTACTAAGCATTATTAAAATCACTGGCCCGGATTCAGGTACGACTTGCGCGGGCGCAATCGCGATATGCGCCGCGCAAGTACGGATTTGCGCCCAGGCAAATATGCGTGTGACACTGAAAACAAGCTAAGCCCGAAATTAGGCTTTTTTCAACGGACGCAGTTTCTCTGCCCTGGCGCATGTAATGTGCATTTTTGCGCAGGGTGCAACTTGCGCTCTCATTGTTTTCCCTCAGCAAATATGCAATTGAGGAACTAACGCTGATTCAAAAACCTGCGCGTGTGAGGCGCAGTTTGCACACCAAGCGCGCAAGCTGTTTGGCCAGGGCACAATTGCTCCTCATAAAAGCAGGGGCAACTTGGCAACAGACATCCACAGGTCAGCTGGAGAGCAACTACAGCAGCACCGTTACGGACGAGCTGAGCAAGCAGAGCACCCACACTTGCAGAACCTCACATCTGTGTGCCAACATGCCAGGGGCAGCTATGGTTCTAGCAATACTACTGAGTGAACCGACTCGTAGGAGGGCACGGGAGAGGATATACCGAGTGCGCAGGAACATCTTTGACATGGGGCATTCGGAGGTGTATCGCATGTTTAGATTCAGCCCTGAAGTCATCCTGGAATTAGCCACAATCCTGCATGATGACATCACCAGCCAGACACATTGTGGACATGCAGTGGAGCCACTGGTCAAGGTAGTGGCAACCCTGCATTTCCTGGCCACTGGCTCTTTTCAGCGCACAGGTGGAATGGTGGCTGGGATGTCACAATCCTCCATGAGCAGATGTGTTCACCAGGTTATTCCCGCAATCCTGAGACGCATGTCCCACCACTTCATCAAACCCACCCAGGAGGTCGAGCGGCAGAGGGCAGTGACAGATTTCTACCAAACTGCAAGATTCCCATGCACCGTGGGGGCCATTAATTGCACCCATGTGGCACTACAGCCCCCCTGTGAGACCGAGCACATATACTGTAATCGGAAGCATTGGCATTCCATCAATGTCCAGGTCATAGTGGATGCCCATGGCCTCATATGGCACGTACGTGCCAAACACCCCGGGTCCTGCCATGACAGCTTCATATTCCGTCAGAGCAGCATCCCAACAGAATTTGAACAGAACATGTATGGGGACAGCTGGCTGGTTGGTGAGTGACATGGGTGTCGGGTATGACTGTCCCCCCCCATGATGCAGACATCACGAGGGGCACATGCATGACTAACATTCTCCTGTCTTTTCCCTTCCAGGTGACGCGGCATATGCACTGGGACCTCATCTAATGACCCCATTCTGGAACCCCCAAACCCCAGGAGAGGAAAGATATAACGAAGCACACGCACGTACCCGTGCAGTGGTGGAGCGCACATTTGGCATCCTGAAGTCACGTTTCAGATGCCTGGATAAGTCTGGGGGTACCCTGTTGTATTCCCCAAACTTTGTGTGCCAGATCATTGGGGCATGTTGCATTCTGCACAACTTTGCAGAGAGAAAGGGCCTGCAGATTGACATACGTGATGACCTGACCCCCCAACCACACAATCCCCCCCAAGAAACTCTACCCGGTCTACTGAGGGAAGAGCAATCAGGAGTGGTCTCGTGGAACGTCTCTTTTCACGTTAAACACACACATTAATCATGTCACAAGTAGAATGCACGCGTGCACACCACTGTGTTCCCTAGCACACACACCCCACATGCACATGGATTAGACCCAAGGATACCCCATGGTATTAGGGAGCAGCAACGCTGCGTCAAGGCTCCAATTATGTTGCTGTCCATTCATACACCTTTCACATGGCAGAGGGTGACACCCCTTTTCCAGCAGGAGTGACACCCCCCCCCCCATTCACACACCAGTCACACTGTAGTATACACTCCTCACCGTGTGTAGGGACTACAAAATAAAATAAAAACTCAAACTTTGAGCATTAAATAAATATAGAAAAGCTCATAATCTGAGCAAAAAATAAATATCCCAAAAAAATAATAATATGAGCATAATCAAACTAAATAGAAAAAGCTCCTTATCTGAGCACCAAAGGCAAAGGCAAAAAAAAGGCACAGGAAAATAATTTTTTTTCCGACATCCTGGTGCCAAGGGTGCCCCGGTTTTGACTCCTCAGTCGGCGTGGTGGAGCATGGGGTGGGGATGGAGCATGGGGTGGGGATGAAGGGGGAGGAGCAGCATCCCCTACTTCCTCACTCCTGGCAGGTGGTGCCTGCCTGCCCTCCATGGCGTTGGCCAGGCGGGTGAGCACACTGTTGGTTTGTGCCAACATCCGCAGCTGCCGGGTGGTAGTGTTCCTCTGTTGCCGCCGGTTTCGTCTCCCCTCCTCCCGCACAGCATCAGTGTTGGCCTCCACCGCCCCTGCCAACCTGCTCACCTCCACTGTAAGCAAAGCGGTGGCGTCCTGCTGCTCCACCATACAGGTGGCCATGGCTACACAGTTCGCGCTGACTTCCTCCAGGCTCACTGTGTCTCTTTTCCCCAGGTCAGCATGCAGGGTGAGGGCCTGCTGCACAGAGGAGGAGGAGGATGCCAGGCTGTCCGCCACCCGCCTCAAATCTCCCACCATGGCCCCTATATGGCGGGTCTGCCGGGCCTGTTCCTCCTGCAGCCCTTCTCGGAGGCCGGAGGGTACACCCCTTGTTTTGGAAAGAGCCTTGGTGGGAGGAGAGGCTGGGGCACGTCCTGAGGGAGAAGAAGGGGAGGGGGTCACACTGGTGGGAGGGACACTGGAGGGGGCGACAATGGTGGGAGGGACACTGGAGGGGCTTGCCCTGGAGGGGGATGATGTTATGGTCGGGGGGGTGGTGGGTAGGTCAGGGATGGTGGGATCCTCCTGGAGGTATACAGAGGCCTCCTGTTGGAGGTCAATAGACTCCTCCACCACTTCCTCCTCCATAGATGGCCTATGGGTGGTCTCCTCCTCCACCAACATGGCCAGGATCTCCATGGGGGTTGACTGGACCACCTGAGGATGTGGGGATGGCATGGGTCACCCTGCAGCCGACGACGGCCCAGCTTCATCCTCAACATCTGTGGATGACACAAAAAAACACATGTTGCTGGAGCCACACACTTCTCACATGTTCCCTTCTACCCCCTCCCATGATACACAGCAAATATGAGATAAAACACACTTACCTGTCCCCAACAGTGGAATCATAACCTGGGACTCCCTCCACCTGCTCCAGCGCGAAACTTTGGGCAATCACCTCCTCCTCCGCATTTAAACGTAAAGGGCAGGCTGGTCCTCCTCCCGTGCCCCTGGCATGCTTGCGTATTAAGACCATTTTGTCCCGGACCCGACGCCGCATATTGTTTAATTTCTTCTGGATCTCGTCCCAGGTCCTCTCCTCATTGCCCAGCGCATTCACGTCCAAAGTGATGGCATCAAAGATTGCCCTCCTTTGGGCTGTGGTGGTATTCTTCCGCTGGGCACCATACAGGACAGCAGTATGGCGAGTGAGTGCCGCCAGCATAATCTCCATCTCAGAGAGATTGAAATTGTTTTTTCTTTTTTTTTTCCTACGAGGAGGTGCCATCTCAAATAAAGGGCAAAATTACCTTGCTCAGGGGGGGTGGAAAAAGCAGGATGTAATTTTGCACAGGACCTGCGCAGATCTGCCCCTATTTATTTGCTCAGTGCAAGCAGGTGGGCCGGCGTAGCCCAGGAAGTAGGACAGGCGCAGTTGCACGCATGCGCACACAGGAGCGTTCGATCTGCGCATGCGTGCGACGGGCGCAAGCCACTGCTGAGCAGACAGACCATCATTTGCATAGGGGCACACCCACTTTCACTTGCGCTGGCTTGCGCCCTCAATTTGGGCTTACACAGGCGCAAATTTACACACAAAAGGCGTCCTGAATCAGGTGGCAATCTCGCCCAATTGCGCCGGCGCAGAGAAATTGAGCTGAGCTGCACAGGTGTAATTAATGGGCAAATCTACCTGAATCTACCCCACTGCTTCTAAAAAAACTGATGTTTTTAAAACTTTTTTTGCATTGATACATGTCCCCTGGGGCAGGACCCGGGTCCCCAAACACTTTTTAGGACAGTAACTTGCATATTAACCTTTAAAATTATCACTTTTGAACACAATACACCAGACAAAACACGCCAAATGTTACAATGGGAATCAGATCTTGACGAATCCTTCTCTACTGAACAATGGGACAGCATGATTAACAACCTACGTAAATGCACCAAGACAGCCTCCATCAGGGAATCTGCTATTAAACTTCAATACAGGTGGTACCTCACCCCAGACAGAATCAATTCATTCTACCCAACAACCTCTCCCTTATGTTTTAAAGGATGCCCAGCTCAGGGTTCCCTCATACACACTTTCTGGGAATGTACACACCTCAAAAATACATGGCAACAAGCCAAAAACAAAATAGAACCGATAACTGGCAGAAAAATAGAACTAACACCCAAAATGTGCCTTCTTTTCTACCCTATCCCTGACATTCCTATAGCCCACACCAGACTAATACACATGTTTCTCAGTTCAATACACTGGGCTATAGCTCTGAACTGGCGTTCCCCTACTGTGCCATGGTCTCAAATTGTGGATCGTATGTTGGCCATCAAACTAGCAGAACGCATTCACACTATTCGATACTATGGACACGTACGATCGCAAGTGGGAACCTTGGGACCTATCTTTGTTGAATCATTGTACCAAATAGGATACTGTTGTCCTTTTTGCCATTGAACAAATCCACTGGGTTCCTGCATCTCCATATTACGTTATCAATGATTCTAGTATACAGCCCATGACTTGTTTCCCTACCTGTTAAATAACTAAAATGCATAATTTAGCTTTTTTTGCTGATATTTACTGCTCACATATATTTATTTGTACTTCTTACCTATGTTCAATTAAACTGCATTGAGACTTATTTTTCAATAAACCGTTTGTAAACAAAATAAAATGATCACTTTTGGTTTTTCATGTTTGTGTCCCATAGACTTTAATGGTGTTCGAGTGTTCAAACTAATTTTTTCTTTATTCAATACATTTTTTTAATCATAATTTTACTTTTAACAAGACAGTAGTTATAGAATCAGGGAATAGTAAAAGAAGAAATCTGATTGGCCATGAAAATGACGTGTCTGGAATGTGGAGGCGGAGTCATTATTAATTTGTGCACAATACAATACACAACGTGTTACATTATTATAACAAAGTATTGTAGAAAAGATCACACCATAGAAAATGGGGGAAAGGAGAAAATAAACCCGGATATGAAGGTGACATTTGTGTTCGAGGAACACCTTAACAATTACCACCAATTTATTCTCCAGGGCCTCTGCTTTCAGAAAATATATGTTTGGGGGTTTTATCTAATCTTCAGACCCAAAATCTGCATTTTACCATGTGTGCAAAAAGAATGGAAAACCAGCTCTGGCAGTGAAAGGCTTAATGTGAGCTAGATGGGATCACTCTGCTGTGGTCACACTCTAATCATTAGAGCTCCCCCTAGCTGCAGCCTGGTAATAACATTGCTAGGAGGTCTATTCATTTATCTGCTCCATACTTCCCATCTTTATATAAACGTCTCCTGACATTTCATAAATAATTGTACAGCAATTTTCCGGGTGAAAATACATGTACATTCCTTCTGTGTGAATGAGGGGCAAATGGAGTTTAATTGGTTATTTGCTGGTCAAATAATTTCCATTGATTTAAAATAGAAAATACTACATTTGCCACTAGCTGGAAATAATTGCTATTATACTTAGCGCCATCTAATGTCCAAACATAGTATTTCTCATTTGAATTCAATGGTTAGTCTAATAGTGTTGTCTTATTGAAGTTCTATCCTTCAGTGTGTACTGTACTGATAAGTGTATGAGTATGATCTCAGGTATTAGTATGAAGACATGTCTGATGAAGAGAAATAAGACGTCTGTTTTTCAAAGAATTTATTGGATTAATGTGACAATCATTCATCCAGCTGTTACAATTTCTGGCTGTGATTTAACACAGTGATTTCCTATGATCATCAGCTCCATCTAGTGGCCATAATCGAGTATTTTTTCCTGAAATATCTCAATTAGTGCAATACTGCATTATGGTCATTAGATGGAGTCAAGGAAATCAGAGAATGAAATAAAATACGGCCAATATTCATCACAGCTGGGTGAATGCCGGTCATAAACGTTCAACTATTTTTTTTATAAATAGACCTCCATATCTGAGGTGTATATCAGGGTGTGCTTCTTCCCCACATGAGAGCTGTGATGTCCAGCAACATTCATATACAAGACATTTCCCGCACTCAAGGCACCAATACACCTCAAGGGTTGTGTGGGATCCCTGATGTACAGAAAGACAGGACTTCAGTGAGGAACATTTCCCTCACTCAGGACAGGAATATGGCTTCTCCCCCGTGTGAGATCTCTGATGTTTGGAAAGATGGTACTTATGTGAGAAACATTTCCCGCAGTCAGGACAGGAATATGGCTTCTCCCCTGTGTGAGATCTCTGATGTCTGTAAAGACTCGCCTTCAGGGAAAAACATTTCTCGCACTCAGGACAGGAATACGGCTTCTCCCCTGTGTGAGATCTCTGATGTGCATAAAGATTGCACTTCATTGAAAAACATTTCCCGCACTCAGGACAAAAATACGGCTTCTCCCCCGTGTGAGATCTCTGATGTGTGGAAAGATGGCACTTCTGTGAGAAACATTTCCCGCAGTCAGGACAGGAATACGGCTTCTCCCCTGTGTGAAATCTTTTATGTATATTAAGATGGGATTTAGAAGGAAAACACTTCCCGCACTCAGTACAGGAAAGCCTCTTCTCTGTTGGAAGGACGGCACTGTCCCTCACAGTCTGAGGTTCCTCAGGATAATAGGAATACGATGATCCATCTAAACAGGAATACGGCTTCTCTCCCATGTGGGATCTCTGATGTCTGTAAAGACTGGACTTCAGTGAAAAACATTTCCCGCACTCAGGACAGGAATACGGCTTCTCTCCTGTGTGAGATCTTATATGCACATTAAGACCGGATTCAAACCGGAAACACTTCTCGCACTCAGTACAGGAAAAGCTCTTCTCTGTTGGAAGGACGGCACCGTCCCGCACAGTCTGAGGTTCCTCAGCATAAGAGGAATACGATGGTCCGGCACCGTCCCGCACAGTCTGAGGTTCCTCAGGATAAGAGGAATACGATGGTCCGGCACCGTCCCGCACAGTCTGAGGTTCCTCAGGATAAGAGGAATACGATGGTCCGGCACCGTCCCGCACAGTCTGAGGTTCCTCAGGATAAGAGGAATACGATGGTCCGGCACCATCCCTCACAGTCTGAGGTTCCTCAGGATAAGAGGAATACGATGATCCATCTACACTGTGTGGTGCCGGATGGACATTTGAGGTAGTCAGGTTTTCTCCTGGACTATACTGTGTGATGTCCTCATCTTCTACTTTACAGTCTGGAAACAAAGTGAGACAATCCTCTGAGGTTTTCCTCATCTCCCGTCCATCTACTAAAATAGAAATACAAAGATTATTACTAGACATGAGCAGATTGGTTCCCCTAAACCAGGACTCCACCCACATCAGGCAGCTTTGTCTCTGAGGATCTTACAATTCCCCCCTCAAGGTAACCAGTAAATGGCTCCTCTGTAGCGCGGCAACTAATGATTATTTTCAGAATTGATTAGTTGGCTGATTATTGTTTTGATTAATTGGATAAAAACCTTTTTTTTTTTTTTTTTTTTTCTTCTCCCTTGTGTTTGTCTTGTTTGTATCTATAAATGTGATATACACTGTCTTCGATGGAAGTCGAATGTATATGTAAGTGATGTGAAGAAATATACGGAAAATAAAAATAAAGAATTATTCAAAAAATTGGATAAAAACCTGAAAAAAAGTTGGGTGTATAATGGAGTTAATATTCTTGAATATCTATATAAAGCGGTAAATATGAATCTCCAGATATATAGTTGGATATTTAATCCACTCTGAGAATAACAGACAGATAGATGTATTATTAGAGGGTGAATCTGCTACATATCACAATCAGAGAACAACATTAATAAAATATAAAAAAGAGGTAAAACGCTGTTTTGCAGATTATCAGACAGGAGTGTAATATAATATGATGGGTGACAGACTCCCTTGTCATAGACAGGTAGGTGGGTACAAGCTCCCTGCACCTGATGTCACTTATGCTGGCCGTACACAAACTCATGTTTCTTTCACAAAAAACATTTATCCAATGGGGGGCGTGGTCAGCCACGGAACTGTATGGCTGCATTGTAAGGGAGCTCCTCAATAACGGATCTCCCTGAGCGATTTTCAGAGCAACCTGAGAGCCCTAAATCATACCATCCGACACCAAAACCCCCCGGCATCAAAGCAACCATGTCAGCTAAGAGAAAGAACAGAGAGGGGCCCTGTAAGCTCAGTGCATTCTTCAGCCTGGCCAGTCTGCAGAGAGAGTAAGATGGCGCTTCTCCCTCCCTTCACAGCAGCACAGAACGGCACGCCGTTCCCTCTCAGCATGTGGGAGAGAAACTTCTCAGCTACACAGATCCTGCCTAACAGCGATGGCCTGGATGACATATTAAGCCCTGTGAAACAGAAAAGGAGGATCGCTGCGAAAAAAGGTAATTCTCATGCATCCCACACTGACTTTGCCAGTAACCTGGAAAGAAATCCTTGTGATGAGAAACTTCTCACTGCAGACGTACCGATACTTGACACTACTTTTAAAGATATGATAATGTCACTAAGAGGTGCTTTGCAGCATGATATGATCAGCCTTATGCATAAATCTAAAATGGAGATTGATGCTCTGTGAGAAAGAGTAGATTATGTGGATAACAAAACGTGCGATTTTACTACTGCGAAAAATGAGCTTGTGGACTCCCACTTTGATTTGGAAGAAGTGAGACTACTCAGAATCAAAGTCGGAGACATTGAGGACAGAAATCGAAGAAACAACATAAAATTTAGAGGTATACCTGAAAATGTGAAGCCAGCAGATCTTAAACGCTTCATTAAAACCATAATTTCTGATCTAATCCCTGCTATTCCCCAACAAGAGCTGGAAATCAATAGAGCACATAGACTGCCTAAACCGCATTTACATAGCAGAGAAGATGCCAAGAGACGTCATTGCCAGAATCCACTTCTTCAATGTTAAAGAACAACTGATGCATTGCGCTCGTCGCCACTCGCCACTCCCAGAGCCATATTCTGGAATAATTCTTTATTCGGATTTGTCACAAGCGACAATCCTAGATCGCAAGAATCTAAACACAATGGGCCAGATTCAGAAAGAGATGCGACGGCGTATCTCCTGATACAACGGCGTATCAGGAGATACGACGGCGTATCTCTGAGTTGCGACGGTCGTATCTATGTGCCTGATTCATAAAATCAGGTTACGCATAGATATCCCTAAGATCCGACAGGTGTAAATGTCTTACACCGTCGGATCTTAGGCTGCAATTCCAGGCCGGCCGCTAGGTGGCACTTCCGTATTTTTACGCGACGAATATGCAAATGAGGAGTTACGCCGATTCAGAAACGAACGACAGCCCGGCGCTTTTTTTTACGTCGTTTGCGTTCGGCTTTTTCCCACGTATAGTTACCCCTGGGTCTATGAGGCGCAGCCAATGTTAAGTATGGCCGTCGTTCCCGTGACAAAATTTGAATTTTTTACGTCGTTTGCGTAAGTCGTTCGCGAATACGGATGGACGTAATTTGTGCAAACGTCGAAAGCATAACGAGTTGCCGACGTCATTTGGAGCATGCGCACTGGGATTCATTCGCGGCCGGCGCATGCGCAGTTCGTTCGGGCGGGGACACGCATCATTTAAATGATACACGCCCCCTATCTGCCGAATTTGAATTCCGCCGGGTAGTTTACGCTACGCCGCCGCAACTTTACAGGCAAGTGCTTTGTGAATGAGTTACGTTACGCCAGCAGAAAGATCCGCTGATCTTTCTGAATCTGGCCCCATCACTAAAATGCTAAGAAACCATGGCATAAATTATAAATGGGGCTTCCCCACAAAAATTCTTGTGGAACATAAAAGGCACCTCATACGCTATCAATGGAATGGAACAAGGTCTGAAAATACTTTGTTCGTGGGGTTTACTCCCAAACCAAGAACCCGTCAAAATGGATACCACCACACCTGGCCCCATATCCCAAGACCAAGACTGGAAAACAGCTTGAAAGTCTTTTTCTGTCAAAGTTTTGTCTCATCTCCCAGTTCCATTTTGAGTCTTTATAAATTTCTCTTATGCCCACTCGTCAGGGCCTACTGATGCTCAGGGAATCCCGACCTCGGAAATATTCCTCCCTGAACTTCTCCCCAAGTTCTTACCCCCACACCTGTTCGGTAGTACATAACTATGTACACAGGAGTTGGAGTTCAACAACTCATGGTTTTACAGAATTTATGCCGTTTTATTTACCCTGGTTCAATCCCTTTTTTCCATTTTCCTTTCTGCTGTCTGTATTCAGTTTTTAAAGCAACACCACCACTAGTGGTAAAACAGTATTACTACACCTCAAGTCTGTTTCTATCATCTATTCACAAAAAAAAATCCCCTACAAGGATGAAACTATACTCCAGCGCTCTTTGAAAATACAACATGCCACTTAAACTTATGTCGATGAATGTCAAATGACTGAACAGCCCCTACAAAAGAAGATCACTATGGTCTGACGCAATGAAATTAGGAAGCCACATTGTTTGCATCCAGGAATCCCACTTTGCTAAGGATAACTCGTCTACCTTTAAACATCACAATTTCCCTCACATTTTTCTCTCTAGCAACAAAAAAAAAAGAAAAAAGGGGTGGTCACAGCTATCAAAGACACTGTCTCGTTCCAACAAATTGATCTCAAGTCTGATACTCAAGGAAGATACATAATTCTGGTTGCCGCCTTAGACAACTCGACATATACGATTGTCAATAAAAAACCCCACCAATTTATCCAAAAATAATCGGAAAAGCAAGGAAAATCCAACAAGGCCACCTCTTGTTATGTGGAGACTTCAACGCACCAATGGACCCGGATATGGACACCTCCAAGAAAACCCTTAGAAAAGGACTTTCCAACATCTTTGCAGCAGAAGACCTGTACGATCCCTGGAGATGCATACATACCACAGAAAAAGACTTCTTCTCCAATGTCCATAAGACATACTCCAGACTGGACTATTTTATCACAGATAAAAATCCTCCCAAAAGTAATGAATGCTTCCATTCACAACTTATCGTGGTCTGAACACGCTCCAGTAACTCTAGAGGTTAATTCTAACCAAAATTGCCCCAACAATTATCTATGGAGGAACAACACATTTATCCTCTCCCAGGAGAAACATAGATCTGTGATGAAAAATAGCCTTAAAGAATTTTTTGATTTGAATGATAATATGTCAGTCAATAACTCTACTCTATGGTGTGCCCACAAGGCTTATGCAAGAGGTCTTTTAATTCAAATAACTGCCAGAGAGAAAAAAAAGAAACAATGCAATCAATTCAATACTAAAAGAAATTTCCACCCTTGAAAACTCACACAAAAAAAAATATATATATATATAATCTTAGAACGCCAACTCAATAATCTCAGATCTGATCTTAGGTCCATTCTAATTACTGATCACAATAAATATTACAAGAAACTAAACTTAAAATACTATTCCCAAGGTAACAGAGCAGGTAAATTACTGGCCTCACAAATAAAACATCGTCAACAAAAAACAAGATTCACAAACTGATCCACCACACTTCAGGCAAGACAATTCTCAACGCCAAAGAGATCGCCGATACCTTCTCATCATACTATAAATCACAATTTGAAAAATGACACTGGGACTTCCCAACCAAACACTACCAACATAACATCCTTTTTGGACAAGATTGCTCTACCGCCCATTGACCCTACTTCATTAGATTTACTCAACAAACCTATTTCTAACGAAGAAACCATCAAGGTCATACATGACCTACCAAAAAATAAATCCCCAGGTCCAGATGGCCTCTCAGGAGAGTATTACACGGCCTTTAAAGATACCCTAGTCCCCCATCGCTTTAAATTGTTTAACCAAGCAGCAAATTCTGAAGCTTTTTCAAAAGAACTACTAGAAGCAGTAATTATCACCATACCTAAAACAGGCAAAGATCCCACCTCCCCTCTAAATTACAGGCCCATTTCTTTACTGAATTCAGATCTGAAAATCTAAGCAAAACTTCTGGCGAATAGGCTCGTTAATATAGTACCTACGTTAGTCAAACCCGACCAAGGTGGTTTCGTCAAAAGTAGACAGGCCCCAGATAGCACGAGACGAATGCTCAATATTATTAACTCATTACATAATAAATGTACACGTGCCCTACTCTTAGCTTTAGATGCCGAAAAAGCTTTCAACAGAATGCATTGGGATTATATTTCAAAAACCTTAACAAAATTTGGCTTCAGTGGCTTTATTCACTCAGCAATCCTGGCTTTATATACCCATCTTAATGCAAAGGTTTACACATCAGGCATTTTATCTAGTAACTTCCCCTCATCTAATGGAACCAGACAGGGCTGCCCTCTTTTCCCCTATAATTGTTGCCTTAGCAATTTAACCCCTTGCGGAATATATACGATCATCCCGAAACGTTAGTGGTATTAAAAATCGTCCAGGACGAGCACAAATTAGGTTTATTCGCAGACGACAACATACTGACACTAACAAACCCGAGAATTTCCCTTCTTGCCGTACACTCAATTCAAAGGTTATTCTCTGTACAAAAACCTACCCTTATCTGTCAAAAATATCTGTATGAGTAAGATTGGCAAGTGTACCCGACTAAAAGATTTCAATCCCAATGACTTGATCGAATTCCCTTCAACTCTTTGGGAGTATTTCTCCCCTCAGAAGTCTGACAATAAGAAAGGCATCTTTCTTTTATGACATGTTGAAATGGGGAAGAGATCTGGATCAAACCTTCTCCCCGAATCAATGAGTAAAATCATTTCAAACAATAAATAAATCATCCTCTTGCATTGAACATTGGGATAATGCCCAAAAAATAATCAATAGATGGTATTTAACCCCATATAGACTAAAATCTTTCCATGAACTTGCGACATTTGTTGGAAATGTAATGAGCAAACGGGTAATCTCCTACACACGTTGTGGAGTTGTAAGACCCTAATAAGCTTTTGGAACTCTATCTCATCCTTTATCGCAGACCTGACTGGTAACCTTGCCAAACTTCCTCCTGCCACAGCATTACTAGGCATCGATCCTGACAAATATCCCGTCATATTCAGAACTATTGTATTACATACATTAATTGCTTCAAGAATTACAGTGGATTCTTTATGGAAATCTACAGATGCACCAAATCTACCTATGGTGATCATCAGAGTGAATACCCAAGCCCAGTTAGAACTAATGCCAGCCTACTAGAATCTACTAGCCTACTAGAATCATTCTCTAACCCTTTATCACAAAACATGGAAAATGTGGTTACACCATCCTAGAGCTTTCAAATATTTAAAAGATTCCTTACTCTAAGGCCCCATACACACGAGAGGATTTATCCGCGGATACGGTCCAGCGGACCGTATCCGCGGAATAAATCCTCTCGAGGATTTGCGCGGATTTCCATGCGATGGAGTGTACTCACCATCGAATCGAAATCCGCGCCGAAATCCTCTGGCGATGACGTGTCGCGCCGTCACCGCCATGATGACGCGGCGACGTGCGCGACGCAGTCATATAAGGAATTCCACGCATGCGTCGAATCATTACGACACATGCGGGGGATCCCTTCGGACGGATTGATCCGGTGAGTCTATACAGACCAGCGGATCAATCCGTGGGATCCGATTCCAGCGGATAGATTTGTTGGCATGTCAACAAATTTTTATCTGCTGGAATTCGGAAATATCCGCTGGAATGTACACACCATAGAATCTATCCGCTGAAACCCATTCGCTGGGATTTTTCAGCGGATGGATTCTATCGTGTGTATGGGGCCTAAAATGTATCCTTCATTTTGAAGAAGTTATAGCATATATCATAGAACCTTAGATGTAGAAATTTATTAAAGGCAGTCTTTATTTTTGTTTTCTCCCTCCCCCTCTTTGCTTCTATTACCCCAGTTGTACAGGTTATACCAAGAATCATCATGGTGACCTCCCAGTCCTACAATATGTACCCAATTGGGGTAGGCTGGCCTAGGTCACCAAGTACCAAACATCTTCTCTGATAAATGTTAAATGTTTGCCTATACAAGGTGATTATGTTACTTATGTTGTGTATCGAATGCAACTATTTCTATTGTATTGTGTTATCAAACCAAACAAAAATTTATTGTTAAAAAAAAAAAGAAAACATTCATCCAATTTTCTAACCATTAGTGGGTCAAACCGGCGTTCATTTTCCACCACAGTGACGGGAAAATTGGAAGGAGCAGAACAGAAAACTTTTCTCCATAGAACAAATTCTCACATGGTGGGTGTGGTTTTTATATTTATTTTATAATTGAATGGTAAAAGAAAGTGGAATTTTCTATCTACACTCGTCCATTCATCGAATGTACAAATCATTTTCATACAAATATTTGTGTGAATATTCTCCCCCAATAATAGATCTGTGTATGACCAGCATAGGACATTTATAGCAGCAGCATGATTTTATTTCATCATCTCTTATGATGGGATAAAAAAATATTCCTTTATAGTACAAAAACATCCGATAATCACTACTATAAGGGATTCATTTATACTGTGAGATAGTGAAAATAATATATCTTATATCATATATATAATAATAAATATACCCAGAAGTAGGATATATGGGGATTTTACCTGGGAGTCACACATGAAGATATATGGAGGTTAGGGGGGGGAGGGGGGACTTTTATATTAAAGTAATACTGAAAGCTGAGACTTTTTCATGGATATAATAATTTTATATATAATGCACAATACTAGTAAACTTTTACTTCATGAAAGCATGGGCGTAGCGTGAAGCGGTGCAGGAGTCGTCATAGCAACCCTGCGTTCAGCTCCAGGGGGCCCGCAGCTCCCTGCTACAAGCAGTCATCTTACATGCTGAATTTTACATTGATAAAATCCTGGGAACAGAATACAGGTCCGAATCGCCTTGTGTCTCCCAGGGTCCCAGCGGAGCTCTGGAATCCACTCTGGGGCTTTTAGTTTGCTTTCTCCCCAGACCACACCCCTCCTGCTCCTATTGGCTGGAGGAGAGAAGTCTGATTTCCCCAAAAGAACGTCAATTAGGAAGCCCAGGGACAGGGATGTGTGATGCTGGCCATTGCCAGCCTGGAAGCGTGCTCACTGCTGACAAAACAGGAAGACAGTGAGCTGCCTCTCTCTGCCACACAGACACACAGCGAGGACAGGAGTTCAGATAACAGCAGGGGCATCGGGGGGGCTGGTGCCCCGAGTGTGCCCCCGAAAAGCCCCGGGTCTCGATTATCCCAAATAACATTATTAGCCCCGAGCCGTTTCCATGGGCAACAGGGTACGATCTCCAGCCTATGCAGTGCGACTGAGTGACGTTACTAACATACAAAAACATACTTGGGGGGCACACCCTAAAAATGCTATACATCCAAGATGGTTCTGCTATAAGACCAAAGACAGTACAAAACAGATTATAGCGCACACTTGCAAAAATGACATTTATCCTGCAAAGCTAGTTAAAAAATGCCTGAACATATTAAAGAATACGGGGGTTTGGTCACACTATATGGTCATATAGTGCTAAGCCCACTTACTGCGACAAAGTTCCCCCGAATTAGTGGGTCTCTTGGGCTGGAGCACCCCTCCCCCTCTTCATTACCTCTTATTAGTGGCCACCAGTGCATAGGAGGAATCCCTTCAGTTCTACCATATAGAGGAGTTTATCTCCCAAGGTTGAGACACTAGGTTCTTTCATTCTATTAACAGGTTAGGACCCACTAATTCGGGGAAACTTTGTCGCAGTAAGTGGGCTTAGCACCGTATGACCATATAGTGTGACCAAACCCCTGAATTTTTGAATACGTTCAGGCGTTTTTAACTAGGATAAATGTCAATTTTGCATGTGTGCGCAATAATCTGTTTTGTTTTGAGTGACGTTACTGACGTACAAATAGTCCCCCCTCCAGGTCCAGGAGGAGGCGGGATTGACACTACGGCCGCGCTGGGCACGAAGATCCCCGCTCACTCTGTGTAAATGGCCAGGCAGCGGAGCAGCTCTCCCATCCTGGCTCTCTCTCCCTGGTCTGGTGCATGCAGCCTGCTGTGAAGTGGTCAGAATGAGCTGGGCTACACTACGCAGGTAAGGCTGAGCTGCAGGAGTGTCAAGAGGTCACATGTCACAGGGAGGGTCAATGTATGTGTCGGGGGGAATCAGTGTATATATGTCAGGGGGGGATCAGTGTATATGTGTCAGGGGGGGGGGGATCAGTGTATATGTGTCAGGGGGGGGGGATCAGTGTATATGTGTCAGGGAATCAGTGTATATGTGTCAGGGGGGGGGGATCAGTGTAGGTGTCAGGGGGGGGTCAGTGTGGGTGTCAGGGGGGGGGAATCAGTGTAGGTGTCAGGGGAGGGGATCAGTTTAGGTGTCGGGGGGGGGGGGGGGGAGAGAATCAGTGTAGGTGTTAGGGGGGGAATCAGTGTAGGTGTCGGGGGGGGGTCAGTGTAGGTGTCAGGAGGGGTCAGTGTAGGGGTTTGGTAGGTCATTTTAGTGGTCAGCATGGATGGGCACTGGTGACCCAGGCAGCAACCAACAAGTGAGCCTAGTCCCCCACCAAGCAGTCAATGCCCCCCGCGCGTGCCACCGGGCTTGGACTTCGGGCTGAATCCCCTGGTCTTTCATACCTAGCAAAGCCCTGGATAAGAGACATGCTGATGTGTGAAAAGTGTTCACTCATGTGGGGACAGTAAACACACATAGAGCCCTCCACAGCACCTGTCCTGCCTGCCAACACTCACACAGACACACAGTTAGAAAAGTTCTGTAAAACACCTCCTGAGGGGGCTGGGGGGGGGATGCAATTACTTAAAGCACCCACTGATTCTGAAGGACAAGAAAGAGAGCAGGACACACAGACAGACCCCCTCCCCCAGACTGACACATCTCATCCTCAACTACTGCTGTGGAAATTTTATGAAGATGTATTTAATATGTATTGTCATAGTGTCTCCCAGTGTTAGTTCTCCCGCAACACGCTCTAAAGAGCTGACTGGGGCAGTCTGACGCTGGTTGAGTCCCGTCTGGTAGTGGAAAACTTCCTGTGATTGGAGAGAGGTTTTTGCAGAGTGGGGATATGTCTGCTGGTGAAGGGCCCCTGTGCGATGCACAGAACGATTGTCTGAGGAGATATGTTCGCTCTGCAAGGATATTATCGCTTATAGGCGGATGTACGCTCTTGTCTCTGCTGTGTGTCTGATCAGCACAGGTCGGGATTCGTAGTGTACACCTGCAGATAACCTCCCATCCCCAGGAACAGTAGTATAATCCGGGTATGCGTTGTTCTCTGGAATAACGCAGAATAAGGATTCCTATCAGCGGTAGTTATGATCAGAGACGGAGTTCATGTTTGGTTAGCTTCCATGCACCCTGTCTCTGCCCGGACACGCCCATAAGCCTTTAGTCATTATTCATTGATTGTTTGTATTAACTCATTCTGTTGGAAGGATGTTGTGTGCACTTCCCCCCCTTTCCCTTCCTGTGAGTGCCCTCCCCTTTACTAATTGCCATTTCCTGTGATGTCATTTTGTATTCAGGAAGCGATCGGCTGTTGTGGCGATCACTTCCTCTTTGTCAGAGATTTTGTTTTTTTAAGAATAAAAGAGCCAGGCACACTGGTCTCTCTGGCAGTCATGCTGAGGAGCTGAGAACATGAGCTGTGGTGAGGTCTGTTTACTTGGGGATATACGGGAAATAGAATGATGGGGAAGATGCATTATATCAGTGATCATCAACCCTGTCCTGCAGGGCTCACTAACAGGCCAGGTTTTATGTATTACCTTGGGGAGATGCAGTCTAGAATACTGCAATCACTGAGGAGCAAATGATATCACCTGTGATGTATTTCAGTTATCTTGCAAACCTGGCCTGTTAGTGGGCCCTGCAGGACAGGGTTGATGACCACTGCATTATATCATTCGACGAAATGCGTGCTTATTAGCACAGGAGATATGGTGTGCGCATGACGTACAGCCTTATCTCCATGACAACGTACAATGTACAGATCCCCAACTATTAACCCTCCACTGCCTGTAAGAAATGATAGGTGTAAAATAACTAGCAAGCTTCAAGTAGTGGCTGCTGGTTAAATAGTAAAGGTGCCTGGCCATTAAAGGATTAACTCATCCTCCCACTCAACTCCCTCTCCAACAGCTATGGGGTTAAATCTGCATCTGTTCAACACTGTGCACTGCCCTACTGACAACGTCCACTTCCCTACTGACAATGTCCAATGCCCTGCTGACACCGTCCTCTGCCCTACTGACAATGTCCAATGCCCTTCTGGCACCGTCCACTGCCCTACTGACACCGTCCACTGCCCTACTGACACCGTCCACTGCTCTACTGACACCGTCCACTGCTCTACTGACAATGTCCAATGCCCTACTGACACCGTCCACTGCCCTACTGACACCGTCCACTGCCCTACTGACACCGTCCACTGCCCTACTGACACAAACCTCTGCCCTACTGACACCGTCCACTGCCCTGACACCGTCCTCTGCCCTACTGACAATGTCCAATGCCCTGCTGACACCGTCCACTGCCCTGCTGACACCGTCCACTGCCCTGCTGACACTGTCCACTGCTCTGCTGACACCGTCCACTGCTCTACTGACACCGTCCACTGCCCTACTGACACCGTCCACTGCTCTACTGACACCGTCCACTGCTCTACTGACACCGTCCACTGCCCTACTGACACCGTCCACTGCTCTACTGACACCGTCCACTGCTCTACTGACACCGTCCACTGCTCTACTGACACCGTCCACTGCCCTACTGACACCGTCCACTGCCCTACTGACACCGTCCTCTGCCCTACTGACACCGTCTTCTGCCCTACTGACACCGTCCACTGCCCTACTGACACCGTCCACTGCCCTACTGACACCGTCCACTGCTCTACTGACACCGTCCACTGCCCTACTGACACCGTCCACTGCTCTACTGACACCGTCCACTGCTCTACTGACACCGTCCACTGCCCTCCTGACACCGTCCACTGCCCTACTGACACCGTCCACTGCCCTACTGACACCGTCCACTGCCCTACCGACACCGTCCACTGCCCTACCGACACCGTCCACTGCCCTACCGACACCGTCCACTGCCCTACCGAAACCGTCCACTGCCCTACCGAAACCGTCCACTGCCCTACTGACACCATCCACTGCTCTACTGACACCGTCCACTGCCCCACTGACACCGTCCACTGCCCCACTGACACCGTCCACTGCCCTACTGACACCTGCCACTGCCCTACTGACACCGTCCACTGCCCTACTGACACCTGCCACTGCCCTACTGACACCTGCCACTGCCCTACTGACACCGTCCACTACCCTACTGACACCATCCACTGCCCTACTGACACCTGCCACTGCCCTACTGACACCTGCCACTGCCCTACTGACACCGTCATTTGTTTTATTATATTTTTCTACGTTTTCCTTACTATTTTGTTAGGCTCTTGCTAGTTAGTTTGGTGCCGAACCCCGGTGATCTTTGATCACTTTCATGTTGTTCAGGTAGATCTCCACCTCTCATAGGTTTCCTACCCCGCTTTACACTGTGTTGCTCGGGAAAAGCGATAGTCGGGTCACCCTGCGAAGGTAATTCAGTAAACTCAGAGGGCTCAAGAAAAGCAGGCAGTGCAAAGGTAGGGCGGTAATGGGGGGCCCCACCAAGTCAAGTTTTGCATCGGGGCCCACAAGCTTCAAGCTACACCTCTGACCTCCAATCTACCAGTCTCCACCTTCTCTGGGGTCAGATGCCGATCTTCCCTGTACAGAGACCTTAGGCTGATTTTCCCTCGGAGGCATTTTGCGGGCGCTACAGCGCTAAAAATAGCACCTGCAAAGCGTCCTGAAAGAGCCTCTTCTCTCACTCCAATGTGATATGTGTGATATGTAAAGAAATAATGCATTCTGTATGAAGGCCAATTAATCGACTGACCAACTAATCAATTATGAAAATAGATAACAACTATTTTCATAATTGACTATAATCGATTAGTTGTTTCAGCCCTACATCTCTGAATCTCCTATCAGTTCATTTCTTTATTCATGGACCTTAGTCAGAGAGTGAGGAAACAACGAGAACTGTCTTTTATAGGAGTGACAGTGATGAGGGGATTATAGGATGAGTGTCCCCTCCCCCTCTATCACTCATTGTCATCTTCCCAACACAAGAAGTCCTGCACTTCCTTATTTATTCCATGATTTAGTCATGAATAACAGCGGGGCTGAGCCCCACCAGAGGTCAGAGAGTGAGGATGGACGGAGAACAACCAAGATGAAGACTGGACTGATCCTGAAGATCACCATCATTGGGTTATTGACTCCTCCCTCTCATTATCACTTTCTGTTTAAGGTTCCAAAATTATCAACATTGTGCTACAACCAAATCATCAGATATAAAATGTCCAGCTGGTAGAAAATGGGTGCAGAAGAAGTCAGGACTATGAAATGTACAACTTATTATATAAGATACAACAGATAGGATTTTATAGTATCAAAATAATGTAATGTACAACATAGAGTATATAGTGCAGGGGTCAGGAGTATGTAATACACAATATAAATTATACAGTGTAGGGGTCAGGACTCATAATATTGGTATTCAGTAATTAGTGGAAGCTTAAAGTTGTAAAAGTACAATTTTTTTCCCCCTGTAATCCAAGGGAGGGGGCGAGCACAACACTCCACACCAGGAAGTAAGCCTCCTATTACGGTGTGGAGTTACAGACAGAAGAACAGGAAGTGAGGATTTCTCAGAAGAAATTAGGATATTTAAAAGCAAAATCGAAGGTAAGTGAAGGAGACTACACTAAGGTAAGGAAGCTATTTAGAGAAAAAATTGTACCTTTACAACCTTTAAATGTTTACATGAGACAAGTTGCAGAGATCCCACACCGCTGCCTCCCATCTCCTGAGACTGCACTCAGTGACTTGGGTCTGAGACTCTACAGACATATCCCTCCACCCGGCACAGCCAGCAGACAACAGAGCAAGTAACCCCGGGAGAATTGTTCTGTCAGAGATCTCACTAGACCCGGGTATGGGGAAGGAGATCCAAGGCACATACCCCAGGTGTCTAGGTCAAGCAAACCCTATGGTGAAAATCAACATTTTGCTGCCAGCTGAACCCCAGAATCTCCATAAATCCAGTCTAGAGACATAAATTGTGTCTGCAGCACAGAGAAGGAAGATTATCCGAGAGAAATACAGGAATACAGGACGGGGGACACAGCTCAGGAAAGTGACCAGGGGATTACAGGCTGATATCACCCAGTCCCCGCCCTACTCTGGACCAATCAGTGAGCAGTATGGGTGGAGGAATGGATTTAGTGGTAATGACCCACCTGTGCTGATCTCTGTAGGAGTGTCCTCCTCTAAAAATGTCCCCGTTATTCCATCCTCCTCCATAGACTGCTGATCATCCCTCACATACGTCTCTTCTTCTTCTGATTTCACCTCAAGTTCTATATCGATTGGATCTCCACTCTAAACCAAGAGAATGAGAGAGAATATCATCTGTAAGATATAAGCTTTATTATTGTGACATCACATAGAAAATCCACACATTGTATGGAAGTCTAGTCATGTTCTAGAGAACCCGTTCCACCAACCTTGTAACAGTGGGGGATGGTGTGACCCTCCTGTGTGGAATCCCGGGAATACAGAGGACGGGGACATCTCTCTGGTGGGTTTCTGTAGCTGGATGACTTCACCATGGTGTCCTGGTACAGATCTTTGTGTTCTTTTAGAGACTCCTCCATCACCCCATCCTCATCATCCTCTTCTTTTATCTCTTCTTTACCCTCAACTTTAGGATCTCTCAGGTTTCCACTCTGAATATAGAATAAAAATGACATCAATGGTAACAATGCAGATAATGTACAGATCCTAATGATACTATCAGTGATTGTTCCTCATCTACCTGATGATGGTGGGGGATGGTGTGACCTTCCTGTGTGGAATCCCGGGAATACAGAGGACGGGGACATCTCTCTGGTGGGTTCCCATTACTGGATCCATCTGTAGGAAACACACACACTGACTGAATACATTGTTTCTATGTGTTTATCAGATGATGGGGGATCTAGGTGGAGCCTCCGTACTGCTCTCTCCTTTACAATAAAGTCTCCTCTTACCCGGTGATGTGAGGGGCGGCTGATTCTCCATCATGACGTCCTTGTAGAGATCCTTGTGTCCTTCTAAATACTCCCACTCCTCCATGGAGAAATAGACAGTGACATCCTGACACCTTATAGGAACCTGACACACACAATGATACAGTCACCATCCAGACACATCCCTTGTCTGTTACTGGATAATGTCCCAGAATTCCCAGAATCCTCCTCACCTCTCCTGTCAGCAGCTCCATCATCTTCTTGGTGACTTCTAGAATCTTCTCCATGTTGTGTCTCTCAGGTTTTAGGGAGTCACATGGAGGCACTGTGATGGTCATGTGATCACCTGACTTCACAAGAGGAAATCTCTGTATTGGAGAACCAATAGGAATATCATGTTAGAATCCCAGAATCCTCCTCACCTCTCCGGTCAGGTCTGTGTTTTATTAATAGAGATAATAGTGATGTCATGTGACCTCCCAGAATCCTCCTCACCTCTCCGGTCAGGTCTGTATTATTAATAGAGATAAGAGTGATGTCATGTGACCTCCCAGAATCCCCCTCACCTCTCCGGTCAGGTCTTTGTTTTATTAATAGAGATAAGAGTGAAGTCATGTGACCTCCCAGAATCCTCCTCACCTCTCCGGTCAGGTCTGTATTATTAATAGAGATAAGAGTGATGTCATGTGACCTCCCAGAATCCTCCTCACCTCTCCGGTCAGGTCTGTGTATTATTAATAGAGATAAGAGTGATGTCATGTGACCTCCCAGAATCCTCCTCACCTCTCTGGTCAGGTCTGTGTATTATTATTAGAGATAAGAGTGATGTCATGTGACCTCCCAGAATCCTCCTCACCTCTCCGGTCAGGTCTGTATTATTAATAGAGATAAGAGTGATGTCATGTGACCTCCCAGAATCCTCCTCACCTCTCTGGTCAGGTCTGTATTATTAATAGAGATAAGAGTGATGTCATGTGACCTCCCAGAATCCTCCTCACCTCTCCGGTCAGCAGGTAGATGATCTCCAGGGTGAGGTTTAGTATCTTCTCAGTCATGTGACTCCGGTCCTCCTCCGTCCTCATTTGTGCCATCATCTATGAAGGTTTCCCTGTAGACAGATAACATAGAATTATCTGGATTGGATGTACAGTATTCAAATGAGGATATTATTATACAGGATTTATATCAGGAGGTATTATGAAGGTCAGTATGTACTTAAAGCCGAGGTTCACCCTAAAAAACATCTATTCACCATTACATCCAGCATACTTCAGATATGTAAAGTATGCTGGACTTTTTTTTTTTTTTTTTCGGGGCACATACCGTTTAAAAGTTCTGTTTCACTCAGTTCGGGTTCTCTCTGCTGCGGGGGAACAGGCGTTCCTAGGCAGCGGTGTAGATGATTAATGTGCTGTTATGGCGCGTCACGATTTCTGAAAATATCCGAGCTGGACTCGGCTCTGTACGGCGCCTGCGCCTGCCGTGTAGAGCTGACTGCGCAGGCAGTCTTACCTTAATGCAGTCTATGCATGACGGTAAATAACCTTCTGTGTGCAGCAGCCCCCCCCCCCTTATACTCACATGAGCCCATCATGAATCAGCGATGTGCAGCTGTCAATCACAGCCAGTGGGCCAATGAGGAGAGAGGGGGGGGTTGGGCTGAGCTGCGGCTTTGTGTGTGAATGGACCCGCAGAGCAACAGGTTGGGAGTGAGCATGCTCGGGTGCCCCCAGATCAAGCTGCTTGCTCTGGGGGCACTTGGTAGGAGGGAGAGGCTAGGAGCATCAGCATTCCATTTATGTTTGATCCCTGCTGGATAAAAGTCCCTCAATCAGCGGCTGCAGCCAATAGCTTCATCACTGATCTGTGTATTCTGAGAGCGGAGGAGCGCCCCCCATTGTCAGAATACAATAGTGCAGCCACGTAGAGTTGCCACCTCATCACATTAAAACTGAACACATATGAATTACATCTGAGACTAATTAAATGCAGATAAGGCACCAAGTGAGTTTATTTACAACCTTAATTAGCCTCAGAACCTGTGTAATTAATTTGTGTTCAGTTGTAATGGGATGAAGTGGCAAACCTAAGGCTGATCCTCCCTGAAGGGGTTAATCTAGGTCTCCACACTATATATGTGTGTATCATCATCTGCTGGAGATAAAAGACGTCACAGTGACTATGGAGGAAGAGGACGGACATGACGGGGTGTGATGAACTAAGAGTGCAGAGAGAGCACACAGAGGCGAATCACAAGGAACCTGACACATAGGCGTTTATTGGGGGGACTTGGGGTACAATCAGGAGGAGAATTAATCTACAGAACAAACAATAGACACAGCAATGAAGAGCGGTCCTCAGGGTGGCAATATGGGACATCAAAGGGGAGGTAGTCCACATGGCAAACAGAAGGCACAGCAATGAAGAGTGCTCCTTAAGACAGCAATATGGGACAGCAAAGGGATGATCCACAGGGCATAGCAGTTTTTGGTACGGGGGGGGTTAAAGTCCCTGGCATACAGGCAGAGCAGTGTTAGCACAGCAAGACGCAGTACAACAAAACATTCCTCTGGATGGCAATGTAACACCACACAGATAGTCCACGTAGGATGGCCATGTCCCTGAGTACAGGATCCCATACTAAGGGATAGGGACAGATAGGGCCAAGTTCAGAACAGGGAAGAGATTCAGGTAGGCAGGGGAAAGTCCAGCACAGGGCAGAGATCCAGGCAGGCAGGGATAGGGGCTGGTTTCTGAAGCAGGGCCAGCAATGCAAAGTCCTTGGGCCCTTGGAGGGGGACTAAGAAGCTCTGGCCACAGAAATACGAAAAAAACTGAGCTATGACTAAGCACTAGATGTTAGTGCGAAATGCGTAGGCTGTATATCCCACTGTCTGCTGTGATTTGTAGTGCCTTTATCCCTTTACCAATAAAGGCAACCGAAAAAAAAATTTGGAGTGCGGCTGTCCATATACATTTTTTCCCTATTTTTGCTTTGTGCATTGCCAGCACCCGTGGCTTCTGAGAGGACATTGATTGCCAATTGCATCCATCTGGAGCGGTAACCTCCCTTTCCTAAGTTCTGGCCACAGCTCAGAGCCTCACACAGAACAGACAATACAGAACTAGATGTCCCAGCAGTCTCAGGGTGCAGAGAGCAGCACACAGTCCATACTGATCCATCAGACTCAGCAGTTCTAAGCACCTTCCAGCTTCCTTCTAGTGAGGTCTGTGACCATCAGCCCCTCTCTGTGTCCATCATGGAAGACGACTCTCACCAGACTGACCCCCTTCTTTATTATCTGTGTTCAGTCAGAGACCTCACCTCAGATTCAGGGGGTGCCGAGGTGTCTGGTTCTATCCCACCACAATATACAATCATTTATGTTCTTCTTACTGAGGGAGCCTCATGTCCTCCCCATGTGGGGACCCCGGAACTCACACACCACATTATACAGATAAACTGACTGTGTTATACATTGCATTCGGATTACAGATTATCAATTTCATAAAACTAAATACAAATATTGAATATTTCTGACCTTCGTTACAAGGGGGTTACTGGGTGTAAATAGAAAATAAGATCTTATTACCTCCTCTGCTGCCTCTTCCAGCAATGTCTTCCCTCTAATTCCTTCCGACTCACCTCTCACCCAGAACTTCCTGTCTGTACCTGACATCACTTCCTTTCTTCCATAGAGACTTCCTGTCTGGGTAGCAGTGAGATCACCACCTTGTGGAGCTCAGAGGAACTGCAGAAACATCTCGTAGTGTGAATGAACACGGCCTTGTGCTGTGTGTATGTACTGTATATCTTTATAGATAAGGGTGACCAGACATCCCCGGTTTCAGGGGACAGTCCCCGGATTAAGGATACTGTCCCTGGAGCAACTCTGTCCCTGGTTTTGTCCCCGGATTGGATTTAAACAGGGATTGGGGTAATTTCAAAGACAGTCAGTGCAGAATTAAAAAAAATCTGAATTACACCCCCCCTTCCTTTTCGCCACTCCTAGTAGCTTAGGGGGGTGTATTTTTTTCCATTATCTGTGCCCCTTTATAATGATCATGTTCTGGTCGGAGTGGAGGGAATATTTCTTCAGTTTCAGGTGCATGCCCATTCAGCTCCGCTTGCATGTTCTTCTGCCTTGGCTCAAGTCCCGGCCAGCCGCCTGCCTGCTTATCTCCATGCCTTCCCTGGCACACCCCGCCCATTAGTAGCCAGGGCATGAAGTGTAATGATGCGTACACACGATCGGATTTCCGATGAAATAGAATCCGATGGAATTTTCCATCGGAATTCCGATGAAGCTGACTTTCATCAGTCTTGCCTACACACTATGGGCTAGATTCACAGAGAGATACGACGGTGTATCTTGAGATGCGCCGGCGTATCTATGTGCCGTACCCACAGAAGCAAATATGTGCAAAAATTGGCTTCATCCGTCCGATGTAACTGTCCTCCCCTGGCGGAACTTAGGCGCATATTTAGGCTGGGTGCATCATTCGTTCCTATAAGACTAAATTCCGACCGTCCTAAACGCGGTGACGTAAAGCACTACGACGAGCAGAGAAAAATGAAGTTCAATGCTTCCGTGCATGGGTCGACTTGATATTGAGAATGCATGGATTTTTCTCCGATGGAGTTCTACACAGACTATCTAAATGTTCTATTGTTTTTTTTCCATCGGAAGACAAGTTCTATTCTAAAAAACAATCATGTGTACACGGCATAAGACTTGAAAGGCTATGAGGAGGGCGGAGACAGGCAGAGAGTCGCTTTAATTCCGCTATTGCTAGTAAAAAAAAAAATATGTCCCCGGATTTCATTTTAAAAATCTGGTCACCCTATTATAGATGGGTCATCTCCACTCCCACCAAGGGGGATAGAAATATATTACTGCTCGGGGGAGGGGGGAGACATTTTGGCCCCTTTGATTTTGCAGTAAAATTGATGTGAGATTTAGTCATGTAGAACATCTGTTATATGGATACAAAGAACCCCAGCCGAGAGTAAAGGGTGGAAATGGCTCCTGATCCCCAGATTTGGGCAATTATGTCCCCAATATAAATAGAAAAAAACCTGCGCTATGTGTAACAACTCAAATACCTCCAGAAATAACTTCTACCGGACTGCTGCTGTAACAAAGGTAAGTCTTCCCTTTATCACCTAGAAGAGCATTATGTGTCACAGCGCTGTCCTATTGTGTGTGCCGCCCATCAATTATCACACATACACTAAAATATGTGGAGACATTCATATATAAAGTGCTAGGGGCTCCAATAATATTCTCTGCAGATCTACTGCTTCCACTTTACACCTACTTCATTCATCTTATGGTGTTTATCAATAAATGAAGTAATCTGATCCATGTGCAAATTCATATACAACATAAAGTGCTTTGTACTCAGGATGATGTTCCTTGCAGATCCACTGCTTCCACTTTGCACCTACTTCATTAGTAATCCTTATAATATTTGCTTCTATATTAATTAAACTACAAATCTGTGCAAATTCATGTAATCATACAATATTGTGTACTCAATATAGTGTTATCTGCAAGTCCACTCTTCTAGGTGATAAAGGGAAGACTTACCTTTGTTACAGCAGCAGTCCGGTAGAAGTTATTTCTGGAGGTATTTGAGTTGTTACACATAGCGCAGGTTTTTTTCTATTTATATTGGTGACATAATTGCCCAAATCTGGGGATTAGGAGCCATTTCCACCCTTTACTCTCGGCTGGGGTTCTTTGTATCCATATAACAGATGTTCTACATGACTAAATCTCACATCAATTTTACTGCAAAATCAAAGGGGCCAAAATGTCTCCCCCCCTCCCCCGAGCAGTAATATATTTCTATCCCCCTTGGTGGGAGTGGAGATGACCCATCTATAAGGATATACAGTACATACATACACAGCACAAGGCCGTGTTCACACTACGAGATGTTTCTGCAGTTTCTCTGAGCTCCACAAGGTGGTGATCTCACTTCTACCAAGACAGTAATTCTCTATGGAATACAGACAGGAAGTGATGTCAGGTACAGACAGGAAGTTCTGGGTGAGAGGTGAGTCGGGAGGAAGTAGAGAGGAGACGTTGCTGGAAGAGGCAGCAGAGGAGGTAATAAGATCTTATCTTCTATTTACACCCAGTAACCCCGTCATGTCCGTCCTCTTCCTCCATAGTCCCTGTGACGTCTTTTATCTCCAGCAGATGATGATACACACATATATAGTGTGGAAATGTAGATTAACCCCTTCAGGGGGATCAGTTGATGAATAATATATCTTGCTTCCACAGCTGGCCATTCATGGTTCAGTTTTATCGTTCAGCCAGTGAGATGAATGAAAAAACTGAACCGATTCTCCCATCCACACATTGGAGGGGGATGGGGGAATCCTCCCCGCTGCACTATTGTATTCTGACAATGGGGGGCGCTCCTCCGCTCTCAGAATACACAGATCAGTGATGAAGCTATTGTCTGCAGCCGCTGATCGAGTGACTTTTATCCGGCAGTGACCGCACATGGATGGAAATGTGACGATCCCTGCTGAACCAGCTGAATTTCCATGTATCTATGGTCACCTGAAGTGATTTCTCCCCTCCCCCTCATCTCCTTCATTATGTAAGTCATGCTGAGTAAGGATGAGCTCCAGCGTGTTCGCATAGAACACGTGCAGATCCCACCAGGAAGTCTGCACGGCGCTGCGCTTATCACAGCCAGGGAAACATTGTCCCGATGCTCAGCTGCAAAGATCGGGAAATGGCGGGCTCTGCACGTGTACTATGCGCACACGCTGGACATCGTCCTTAATGCTGAGATAATCTCCCATTGGCTGAGCAATATTCTCATTTGTCTCTGAGCTCCTTCTTGCTATTCCTCGTCCTGCCTGTTGTTTCCTTGGATTGATTTTCTGTGTAGTGACCCCGGCTTCATCTCTTGGATGCGCTCGTCTGTTGCTTGTCCTGACCTTTATCCTGATTCCTGGATCTCCTCCTCATCTCTCCTCCATATCCTCTTACACAGCTTTTCTCCACACCTGCAGTGACTCTGGGGGGGGTGGAAACTTGGCACCAGCGCTCAGAAAAATCCATCCCCACCATTAGGACAGACAGTTTAACTATTGTTCTGCAATTTTTAGATCTCCCCTAAGTCTATTGTTGCGGGGGGGTCAGGGGGTGGGTCACGTTGCCGAGGTTCTCACCTTTTTTTTCTCAAGTGATTTGTACATATCCCAGTGTGCATTGCTCTAAATGACGTCACAAGGACGTCATTGGTTTCGATGTGAACGTAAATTACGTCCATCCGTATACGCAACCGACGTAAAATTTCAAAACTCAGCGCGGGAACGTCTACCATACTTAACATTAGCTACGCCTCATATAGCAGGGGTAACTATACGCCGGAAAAAGCCGAACGCAAACGACATAAAAAAAAAAGCGCCGGGCGGTCGTTTGTTTCTGAATCGGCGTAATTCCTCATTTGCATATTCCTTGCGTAATAATACATAGTTACATAGTTAGTCAGGTTGAAAAAAGACACAAGTCCATCCAGTTCAACCACAAAAAATAAAAAAACAAAATAAAAAACACAGTAAAATCCCATACACCCAACTCCATACCCACAGTTGATCCAGAGGAAGGCAAAAAACCCCAGCAGAGCATGATCCAATTTGCTACAGCAGGGGAAAAAATTCCTTCCTGATCCCCCGAGAGGCAATCGGATTTACCCTGGATCAACTTTACCTACAAATCTTAGTACTCAGTTATATTCTGTACATTTAGGAAAGAATCCAGGCCTTTCTTAAAGCAATCTACTGAGCTGGCCAGAACCACCTCTGGAGGGAGTCTGTTCCACATTTTCACAGCTCTTACTGTGAAAAAACCTTTCCGTATTTGGAGGTGAAATCTCTTTTCCTCTAGACGTAAAGAGTGCCCCCTTGTCCTCAGTGTTGACCGTAAAGTGAATAACTTAACACCAAGTTCACTGTATGGACCTCTTATATATTTGTACATGTTGATCATATCCCCCCTAATTCTCCTCTTCTCAGGAGTGAATAAATTCAGTTCCTCTAATCTTTCCTCATAGCTGAGCTCCTCCATGCCTCTTATCAGTTTGGTTGCCCTTCTCTGCACTTTCTCCAGTTCTCCGATATCCTTTTTGAGAACTGGAGCCCAAAACTGAACTGCATATTCCAGATGAGGTCTTACTAATGATTTGTACAGGGGCAAAATTATATCTCTGTCTCTGGAGTCCATACCTCTCTTAATACAAGAAAGGACTTTGCTCGCTTTGGAAACCGCAGCTTGGCATTGCATGCCATTATTGAGCTTATGATCAACTAAAACCCCCAGATCCTTCTCCACTACAGATCCCCCCAGATCCTTCTCCACTACAGATCCCCCCAGTTGTACTCCCCCTAGTATGTATGATGCATATTCTTAGCCCCCAAGTGCATAACTTTACATTTATCTACATTAATTCTCATCTGCCACTTAGTCGCCCAATCAGACAGAGCATTGAGGTCGGCTTGTAAATTGGCGACATCCTGCAAGGACGTTATTCCACTGCATAGCTTGGTGTCATCTGCAAAGACAGAAATGTTACTTTTGATCTCAGACCCAATATCATTTATAAATATATTGAAATGTAAGGGTCCCAGCACTGAACCTTGGGGTACACCACTGATAACCTTGGACCATTCAGAGTAAGAATCATTAACCACGACTCTCTGAATTCTGTCTTTCAGCCAGTTTTCTATCCATTTACAAACTGATATATCCAATCCTGTAGACCTTACCTTACACATGAGCCGTGTGTGCGGAACTGTATCGAACGCTTTTGCAAAATCCAAATATATCACGTCCACAGCCACGCCTCTGTCCAGGGTTTTACTTACCTCTTCATAAAAGGAAATCAGGTTTGTCTGACAACTTCTGTCTTTCATGAATCCATGTTGTCTGCTGCTTAAATAGTTTTTTTCCAGCAAGAACTCATCCGGAAGCGCCACCTAGCGGCCGGCCTGGAATTGCAGCCTAAGATCGGACGGTGTAAGTCGCTTACACCTGTCGGATCTTAGGGAGATCTATGCGTAACCTGATTCTATGAATCAGGCGCATAAATACGACCGACGGACTCAGAGATACGATGGCGTATCAGGAGATACACCGTCATATCTCTTTCTGAATCCGGGCCACTGTGTCTGTGTGTCTTTTGGTGTCACTTTCACCATCTGTTCCCCGTCTCCATCATTATGATGTTTGTGTTGCTCTGTAGTGTCTTACCAAGTTTTATGTGCTGACCTTATCTTTACAGCTCTGCCCTCTTGCTGGTCTGACTTTAGATGTGAAAGGTTTGCTTTGATTGTCAGCCATCCTTATATTATCTCATGATTCATTAATTAACAAAAAAACACCCCCACCTTTCACAGTATAATACTGGAGCCCCCTTATGGGGTCAGCACGTTGCTGGGGTTCTTTCCTTTAGAGATTCTTTCTCTAAGTGATTATTTATACAAGTGATATGTACAATAAAGCTCTGCACTCCAGTGATTGCACAAAGTGAACATACATAGAAAACTGCACTAAGAAGTACCAAACAGACTGCAGGTGACCCATCTCTCTATTCAGCTCTCCTTCCACTCTGTAACATGCGCTTCCTACCACTTGTGTCCTCTTTCCTCCACCCCTCTTCTCCACCCCACACCTTATATATATCACCCTCCTTTCTGTCCTCTCCCTATTACTGCACTCACCAACTCCTGATACTTCTACACCCACATGCTGATAAATCCTCCAGGACGCTTTGCATGTCCCTTCATATAAATCACACTCCCACATCACCTCCCTCACCCTTTTGCTTCTCCTAACCTCTGGTGACATATCCCCAAACCCTGGGCCTTCTATCATTTGAAGTTGGCATGTTGTTAGTTGAGGAAGGGACAATTTGGCTGGGAAGCCAGCTATCAGCTCCTATTCGGGTTGGTGAGTAAGAGGATCTTTCTCTAAGTTGTAGAGGGTTTCATTGTAGTTACTGAAAGCATCCGCAATGTCCTTAGGATGATAATGTTTATCATTAGTGATAGGGTGGACTACGTAAGGGATTCTAGCTTTGTACCTGTAGCCACGCAAGGCGGTAGGCCAGAATTTTCACGGCTTTATTGCCATTGGCATAATAAGTCATTTTTAGTCGTCTAGTAGACTTCTCAAAGTCCCCCAGAAGACAGAGTCTGAGATCATGTCTAATTTGTGAGAGTTTATGGGATATGGAGGGTGAGGGATCCTGTTTGTTCTGGGTTAACAGATCACGGATGCTGTCAGTAAATTCTTTTATGTGTCTTTGGTCCTAGCATTAATAAAAACGCCTCGCATGAACGCTTTGTAGGTGTTCCACATGGTAGAGTCATTTTCCATAGAATCTACATTGTAAGCAAATTAAGCATTCAGCTGAGTTTCTAGAATTTTCCTGGTATCCTCTCTCTGCAGAAGGGATGGGTTTTCTCTCCAGACCGGGTTAGCCCCGGATGAGAGGGAGTCTTCTATAGTGAGAGTCACAGATGCATGGTCTGACCACGTAATTGTATTTATAGTCGTATTGGTGGTACGGGATATGAGGCTTTGGTCCTCTAGAAAGAGATCTATGCAGGAGTAAGAATGGTGGGGTGTAGAAAAAAAAAGTGAAGTTCTTTTCACCCACGTGGCAACAACGCCATGCGTCAAACAAGCTGTGTTGTTGCAGTGTGCTCAGAAGAGAAGGGCATTTGCGAGTAGATGTAGATGTTGAGTCTATGGTTTTATCTGGAGCAAGGTTAAATTCTCCGCAGATCACCAGGGCCCCTCTTCTGAACAGGTCTATCTTCTTTAACTGCTTATTAAGGAATTTCATTAGATGGGAGTTAGGGATATATACGTTTGCAATTGTATACGTGGTAGAGTTTATATCACATATGCTGTAGATCCTTGAAGAGGAGAGCCGAGTCTTGTGGTGAGTGTTCCCCCCAGTGGTCAAAGAGAGAATGTCTTTTGTTGTGAAAAGAGTGTGTAGAAGTTGTGGCTGAGGTACTCACGTTCTGATGATGCACCATAGATGGACGTGAGGGTAGACTGGTTGTGCTTTGGTGTAGGATCTTGAAGTCAGCACTGTGTCTCTTCCAGCATGGGAATTGATCGTGTAAGTAGTCATGAATACGACACTTAAGATGATGCCATTTGTTCAATGGAGCGTACTATGATGAATAGGGAGAAAAAATGATAAGAAAAAGCGTAACACAAAAAATTATAGAACACAACTGAAGTTCAGATTTCTGAGAAAAAAGGAACGTGTTGGACCCATGGGTTAACTTTCCGGTCAAAACTATTTAACTGTTCACTCGGATGCAGCTGGCTGCTGCTCAAAATGTAATTAAAGGGGTCAAGTTCATGACTAAGAAATTCCTAGACAAGCCCACCAGGTTCAGGCGTGTTTCTTAGAGTTTTTTGCAGTGACCATTCTCCATTCTGACTCCAAAGGTTGCCCTTTTTTTGGCGGATTGCAGTTATTGTCCAAGTCAGGGACAATGTGCCATTCCTTGAGCAAGGATAGGCCTTTTTCTAGTGATGTCACAACGTGCATGGTCCCGTCTTTGGTGATAGTGATGTTGGTCGGGCACCCCCACCTGTAAGATATCTGGTAATTCCTGAGTGCCTTGGTGATTGCGACCAAGCTTCTCCATTTTTTCAGTGTATACTGCGACAGATCTGCATAGAATCGCAGGTGCTGGTATTGGGGTGAGATGCGTTCCTTGGTACGCATGGCTGCTCTTTGGCATGGTAAAAGTGTAATCTCAGAATCACATCTCTCAGAATTTGATCGGGAAGGTAGGATGGTTTGGGGAGGAGATGGATTCTGTCTATAGTGACATCTAGCACGGTCAGATGAGGAAGGAGTTCTGTAAATAGGGTAATGACGTAGTCCCTCAGATCCCCTGTTGGACGGACTCAGGGATAACTCCTTTTTTCATGTTGTTTCTCCTGCTCCTGTCCTCCATGTCTGCCATTTTTGCCTTAAAACCCTCCATCTTGTCCTAATTCTTCTCCTGGGCATCCACTAAGTAATTTATAGTGGATGCAAATTCCCCCATTTTACATTCGATGTGATCCACCCTTGACTCCACATCCTGTATGTCTGTGTGAAACTTCTGCATGCAGGACATCATGTCAGCCTGTATAGTGCTTCGTAATGAGAGCAGCATATCTTTCAGCACAGTGTCCATGACAGCCTCATTAGTGGTGGGGAATTTCTCAATTCTGTCTGGTAATTTCCTGGTGTCTTCCCCTGAGTCAACCTCTGGCCCTGTCACCGGACTGCATCCAGGACCATCCAGCCTGAATCTAGCCTTAGCTGGGCTAGCTGATTGTGGTGTGTCAGGGCAGGATTGGGGGCTTACAGGGAAATCGCCAGTTTTGCTGCGGGAGGTGGATGAAGGTGGAGGGGAACAAGCATTATGTGCTGGGGTTGATGAGGCGCCGGCACCATCTTGCCTACCTCCTTGCTGCCGATATGAGTAGAACTCTGTCAGTTTTTGCGGCTTTCTGTTCTCCTTTCGCTTCTTGGTCATGGTCATCCGGCCGTGTAGGGCGTCTGCCGCCAGGCTAGGGTGAGTGTATGTCCCCTGGGAAGCCGTTCTGTGCCGCTGTGTGTCCCGTTATTCAGGAGCTCCGCTCTCAAGCAGCCATCACGGTCTGTGGTTAGCTGCGCCCCCGGCCTTCTATCATTTAACTGCCCAACACTCCAATCACCCTACACTCTCTGGCAGCATCTGCAATCCACATAACTTGGTTTCCATTCCTCTTCTTCTTAAAACCAGCCTCCTCTTCTCCTGTGCCCTCTGGAATGCCCACTCTCTCTGTAATAAACTCACCTCCCTCCACAGCCTCTTTATCACAAATCCATTTAACCTACTTGCCATTACTGAAACCTGGCTTCATGAATCCGACACTGCTTCCCTGCTTCAATCTCCCATGGTGGCCTTCTCTCGACTCGCTCCCCCAGACCAAGTGAATGGAAGGGAGGCAGAGTGAGAATCCTTCTAGCCCCACACAGCACCTTCACCCACCTCCTTCTCTGACACTCTCCTCTTTTGAGGCACATTGTATTTGGCTTCTTTCCCCTTTTCTCTAAGAATTACTGGACTGGTATCAACCTTTCTTGATGACTTCTCTGCCTGACAACCCTACTTTCTCTCTTATGAAATCCCCGCTCACTATCTGCAATCCCTTTCTGCCAATCCATCCATTGGCTTCCATTCACCCAACAAAATAAATTCTAAATACAAACAATAACTGACAAAGCCATCCGCAACTCAGCCCACACCTACATCACTAACCTAGTCTCACTATACCAACCAAATCGTTCTCTTCATTCCTCCCAAGTCCTCCTGCTCTTTAGCTCTCCTGTCACCTCCTCCCAGGCTCACCTCCAGGACTTTCCCGAGCCTCTCGCATCCTATGGTACTCCATACCCCATTCTGTCTGACTATCTCCTACTCTGTTTGCTTTTAGATGATCCTTGAAAACCCTCCTTTCCAGAGAAGCCTATCCTGTCTACACATAACATCTGTACATTTATTTTCTCCATCAGCTCATCCCCCACAGTTATTACTTTTTGTATTATTTGACCCTCCCTCCTAGATTGTAGTCGCTAACGAGCAGGGCCCTCTGATTCATCCTGTGCTGTGCAAATTGTTGGTGCTATATAAATCCTGTATAATAATAATAAATGTATTTCCATGGGGGTAGTAGTTCCTGAATGTACAGAAACCCTCATATTCCCCCCTCACATCCACATCCTATTATTGTGTGACCAATACCATCCAAATAATTCTTACTTTCATTTCCCAAAGTTATCCGTCTACAAGGAGACCTGTATAGATAAAATGATGAGACCAATGAGGATGGAGGAGGACCGGAGTCACATGACTGGGAAGATACTAAACCTCACCCTGGAGATCATCTACCTGCTGACCGGAGAGGTGAGGAGGATTCTGGGAGGTCACATGACATCACTCTTATATCTATTAATCATACACAGACCTGACCGGAGAGGTGAGGAGGATTCTGGGAGGTCACATGACATCACTCTTATCTCTATTAATAATACACAGACCTGACCGGAGAGGTGAGGAGGATTCTGGGAGGTCACATGACATCACTCTTATCTCTATTAATAAAACACAGACCTGACCGGAGAGGTGAGGGGGATTCTGGGAGGTCACATGATATCACTCTTATCTCTATTAATAATACACAGACCTGACCGGAGAGGTGAGGAGGATTCTGGGAGGTCACATGACATCACTCTTATCTCTATTAATAATACAGACCTGACCAGAGAGGTGAGGAGGATTCTGGGAGGTCACATGACATCACTCTTATCTCTATTAATAAAACACAGACCTGACCGGAGAGGTAAGGAGGATTCTGGGAGGTCACATGACATCACTCTTATCTCTATTAATAATACAGACCTGACCGGAGAGGTGAGGAGGATTCTGGGAGGTCACATGACATCACTCTTATCTCTATTAATAAAACACAGACCTGGCTGGAGAGGTGAGGAGGATTCTGGGAGGTCACATGACATCACTCTTATCTCTTTTAATAAAACACAGACCTGACCGGAGAGGTAAGGAGGATTCTGGGAGGTCACATGACATCACTCTTATCTCTATTAATAATACAGACCTGACCGGAGAGGTGAGGAGGATTCTGGGAGGTCACATGACATCACTCTTATCTCTATTAATAAAACACAGACCTGGCTGGAGAGGTGAGGAGGATTCTGGGAGGTCACATGACATCACTCTTATCTCTTTTAATAAAACACAGACCTGACCCGAGAGGTGAGGAGGATTCTGGGAGGTCACATGACATCACTCTTATCTCTATTAATTATACAGACCTGACCGGAGAGGTGAGGAGGATTCTGGGAGGTCACATGACATCACTCTTATCTATATTAATAAAACACAGACCTGGCTGGAGAGGTGAGGAGGATTCTGGGAGGTCACATGACATCACTCTTATCTCTTTTAATAAAACACAGACCTGACCCGAGAGGTGAGGAGGATTCTGGGAGGTCACATGACATCACTCTTATCTCTATTAATAAAACACAGACCTGACCGGAGAGGTGAGGAGGATTCTGGGAGGTCACATGACATCACTCTTATCTCTATTAATAATACAGACCTGACCGGAGAGGTGAGGAGGATTCTGGGAATCTAACATGATATTCCTATTGGTTCCTCAATACAGAGATTTCCTCTTGTGAAGTCAGGTGATCATATGACCATCACAGTGCCTCCATGTGACTCCCTAAAACCCGAGAGACACAACATGGAGAAGATTCTAGAAGTCACCAAGAAGATGATGGAGCTGCTGACAGGAGAGGTGAGGAGGATTCTGGGAATTCTGGGACAGTATCCAGTAACAGACAAGGGGTGTGTCTGGATGGTGACTGTATCATTGTGTGTGTCAGGTTCCTATAAGGTGTCAGGATGTCACTGTCTATTTCTCCATGGAGGAGTGGGAGTATTTAGAAGGACACAAGGATCTCTACAAGGACGTCATGATGGACAATCAGCCGCCCCTCACATCACCGGGTAAGAGGAGACTTTATTGTAAAGGAGAGAGCAGTACGGAGGCTCCACCTAGATCCCCCATCATCTGATAAACACATAGAAACAATGTATTCAGTCAGTGTGTGTGTTTCCTACAGATGGATCCAGTAATGGGAACCCACCAGAGAGATGTCCCCGTCCTCAGGATTCCACACTGGTCAATATTAAAGAAGAGATAAAAGAGGAGGATGATGAGGATGGGGTGATGGAGGAGTCAGAGTTTCCAAAAGGACACAAAGATCTGTACCAGGACACCATGGTGGAGTCATCCAGCTACAGAGACCCCCCAGAGAGATGTCACCGTCCTCTGTATTCCCGGGATTCCACACAGGAAGGTCACACCATCCCTCCTTATTTAAAGGTTGGTGGGACGGAACATCTAGACATGGACTTGTGGGGGGATGTGTGGATTTTATAGATGTGATGTCACAATAATAAAGATTATATCTTACAGATGATATTCTCTCTCATTCTCTTGGTTTAGAGTGGAGATCCAATCGATATAGAATTTGAGGTGAAAGAAGAAGAAGAAGAGACGTATGTGAGGGATGATCAGCAGTCTATGGAGGAGGATGGAATAACGGGGACATTTATAGAGGAGGACACTCCTACAGAGATCAGCACAGGTGGGTCATTAACACTAAATCCATTCCTCCACCCATACTGCTCACTGATTGGTCCAGAGTAGGGCGGGGACTGGGTGATATCAGCCTGTAATCCCCTGGTCACTTTCCTGAGCTGTGTTCCCCGTATTCCTGTATTTCTCTCGGATAATCTTCCTTCTCTGTGCTGCAGACACAATTTATGTCTCTAGACTGGATTTATGGAGATTCTGGGGTTCAGCTGGCAGCAAAATGTTAATTTTCCCCCCCATAGGTGTTGCTTGTCTTAGTCATCTGGGGTATGTGTCTTAGGCCCCGTACACACGAGAGGATCTATCCGCTGGTATTTATCCGCAGATCAGTTCCAGCGGATAGATCCTGTGGTGTGTACGGCCCAGCGGATACTTATCGGCGGATTTTTTTCGGGCCGATGGATTTCCAGCGGATAAAAATTTCTTAGCATGCTAAGAAATCCATCCGCTGGAATCCTGTCCATCGGATTGATCCGGTGGTCTGTACAGACTCACCGGATCAATCCGTCCGATTCCCTCCCTCGCATGCGTCGTAATGATTCGACGCATGCGTGGAAGTCTTTATCTTACAGCGTCGCGCACGTCGCCGCGTCATCATCGCGGCGACGGCGCGGCCACGTCACCGCGGATGTATTCCGCACCGATTTCGATCTGATGGTTAGTACAACCATCAGATCCAAATCCGCCAGAGGATTTATCCGCGGAAAGGGTCCGAAGGACTGTTTCCAGCGGATAATCCTCTCGTGTGTACTAGGCCTTAGGTCTTCTGCCCCATACCCGGATCTAGCGAGATCTCTGACAGAGGAATTCTCCCGGGGTTACTAGTTGTGATGTTTGCTGGCAGTGCCGGGTGGAGGGATAGGTCTGTATAGTCTCAGACCCAAGACAAGAAGAACTCTCCACATAGATCTCTGACTTTATTCCATAGAAATATCTGTCACACACATCGCTAGACATGCACAGTGTCCTGTCTCCTCGCCGCTCCCTCGCTCCGTTCACAATCATTATTTACACCTTTCTCTAGAATTGCCAAACCCATGATATACTCCTGGAGTAAAAATCCAATCAGATCTTCTTATTTCTGCTATGAAGGATTGAACACGCACTACAGACACACATTTAGCCCTTGTGATACGGAACGTCTTTAGAAATAAAACAAAAATATTGCTTTTTGACAAACAGAAGTGCAAATGTAAAATCTAATAAAAAGAAATAAACTGTAAAGTCTATCGGCTGTAATGCCATTGCACATATGACCCGAATATATTACCAACATGGAGTATTAAGAAGAAAAAGAAATGTTTAAACTTTAACCCCTTCAGCCCCTGATTGCCAGGAACAGCAGATCTGTCTCTCCTCTCCTGTCAGAACGGGGAGCTGTTTACACACACAGATCCTGTTCTTGCTCTTGTGCCCGCGATCGCGGATGGACGGCGGTCTTCGCGGCTGCCTGCCACGCGCATCGGGTCCCCTGCAGTGCAGCGGGCACACGCCAGCGCCTGGTATGGTTCTTAATGGAGCCAACATACCAGTATGGCGATTCGTGGAACGAGCTGAGCCACTGACCGCGACTGGTCGGCAAGTGGTAAATGTACTATTATTATAGGCTGGGGATGGAATTGTGTTTGCCGATTTAGAAAAGGCCAGCAGAGGGCACCAAAGAGATAATGTGAATGAGTGCAATGTGTGGAACTGCATAGGAAAGGGAAAGGATTGATAGGAGCCTGCTTCTCTCAGCCAATACAGCTTGCCGATAGAGTCAGGGGGCTGGGGCTTTAAGAGACAGGCGGAGCTCCAAGGAAAGCAAAACTTCAGGTGAGTCCCTCTCTCACATTTCTGTTCTGTTTTTGTTCATTACCAATATCAGAGCAGTTCTGTTATACCTCATATCTGGGTATTATATGAGCAGTTTCCTATTTACTGATTTCATAGTGGTTTGATTTTATATCTGATGATGTGATTGGAGGACAGACTTTTACATGGTGATAATAATGTGATAACATCCTCAAGCTTTGGAACTTTAAACAGAAATTGATAATGAGGGAGGAGTCAATAACCCAATGATGGAGGTCTTCAGGATCAGTCCAGTCTTCATCTTGGTTATTCTCCCCCATCCTCACTCTCTGACCTCTGGTGGGGATCAACCCCGCTGTTATTCATGACTAAATCATGGACTAAATAAGGAAGTGCAGGACTTCTTGTGTTGGGAAGATGGTAATGAGTGATAGAGGGGGAGGGGACACTCGTCCTATAACCCAGTCATCACTGTCACTCCTATAAAAGACAGTTCTCGTTATTTCCTGACTCTCTGACTAAGGTCTAAGAATAAAGAAATTATCTGGTAGGAGATCAGAGGACCCATTTACTAGTTACCTTGAGGGGGGAATTGTAAGATCCTCAGAGACAAAGCCTCCTGATGTGGGTGGAGTCCTGGTTTAGGGGAACCAATCGGCTCATGTCTAGTAATAATCTTTGTATTTCTATTTTAGTAGATAGACGGGAGATGAGGAAAACCTCAGAGGATTGTCTCATTTTGTCTCCAGACTGTAAAGTAGAAGATGAGGACATCACACAGTATAGTCCAGGAGAAAACCCGACTACCTCAAATGTCCATCCGGCACCACACAGTGTAGATCCATCGTATTCCTCTTATCCTGAGGAACCTCAGACTGTGCGGGACGGTGCCGGACCATCGTATTCCTCTTATCCTGAGGAACCTCAGACTGTGCGGGACAGTGCCGGACCATCGTATTCCTCTTATCCTGAGGAACCTCAGACTGTGCGGGACGGTGCCGGACCATCATATTCCTCTTATCCTGAGGAACCTCAGACTGTGCGGGATGGTGCCGGACCATCGTATTCCACTTATCCCGAGGAACCTCAGACTGTGCGGGACAGTGCCAGACCATCGTATTCCTGTGTAGATGGACCATCATCTTCCCCTCATCCTGAGGAGCCTCAGACTGTGAGGGACGGTGTCGTCCTTCCAACAAATAAGAGTCTTTCCTGTGCTGAGTGCGGGAAGTGTTTTTCAAAGAAGTCCAATCTTTCCAGTCATCAGAGATCTCACAAGGGGGAGAAGCCGTATTCCTGTGCTGAGTGCGGGAAGTGTTTCCATTTTCAATCCAATCTAAATGTGCATAAAAGATCTCACACAGGGGAGACGCCGTATTCCTGTCCTGAGTGTGGGAAATGTTTTTCACAGAAGTCCTATGTTTCCATACATCAGAGATCTCACACAGGGGAGAAGCCGTATTCCTGTCCTATGTGTGGGAAATGTTTTTCACAGAAGTCCTATCTTTCCACACATCAGAGATCTCACACTCGTGAGAAGCCGTATTCCTGTCCTGAGTGTGGGAAATGTTTTTCAAAGAAGTCCAATCTTTCCAGACATCAGAGATCTCACACGGGGGAGAGGCCATATTCCTGTCCTGAGTGTGGGAAATGTTTTTCACAGAAGTCCGATCTTTCCACACATCAGAGATCTCACATGGGGGAGAAGCCGTATTCCTGTCCTGAGTGCGGGAAATGTTTTTCACATAAGTCCATTCTTTCCACACATCAGAGATTTCACACGGGGGAGAAGCCGTATTCCTGTCCTGAGTGTGGGAAATGTTTTTCAGATAGGTCCAATTTTTACACACATCAGAGATCACACACGGGGGAGAAGCCGTATTCCTGTCCTGAGTGTGGGAAATGTTTTTCATATAAGTCCGATCTTTCCACACATCAGAGATCTCACACGGGGGAGAAGCCGTATTCCTGTCCTGAGTGTGGGAAATGTTTTTCAGACAATTCCAGTTTTAACAGACATCAGAGATCTCACACGGGGGAGAAGCCGTATTCCTGTCCTGAGTGCGGGAAATGTTTTTCACAGAAGCCTGATCTTTCCACACATCAGAGATCTCACACTCGTGAGAAGCCGTATTCCTGTCCTGAGTGTGGGAAATGTTTTTCAAAGAAGTCCAATCTTTCCAGACATCAGAGATCTCACACGGGGGAGAGGCCATATTCCTGTCCTGAGTGTGGGAAATGTTTTTCACAGAAGTCCGATCTTTCCACACATCAGAGATCTCACATGGGGGAGAAGCCGTATTCCTGTCCTGAGTGCGGGAAAATGTTTTTCACATAAGTCCATTCTTTCCACACATCAGAGATTTCACACGGGGGAGAAGCCGTATTCCTGTCCTGAGTGTGGGAAATGTTTTTCAGATAGGTCCAATTTTTACACACATCAGAGATCACACACGGGGGAGAAGCCGTATTCCTGTCCTGAGTGTGGGAAATGTTTTTCATATAAGTCCGATCTTTCCACACATCAGAGATCTCACACGGGGGAGAAGCCGTATTCCTGTCCTGAGTGTGGGAAATGTTTTTCATATAAGTCCGATCTTTCCACACATCAGAGATCACACACGGGGGAGAAGCCGTATTCCTGTCCTGAGTGTGGGAAATGTTTTTCATATAAGTCCGATCTTTCCACACATCAGAGATCTCACACGGGGGAGAAGCCGTATTCCTGTCCTGAGTGCGGGAAATGTTTTTCACAGAAGCCCGATCTTTCCAGACATCAGAGATCTCACACGGGGGAGAAGCCGTATTCCTGTCCTGAGTGAGGGAAATGTTTTTCAGATAAGTCCAATTTTTACAGACATAGGCCCGGATTCACAAAGTTCTTACGGCGACGTATCTACAGATATGCCACGTAAGTGCAAATATGCCCTGTCGTATCTATGTGCCGGATTCAGAAACCAAGATACGCCAGAAAATAGGCTTCATCCAACCGACGTAACTTGCCTACGCCGGCGTATCGTGGGCGCATATTTATGCTGGACATAGTTGGTGCTCCCATTGATTTTGTATTCAAATATGCAAATGAGGGAGATACGGCGATTCACGAACGTACATGCGCCCGACGCAGGCTACGCGATGTGCGCGTAAGTTGTACGTCCGGCGCAAAGTTATTCCTCATAAAGCAGGGGTAACTCAGCAACAGACGTGCACAGGTCAGCTGGAGAGCAGTTGCAGCAGCACTGTTACTGACCAGCTGAGCAACCACACTTGCAGGACAACACATCTGTATGCCAACATGCCAGGGGCAGCCATGGTCATAGCACTACTACTGTGTCCACAGGCACGGAGGAGGGCACGGGAGAGGATATACCGCACGCGCATTAACGTCTTTGGCATGGGGGAATCGGAGGTGTATAGCATCTTCAGATTCAGCACTGCTGCCATCCTGGAATTAGCCACAGCCCTGCATGATGACATCACCAGCCAGACACACAACGCGTACATGCAGTGCAGCCACTGGTCAAGGTACTGGCAACACTCCATTTCCTCGCCAGTGGATCTTTCCAACGTACAAGTGGAGTCGTGGCTGGGATGTCACAATCCACCATGAGCAGATGTGTGCACCAGGTTGTCCCCGCAATCCTCACACGCACGTCCCACCACATCATCAGACCCACCCAGGAGCATCTGCAGCAGAAGGCAATGCAGGATTTCTACAGAATTGCCGGATTCCCACACACCATGGGGGCCATTGATTGCACACATGTGGCACTACGGCCCCCCCCCCCCCCCCGTGCCACAGAGCACATATACCGCAATCGGAAGCAGTGGCATTCCATCAACGTACAGGTGATAGCCGATGCTCAATGCCTCATATGGCACGTCCGTGCCAAACACCCAGGGGCCAGCCACGACAGCTGCATATACCGTCAAAGCCCCATCCCAACAGAATTCGAACAGAACGTGTATGGGGACAGCTGGCTGGTTGGTGAGTGACATGGGAGTCAGGCATGACTGTCCGACCCCATGATGCAGACATCACAAGGGGCACATGGATGACTAACATCCTCCTGCCTTTTCCCTTCCAGGTGACTCTGCATATGCACTTGGGCCCCATCTCCTGACTCCATACCGGAAACCCCAAACCAGAGGAGAGAGAAGATGCAATGCTGCACACATACGCACCCGTGCAGTGGTGGAGCGCACATTTGGCATCCTGAAGTCCCGTTTCCAATGCCTGGATAAGTCCTGGGGGGGCCCTGTTGTATTCCCCAAACTTTGTGTGCCAGATCATCGGTGCATGTTGCGTGCTGCACAACTACGCCATGAGAAAGGGCCTGGAGATTGACATATGTGATGACCTGACCCCCCAACCACACAGTCCCCCCCCTAACTGAAGCTACCCCATCTGCTGAGGGAAGAGCAGTCAGAAGTTGCCTCGTGGAACGCATCTTTGCACGTTAAACACACACATTCATCATGGTACACGGACAATGCATGCATGCACACCACTGTGGTCCCTAGCTCACACACACCACATCCACCTCACATTGGTTTAGCCCAAGTCCACCATGCAGGACTTTGGAGCAGCAACGCCACGCCAAGGCCCCAATGGTGTTGCTGTCCATTCATACCATATTCACACGGTCGTGGGGATAACCTCTCCCCAATGACCCAGGGTGACACGCCTTGCTGGCAGGAATGTCACCCACACACCAGTCACACTGTAGCAGCACCGGGAAAACCCTGCCCCTGCAAACGGGTGTCCGGGCACCACTTCTGCACTCCTCACCATGTGCAGAAAAAAAAAAAAGGGATCATGCCATTGGCCGACATGGCATGCCCTTACCGGAGGACGGCACATACCTCTGTGCACGTCCAACAAAAACAAAATAATAAAGCTCATAATCTGAGCACAAAAAAAAGAGAGCAGTCATTTGCCCTCTCGTGGGCCAGGCCTGGTGCCACGGAAACGGCTCCTCAATTGTCTGGGGGGAGCCTCGGGTGGGGCATCAGGGGGAGGTTCATCCCCTGGTCTGTCACTCCTGGCAGATGCTGGCTGCATGCCCTCCAATGCAAGGGCAATTTGGGTGAGGAGAGTTTGTCTCTGCCTGCATCCGCAGCTGGCGGGTGGTGGTCTGCCGCTGGTGGCGCCTGGTCTGCCTTCCCTCCGCCTCAATGACAGCAGTATTGGCCTGGACAACCACTCCCAGGCTCTTCACCTCTGCCGTGAGGCCTGCTGCTGTGGCCTGCAGCTCCCCAATTGCCCGGGTATGATGCTCCAGGCTGGCCTGCACATTGGAGCCCTGGTCACCAGATGGTGAGGGACCCCCTGCCACCATGTGGTGACGCATGGCCTCCAGGGTCTGGGCTTGGTCACCCAGGCATGTGACCATTGCAGTGCAGTTTGCGCTCACATCCTGCAGGCAGTCAGAGATCGAGCTGCTCTGCTCAGCCTGCTGTGTGACGCCCTGCTGCACAGCGGCTGAGGTGCCCTGCACAGCCACTTTGCATTCAGCCTGGGTCTTGGCTGAGGACCCAATAAAGGCGGCCAGGCTGTCAGCCACACTATGGAGGTCGCTGGAAATTTCTCCCATGTGGTGCGTCTGGCGGGCCTGTTCCCTCGCAAGCCCTTCTTGTAGGGATTCGGGTACACCCCTTGTCTTCCGTAAAGCCTTCCTGGAGGCTGAAGAGGCTTGTGGCCGTCTGTAGGGGGTGGCCCTTGAGGGGCTTCCCCTGATGGGGGTGGCCCTTGAGGGGCTTCCCTTGATGGGGGTGAACCCTGAGAGGCTTCCCCTGATGGGGGTGGAGGTTTGGGAGGGTTCGGTGAAGTTGTTATTTTCCTCGAGGTAGACACATTCCTCCAGATCACCATGCTCCTCCTCAACTACCTCTACAGAGGTGTGGGCACTCTCCTCCTGGCGTGGGTCGTCCAGCAGCAGACGATGGCCCGCTCCCTCCAGCACATCTGTGGATGACACAAAGCATTCACATGTTAGTGGATCCACACACTTGTCCCATGTTCCCTTGCACCCCCTCACATGCTACACACCGGATGGGGGATAAAACACACTTACCTGTCCTCAAGGCCTGTTCACCTGAGTCATAGCCCTCCAGGCCCTCCACCTGCTCCCGCTCCAGACATCTGGCGATCACCTCCTCCTCGGCAGTCAGCCTGACAGTACTGGCTGGTCCGCCTCCCGTGCCCCTGATGTGCCTCTTCACCTTGGCCAGCTTCTCTCTGACCTAACGACGCAGGTCATTGATTTTCTTAGCAATGTCCTTTGAGGTCCTTCTCTCATGGCCAAGGGCATTGACCTCCTGGAGGATCTCTTGCTTCATGGCCTTACTGGTCATGCGACTCTGTGCGCCATGGAGGTACACATCATATCTAGAGATGGCAGAGATGACGATCGCCCTCTCCTCAGATGACATTTTTTTTTCCTCCACTCCCTCTCAGTCTCAGGAGCAGACATCGCTCAGAATGCAAAAGTACCTGCACCACGGAAGACAAGCTGCTAGTGTACTTTTGTGCTCGACGGGCGCATGTCTGGGCGTATTTATGCTCTCGGCGTAGGCGGTGGGCCCGGCGTATCTTAGGGGTTACGCCGGACGTAGTTGTGAGCATGCGCAGAGGGGTGCGGGACATACGTCCACGTCACGGCGCATGCGCCGTTTAAGATACGCCGGATGTAAACCACTGCGTCACGCTCGTACCATCATTTGCATGGGGTCACGCCCACTTACATTTACGCTGGCCTGCGCCTTCGAAAATACGCTATGCTGGCTCATCTTGGTGAGGAATGGCTTGCTGAATGCAGTGCATGCCTCTCCGAGCTGTGCCGGCGTAGTGTAAAAAAGATACGCTACGCCGGCATAAAGATGCGTCGATGTATGTGAATCCGGGCCATAAATGATCTCACACGGGGGAGAAGCCGTATTCCTGTCCTGAGTGAGAGAAATGTTCCTCACGGAAGTCCTGTCTTCCTGTACATCAGGGGTCCACACACAACCCTCGAGGTGTATTAGTGAGTGCGGGAAATGTCTCGGATCGCTGAGCCGCTGCAGGAACAGGAACATGTAACATCTTCCCGAAGGTGAACTTATCCTTTAACCCTTTCACTACCAGAGACTGTTTTGCATATTTTTTTGCCCACATTCAACACCCCTTTAATACCGGGCACTTTTACCCCCTTCCTGCCCAGGCCAATTTTCAGCTCTCTCACACTTGTCATACAACAATGTACCCAAATAATCTTTTTATCTTTTTCCCCCCAAATAGAGCTTTCTTTTGGTGGTATTTGATCACCTCTGGGGTTTTATTTCTTGTGCTACAAATAAAAAAGACAGAAAATGTTGAAAAAATGTAGTTTCTTTATTTCTGTTAAACATTTTTTTGTAAATATACCTTGTGTTATTAGGTTATAATTGTGTGTGTGTTTTTGTATTTATTTCTAGCCTGGGTATTCCCGATAGGCTTTGTTGATGTAATATAATCTTTATAAGCTTAATAAAAAGAATAAAAAAAATGCTGTAAATAAGTATGTTTTCTATTTCTCTGGTGGGCACTGACTGGCATCACTGGTGGGCACTGACTGGCATTACTAGTGGACACTGACTGGCATCCCTTGTGGGCACTGACTGGCATGACTGGTGGGCACTGACTGGCATCACTGATGGGCACTGACTGGCATCCCTGGTGGGCGCTGACTGGCATCCCTGGTGGGCACTGACTGGCATCCCTGGTGGGCGCTGACTGGCATCCCTGGTGGGCACTGACTGGCATCCCTGGTGGGCGCTGACTGGCATCCCTGGTGGGCGCTGACTGGCATCCCTGGTGGGCACTGACTGGCATGCCTGGTGGTCACTGATTGGCATGGCTGGTGGTCATCACTGGCGATGGGGCTGTACTGATAATCAATGCTGAATATCAGTGCAGATCCCCCCTGTCAGGAGAGACACTGATTGGCTCTTCTCTACTCACGCCTTGTCAGCATGAATAAAGGAAAGCCGATAACCGGCACTTTCTGGTTACGATGTGATTAGCTTTGATTGGACACAGCTGATCACATGGTGAAGAGCCAACGTCTTATGCTGTATACACACGATCGGAAATTCCGACAGGAAATCTTCGATGTGAGCTTTTGGTCGGAAATTCTGACCGTGCTTATGCTCCATCGGACATTTGCTGTCGGAATTTCCGCCAACAAAAGATTGAGAGCAGGTTCTCAATTCTTCCGATGGAAAAAGTTCTTGTCGAAAATTCCGATCATCTGTATGCAATTCCGACACGCAAAAAAAACACGCATGCTCAGAGTCAAGCAAAAGAGCCGAACTGCCTATTGAACTTCATTGATCTCGGCTCATCGTACGTATTGTACGTCACCGCGTTTTTGACATTTGGAATTTCCGAAAAGATTTGTGTGACCGTGTGTATGCAACACAAGTTTGAGCCAACATTCCGTCGTAAAAAATCCACGTTTTTCTTGTCGGAATTTCCGATCGTGTGTACAGGGCATTAGGCTCTTTACCGAGACTGGAGATGCGGTTTGTCAGAGTGACACACAACACCAACGATCGCCCTGCGCCCGAGCGGCTTATTCTTCTGGATGTCATGTGACATCCAATCAGGATAATGGAACCCCGTCTGGCCGTCATTCTGCTATAGGCCGGGTGGGAAGGAGTTAAAGAATCATTTTAGGCCTGAACATTATATAAAACCCCCAAAACGCAATATATTTTCTGAAAGAAGACACCCTAGAGCGTCCTTTGTGCTCTGCTGGCACTGCCAGCAAGGCTCAAAATTCCACCTCTAAACACGCCCTCATAAATTGTCTCATGAAATGACACTTAAATGTGTTATGCAGAATTAAGTTAAAAAAATAAATATTAATAACAACTTTATCAGTGCAGCCTCACCAGTGCCCATCAATGCAGCCTCACCTATGCCCACCATTGCAGCCTCACCTCACCTGTGTCCACCATTGCAGCCTCACCTGTGCCCACCATTGTAGCCTCTGCTCACTGTGCCCACCATTGTAGCCTCTGCTCACTGTGCCCACTATTGCACCCTGTGCTCACTGTGCCCACCATTGCAGCCTCACCTATGCCCACCCTTTCAGCCTCACCTCACCTGTGCCCACCATTGCAGCCTCACCTGTGCCCACCATTGCAGCCTCACCTGTGCCCACCATTGCAGCCTCTGCTCACTGTGCCCACTGTAACGGAACGTCACCCACACTCCGCTGAGTACTTCCGTCATATACCGCTTCCTCTCAGTCTGGATATAGATATCAGATATTCCAGCTGCTCACAACGAGACGAGACTTGTTTGTCTGCTGAACATGGATGCCGGGATTCAGAAAGAATCGTGTATCTTTATTCGGGCGTATCACATCTCATATGCGCTACGCCGCCGTAACGTAGTCAGGCGAGTAGCGTATTCAGAAAGAACTTGCGCCCGAAGTTACGGTGGTATAGCGTATATGGGCCGGCGTAAGCCCGCCTAATTCAAATGATCCAGGCAGTGGGCGTGTTGTATTGAAATGAGCCGTGATCCCATGCAAATGAATAGGCGATCGAACGGCGCATGCGCGCGCATGCTCTCCCCAAAATACGTCGGCTCAATGCTTTGTCGACGTGAACGTAACCTACGCCCAGCCCCATTCACGTACGACTTACGCAAACGAAGTAAAATACGACGCTGTTCGTACGTTTCCGACATCCATACCTTAACATGACTTACCCCTGCTTTGGTATGGGGGGGATAGATGGAGCTGGGATGGTATGGGGGGGATAGATGGAGCTGGGATGGTATGGGGGGATAGATGGAGCTGGGATGGTATGGGGGGATAGATGGAGCTGGGATGGTATGGGGGGGATAGATGGAGCTGGGATGGTATGGGGGGGGATAGATGGAGCTGGGATGGTATGGGGGGGATAGATGGAGCTGGGATGGTATGGTATGGGGGGGATAGATGGAGCTGGGATGGTATGGGGGGGATAGATGGAGCTGGGATGGTATGGGGGGATAGATGGAGCTGGGATGGTATGGGGGGGGATAGATGGAGCTGGGATGGTATGGGGGGGATAGATGGTATGGGGGGGGGTAGATGGAGCTGGGATGGTATGGGGGGATAGATGGAGCTGGGATGGTATGGGGGGGGATAGATGGAGCTGGGATGGTATGGGGGGATAGATGGAGCTGGGATGGTATGGGGGGATAGATGGAGCTGGGATGGTATGGGGGGGATAGATGGAGCTGGGATGGTATGGGGGGGATAGATGGAGCTGGGATGGTATGGGGGGGATAGATGGAGCTGGGATTGTATGGGGGGATAGATGGAGCTGGGATCGTATGGGGGGGGATAGATGGAGCTGGGATGGTATGGGGGGGATAGATGGAGCTGGGATGGTATGGGGGGATAGATGGAGCTGGGATGGTATGGGGGGGATAGATGGAGCTGGGATGGTATGGGGGGGATAGATGGAGCTGGGATGGTATGGGGGGATAGATGGAGCTGGGATGGTATGGGGGGGATAGATGGAGCTGGGATGGTATGGGGGGGGATAGATGGAGCTGGGATGGTATGGGGGGGATAGATGGAGCTGGGATGGTATGGGGGGGATAGATGGAGCTGGGATGGTATGGGGGGGATAGATGGAGCTGGGATGGTATGGGGGGATAGATGGAGCTGGGATGGTATGGGGGGGATAGATGGAGCTGGGATGGTATGGGGGGATAGATGGAGCTGGGATGGTATGGGGGGATAGATGGAGCTGGGATGGTATGGGGGGGATAGATGGAGCTAGGATGGTATGGGGGGATAGATGGAGCTGGGATGGTATGGGGGGATAGATGGAGCTGGGATGGTATGGGGGGGATAGATGGAGCTGGGATGGTATGGGGGGATAGATGGAGCTGGGATGGTATGGGGGGGATAGATGGAGCTGGGATGGTATGGGGGGGATAGATGGAGCTGGGATGGTATGGGGGGGATAGATGGAGCTAGGATGGTATGGGGGGGATAGATGGAGCTGGGATGGTATTGGGGGGATAGATGGAGCTGGGATGGTATTGGGGGGATAGATGGAGCTGGGATGGTATGGGGGGGGGATTGATGGAGCTGGGATGGTATGGGGGGATAGATGGAGCTGGGATGGTATGGGGGGGATAGATGGAGCTGGGATGGTATGGGGGGGGATAGATGGAGCTGGGATGGTATGGGGGGGTTAGATGGAGCTGGGATGGTATGGGGGGGATAGATGGAGCTGGGATGGTATGGGGGGATAGATGGAGCTGGGATGGTATGGGGGGGTTAGATGGAGCTGGGATGGTATGGGGGGGATAGATGGAGCTGGGATGGTATGGGGGGATAGATTGAGCTGGGATTAGATCGGGGCGGATGGATATCCTCTCCCCCAAATCACTCCAAGTGAACTATTTGCTTGTCCCCGTCCCTCACCCTCTTCTTCATGCCCCCCCCCTGTGTAAAACTTACTTTTAGATTGCTCAGAAGACCAGCGCGCTCGCTGTTCATTACAGGTGGTGTGCCTCCTTCCCGCCGCCTCCTCCTCTGACCTCTGTGCACAGGAAAACATTACAGCACAGAAGGAGGAGGGGCGGGTTCAGTGTCCTCCGATACGCAGTGCACTCACTGCACTGTGTGTCAGGAGGCAGCTGGGGAGAGATGCCGGGCCAGCTGCAATGCACAGTGGAGAGGAGTTTGCGGCGTGCGGGAACGAAGACAACCCGCACAAGCCGCGGGCATTGCAGGACTTTGGATCATATGCAAGACGGTCCCGGCAAAACATTGAAGTTGCGGTATGGGCAAATTAGGCGGCCGCGAGGCCCTTGTGGGGGCGAGGCCTAAGGCGACCGCCTATTTAGAGAGCCGCCTCTGCTTCCATACCCCTTCAGCAACTGCATCTCTCCTCCCAGCTGCCCATAGAAAGGGTTAAAAATCAGCTTCCCCCCCCCCAGGCTCTGACATGTCTAGAGGAGGAGCCTAGGAAGAAGGACAAGACACTGCTGTATCTGAGGTCTGTGTGTCTGAGGGAGAGAAGAGTGCTCTATGGACACTTAGGACACAATTAGGGGGGGGGGTTAGAGTATTAAAGGTGATTTTTCTGAGGATCAGAGTATTTGTAGTAGCAGGGGACAAGATGATTATTTTTAGATGGAGAATGGATGGTACAACCCCCCCCCCCATTATCCTTTGGTCTGCACAATCTCTCCTCCCTGCCATCCTGGTTCAGCCACATATGTTCTCTGCTTTCCTTCCCCACAACTAATTCTCCAGCTCCTCCGATTCTCCTTTCTCTGCAATCAGGAGCATCTCCGATCTGAATACAGATCTCTCCTCCCTGCCATCCTGGTTCAGCCACATATGTTCTCTGCTTTCCTTCCCCACAACTAATTCTCCAGCTCCTCCGATTCTCCTTTCTCTGCAATCAGGAGCATCTCCGATCTGAATACAGATCTCTCCTCCCTGCCATCCTGGTTCAGCCACATATGTTCTCTGCTTTCCTTCCCCACGACTAATTCTCCAGCTCCTCCGATTCTCCTTTCTCTCCCATCAGGAGCATCTCCGATCTGAATACAGATCTCTCCTCCCTGCCATCCTGGTTCAGCCACATATGTTCTCTGCTTTCCTTCCCCACAACTAATTCTCCAGCTCCTCCGATTCTCCTTTCTCTGCAATCAGGAGCATCTCCGATCTGAATACAGATCTCCCCTCCCTGCCATCCTGGTTCAGCCACATATGTTCTCTGCTTTCCTTCCCCACAACTAATTCTCCAGCTCCTCCGATTCTCCTTTCTCTCCCATCAGGAGCATCTCCGATCTGAATACATATATCTCCTCCCTGCCATCCTGGTTCAGCCACATATGTTCTCTGCTTTCCTTCCCCACAACTGATTCTCCAGCTCCTCCGATTCTCCTTTCTCTGCAATCAGGAGCATCTCCAATCTGAATACAGATATCTCCTCCCTGCCATCCTGGTTCAGCCACATATGTTCTCTGCTTTCCTTCCCCACAACTAATTCTCCAGCTCCTCCGATTCTCCTTTCTCTCCCATCAGGAGCATCTCCGATCTGAATACAGATCTCTCCTCCCTGCCATCCTGGTTCAGCCACATATGTTCTCTGCTTTCCTTCCCCACAACTAATTCTCCAGCTCCTCCGATTCTCCTTTCTCTCCCATCAGGAGCATCTCCGATCTGAATACAGATCTCTCCTCCCTGCCATCCTGGTTCAGCCACATATGTTCTCTGCTTTCCTTCCCCACAACTAATTCTCCAGCTCCTCCGATTCTCCTTTCTCTGCAATCAGGAGCATCTCCGATCTGAATACAGATCTCTCATCCCTGCCATCCTGTTTCAGCCACATATGTTCTCTGCTTTCCTTCCCCACAACTAATTCTCCAGCTCCTCCGATTCTCCTTTCTCTGCAATCAGGAGCATCTCCGATCTGAATACAGATCTCTCCTCCCTGCCATCCTGGTTCAGCCACATATGTTCTCTGCTTTCCTTCCCCACAACTAATTCTCCAGCTCCTCCAATTCTACTTTCTCTCCCATCAGGAGCATCTCCGATCTGAATACAGATCTCTCCTCCCTGCCATCCTGGTTCAGCCACATATGTTCTCTGCTTTCCTTCCCCACAACTAATTCTCCAGCTCCTCCGATTCTCCTTTCTCTGCAATCAGGAGCATCTCCGATCTGAATACAGATCTCTCCTCCCTGCCATCCTGGTTCAGCCACATATGTTCTCTGCTTTCCTTCCCCACAACTGATTCTCCAGCTCCTCCGATTCTCCTTTCTCTGCAATCAGGAGCATCTCCGATCTGAATACAGATCTCTCCTCCCTGCCATCCTGGTTCAGCCACATATGTTCTCTGCTTTCCTTCCCCACAACTAATTCTCCAGCTCCTCCGATTCTCCTTTCTCTCCCATCAGGAGCATCTCCGATCTGAATACAGATCTCTCCTCCCTATCATCCTGGTTCAGCCACATATGTTCTCTGCTTTCCTTCCCCACAACTAATTCTCCAGCTCCTCCGATTCTCCTTTCTCTGCAATCAGGAGCATCTCCGATCTGAATACAGATCTCTCCCCCCTGCCATCCTGGTTCAGCCACATATGTTCTCTGCTTTCCTTCCCCACAACTAATTCTCCAGCTCCTCCGATTCTCCTTTCTCTGCAATCAGGAGCATCTCCGATCTGAATACAGATCTCTCCTCCCTGCCATCCTGGTTCAGCCACATATGTTCTCTGCTTTCCTTCCCCACAACTAATTCTCCAGCTCCTCCGATTCTCCTTTCTCTGCAATCAGGAGCATCTCCGATCTGAATACAGATCTCTCCTTCTCAGTCATAAATCATTCCTGTCCTGACACATCAGACCTCCCTTCTCACAGGCACTCTGGTTCAGTCACCAGCATTCCCCCTTTCCCTGCCACTAATTCCTGATAGACTCCTCGATTCCCTAGATATTTCCCCATCCACAGCCCAACTCCCTCCACTTTCTGTAACATTATAATCCAGCCTGCAGTATCTCCCTATCAGCTCCCTACATCCTAAGCTTAGGATCCCTGTCCCAGTCCCTAATGGGAAAGGGGAAATCCTGATGTTAAGTATAGGGGGATCCTAATTTAAAGGACCGCTACTGATGTGAAGGCGGAACTCCTACTGTAAAGGGGGACTCTGATGTGAAAGGAGAACTCTGATGTGAAAGGGGAACACCTGATTTAAAGGGGGACTCTTAATACAAGAGGGGATTCCTGATGTGAAAGGGGGACTCTGATGTGAAAGGGGAACACCTGATTTAAAGGGGGACTCTTAATACAAGAGGGGATTCCTGATGTGAAAGGGGACTCTGATATGAAAGGGGAACACCTGATTTAATGGGGGACTCTTAATACAAGAGGGGATTCCTGATGTGAAAGGGGAACTCTGCCATTTGGGGGATTCTATTGTGAAGGAAGACACTCCTCATGTGAACGGAGGAACTCCTGATATGAAAGGGGGACCAATAATTTGAAGAAGGGACTCCTGACTCCTAAGGAGGAACTGCTGATGTGAATGAAGGAGGGGACTCATGGTGTGAAAAGAGGCGTGCTTTAATGTGAAGGAGGACACCTGATGTCAAAGGTCAGACTTCTGAAGTGAAGGGGGACTAAATATACACCAGTCCTTGTCTGTATCTGAGTGTATACACGGCAGGTTTATGTCAGTGAGCCTCTCACTCCTAGCACAAAAATGAGGGAGTATTTTGTGGGTACAAGGACTGCAGACTGTGTACACCATATACCATATGTAGACTTAAAGCGGTATTACCCCCCCCCCCCAAAATGTATATTGCAGGCCAGGTTACCAATCATTAGATGTGGTGGCTGCAATAATTTTACTTTTTAGGCTTTTTCCCCCTCTGTTGTCACCTGGTAATTTGGCCAGCAACACACCTCCTGTATTAGAGTGCCTACACTCTGGAATAAGGAACACAGGGGGCACCTTTGGATGGCAGCATTGTCAGTCTGGGGGGAGGGGAGTGTTAGTTGGACTAGCAGATTTAGATACACTAACACTTTGTAAGGTGTTGCACACAGATTAAATAAAAGCTGATCATTGTAAGCACCCCTGTCAGTGGTAAATAGTTTGTCTCAACACACTAACTGCTACATCTGCAGGACAGCTTGTGTTTTTTGAAAAACAACATATGTACTAGCTGGATCATCAGATGAAAATAGAAGAAAGCCTAAAAAAGAAAGGAAAAGAAAACCAATGCAGCCATCACATTTAGTCTCTGTTTAACCATGCTTTTTTAAGCCACCTCATAATTAAGCACATTTTATCCACACACATTTTTGTCGCGGTGCACTCCGCATGTGTTTTCTATCCCTAGGTGTCCCTCATTCCCATGTTCCAAAGTTGGGAGGTATGCAAGGGGGAGTGAAATATATTACTGCCTAGTCCAGCCTTTCTCAGCCAGGGTTCCTCCAAAGGGTTCTAGGGGTTCCTTGAGGAATGGAAAATTCAGTCTGTCTCTCAGTAACAACTGACATCAATGATCTGTAAGGGGGGGCAGTCTTCCCACTGATGACATATAGGAGGGTCCTTCTCCCATTGGTCACCAATGTAAGGGACCACTACACTGACCACTGATATAAGGAGAAAGTCCATCCAAACCATGAGATTGGTCAGAGACTAATTGGTATCATTCTGGGCATTGCCAGACTAGGTCTTGCTGACAGAGTGAAGGGTGATGCTGCTCCTACTATATGTGACCCTCATCTACATCATGGACATCTTCTTCAGCTTCTTAGTAAATAGGATAGAAATCTTCACAATCCTATAGAAGAGGTTCTGAGTAGTCATAGAAAGGCCCAGCACCCCAATAGTAGAGGAAGAGGTGGTCTGGTGACATGGAGAAGAAGACTCCGGTCAGTCTCTGGATCTCCATCATTGGAAACACGGTGAGACAACAAATACAGCGGGATGGTGGAGGAGATGTTGGTGTCGGTGTGGAAATGGACAGAACACGGGATGATGACACTGAAAGAACAATACGGCTTCATTCTACGATATGTCAAGGAGAGAACCGTACAGGAGAGACTTTTCTCTCTAATTAATGTCAGAAGAAGACCCGGACCACTGTATATGATATACTCCTGACCCCTGTCTATGATATACTCCTGACCACTGCATATGATATACTCCTGACCTCTGTACTGTATATGATATACTCCTGACCTCTGTATAGGATATACTCCTGACCCCTGTATATGATATACTCCTGACCCCTGTATATGATATACTCCTGACCCCTGTATATGATATACTCCTGACCACTGTATACGATATACTCCTGACCTCTGTATACGATATACTCCTGACCCCTGTATATGATATACTCCTGACCACTGTATATGATATACTCCTGACCCCTGTATATGATATACTCCTGACCTCTGTATATGATATACTCCTGACCTCTGTATATGATATACTCCTGACCCCTGTATATCATATACTCCTGACCACTGTATATGATATACTCCTGACCTCTGTATATGATATACTCCTGACCACTGTATATGATATACTGCTGACCTCTGTATATGATATACTCCTGACCACTGTATATGATATACTCCTGACCACTGTATATGATATACTCCTGACCACTGTATATGATATACCCCTGACCCCTGTATATGATATACTCCTGACCCCTGTATATGATATACTCCTGACCTCTGTATATGATATACTCCTGACCCCTGTATATGATATACTCCTGACCCCTGTATAGGATATACTCCTGACCCCTGTATATGATATACTCCTGACCCCTGTATATGATATACTCCTGACTCCTGTATATGATATACTCCTGACCTCTGGATATGATATACTCCTGACCACTGTATATGATATACTCCTGACCTCTGTATATGATATACTCCTGACCACTGTATATGATATACTCCTGACCACTGTATATGTTATACTCCTGACCCCTGTATATGATATACTCCTGACCACTGTATATGATATACTCCTGACCTCTGTATATGATATACTCCTGACCCCTGTATATGATATACTCCTGACCTCTGTATATGATATACTCCTGACCCCTGTATATGATATACTCCTGACCTCTGTATATGATATACTCCTGACCCCTGCACTCTAGGCCCATTATTCAGAGTTACCTTAAACCTGATGACCTGTGACAGGTGACAACACCACCAGCAATTCTTCTCATTCCACCGACACACACAACTTTCTTTTTCTTCAATACAATTTTTTAATTATAATTTTTACTTTTAAACAGATTACAGTCATAGAATCAGGAAATAGTAAAAAGGTAGAAATGCGATTGGTCAGGAAAATGACTTGTCTGGAATGTGGAGGCGGAGTCGTACAATACAATACACAACGTGTTACATTATTATAACAAAGTATTGTAGAAAAGATCACACCATAGAAAATGGGGGAAAAGGAGAAAATAAACACGGATATTAAGGGGAAATTTGTGTACGAGGAACACCTTAACAATTACCACCATTTTATTCTCCAGGGCCTCTGCTATCACATAATATATGTTTGGGGGTTTTATCTAATCTTCAGGCCTAAAATAATACAAAAACATCTTACAGTGAAAGGGTTAATGTGAGCTAGATGGGATCACTCTGCTGTTCTCACACATTAGAGCTCCCCCTAGCTGCAGCCTGGTAATAACATTGCTAGGAGGTCTATTCATTTATCTGCTCCATACTTCCCATCTTTATACAAACGTCTCCTGACATTTAGGGGTCTATTCATAAAATATGAGCATAGCAATTCCCCCGGGGAAAGTCCATGTACATTCCTTCTGTGTGAATGGGGGAAAGATGAATGTTATTAGGATATTTGCTGTGCTGGTCGAACGGTTTCCATTCATTTACAATGGAAATGATTGCATTTGGCCACTAGATGGAGATAATTTCTATGGTACTTAGCGCCAACTAATGGCCAAATGTGGTATTTTCTGTTTTACGTCAATGGTCGGTATTAAAACCACAGGGGCAGATTTTTGCCACTAGATGGAGCCGATGATCCAATATTTGTCATGATTGGAGGAACGCGTGTCACATTCATTCTACAATTTGTTTTATAATAGATCCCTAAATGTCTGTGAAATCTTCCACCACCAATGTACTCAGCCAATGAGAGGGAATGACTCCATTTTTATTTTTCTCCTGCTATCAATGGCCAACACGGTACAACACTTCATCCATGTCTTTGGTGATCTCTGATCTCCTTATGAAGTGTTTCTTACATGATGAAGATCAGCCATGGAGTATATCTGAGGTGTACAGGTGAAACTCGAAAAATTAGTATATCGTGCAAAAGTTCATTTATTTCACTAATACAACTTAAGAGGTGAAAGTAATATATGAGAGAGACTCATTACATGCAAAGCAAGAGGGTTCAAGCCGTGATTTGTCATCATTGTGATGATTGTGGCTTCCAGCTCATGAAAACCCCAAATCCACAATCTCAGAAAATGTGAATATTGTGAAAAGGTGGAATATTCTCGGTGTAAAGTGTCCTCCTCTAATCAGATAATTAAGACATAACACCTGCAAAGGGTTCCTGAGCCTTTAAATGGTCTCTCAGTCTGGTTCAGTAGGAATCACAATCATTGGAAAGACTGCTGACCTGACAGTTGTGCAGAAAACCATCATTAACACCCTCCAAAAAAGATAATTGCAAAAGAAGTTGGATGTTCCCAAAGTGCTGTATCAAAGCACATTAATAGAAAGTTCTGTGGAAGGGAAAAGTGTGGAAGAAAAAGGTGCACAAGCAGCAGGGATGAGCGCAGCCTGGAGAGGATTTTCAGGAAAAGGCCAATCAGAAGTGTTGGACTTTCACAAGGAGTGGACTGAGGCTGGAGTCAGAGCATCAAGAGCACCACACACAGACGGGTCCTGGACATGGGCTTCAAATGTCGTATTCCTCTTGTCACCCCACTCCTGACCAACAAACAACTTCAGAAGAGTCTTACCTGGGCTAAATAAAAACACACATGGTCTGGTGCTCAGGGGTCCAAAGTCCTCTTTTCTGATGAGAGAAAATGTTGTATCTCATTTGGAAACCAAGGAGCCGGAGTATGGAGGAAACCAAGGAGGTGGAGTCTGGAGGAAGAATGGAGGAAACCAAGGAGGTGGAGTCTGGAGGAAGAATGGAGGAAACCAAGGAGCGAGAGTATGAAGGAAGAATGGAGGAAACCAAGGAGCCGGAGTATGGAGGAAGAATGGAGGAAACCAAGGAGCCAGAGTATGGAGGAAGAATTGAGGAAACCAAGGAGCCGGAGTCTGGAGGAAGAATGGAGGAAACCAAGGAGCCGGAGTATGGAGGAAGAATAGAGGAAACCAAGGAGCCGGAGTCTGGAGGAAGAAACCAAGGAGCCGGAGTCTGGAGGAAGAATGGAGAAAACCAAGGAGCCAGAGTCTGGAGGAAGAATAGAGGAAACCAAGGAGCCGGAGTCTGGAGGAAGAAACCAAGGAGCCGGAATCTGGAGGAAGAATAGAGGAATCCAAGGAGCCGGAGTCTGGAGGAAGAATGGAGGAAACCAAGGAGCCGGAGTCTGGAGGAAGAATTGAGAGGCACACACTGCAAGATGCTTGAAGTCCAGTGTGAACTATCCCAGCTCGGCTGGGATACGAGTGAGGGCAAGATGCCCCCCCGTCTCCATAGCATAGCAGGGCAGAAGCGATGTCAAAACATCACATCCGCCCATGCTTCTTAGGCCGCGTACACACGGGCAAACATGTACGATGAAACGGGTCCGCCGGACCGTTTTCACCGTACATGTCTGCCCGGGGAGTTCTGTACGATGGCTGTACACACCATCGTACAGAAGTCCGCGCGTACTCGATACGCGGCGACGTGACGGCGCTGTCGCCGCGACGATGTGCGCGGCCCGGCCAGTTAAATGCTTCAACGCATGCGTCAAAGTCATTCGACGCATGCGAGGGATGGCGGGCGCTCGGACATGTACGGTAGGTCTGTACAGACGACCGAACATGTCCGAGCGGACAGGATTTCAGCGGGCTGTTTTAAAACAAGCCCAGGAATATTTGTCCGCTGGGAAAAGGCCCGGCGGGCAAATGTTTGCTGAAATTCTGTCCGTTCGGGCCTACACACGACCGAACATGTCTGCTTAAACTGGCCCGCGGACCAGTTTCAGCAGACATGTTTGGTCGTGTGTATGGGGCCTTAAAGGCACATTTTCTTGTTGTCATTTTTTTAATTTTGAAGCGTGACATGTTGGGTATCATTTTACTCGGCGTAACATTATCTTTCACAATATAAAAAAAATTGGGCTAATTTTACTGTTGTCTTATTTTTTATTCAACAAAAAAAGTGCGCTTGTAAGACCGTTGCGAAAATACAGTGTCACAAAAAGTATCGCAATGACCACCATTTTATTCTCTAAGGTGTTAGAAAAAAAAAAAAAATATATAATGTTTGGGGGTTTTAAGTAATTTTCTAGCAAAAAAAACAGTTTAAATCTTGAAAGCACCAAGTCTAAAAAAACAGGCCTCGGTCCTTAAGTGATTAATAATCAATTCCACTTCTATATCCCGGGGGGAAGGACATGAAAGAAAAAACACAAGTACCATAGTGCTCTCTGCTTCTGAATTTATTATAAAAGCCCCCCTAAAAAGTTACACTTACAATAAAAACAGCAAGTATCAGATCACCAGCTCACTCACCGCCGATCGACATTCACATTAGATTTTATTAATGATTGATTGTAATGTTTATAAAGTGATATAAGCTCATGAAATGTGGGAGGGATAGCTCGGCTCGTTGGTCTAGGGGTACGATTCTCACTCGGGGTGCGAGAGGTCGCGTGTTCAAATCCTGGACAAGCCGTAGTTTTATATATTATTATTATTTTTTAGGATCGGTGTACAATTGATTTTTCATATATGTGATTGATTCATACATATTTATGTTTTCTATAATCATTTTTAATGAATGGACAACGAGGTCCTAATAAAGATAGAATTTGTCCCGGCAGATAAAGATATACATAGGAACATCTTTTCATTTTATTTTAGACTTGTTTTTTTATTGTATGTATATGGCGATACATCGCACACTCATGTGGAGATTAGATTGTAACGGGACATTACCACGGAGCTCAGCGGTGTGATCGAGTGAGAGCGCCCTGCTGGTTTGCAGATTCGGGTGACACGCTCTCCAGCTCTATGAAATGTGAGCTCTGTAGTCACAGGAAGAGGGCGTGTCCTCACAGACTGCAGTGATGCCTGAAGGGTTGCCTAGGCAACAGGCAGGTATATAAGGTTTCACCTCATTTGACCCACCCATCTACTGACAAAGGCCAATGAGAGGCCGACACGCGTTTAGAAGGGAGGAGCCCTATCTGTGATGTCAGGCGAAGCGCCGTGGGTCTAGATTGGCGGTGAATGAGCTGGTGATTTGATACTTGCTGTTTTTTTTTGTTATTTCTTGTAAGTGTAACTTTTTAGGGGACTCTAGCTATGACTAAGCACTGGTTTCAGTGCGAAACGCGTCAGCAGTCGGGTTTTATTTTGCCGTGACTTGTAGTGCTGTCCTTTTTTTTTTTAAATCCAACAAAAGTTTTATTTAGTTTGCAGAGGTACAAGGTATACAAAATCCCCTCGACATATCAGGGACAAATATAAAATAGAAATAAAAACAGAGAAAATAACAAGTACAGACATAGCAACCCCAATCTGGAGGTACCTCCCCCCCTCCCAGCACTCCAGACAGCACTCTCGTGGCGTCCTATCACAGTCCACGCCTCACCCAACATTAATGCCCAGCAACCTATCCATCACCAAGTCCACCGGGGCTAGACCCGGTACATCCAGCCACTTTGCCCATAGCTTCTCAAACTTGTGGGCGTTACCCCTGTGCTGATAGATCGATTTCTCCATCCTCAACACTGTCCTGATATTGGCAATCCATTCAGCACTGGTCGGGGGAGCCTCAGCTCTCCAATGAACCATGATGAGCTTCCTCGCCTGGAACAGCACTCTGTGTATCGCTTCTCTATCCGCCTCTTCCCATTCGTACTCCTCCAGAGCCCCCAAGAGACATGCCCTCGGGTCCTGTGGAAGAGTCACGCCAAATGTTGAGTTAACGGTACTCACAACTACTGCTCAATAAGTGTGGAGCTTGGGACATCTCCATAGCATATGAATCAAATCTCCATGGTCTCTCTTACATCTTGTACAAGTAGGGTCAAGCTGCGGATTCATCTTATTAAGCCTGTGCGGGGTATAGTAGGTACGCAACAGAATATACAACTGGGTAAGCCTTTGTGATACATTCAGCGAGCACCTGCCTACCGCCTGAAAAATTTCCTCCCACTGTTCACCATCCAACTCTCCCGCATCCGCTTCCCACCTCTTCCTAATCCTCAGGGGATGCTGCTTCATCACATACTGCAGCAGAATGGCATAGCACTGGGAGATAAAGCCTTTTGACGTCCCAGCATCCCCCAAAAGGTCAAAAGCAGGGGTCGGCGACAGGCACCACTCAGAGGAGTGACCCTGCGCCACCACTGCATGCCTCAACTGTAAATAGGAGAAGTACATTGACTGCGGCAAGCCAAACGCCTCTCGCAGCACAAGGAACGTACGTAGCAGTGCTGTCCTTCTTTTAATAAAGGTGACAATTTGTTCAGAGTGCGGCTGTCCAGAGACAATTTTTGTTCCTGTGTAACTTTTTAGGGGGAGGGGCTTTTATAATAAATTTAGAAGCAGAGAGCACTATGGTACTTGTGTTTTTTCTTTCATGTCCTTCCCCCCGGGATATAGAAGTGGAATTGATTATTAATAAGTGAATGGAGGAAGGTGGTGTTTGGAGACAATTTATACGTTGATTCCCCACACAGAGGTGCAGTCTGGAGACTGTAGGAATTACTACCATTGGTAAAGTGGACGGATCGTGATCGGACACGAGGAGTGATCTGTCTATGAGTTTTATACTCACCCTTGAGGTGAGCATGCATTTTAGCAGGTGGGGGTGCGCACTGAATATTGGATCCATTTAAATCAGATTTTTCACAGCGGTGACAGCTTTGGAAACCTCCATATGAACTGTTTTTTATCATTTATTTCTTTTTTCATAAATAGTTTTATGGAATGTATAATTATTTGTTTCTATAAGATTTATAGATACGCAGCGCTGCACTATTTTCACACAATTAATACGCAGCTTCTACTTTTCAGAGGTGCGATATCGTTCTCTGTACAATCCGTGTTTTATTGATTGCATGGAATATTGGAATTTTCTGAGATTGTGGATTTGGGGTTTTCATGAGCTGGAAGCCACAATCATCACAATGATGACAAATCACGGCTTGAACCCTCTTGCTTTGCATGTAATGAGTCTCTCTCATATATTAGTCTCGCCTTTTAAGTTGCATTAGTGAAATAAATGAACTTTTGCACCATATTCGAATTTTTCGAGTTTCACTCGTATATCAGGGTGTGCTTCTTCCCCACATGTCCAGCAACATTCACATACAAGACATTTCCCGCACTCACTAATACACCTCGAGGGTTGTGTGGGACCCCTGATGTACAGGAAGACAGGACTTCAGTGAGGAACATTTCCCTCACTCAGGACAGGAATACGGCTTCTCCCCCGTGTGTGATCTCTGATGTCTGGAAAGATGGGACTTATCTGAAAAACATTTCCTGCACTCAGGACAGGAATACGGCTTCTCCCCCGTGTGAGATCTCTGATGTCTGGAAAGATGGGACTTATCTGAAAAACATTTCCCGCACTCAGGACAGGAAAAAGGCTTCTCCCCCGTGTGTGATCTCTGATGTGTGGAAAGATGGGACTTCACTGAAAAACATTTCCCGCACTCAGGACAGGAATACGGCTTCTCCCCCGTGTGAGATCTCTGATGTTTGGAAAGATTGGACTTCTCTGAAAAACATTTCCCGCACTCAGAACAGGAATACGGCTTCTCCCCCGTGTGTAATCTCTGATGTGTGTTACGACTGGACATCTGCGAAAAACATTTCCCGCACACAGAACAGGAAAAAGGCTTCTCCCCCGTGTGTGATCTCTGATGTGTGGAAAGACTGGTCTTCTCTGAAAAACATTTCCCGCACACAGAACAGGGATACGGCTTTTCCTCCGTGTGAGATCTCTGATGTGCGGAAAGACCGGACATCTGCGAAAAACATTTTCCGCACTCAGAACAAGAATACGGCTTCTCACCTGTGTGAGACCTCCGATGTATGTCAAGATGTGATTTACTTATAAAACATTTCCCGCACTCAGGACAGGAAAAAGGCTTCTCCCCCGTGTGAGATCTCTGATGTTTGGAAAGATTGGACTTCTTTGAAAAACATTTCCCGCACTCAGAACAGGAAAAAGGCTTCTCCCCCGTGTGTGATCTCTGATGTTTGGAAAGACTGGACTTCTCTGAAAAACATTTCCCGCACTCAGAACAGGAAAAAGGCATCTCCCCCGTGTGAGATCTCTGATGTATGGAAAGACTGGACTTCACTGAAAAACATTTCCCGCACTCAGGACAGGAATAAGGCTTCTCCCCCATGTGAGATCTCTGATGTGTGTAAAGATGGGACTTATCTGAAAAACATTTCCCACACTCAGGACAGGAAAAAGGCTTCTCCCCCGTGTGAGATCTCTGATGTGTGGAAAGATTGGACTTCACTGAAAAACATTTCCCGCACTCAGGACAGGAAAAAGGCTTCTCCCCCGTGTGAGATCTCTGATGTTTGGAAAGATCGGACTTCCGTGAAAAACATTTCCCGCACTCAGAACAGGAAAAAGGCTTCTCCCCCGTGTGAGATCTCTGATGTGTGGAAAGACTGTACTTATCTGAAAAACATTTTCCACACCCAGAACAAGAATACGGCTTCTCACCTGTGTGAGACCTCCGATGTCTGTCAAGATGTGATTTATCTTTAAAACATTTCCAGCACTCAGAACAGGAAAAAGGCTTCTCCCTCGTGTGAGATCTCTGATGTGTGGAAAGATTGGCATTCTCTGAAAAACATTTCCCGCACTCAGGACATGGAAACCTCTTATGTGTTGGAAAGACAGCACCGTCTCGCACAGTCTGAGGTTCCTCAGGATAAGAGGAATACGATGGTCCGGCACCGTCCTGCACAGTCTGAGGTTCCTCAGGATAAGAGGAATGCGATGGTCCATCTACACTGTGTGGTGCCGGAGGGACATTTGAGGTAGTCGGGTTTTCTCCTGGACAATACTGTGTGATGTCCTCATCTTCTACTTTACAGTCTGGAGACAAAGTGAGACAATCCTCTGAGGTTTTCCTCATCTCCCGTCCATCTACTAAAATAGAAATACAAAGATTATTACTAGACATCAGCTGATTGGTTCCCCTAAACCAGGACTCCGCCCACATCAGGCAGCTTTGTCTCTGAGGACCTTACAATTCCCCCCTCAAGGTAACTAGTAAATGGCTCCTCTGATCTCCTACCAGATCATTTCTTTATTCATGGACCTCAGTCAGAGAGTGAGGAAACGAGAACTGTCTTTTATAGGAGTGACAGTGATGAGGGGATTATAGGACGAGGGTCAGGAGTATGTAATGTACAACATAGAGTATATAGTGCAGGGGTCAGGAGTATGTAATGAACATGTAGCACCCTGGTGTTTAGGAAGGGAGACTAATAAATTGAGATCACCAGGTGGTATTTATCATTGCTTATTGTTAGGAGATCTACTGATTCCTCTCTAACTTTGGATTGCTGCACCTTTTCTGTTCTGTCACTAGGTGGCACTAGATAGACAAGGGTGTAGCAAGGTCGGATTATGAATGGATGGGGTGTCTCCACCAATTGGCAGGGGTTTCTTTGGTCCCTTGGCCTGCTGGGAAAGCCTATTTGGGGTGAGTCAGGTGATCGGGGTTCTGTGCCACCTGGACAGCTGTCTGGGTGGACGTGTGTTATGTCGCCCGGGTTCTTAGGCCAGAAGCCTGAGGCCTATCCAGGAGCAAGAGAAGCAGCGCAGGGTTGGGAGTACAGGATTGGATTCCAACTGAGAGTAAAAGGTTCAGCCGAACGGGGAATCAGTTGTGGTCGGAGGTGGAGGGGAAGCTGTCGCCACTAAGGGACCATCCACCTTGTTACCGGAGACTACAGTTAGTAAGCTGGAGCCAGTACCAGAGCAATCTTCTCACCAGCCTGGGACAGTGAAGAAGTGAGAAAGCTTCAGAAGGTGCCAAGCCAGGGGCCCAGCAGGATAGCGGGGGTGACGCCTGAGGAGCATCAGTAAGTGCCAAACCATGGGCCCAGCTGGATAGTGGGGGTGACGCTTGAGGAGCATCAGTAAGTGCCAAGCCAAGGGCCCAGCAGGATAGCGGGGGTGACGCTTGAAGATCATCAGTAAGTGCCAAGCCAGGGGCCCAGCAGGATAGCGGGGGTGACGCTTGAGGAATATACAGCGGGTTAGCTGTAGAAGAGCTCAGGAGATTCAGTGGCCACTGAATCTGGAAGTCCAGTGAGTAGGGAGGAGCCTAACACCTCCCGCTCGGTTTGCGGCAGAACAAGCAAATGGACCAAAAGTTTGTGCGAACATTCGAACACCGTTAAAGTTTATGGGGCCCGAACGTGAAAAATCTAAAGTGCCCGCAGGCTCTATATACTCTGAACAGCAGTATACAGGCGGTCCCCGGGTACAAACAAGACAGGGACTGGAGGTTTGTTCTTAAGTTGAATCTGTTTGTAATTTGGAACTGGTACATTTTATAAGTGTAACTCCAGCCAAAAAATCTATTTTTAAGCTTTTTGGGAAACATAGGGAAGGGTTATCACCCCTGTAACATTTGTTTTGCTGTCTGTGCCCCGTGTTTAGAAGATTTCACCTCACTTTCTGTCCCAATGACAATTGGATTTAGAAAATTTGGGGTTATTAGGGAAACAAGGATTGGTGATAAAGCATCAGTGGAGAGGAGACACCTTTTTCCCATATCAACTCTTACAGGAGAGAATTTCCCTTCCTAGGGGTAGATTTCCTCTCACTTCCTATTGTCTCCCTCCGTTTGTAAGTAGGAGTCGTTTGTAAGTCGGATGTTTGAAAGTAGGGGAAAATTGTGCCTTAGGTGTTGGTGGTACCGGAACACTGTAAGCCCTCACCGTTACTCTTGGTGGGTGCAGGAATGGGCCCTGCTGTGAAATATTAGATCAAAAATTGCAATTAACAGGGGCGTGTAAACAGAGGCAGAAAAATTGGGCCTTAGGCAGTGGTGGTAGTGCCCTGAAACAAAAATATTCTTAGAAGCTATCAACATGAACATTGAGGAGGAATAGGATAGTCACTCAGCATAATAGGATAGTCTCTCAGCATAGGCAGTCTTCAATGGATCCCACATCCATAGAAAAATCAATTTGGTTACATCAGCATCAGGTGTCTGTGGACAGGCGCACTCTGTGATCGGTTACAAAGCCTCCAGCAGCACTGAATGTGCGATCAGAAAGAACGCTGGATGCAGGATGGGCCAGTAGCTGAATTGCATATTGTGCAAGCTCTGGCCAGTGGACCATCCTCAAGACCCAGTAACCCAGAGGATTTTCTGTTGGAAAGGTCTCCAAGTCTGACCTTGCCCATAGATATTCCTGCACCATGTAATTCAGACACTGGCGACGGTTGCTGGAACTGATCAGACCTTGGGGCTGCGGACTGAAGAATTGTCTGAAGGCATCGGTCAGACGGCCACCTTCTCCACCGCTCTTTCTCTGACTGAACGAAGCCTCAGCAACACGTTGTCCAGCACAAACCTTTCTGCAAGGCCTCCCAAAGATGTTTCATCCTCTGCTCCCTCTGCAAAGGGTGGATAAATTCTGGGAAAGTTCCTGAAAACAGGGCACATGGGTCAAGTGTACATGTTGGAGGGCGGAGAGTAGGTTGGTGCCTACAACCATTCCTGGCTGAAGCTGGCGTGGCGTCAACCACCTCTGAGCCTGCCCCTGCAGAGCTGACAGAATCTCTGCCCCAGTATGCCTCCTGTCCCCTAAGCAGACCAACTTAAGCACCGCATGGCATCCTTTTGCCCGAGTGCTTGCGTAGCCCCTTAAACGTCTATGGAGCTTCGCTGGTTCAGGAGGACAAATCTGCAGAGGAAAAGGCCAAAAAGGAAGAAGAGGAGGGGGTGGAGGAGAGAGCCACCACTAGCATTTTAGAGGTGTGGTGGCAGAACAAGCTCCAACAATACTGCACCCTGTCCTGCATCCTTCCCAGCTGCCAGCAGTTACCCAGTGCACCGTGAAAGAAAGGTAACGTCCCTGTCCATGCCTGCTGGACCATGAGTCAGCGGTAATATGCACCTTACTGCTGACCGCCCTGTCCAACGAGGCCAAGACGTTGCCTTCCACATGCTGGTAGAGAATCGGAATGGTCTTCCGTGAAAAGAAATGGCGTTTGGGAACCTGCCACTGAGGTACCGCACATTCCACAAATTCACAAAAGGGGGCAGAGTCTACCAGCTGAAAAGGCAGCAGTTGCAGTGCAGATGCAGTAGCCAAGGTAGCATTCAGACGCTGAGCATGTGGATGGCTGGGATCAAATTTCTTTCCACGATTTAGCAACATGGGTAGGGAAATTTGCCTGCTACAATCGGATGTTGGTGTACTGCTAGCAGATTTCCCACAAGTACTTGGGACACCTAATTCTACACCTTCATTCCTCTCAGTGCAGGTTTCTGAGAGGACTGAAGGTATAGTGGGGTTGGAGATCCCAGCTGATGAGGAGCAAGGAGAGGTCCGCCTTGTTCTTTCATGTGGGCCTTTTAAGTGCTGTTGCCAACGGACTGCATGGGAGGTCGACATATGTCTGGTCAAGCATGTGGTGCCCAAGCGGCTGCTGTTTTGGCCACGCTTCAGACATATGTTACAAACCGCAACGGTGCGATCTGCTGCACGTGTCAAAAAAGGCCCACACCAAAGAACTTATCAAAATACGCGGGGAGTCAGCAGCGCCCTGCACATGCTTAGCTCTGTGGTGTGATGAAATAGGGTGGCTGCCCTTAAGCTGCAACCTGGAGGGCATTCTGCCTCATTGGAGATGTTCCTCCTCCTCCTCTCTTCTATCAGGCACCCAAGTAGAGTCAGTGACCTCATCATCCCCTCCCTCCTCATCACTGGAGCAAACTTGGCAGTATGATGCAGCTGGGGAAACATGACTGCCAGTTTCTTGTCCTTCTTGGGCACCCCCTCTCTCTAGGCTAACATTACTCCCTTCCTCAACCTGGGAACCATCATCAGAGCCTTTAGTTTATTAGAAAAAGTACGCCAGGAATGGCCTGCAGTCAGATATAGGCTTGGCTACACTGGATGCAGTGGAGATATATATATATATATATATATATTGTAGCAGAGCCTGGGAAAGTCCTGTTCGGGGTTTACACCTCTCCCAGGCTCCTCTCTTATACGTTCAGGGATCTCTGATCCAGTACAGGTGTTGGCCCTCTCCCCCAGGCCAATTTAAGCTCACCTGAGCAGACAGTCTTTGCTCTGCCCTGGGACACACAGATAGAGTTGGTCTGTGAGAGCAAGAAGGTTGGTAAACAAAACTGTTAAGCAATCTATGTGGAGGCTGACAAGCTGTAGGTTTGTTCAGCCTGGTAGTGAGGGCGTGCATATTGTATAGTTAGAGCCGGGACACGGATAGGCTTTTGTTTAATTACTTTTGTTTTTCTGCACACTGTACAGCACCTGTAAAAAGACTTTGTATATAGTACCAATAAACACCCCACTGTTTGTCACTTATATTATGGACTTGGTATCTGTGCCTGCTCATCCCAGGGAGCTTTTGTACCTGCTACCTCTCCCCCAGCTTACATATGGTGGAGGCTGCGACCAGCAGTAGTAAGTTACTATTTAAAAGGCCAGTACCTAAAGTGACAACATGGAGGAAATCCTCAAACAAATGGTGTTATCCAATGCTGCACTGCAGCAAGCCAATGCTATTGCACAGGAGCAAACAAAGGCCCTGTACCAACAGATTAGTGCTGCACAAGAGGAATCGCAGTGGCAGATTGGTGCTGTACCGGAGAAATCGCAGAGGCTGTTTGAACAGCTTGCCACTGCTGCAGAAGCGGATAGGAAAACCCTGACTAAGGTTGCAGAAACGCTAGCACAGTGGGCACCTGCAGAAATCAAGGATATTGGAAGCAAGCCTTCAGCCATCCATGTGGCTCGCTTTCTGTCCAAGATGACTACGGATGATGATCCAGAGGCCTTCCTACTAACATTTGAACAGGCCGCTGAGAGGGAAGGTTGGCCTAAAACCAAGTGGGCAGGACTGATTGCCCCCTTACTGTCTGGTGAATCGCAGAAGGCCTACTATGATCTGGAGTCGGCAGAAACGGGAGACTATGAGAAGGTCAAGCAGGAAATTCTGGTGTGACTCTGTGTCACCTTGGCCGTTCGAGCACAGCGGGTCCACAGCTGGTTCTTCCAAGTTGAGAGGCCCCCAAGATCGCAGATGTTCGATCTAATCCACCTGGTGCGAAAATGGCTACAGCCGGAGTCCCTGTCTGCGCCACAAATAGTGGAGCGTGTGTTCATGGACCAGTTCCTGAGGTCACTGCCAATCCCCCTGCAGAAGTGGGTGAGTCAAGGAGACCCCAATTCGGCAGATAACCTGGTGGAACTCGTTGAGAGGTACTTTGCTGCTTAGAACCTGGTCACCACCCCAACAGCCGCACAGACTTTCCACCCAAAGCCACGGTCTCCCCAGGCAACTGGTAAGACTGTTTTAGGGGAAGTGGGTGGTAAGCATGGCAAGGAAGTAGGGGGGAGGATTTTTGGTGCCAGGACTGAAGTTTGGCCTCCCACACAAATGAAACCACTGCCTGTCAGCAAACCGAACTGGGGAAACATCAGGTGTTTTAATTGCCAAGAACTGGGACATGTTGCAGCAAACTGTCCATTGACTGATGAACCAATGCAGTGTGATCTGTCCATTAGAAGGCAGTCTATGTTTGCTGCTGTTTCATGTGCTGCAGCGCTAAATGTGGGGAAACACATGTGTCAAATGACTGTTAATAATAAGCCTATTACGGCCTTGCTGGACTCTGGAAGTCTAGTTACTTTGGTTACAGCTGAGTTGGTTGAAACTGTGAATCTTCATGAAATGGCGATTCCCGGGAGTATCCTATAGCCACTGTTCAGTTTAAAACTGGCTTAGGTACGGTGTCCCATGCGGTCGGACTTGTGCCCCACTTGGTGCATGAGGCCATCATTGGTAGGGACTTCCCAACGTTTTGGGAACTGTGGGATCGTCCCCGACCCGATCGCAGTACCTGAATCAGTCGCAGAGCCAGAACTCCTGGCTACTTCTGATATTGTGGGTTCAGGGGACTCATCTCGGGGCTCTCCGAGTTTTCCTTTCTCAGTTATGGCAGGAGAGCTGGAGGAGCCTGAGGAAGTCCTCACAACTAGTAGAGCCGGACAGCCGTCTGCTGACTCTGAGCCTACGTTGGAGTTTGCTGACCTTAATGTGCACAAGGAAAATGTTGGTACTGAGCAGAGAAAAGACCCTACCCTCACCAGGACCTGGGAAAATGTAATGGTGATTAATGATGTACCTGTTGAACCAGGGGACAGGCCCTGTTTTCCTTATTTCTTCAGCAATGAGGATTTACTGTATCGTGTATGTAAAATGAATGATGAAGTAGTTGAGCAGTTGATGGTCCCTAAGCCATACAGATGGGAGGTGTTGGAACTTGCTCATAGGCACTTGCTAGGAGGCCATTTAGGGGTTGAGAAAACCACTGAAAGAGTGTTGCGCAGGTTTTACTGGCCTGGGATACAGAAAAATATTGAGAATTATTGTCAATCCTGTCCTGTGTGTCAGATGTCAGCCCCGCAGCCCCATTTCCGAAGTCCTTTAGTGCCCTTGCCCATTATTGAAGTTCCCTTTGAAAGGATTGCCATGGACCTTGTGGGTCCGCTCCCCAAATCTGAATAAAGTGATTGATGAGCGCAAAATAGTGGTATAATAAAATAAAATAGCAGTGAAACGTCCAATTAGAGAAAATAACACTAATAAAATATGATCTCCAAAGTGATGCAAAAGTGTAACGAATAGTGCCAAGTAGGCACAATGGATCTACAAAATCCAATGTGTAAATGATACAAATAATGAAAAAATAATAAAAAAATGTGAAAAAAACCAATTGTGACAACAGTTCATATGTGACAGTTCATGAATCGCAGGAGTGAATGACAATTCCAAACGGTGACTGTGTATCCAAGCAGAGTGATGAAAGGATCCACATGAGCAGCTGAGCTCACAATGTGCTTACCTCACACACATGCAATGACAGCATGGTATCTCCACAGATGAAATCCGACACGAGAAACGAATCCTCCTCACCTCTCCTATAGTGACACAGGTCTGTGGATGGTAGAGACGGCGTCCTTCTGGTTATGTCTGCAACTCCGGACTTCACCAAAATGGAGGCTCCGTATGCAAGTGCGCTTAGGATGGTCCCAAAATAAACGGAAAGAATCTCCAATAGTGAAGTATTGTAAAACCGATTTAATGTCGTCCACAAAATAAAATAACAGGAGGTTCAGCTAAACAGAGCCTGAACCAAAACAGACAGCGAGAACGGCTGTGTGATCGGGTAGGTGCGTCACTTCCGGTCACGTCTTTCGATGCCTAGGCATCGAAAGACGTGACCGGAAGTGACGCACCTACCCGATCACACAGCCGTTCTCGCTGTCTGTTTTGGTTCAGGCTCTGTTTAGCTGAACCTCCTGTTATTTTATTTTGTGGACGACATTAAATCGGTTTTACAATACTTCACTATTGGAGATTCTTTCCGTTTATTTTGGGACCATCCTAAGCGCACTTGCATACGGAGCCTCCATTTTGGTGAAGTCCGGAGTTGCAGACATAACCAGAAGGACGCCGTCTCTACCATCCACAGACCTGTGTCACTATAGGAGAGGTGAGGAGGATTCGTTTCTCGTGTCGGATTTCATCTGTGGAGATACCATGCTGTCATTGCATGTGTGTGAGGTAAGCACATTGTGAGCTCAGCTGCTCATGTGGATCCTTTCATCACTCTGCTTGGATACACAGTCACCGTTTGGAATTGTCATTCACTCCTGCGATTCATGAACTGTCACATATGAACTGTTGTCACAATTGGTTTTTTTCACATTTTTTTATTATTTTTTCATTATTTGTATCATTTACACATTGGATTTTGTAGATCCATTGTGCCTACTTGGCACTATTCGTTACACTTTTGCATCACTTTGGAGATCATATTTTATTAGTGTTATTTTCTCTAATTGGACGTTTCACTGCTATTTTATTTTATTATACCACTATTTTGCGCTCATCAATCACTTTATTCATATTATTCATTTGTTGTTATTGCAATTTTAGATTTGAGCAGCATTAAGTTTATTGTATCATTCTTAGTACTTCATTTTCCACCCTGCACATTTGGGCACTGCTAGCGCTTTAGTTTCCCCTTTATATATACGCTCCCCAAATCTGCCCGTGGTCATCAGCATATCCTCGTGATTATGGATTACGTTACCCGTTACCCTGAGGCCATTCCCTTACGTGCCGCGTCTGCTAAAAACATTGCAAAGAGCTGTTTATGGTGTTCAGTCGGGTTGGCATCCCTAAAGAAATCCTTACAGACCAGGGTACCCCGTTTATGTCACGAATGACTAGGGAGCTGTGCAAGTTATTTAAGGTGACGCAGTTGCGAACCTCGGTGTATCATCCTCAAATGGATGGCTTGGTGGAATGCTTCAATAAGACATTAAAGAGTATGTTAAAGAAGGTTGTGGACAAGGATGGGAGAAACTGGGACTTTCTGATACCGTACTTGATGTTCGCCATCAGGGAGGTTCCCCAGTCCTCTACGGGTACTCTCCATTTGAGCCGCTTTATGGGAGACACCCTCGGGGACTCTTAGACATAGCCAAAGGAACTTGGGAGGGGGAACAGACACCCCACAAAAGTGTCATTGAGCATATCGCTCAAATGCAGGAGGATTGCAGCAATCATGCCGGTGGTAAAGGAACACTTACTGCAGGCCCAAGCAGCCCAACAGAGAATATACAACAGGGGGGCCCAACTCCGTGTTTTCTCACCTGGTGACAGGGTCCTCGTATTGGTCCCCACTGTTGAGAGCAAGTTCCTGGCTAAGTGGCAGGGTCCCTTTGAAGTAATTGAAAAAGTTGGGGAGGTCAATTACAAGGTGTATCAACCGGGTAGAAGGAAGCCCGAACAAATTTACCACATAAATCTGTTAAAGCCCTGGAAGGATAGACTGGCATTGACTGCGAGGTCCCTCCCTGTAACGCCTAAAGGTAATGAGTCCCCTCTGATCCCTGAGGTCACGATTCCAGACACCCTGTCATATTCCCAAAAACAGGAAGCTAGAGAGTTCCTGATGAGGAATAGAGAAGTTTTCAGAGTTGCCTGGCACGACCTCAGCAGTTCAGCATGATATTGTTACTGAACCAGGGGTCCGTGTCAAGCTCAAGCCGTACCAAATTCCAGAAGCGAGGAGAAAGGACATCAGTGATGAAGTTAGAAGGATGTTGAAGCTAGATGTCATTGAGGAATCTAATAGTGACTGGTCTAGCCCCATTGTGTTAGTCCCAAAACTGGATGGCACTTGGAGGTTCTGCAATGACTTTAGGAAGCTTAATGCAGTGACAAAGTTTGACACGTACCCAATGCCCAGAGTAGACGAACTTATAGACCGACTTGGCAAAGCTCGCTATCTGACCACTTTGGACTTGACAAAAGGGTATTGGCAAATACCCCTGACTGCTAGCGCCAAAGAGAAGACTGCATTTGTAACCCCGGAGGGATCCTTTCAATATAAGAGGATGCCTTTTGGGTTGCAAAATGCCCCTGCAACGTTTCAGAGGGCTATGGACAGGACCCTAAGGCCTCACCGACAGTATGCAGCAGCCTATCTAGATGACATAGTGCTACATAGCACTGACTGGGAGTCTCACTTGCCCCTTGTCCAGGCTGTCCTTGATTCCCTCTTCAACAAAGGATTCACGGCAAATCCCAAAAAATGTGGCATCGGTCTAGAGGAAGCTAAGTATTTGGGCTACACTATTGGCCGTGGTGTCATAAAGCCCCAGGTGAATAAAATAGAAGCCATCCAGGAGTGGCCACGTCCTGCAAATAAAAAGCAGGTCAGGGCTTTTCTTGGCATTGCGGGGTATTATAGAAGGTTTATCCCAAATTTTGCAACTATAGCTGCCCCACTGACAGACCTTACGAAAGGGAAAGACTCCGTAATGGTGAAATGGTCCCCAGTAGCGGAAGAATCTTTCCAAGTCCTGAAAAAAGCTCTTTGTGCACAGCCAGTGCTATACTCCCCCGATTTCACCAAAGACTTTTTGGTTCAAACGGATGCCTCTGATGTAGGTGTCGGGGCAGTACTATCACAGGTACACAATGGGGAAGAACACCCTGTCGTGTACCTAAGCAGAAAGCTTAATGACCATGAGAAAAAATATGCAGTCATTGAAAAGGAGTGTTTAGCCATAAAGTGGGCCGTGGATGCACTCAGGTACTACTTGTTGGGGCGCCAGTTTGAGTTGATAACTGACCATGCTCCCCTGAAATGGAAGGCCCAAAAGAAGGTGACGAATAGACGGGTGAACCGGTGGTTTTTGGCCCTACAGGATTACTCCTTCACGGTAAAACACAGGCCGGGTGTGGAGATGGGGAATGTAGATGCCCTGTCCCGTGTTCACTCCTGTTGGGCTACAGGTGTTCCAACCCTGGGGTTGAAACAAGGGGGGAGGATGTGTAGCAGAGCGTCCCAGAGAGAGCCTGGAAAAGTCCTGTTCGGGGTTTACACCTCTCCCAGGCTCCTCTCTTATACGTTCAGGGATCTCTGATCCAGTACAGGTGTTGGCCCTCTCCCCCAGGCCAATTTAAGCTCACCTGAGCAGACAGTCTTTGCTCTGCCCTGGGACACACAGATAGAGTTGGTCTGTGAGAGCAAGAAGGTTGGTAAACAAAACTGTTAAGCAATCGATGTGGAGGCTGACAAGCTGTAGGTTTGTTCAGCCTGGTAGTGAGGGCGTCCATATTGTATAGTTAGAGCCGGGACACGGCTAGGCTTTTGTTTAATTACTTTTGTTTTGTTTTTCTGCACACTGTACAGCACTTGTAAAAAGACTTTGTATATAGCACCAATAAACACCCCACTGTTTGTCACTTATATTATGGACTTGGTATCTGTGCCTGCTCATCCCAGGGAGTGTTTGTACCTGCTACCTATCCCCCAGCTTACAATATATATATATATATATATATATATATATATATATATATATATATATATATATATATATATAAGAAGGCCAGTATGGTGGCCTGAGTTTATGGGAGGAGCCCGGAGGGTATTTAAGCAGCCCACTCACACATGCTCTTTGTCGGTTCAGTGTGCAGTACTACACGTCACTGGGCCGACTCTTCCCAGCTCACCTCATGTCCGTGAGTCTGCGCATTCAATCGCATTCGACATCGCAAGCGCTTTGCGGCTTCTCCCTTCATGGTCTTCGCCGGCGGTTCCCGCTTACTGTCGCAGGTAGGATTCAAACCTTTTCGTATCATGTGCAATCTTGCAATTCGTTATGCTTCCTATCCTGCATCCCTTTTGGGAAAAAATCTGCTTCTGAGTTACTTTTGCTTATGTTTCAACATCATTCGGCTCAGGCGTAGTACATTTGTAACTTCCTTCTGCCAAACATACGATTCATTTGTAAATCCATTTGGAGATTGACATGTGTTTGTATGGGTTCTTTGGCAGATTGAGGTGGTAATTGGACTCACATGGTGCCTTGTCTGCACTTGATTAGCCTGGGGGGATGGGTGGTTGGTAGGTGTTCGGTTTCAAAGCAAGGGGTAGCATACACTCTACAACCAATTCATATCAGATTCGTTCAATACTCCTTACTATCAATTCGTATCGGATTCATTACATGCATTTTACAACCATTTTGTATCAGATACATTGCATACTTTCTACCGTTGTCATTCATTGTTTCCCCCATGCCGTGTGTTTTAGTTCCCGCAGCGGAACTTACGAATTGCTTGTACACGGCTCTTCTCTCTCATTTATTTACCAAAGTTATTGCCTGTGCGTCATGCATGGCGCCACACCACACTCTTCGGATGTGTTGCACATCCACTCCAGTCCAAAGCAAACCCAGTCGCACGTTCACTGTCCCAGGTAGGATTCGTTAGCTTGTTTGTCATGTCAAATTCGTGGCCACTCATGGTGTCACCTGTACCATATGTTTGGTTCCCGCAGTGGAGCTTACAAAGCATTGATACGCACTTCTAGTGTTCTATTTTCTACACCCGGCATCACGCTACACGTTCCCGACATGTTTCACTCCAGCCACAGTCCGCCGCAAACTCACTCGCATGGCCCACTGTCGCAAGTAAGATTTGTTATTACATTCTTTATGTCTTATCAATTTGCTACCATTCGTTGTCTCCCATATCGTTCATTAGTGGCCCCTGCGGAACCTACGATTCAAACAGGCGTTGTCCTTCTACCTTATACTGCTTGCTTAAGGTACAAACAAACCAGGTGTTTCTATCCTTTCTCAGTAACCCAATTCTTATTGATTGAGACCTTGCAACCATGCAAATCATCTCAGCAGTCTGATACCCTTGCTGAGACCCTTGCAACACATGACCCTTACAAAATGCAAAATGCAAAAAAAAAAACGCAAAAAGGAAAAAAATATATAAAACGCAAAAAAAAAAAAACTATTGCCACCACGTAATCTCAGCCCAGCAACCTGACACCTGTTGAGACCGTTGCAACGATGCAAAATTCGTCTCCACAGCCTGACACCCTTGTTAAGACCCTTGCAAACACAATACAGTCTTAGCAGCCCCACACTCATCGAGACTCTTGCAACCACACTAAATCGTCTCAGCAGCCTGACACCCTTGTTAAGACCCTTGCAACACATGACCCTTACAAAACGCAAAAAAAATAAAAAAAAAAAATATGCAAAAATAAAAAGCAGAAAAAAATAAATTGTCACCACACAATCTCGGCCCAGCAACCTGACACCTGTTGAGACCATTGCAACCATGCAAAATCGTCTCAGCAGCCTCACACCATTGTTGAGATCCTTGCAAACGCAATACCGTCTCAGCAGCCCTACACTCATCAAGACTCTTGCAACCACACTATACCGTCTCAGTAGCCTCACACCATTGTTGAGACCCATGCAAACGCAATACCATCTCAGCAGCCCTACACTCATCAAGTCCCTTGCAACCACGCAATACCATCTCAGCAGCCTCACACCATTGTTGAGACCCTCGCAAACGCAATACCGTCTCAGCAGCCCCACACTTATCAAGACCCTTGCAACCACGTAATACCGTCTCAGCAGCCTTACACCATAGTTCAGACCCTTGCAAACGCAATACCGTCTCAGCAGCCCCACACTCATCAAGGCCCTTGCAACCAAGGAATACCGTCTCAGCAGCCTCACACCATAGTTCAGACCCTTGCAAACACAATACCGTCTCAGCAGCCCCACACTCATCAAGACTCTTGCAACCACGCAATAACGTCTCAGCAGCCTCACACCATTGTTGAGTCCCTTGCAAACACAATACCGTCTCAGCAGCGCCACACTCATCGAGACCCTTGCAACCACGCAATACTGTCTTGAGCAACCTCCCACTCGTCAAAGACCTTTGTGACCATACAGTCTCGCCCCAGCAACCTGGCATTCATTGAGACCCTTGCAGCCAGACAAATCATCTTTGGCCTCATGTACACTGCTGTTGGTAAAAAAAAAAAAAAAAATGGGTTCAGACGGATGTTCAGAGGCATTCGAAACGCATTCTAAACGCCAATGCCTGTAACAGCTTGTAAACACTGCCAGATGCGGTAACTCATGTTTACCAGCGTTTCATTCACAGTCGTTTTCATAAAAAAATTAAAATAAAGGGGAATATTGTCTCAGCAACTTGACACTCATTTGAGACCCTTGCTAAATGTAATATCATCTCAGCTACCTCACACCCTTCTAGACCTTTGCAACCACACAATCTCATCTCAGCAACCTAACACCCGTTCAGACCTTTGCAGCCATACAAAGTCATCTTAGCAACCTGACACTCATTTGAGACCATTGCAAATGCAATATCGTCTCAGCAACCTGACACCCATTTAGACCCTTGCAGCCATACAAAGTTGTCTCAGCGGCCGACACTCATTTGAGACCATTGCAAAACGCAACATCGTCTCAGCAACCCCTCACTTGTTGAGACCTGTGCAACCACACCATGCCATCTCAAAACAAACCTCATAATCATCGAGACCTTTGCAACCACGCAATATCGTCTCAGCAAACCAGACAGACCCTTGCAACCACCAATACCATCAAACCTTCATACTCAAGGCCCCTGCCACCACACCATATCGTCCCAGCAACCTGACACTCACTGACTCCCTTGCAACCGCACAATATTGTCTGCAGTAGTATAAAACACTTAGCGGCACGCACCTACGTGCAAACCCGAATACAAACTAAACTTGCAAACACACCTCAGTGACAAACAATCAGCCACACAAACACACAGTGGCACCCAGTTGGCCATTCATCTTCAGTGGCACGCGGGCCACTCATCTTTTCTCAGTTTTTTCCCTGCGGTTAGTTCAGGTTTTCATCCAGCACCAGCGAGTGCACGTTGGCCTGCGAGTGCACGTTGGCCTGCGAGTGCATGTATATCGTCTTGTTGAGCACCTGTGTATTGTCTTGATTTTCTCACACAAATGCAAGATCCAGTCCAAGTTCTCAAACTAGACCAAGCATCAGTAGCAGACTTAGCTATGTGGGACAACTTCCCCACCTGATAGAACATCATTTCAATCTTCATCCCGGCAGTGTCAGCCGAGCCACCAAAGGCTTTTGCAGCCATTTTTAGGCCGCCACTGGTTCTCCAAAACTTGGCCCCCAGAAATTCTCTTAAATTTTTGCTTCACCCAGTCTTCATCACGCCTCGTGCTGCACCCCATCGTGGCAGCTGCCCAGGTCTAGGACCACACTTGAACAGGACAGACACTGTTCTTCACCACAGACAATCAGGCCACAGCCGACATCATCAATTAAGATAGATCTAAGTCACTCCCCATCACTTCCTATGCAGGCTCGCGCAGCTGTCACTCCGTCACCAGTTAATATCTTATGTAGACCTTTTCCAGGCAAATGCAAAAAGCAGCTGATGCGTTTTCCTATTCCAACCTTGGAATGGATGTTTTTTCCAGCAAGAGCCTGGAGCCGACCCAACAACTATCCCTGTCCCACCATGGACATTGCTGACGATGGACTGAAGTCGCATCTCGCCAACGCAATCCAACTTATTAACCACTCCTTGGCACGCAACACACTGAAGGCCTATCGCACTGCTTGGAACACTAATCGCAAATTTTTGGCCCCTTGCCCCGGAGCAGCAATAGGCAGCGTTGGACACATCCTAGCCTTCATATCGTATTGCCACATGCAGCTGACCATTTCTCAATACTATCACGCCATATCTAGATGGCATCCAGCATTTCCTGTCCCTGCAGGACCCCAGTAAACCGTCAGTATTCTCGAGCCCATGCAGTCAAGTCCCTCCTACAGGGCATACAGAAGCACCAACCTGTAGTCAGTAGCAAGCGCCTACCTTTCAAGAGTCCCCTCTTTAGGGACATGTCTAAAATCCTTACTCATTCCCTGTTTAGGGCTTTGCCCAGTCTAGTCACCCGAACAGCCATCTATCAGGCCTTCTACGGTTCCCTACAACCTAGTGAATTTAGTCAGCGGCTCCGGCAGTCACACACTGCTCCGACGCCACCTGACTCGCTTTCGAACCACTACACTCTCACAGTCTGCAAACGCAACAAACAGGCCCCTGGGGTTGACATCAACCTGTTTCAGACTAACAACGCCTGATGCCCAGTGACGGTGCTCGACCCACTACTGCTCCATCTACCCAGCCAATCTGATGGTAGCTCGTTGCTACCCTTTCTAAACCAGCTCCCTGAGTGTCAGCCAGTGTGTCAAGCATGTCAGAATCCTCCTAAGTAACTTGTGCTTCAAACCCCAGTCAGTTCTCTGGACATTCTTTCCGAATTAGAGCAGCCTCAGTTGCCTCCCAACAGGGAGTACCAGACTACGTAATCAAGATACCAGGCTGATGGAAGTCTCCTTGTTTTGCCACATACATCCCAAATCCTCATGAAGGAATGGCACAAGCCTTTACCAAGCTGGCTCAATAAATACAAGAAATCAATATAAATTATTTCCCTATCTGAGTCTTTTGCCCCCTTTTCTTGGCATACTGACCAGACCACCAAGGCACACTTCAGGTCTATTTATGTTTTTTCCCTATTTATGTTGTAAGTCTTGTCGCATGTTTATGTGATCCACATCTCTCTCGGTCAGAGGGTAACGACCATAAATAAGAAGGCCAGTATGGTGGCCTGAGTTTATATGAGGAGCCCGGAGGGTATTTAAGCAGCCCACTCACACATGCTCTTTGTCGGTTCAGTGTGTGGTACTACACGTCACTGGGCCGACTCTTTCCAGCTCACCTCATGTCCGTGAGTCTGCGCATTCAATCGCATTCGACACCCTCCCGCCCTTCCCTTTTTCAGGGCACTTCCCAGCATGTCCTTCTTCAATTAACTACCCATTACTTACTTTGGGTATGCCCCCTTTTCTTGGCATACTGACCAGACCACCAAGGCACACTTCAGGTCTATTTATGTTGTAAGTCTTGTCGCGTGTTTATGTGATCCACATCTCTCTCGGTCAGAGGGTAACGACCATAAATATATATATATGTATATATATATATATATATGTGGGAGACTGTATTTATAATTTATATTAAATGCACTGCAGCTTACTGAATCGCCTGCCTGCTCAATCTAAATTACACTGTCTTCATCCACTCCAACAACACACTACACAGGGCCGACGTGCAGACGGCCTTATATAGTGTGGGGCGTGGACTTAGTCCCCCTGATCCATGATTGGCCAAAGGCACCCTCTCTTTGCTGACGGCTCTGGGATTAGCCAAAGTATGCGGGTCATAGTGCATGCTTTGGCCAATCATCATACAGCAATGCACTGCGATCTCGCAGTGAATTATGGTGTGTGACGCGGCGCTAGAATTTGGCGCGAACGCCCCATAATGTTTGTTTTTCGATGAACGGGCGAACAGCCAATGTTAGAGTGGAACTCATGTTCGACCCGAACATAAAGCTCATCCCTACTAGTGAGAGACCGGGAGCTCAGGGAGAGAAGATCTGCAGTGAGAGACTGTGTGAGAAGAAGAGAACTATTCTGTGTTACCAAGAGTTGTGTAGAACTAGCGTTAGTGACTGTAACAAGATTTGTTACCATAGGAGACAGCGGTCCTACCTATACAGAAGTGTTGTCCGGCTGGAGGCCTTCCACTGTATAGCAGTCTACCTATAGAAGTCTCGGAGTCTGCCAATTGTCATTGCATCTACTCAAATGTGTCCTGGCCCTAAACCGGCTCTCCAACCGTTCTTGTTCAGAGATAATAAAGAGTATGTAATGTACAACATAGAGTATATAGTGCAGGGGTCAGGAGTATGTAATGTACAACATAGAGTATATCCTACAGGGGTCAGGAGTATGTAATGTACAACATAGAGAATATAGTGCAGGGGTCAGGAGTATGTAATGTACAACATAGAGTATATAGTGCAGGGGTCAGGAGTATGTAATGTACAACATAGAGTATATAGTGCAGGGGTCAGGAGTATGTAATGTACAACATAGAGTATATAGTGCAGGGGTCAGGAGTATGTAATGTACAACATAGAGTATATAGTGCAGGGGTCAGGAGTATGTAATGTACAACATAGAGTATATAGTGCAGGGGTCAGGAGTATGTAGTGTATAACATAGAGTATATAGTGCAGGGGTCAGGAGTATGTAATGTACAACATAGAGTATATAGTGCAGGGGTCAGGACTCATAATATTGGTATTCAGTAATCAGTGGCGGATGAAATGATTACATGAGACAAGTTGCAGAGATCCCACACCACTGCCTCCCATCTCCTGAGACTGCACTCAGTGACTTGGGTCTGAGACTATACAGACATATCCCTCCACCCGGCACATCCAGCAAATAACAGAGCAAGTAACCCGGGAGAATTGTTCTGTCAGAGATCTCACTAGACCCGGGCATGGGGCAGAAGACCCAAGGTACATACCCCAGGTGTCTAGGTCAAGCAAACCCTATGGTGAAAATCAAAATTTTGCTGCCAGCTGAACCCCAGAATCTCCATAAATCCAGTCTAGAGACATAAATTGTGTCTGCAGCACAGAGAAGGAAGATTATCTGAGAGAAATACAGGAATACAGGACGGGGAACACAGCTCAGGAAAGTGACCAGGGGATTACAGGCTGATATCACCCAGTCCCCGCCCTACTCTGGACCAATCAGTGAGCAGTATGGGTGGAGGAATGGATTTAGTGTTAATGACCCACCTGTGCTGATCTCTGTAGGAGTGTCCTCCTCTATAAATGTCCCCGTTATTCCATCCTCCTCCATAGACTGCTGATCATCCCTCACATACGTCTCTTCTTCTTCTGATTTCACCTCAAATTCTATATCGATTGGATCTCCACTCTAAACCAAGAGAATGAGAGAGAATATCATCTGTAAGATATAAACTTACATACAAAATCCACACATCATCTCCACCAGTCCATGTTCTAGATGCTCCGCCCCACCTACCTTGTAATAGTGGGGGATGGTGTGACCTTCCTGTGTGGAATCCCGGGAATACAGAGGACGGGGACATCTCTCTGGTGGGTTCCCATTACTGGATCCATCTGTAGGAAACACACACACTGGCCCAGATTCAAGTAGAATGGAACAATATTTCCATTTGCCCAGCGATTCACGAAGCAGCAGCTCCGTAAATTGCGCGGGCAATATGCTAATTAGCCCTGCGTAAGGGCGCCTAATGTAAATGATCCCGCCGGGGGCGGGAATCATTTAAATTAGGCGCGCTCCCGCGCCGAGCTAACAGCGCATGCTCCGTCGGGAAACTTTCCCGACGTGCATTGCAGCAAATGACGTCGCAAGGACGTCATTTGCTTCTAAGTGAACGTGAATGGCGTCCAGAGCCATTCACGGTTCACTTACGTAAACGACGTGAAATTTAAATTTCACGGGCGGGAGGCGCAGCTATACTTTAGCATTGGCTGCGCCTGCTATTAGCAGGAGCAACCTTATGCTAAAGGCGCCGTACGGAAACTCCGTACCTTGCGTACGCAGGGCCCGCGCAACTTTTGTGAATCGGTGGTAGTATGCAATTTGCATACTACACGCCGATCACAAAGGCCGCGCCCCCTAGCGGCCAACGCAAGAATGCAGCCTGGGATGTGAAGGCATAAGGAGGCTTATGTTTGTCACATCCTAGGCTGCATTCGGTGTAACGAGGTTCCTGAATCAGGAGCACTCGTTACACCGGAGCAAGTAAGCACTTGCGCCGCGCAACTATGGTTGCGCGGGCGCAAGTGCTTCTTGAATCTGGGCCACTGACTGAATACATTGGCCCGGATTCAGAAAGCAGTTACGACGGTGTATCTCCAGATACGCCGTCGTAACTCTGAGTGCGGGCCGTCGCATCTCGGCGTCTGATTCATAGAATCAGATATGCCTCAATGTTGCCTAGATACGAGTGGCGTAAGTCTCCAGTATCTTAGGGTGCAATATTTACGCTGACCGCTAGGGGCGCTTCCCTAGATTTCCGCGTTGAATATGCAAATTAGGTAGATACGTCGATTCAGAAACACACGTCCGCCCGGCGCATTTTTTTACGTCGTTTACGTTAGGCTTTTTCCGGCTTAAAGTTACCCCTGCTATATGAGGGGTATCCTATGTTAAGTATGGACGTCGTTCCCGCGTCGAATTTTGAAAATTTTACGTCGTTTGCGTAAGTCGTTCGTGAATAGGGCTATACGTAAGTTACGTTCACGTCTAAAGCAATGACGATTTGCGGCGTAATTTCGAGCATGCGCACTGGGATTCTTTCATGAACGGCGCATGCGCCGTTCATAAAAAAGTCAAATACGCGGGGTCACATGTAATTTAAAGAAAACACGTCCACATCATCCACATTTGAATTAGGCGGGCTTACGCCGGACCACATACGTTACGCCACTGTCAGTTAGGGCGCAAGTTCTTTCTGAATACTGAAATTGTGCCCTAATTTACGGTGGCTTAACGTATCTGAGATACGTTACGCCCGCCAAGAGATACACCATTGTATCTGAATCCGGGCCATTGTTTCTATGTGTTTATCAGATAATGGGGGATCTAGGCAGTGGCGTTGCTAGGGGGGTGCGGCCCGCACCCGGGTGACACCCGCTAGAGGGGTGAGACCATCCCGTTTTTTTTTTTTTCTTAAAATTTTTTTCTTTTTTCTTTTTTTTTAGCTGACATGCCCAGAGGGTGACACCAAGAGCAGGACAGGAGGGGCGTAAAGAGATGAGTGTGCGGGCAGTGCCGGCTTATGTCTGCCCGATGGCAGTTTAACATCATTACATTGGTACACAAATCACTGCCGAAGTGAGACCCTGAAGAGCACTTGCAGAGCTGCAGCGGGGTGCCGAGTGCAGGAACGCTCCCTGTGTGCCTCCTACACTCAGCACTAGTAGACATCTATTACAAACACTTCTCTATCAGGAGTGAACTCCACTGGACAGATCATTTCTAGCCCCCGCCTCTGTCATGATGTCATTCAGAGGCTGGGACAGGAAGAGAGGCACCGCGAGGGAGCGTGCATGTTGCTGTTATCAGGTAAGTGAGCACATACTTGCCAACTGTCTCGTTTTTAACGGGACAGTCCCGTCAAATAGGACCTAGTCCCGGCCAATTTAGCCTGCCGGGACTTGTCCCGGCTAGTGGGGAAGGAACGCAGACCGAAACAACATTGGCCGCCGCAGCTGTCCGCGATCCGTCCGCGGCGCTGAATGAGGATCAGGGGGGCCGCAGCTGAGTGAGGATCAGGGGGGGAGGTCAGCTCAGTCCGCCCCTGAAGGTTCCCCCCGAAAATCTGACTGCAGTCCCGAGCCGCGCTGGAGGGACGAGGTGGGTGGAACTGCGCTGCTGGCTAGTCTTCCCCTGCCCTGGTTGCTAACGCCTGTGCCGCTTGGCGTGTAGCAACCAGTGACGTCACGGCTGCAACCCCCAATCAGCGTTGAAAGCGAGGCACATGAAGGATTTTACTTCCTCCTCCGCGCTACTGCTCCTGGGAGGCTGGGGTCCAACACAGCTGAGCTCCGAGTCAAGTGTGAGGCTGGCTTGAAGAAACAGCAACGAGAGGGAGTGGGAGAATCGCCACCCTGACCTGAGGCTGAGCAGCAGTAAGCGCGGCATCCCCGGCACCTCCCAGAGCATGTACACCACCTCCACGTCGGCTCCCAGTCCCAGCTGTGACAGCCTGTCATCAAGAAGAAGGATGGTCTGGCCGAGTGCCCAGGGGACGAGGATGGGCGGGAGGTAGGTGCATCACACACCTTCCCACTACAGACAGGGGCTGGGACAGGAAGGACCGCAGGCCAGGCTAGGGGGTCAATTTCACTCACCCCCTCTCTCTCCCATCCATCTCCCTCTCTCATCTATCCCCCTCTCTCCCACCCACCCCCCCTCTCTCTCTCTCTCTCTCTCTCTCACCCACCCCCTCTCTCTCTCTCTCTCATCCACCACCCTCTCTCTCTCTCACCCCCACACTGTCCCCCTGTGCCTCACACCCCCACACTATCCCCCTGTGCCTTACACCCCCACACTATCCCCCTGTGCCTTACACCCCCACACTATCCCCCTGTGCCTTACACCCCCACACTATCCCCCTGTGCCTTACACCCCCACACTATCCCCCTGTGCCTTACACCCCCACACTATCCCCCTGTGCCTTACACCTCCCACACTATCCCCCTGTGCCTTACACCCCCCACACTATCCCCCTGTGCCTTACACCCCCACACTATCCCCCTGTGCCTTACACCCCCACACTATCCCCCTGTGCCTTACACCCCCCACACTATCCCCCTGTGCCTTACACCCCCACACTATCCCCCTGTACCTTACACCCCCACACTATCCCCCTGTGCCTTACACCCCCACACTATCCCCCTGTACCTTACACCCCCACACTATCCCCCTGTGCCTCACACCCCCACACTATCCCCCTGTGCCTTACACCCCCACACTATCCCCCTGTGCCTTACACCCCCACACTATCCCCCTGTGCCTTACACCCCCCACACTATCCCCCTGTGCCTTACATCCCCCATTCTATCCCCCTGTGCCTTACACCCCCCACACTATCCCCCTGTGCCTTACACCCCCCACACTATCCCCCTGTGCCTTACACCCCCCACACCGTCCCCCTGTGCCTCGCACCCCCCACACTGTCCCCCTGTGCCTCACACCCAGGCCCGTCGCAACAGGACAGGCAAGGCAAGCAATTGCTTGGGGCCCCGGGCTAGAGGGGGGCCCCCAAGCTGGCTCGCCTGTCTGCCTGCTGCTATGTTCACAGGCTCCCCGCGAGCCCCCCTCCTCCCACACGGAGAGCCGCACAGCTGAATCCTGGAGTTCAGTGCCGAAGCGTGCAGTTGCACTGAACTCCAGGATTCAGCTGTGCGGCTCTCCGTGCGGGAGGAGGGGGGCTCGCGGGGGGGGCCGTTTCTCCGCCCCCCGCAAAGTGGCGCGGTCACCGGGGACAGTGCAGCCGTCCCTCTCTCTCCACTGACTGCAATACATTACAGTCACACTTCGGCTCCTCCCCCCCTCATGGCTCAATGTGTACACAGCCAGGAGGCGGAGCCGAGGAGAGACACGAGTGCTGCACAGTAAACAGGAGGTAAGGGGCCCCCCTTAAGCAGATTCGAGGTGAACTATTGAAGTGCTGGGAGAGGAGAGGGTGGTATGGTGATATGTGCTGGGGACTGATTTGAGAGGGAAGATGATATGTGCTAGTGTGTGTGTGTGGGGTCCGATCCCCCCCCCCACTAGCACATATCATCTTCCCTCTCAAATCACTCCCCAGCACATATCCCCATACCACCCTCTACCCCCCCCCCCAAATTAAGATGCTCTGTTCCCCTGTGCCCATCCCACCCTGTCCTCATCCCACCCTGTCCTCATCCCACCCTGTCCCCATCCCACCCTGTCCCCATCCCACCCTGTCCTCATCCCACCCTGTCCTCATTCAATCCTGTCCCCATCCCACCCTGTCCCCATCCCACCCTGTGCTCACCCCACCCTGTCCCCATCCCACCCTGTCCCCATCCCACCCTGTCCCCATCCCACCCTGTCCTCATCCCACCCTGTCCCCATCCCACCCTGTCCCCATCCCACCCTGTCCCCATCCCACCCTGTGCTCATCCCACCCTGTCCCCATCCCACCCTGTGCTCATCCCACCCTGTGCTCATCCTACCCTGTGCTCATCCCACCCTGTCCCCATCCCACCCTGTCCCCATCCCACCCTGTGCTCATCCAACCCTGTCCCCATCCCACCCTGTACTCATCCCACCCTGTGCTCATCCCACCCTGTGCTCATCCCACCCTGTCCCCATCCCACCCTGTCCCCATCCCACCCTGTCCTCATCCCACCCTGTCCTCATTCCATCCTGTCCCCATCCCACCCTGTCCCCATCCCACCCTGTCCCCATCCCACCCTGTGCTCACCCCACCCTGTCCCCATCCCACCCTGTCCTCATCCCACCCTGTCCCCATCCCACCCTGTCCCCATCCCACCCTGTCCTCATCCCACCCTGTCCCCATCCCACCCTGTCCCCATCCCACCCTGTCCCCATCCCACCCTGTCCTCATCCCACCCTGTCCTCATCCCACCCTGTCCTCATCCCACCCTGTCCCCATCCCACCCTGTCCCCATCCCACCCTGTCCTCATCCCACCCTGTCCTCACCCCACCCTGTGCTCATCCCACCCTGTCCCCATCCCACCCTGTGCTCACCCCACCCTGTCCTCATCCCACCCTGTCCCCATCCCACCCTGTCCTCATCCCACCCTGTCCCCATCCCACCCTGTCCCCATCCCACCCTGTCCCCATCCCACCCTGTGCTCATCCCACCCTGTCCCCATCCCACCCTGTCCCCATCCCACCCTGTGCTCATCCCACCCTGTCCCCATCCCACCCTGTCCCCATCCCACCCTGTGCTCATCCCACCCTGTCCCCATGCCACCCTGTCCCCCTGTGCTCATCCCACCCTGTGCTCATCCCACCCTGTCCCCATCCCACCCTGTGCTCATCCCACCCTGTCCCCATCCCACCCTGTCCCCATCCCACCCTGTGCCCATCCCACCCTGTGCCCATCCCACCCTGTGCTCATCCCACCCTGTCCCCATCCCACCCTGTGCTCATCCCACCCTGTCCCCATCCCACCCTGTCCTCATCCCACCCTGTGCTCATCCCACCCTGTCCCCATCCCACCCTGTGCTCATCCCACCCTGTCCCCATCCCACCCTGTGCCCATCCCACCCTGTGCCCATCCCACCCTGTGCTCATCCTACCCTGTGCTCATCCCACCCTGTCCCCATCCCACCCTGTGCTCATCCCACCCTGTCCCCATCCCACCCTGTCCTCATCCCACCCTGTGCTCATCCCACCCTGTCCCCATCCCACCCTGTCCCCATCCCACCCTGTGCTCATCCCACCCTGTCCCCATCCCACCCTGTGCTCACCCCACCCTGTACCCCTGTGCTCATCCCACCCTGTGCTCATCCCACCCTGTCCCCATCCCACCCTGTCCTCATCCCACCCTGTCCCCATCCCACCCTGTCCTCATCCCACCCTGTGTTCACCCCACCCTGTCCCCCTGTGCTCATCCCACCCTGTGCTCATCCCACCCTGTCCCCATCCCACCCTTTCCTCATCCCACCCTGTCCCCATCCCACCCTGTGCTCACCCCACCCTGTCCCCCTATGCTCACCCCACCCTGTCCCCCTGTGCTCATCCCACCTTGTCCCCCTCCCACCCTGTCCCTCTGTCCTCATCCCATGAAAATGACAGGACGAGTCTTAAAAAGGAAGGGGTGCGCGAGTTTCACCAGGCCTAGGGCAGCACAAAACCTAAATACACGAGTGTGTCCTGCCTGGCTCCCTCTCCCCTCCTCCTCCCTCTCCCCTCCTCCTCCCTCCCTCACAGTCCAGAGCCGCCAGTAGGAGGCCGCCCACCGGTTCCTGTAGGCTTTGTGTGCGTGCAGGGGGGGTTGGGGGGCCCCTATGTCCATTTTGCTTGGGGCCCCCAAATTCCTTCAAACGGCCCTGCTCACACCCCCCACACTGTCCCCCTGTGCCTTACACCCCCCACACCGTATCCCCCTATGTCCTCCTCCACCCACCGTGTCCCCTTGTGCCTTACACCCCTCACAGTGTCCCCCTGTGTCCTCCACTCCCCCACAGTGTCCCCCTGTGCCTTACACCCCCCCCCCCACACGGTGTCCCCCTGTGTTCTCCTCCACCCACCGTGTCCCCCTGTGCTTTACACTCCCCCACCATCCCCCCCTATGCCTTACACCCCCCACAGTGTCCCCCTATGGCTTACACCCCCCACAGTGTCCCCCTGTGCCTTACACCCCCCCACAGTGTCCTCCACCCACCGTGTCCCCTGTGCCTTAACCACCCCCCCACAGTGTCCCTCTGTGCCTTCCACCAACCCACCCCACAGTGTCCCCCTGTGCCTTCTCCCCCCACGGCTGCCCTGAGAGACACTGTGCTGTGTCTGGAGGATCCCAGTACTATGCCCCATGCCCTGTGATGTGCTGTGTACTCCCTGATGTGCCCTACTGTGTGCCCCATGGTCTTCTATTGCCCGGGGGCCCCATGAGTTGTCAGTCCGCCCCTGGGCCGCCTGGTGAGGATAAGAGCATCGCCGGCATGGTCTCCCAGCCAGGGGAAGAGAGAGGAGAGGAAGAGGCCAGCTGTCAGCAGAGAGTGGAATTGCCCGCTGTAATAGCTTTCATTAGAACTTCCAGTGTTCCCGGGGCTCATGTCACATAACTCCACCTCTTGGTCCAGCACCTTTGATCGACAGAACGCCGGTCCAGTGTCGGACATGTGACGTCATCAAAGGCGTTGGGCTAAGAGGTGGGGCTATGTGACGATGAGCCCCGGGAAGACGGGAAATTCAAATGAAAGCTATTACAGCGGGCAATCCCGCTCTCTGCTGATCCTCTCCACAGGTGCCTCTTCCTCTCCACAGGTGAGGCTGTATTGGGCACAGGCAGGCCAGGCTGTATTGGGCACAGGCAATGCTGTGCCAACCGCCGCAAGACTATGTACGGCGACAGAATGGCACGGCTGCGCACATGGGCGTCCAGGTATGTCCCCTTTAAGATGCGGAGCCATTGGTCGCGAGCGCGGCGGCATGTTCGCGACTTGGTTCGGGAGCTTAATAGCTGTGCTGCAAAGTGTCCCTGGAAATTTTTTTCAAATGTTGGCAACTATGTGAGCAGTGACATACAGAGCAGAATGTATGTGTAATGTTGCAGAGACTCAGCACTTTCTCAGTGCACTGACTGGACTGGTTACTGTCTTGAGAACTGTGGTGGGTTTTGTCAGTGGGTTTCAATGAACTAACACTGTCATTAGCTAGTAATGTGTAGCATGAAGGGGTTAATGTACTGACACTGGCCTCTAATTCAGTATGAGGTGTTAATGAACACTACCATTGATCTCAAATGCATTAGTAACCAGTAGCAGTTAATTAACCCCTTTGTGCTGCATTAGTGGCCAGTGTTAACCCATTCATGCTCTAATACAAAGTGGTTAAATAACACTGACCACTAATAAAGCACAAAAGGGTAAATTAACACTGGCCACCACTGCATTAATGATCAATGGCAGTGTTAATTAACCCCCTTGTGCTGAATTAGTGTCCAGGGTTAATAACCCCCTTCATGCTGCAGGATTTAAAATAGCCTAATGCCACTGACCCTCTATGCTGGGGGCTATTATTGTAGCTACTGCACCAACCCCTTGTGCAGCCAGAGTCAGACCAGTGGCACTAATGTGATGCCAGGGAGCTGCTGTAAGAAGCAGCAGAGCACCTCCCAGATCAAGAAGGTACTTGGCATCATACATGGACCTATCTTCAGATACCGTCCTCTCTCTCTCAGCCGTTTTCTCCCTCAGCCGCTCTCTCTCTCTCCCTCTCTCTCTCATCCGCCCTCTCTCTCATCTGTTCTCTCTCTCTGTCGTCCTCTCTCTCTCTCAGTCGTCCTCTCTCTCAGCCGTCCTCTCTCTCTCAGCCGTTTTCTCCCTCAGCCGTTCTCTCTCTCTCCCTCTCTCTCTCATCCGCCCTCTCTCTCATCTGTTCTCTCTCTCTGTCGTCCTCTCTCTCTCTCAGTCGTCCTCTCTCTCAGCCGTCCTCTCTCTCTCTCTCAGCCGTACCCTCTCTCAGCCGTCCTATCTCTCTCAGCCGTCCTCTCTCTCAGCCGTCCTCTCTCTCTCATCCGCCCTCTCTCTCATCTGTTCTCTCTCTCTGCCGTCCTCTCTCTCTCTCTCAGCCGTCCTGTCTCTCTCAGCCGTCCTCTCTCTCTCAGCCGTCCTCTCTCTCATCTGTTCTCTCTCTCTGCCGTCCTCTCTCTCTCTCTCAGCCGTCCTGTCTCTCTCAGCCGTCCTCTCTCTCTCTCAGCCGTCCTCTCTCTCTCAGCCGTCCTCTCTCACTTAGCCGTCCTCTCTCTCAGGCGTCCTCTCTCTCATCTGTTCTCTCTCTCTGCCGTCCTCTCTCTCATCTGTTCTCTCTCTCTGATATATTCTCTCTCTCATCCGCCCTCTCTCTCATCTGTTCTCTCTCTGCCGTCCTCTCTCTCTCTCTCAGCCGTCCTCTCTCTCTCATCCGCCCTCTCTCTCATCTGTTCTCTCTCTCTGCCGTCCTCTCTCTCTCAGCCATCCTCTCTCTCTCAGCCGTCTTCTCTCTCAGCCGTCCTATCTCTCTCAGCCGTCCTCTCTCTCTCAGCCGTCCCCTCTCTCTCTCAGCCGTCCTCTCTCTCTCAGCCGTCCTCTCTCTCAGCCGTCCTCTCTCTCTCAGCCGTCCTCTCTCTCTCAGCCATCCTCTCTCTCTCTCAGCCGTCCTCTCTCTCTCAGCCATCCTCTCTCTCTATCAGGCATCCTCTCTCTCTCTCTCAGCCGTCCTCTCTCTTTTAGCCCCCACCTCTCTCTCTCAGCCCCACATCTCGCTCAGATCCACTTTCTGACCACTACCCTTTCTCCCAGCCCCACATCTATCTCAGCCCCCCTCTCTCTCAGCCCCCCTCTCTGTCCACCACCCTCTCTCTCAGCCCCACATCTCTCTCAGCCCCCCTCTCTCTCAGATCCACCTCCCTGTCCACTACCCTCTCTCTCTCAGCCCCACTCTCTGTCCACTACCCTCTCTCTCAGCCCCACCTCTCTCTCAGCCCCCTCTCTGTCCACCATCCTCTCTCTCTCAACCCCACATCTTTCTCAGCCCCCCTCTCTCTCAGATCCACCTTCTGACCACTACCCTTTCTCTCAGCCCCCCTCTCTCTCAGCCCAACCTCTCTCACTCAGCCCCCTCTCTGTCCACTATCCTCTCTCTGAGCCCCTCTCACTCAGCCCCCCTCTCTGTCCACTATCCTCTTTCTCTGAGCCCCTCTCACTCAGCCCCCTCTCTGTCCACTACCCTCTCTCTGAGCCCCTCTCTCTCTCAGCCCTCTCTCTATCCACTACTCTCTCTCTCAGCCTCACCTCTCTCTCTCTTTCTCTCTCTGCCTCATCTCTCTCTCTCTGCCTCATCTCTCACTCTGCCTTACCTCTCTCTCCCTCACCTCTCTCCCTCAGCCTCACCTCTCTCTCAGTCTCACCTCTCTCTCTCATCCCCACCCCCTCTCTCTCTCTCATCCCCACCCCACCCTCTCTCTCTCATCCCCACCCCCTCTCTCTCTCTCTCCCCCCACCGCTCTCTCTCTCTCATCCCCACCCCCCTCTCTCTCTCATTCTCTCACTCCCACCACTCTCTCTCTCAGCCCCACCTCTATCTCTCAGCCCCACTGCTCTCTCCCTCTCTCTCTCATCCCCTATCTCTGTCCACTACCCTCTCTCTCTGAGTTCCTCTCATCCCCACCCCCCTCTCTCTCTCTCATCCCCACCCCACCCTCTCTCTCTCTCATCCCCACTCCCCTCTCTCTCTCTCCCCCCACCGCTCTCTCTCTCTCATCCCCACCCCCCTCTCTCTCATTCTCTCAGCCCCACCACTCTCTCTCTCATCCCCACCCCCTCCCTCTCTCTCTCATCCCCACCCCTCTCTCTCTCTCCCCCCACCGCTCTCTCTCTCATCCCCACCCCCCTCTCTCTCATTCTCTCAGCCCCACCACTCTCTCTCTCATCCCCACCCCCTCTCTCTCATCCCCACCCCACCCTCTCTCTCTCATCCCCACCCCCCTCTCTCTCTCCCCCCACCGCTCTCTCTCTCATCCCCACCCCCTCTCTCTCATTCTCTCAGCCCCACCACTCTCTCTCTCAGCCCCACCTCTCTCTCTCAGCCCCACTGCTCTCTCCCTCTCTCTCTCAGCCCCACCTCTCTCATCCCCTCTCTCTGTCCACTACCCTCTCTCTCTCTCAGCCCCCTCTCTGTCCACTACCCTCTCTCTCAGTCCCACCTCTCTCTCTCAGCCCCTCTCTCTGTCCACTACCCTCTCTCTCTGAGCTCCTCTCTCTCTCAGCCCCCTCTCTGTCCACTACCCTCTCTCTCTGAGCTTCTCTCTCTCTCTCAGCCCCTTTCTCTGTCTGCTACCCTCTCTCTCTGAGCTCCTCTTTCTCTCAGCTCCCTCTCTGTCCACTACCCTCTCTCTCTCAGCCCCCTCTCTGTCCACTACCCTCTCTCTCTGAGCTCCTCTCTCTCTCTCAGCCCCTCTCTCTGTCCACTACCCTCTCTCTCTCAGCCCCCTCTCTGTCCACTACCCTCTCTCTCAGCCCCACCTCTCTCTCTCAGCCCCTCTCTCCGTCAACTACCCTCTCTCTCTGAGCTCCTCTTTCTCTCAGCCCCCTCTCTGTCCACTACCCTCTCTCTCAGCCCCACCTCTCTCTCTAAGCCCCCTCTCTCAGCCCCCCTCTCTCTCTTATCCACACCTCTCTCTCTCTCAGCCCTCTCTCTGAGCTCCTCTCTCTCTCAGCCCCCTCTCTGTCCACTACCCTCTCTCTCTGAGCTCCTCTCTCTCTCTCTCAGCCCCTTTCTCTGTCTGCTACCCTCTCTCTCTGAGCTCCTCTTTCTCTCAGCTCCCTCTCTGTCCACTACCCTCTCTCTCTCAGCCCCCTCTCTGTCCACTACCCTCTCTCTCTGAGCTCCTCTCTCTCTCTCTCTCAGCCCCTCTCTCTGTCCACTACCCTCTCTCTCTCAGCCCCCTTTCTGTCCACTACCCTCTCTCTCTGAGCTTCTCTCTCTCTCAGCCCCTCTCTCTGTCCACTACCCTCTCTCTCTCAGCCCCCTCTCTGTCCACTACCCTCTCTCTCAGCCCCACCTCTCTCTCTCTCAGCCCCTCTCTCCGTCAACTACCCTCTCTCTCTGAGCTCCTCTTTCTCTCAGCCCCCCCTCTCTCTCTTATCCACACCGCTCTCTCTCTCAGCCCTCTCTCTGAACCCCTCTCTCTCTCAGCCCCCTCTGTCCACTACCCTCTCTCTCAGCCTCACCTCTCTTTCTCAGCCTCATATCTCTCTCAGCCTCACCTCTCTCTCTCAGCCTCATATCTCTCTCAACCTCACCTCTCTCTCTCAGCCTCATCTCTCTCTCAGCCTCACCCTTCTCTCTCTTTCTCAGCCCCACCTCTCTCTCAGTCCCACCCCTCTCTCTCTCTCTCTCTCAGCCCTACCTCTCTCTCTCAGCCCCACCTCTCTCTCTCTCAGCTCCACCTCTCTCTCTCTCAGCCCCATCTCTCTCTCTCTCTCTCAGCCTGACCTCTCTCACCCCAGCCTGCCCTGTATCACCCAGCCTGCTTTGTACCACCCCATCCTGCCCTGTACCACCCCAGCCTGCCCTGTGCCACCACAGCCTGCCATGTACAACCCCAGCCTGCCCTGTACTACCCCAAACTTTCCCATGCCACCCCAACTTGCCCTGTGCCACCCTAACTTGCCCTGTACCACCCCAATTTGCCCTATGCCACCATAACTTGCCCTATACCACCCCAACCTGCCCAATGCCACCCTAACTTGCCCTGTACCACCCCAACCTTTCCCATGCCATCCCAACTTGCCCTATGCCACCTTAACTTGCACTATACCACCTCAACCTGCCCTGTGCCACCCTAACTTGCCCTATACCACCCCAACCTGCCCTATGCAACCCTAACTTGCCATATACCACCCAAAACTACCCTATATCACCCCAACATGCCCTATACCACCTTAACCTGTCCTATACCACCCCACTACACCAACCTGCCACTATACCACTCTATACTACCCTAACCTGCCACTATACTGCCCTATACTATCATTTACAGGGGTTGTTTTGGGGTGCGCCCCGTGCGCTGCCTGCTTGGTGCTGGGCAGCCTAGACAGAGGGGGGGGTGACACCATGTTTTACCGCACCGGGTGACACCAACCCTAGTGACGCCACTGGATCTAGGTGGAGCCTCCATACTGCTCTCTCCTTTACAATAAAGTCTCCTCTTACCCGGTGATGTGAGGGGCGGCTGATTGTCCATCATGACGTCCTTGTAGAGATCCTTGTGTCCTTCTAAATACTCTCACTCCTCCATGGAGAAATAGACAGTGACATCCTGTCACCTTATAGGAACCTGACACACACAATGATACAGTCACCATCCAGACACACCCCTTGTCTGTTACTGGATAATGTCCCAGAATTCCCGGCACAGCTCACCTCTCCTCCATCATCTCTCTAGTGACTTCTAGAATCTTCTTTGTATTTCTCTATTCTATCAGGGAGGGAGGTGGAGGCAATGTGATGGTCATATGATCTCCAGACTTCACAGGAGGAAAACTCTAGACCTGAACACAAACAGTAAAATCAATATTCCCAGAATCCTCCTCACCTCACCATTCAGGTTTCCGTTTTATTAAAGCCCCACTTCAGACTGAGATATAATTTACCCACACAGGACCCCCACACTATGCAGGTTAAAAGCTTGTTTCAGGTATTCTGACGTCATTACATACAATGGAGGACCAACAGTCCCACATTCCAAGTGAGGATGCCAAGGGCCCGCCCACATCCTAAGAGCATCAGAAAAAAAGCCAGATAGATGGACATTAGGAGGAGGAGCTGTGAGGTCAGTGTGATGTCATAGGATTCTCTGACTCTGGATGGAGGGACATTGGGAGGAGGAGCTGTGAGGTCAGTGTGATGTCATAGGACATATAGGCCCGGATTCAGATAGAATTTACGTTGGCGTATCTGTTGATACGCTGCGTAAGTTCTAGGTTGCACCGGCGTATCTTTTTTCTGTATTCAGAAAACAAGATACGCCGGAATTTTGCTAAGGTATGACCGACATAAGTCTCTTACGCCATCGTATCTTAGTTGCATATTTACGCTGGCCCCTAGGTTGCGCTTCCATAGACTTACGCGTCAAATATGCAAATGCAAATTAGGTAGATACGCCGATTCACGAACGTAGTTGCGCCCGGCGTATCTATATGCGTCATTTACGTAAGGCGTCGGACCGGCGTAACGTTACCCCTGCTATATGAGGCGCAGGCAATGTTAAGTATGGACGTCGGGACAGCGTCAAATTTTCGGTTGTTTACGTCTTTTGCGTAAGTCATTTGCGAATAGGGCTGTAAGTTACGTTCACGTCGAAAGCATTGACTGTTTGCGGCGTGATTTCGAGCATGCGCACTGGCATACGTCCACAGGTTTGGTGCACTTTCAGAAAGCTCACCAAACTCACAGGTAATAACAGAAGTCTATGGCTCATTGCAGGTAAACAGGGTACCAGAGAGGGATGCAGGACATGTGGTACAGGGTGCACAATGCAGGAGATGGGGAGCAGGATACTAGAGAAGGGTGCGGGACATGGGGAGCAGGGGGAAGGGTACAGGGTAGAGAATGCAGAACATGGGGAGCAGGACCTGTGGTACAGAACACAGGACATATGGTGCAGGGTAAAAAGCAGAGGACAAGGGGTGCAGGACATGGGGTTCAAGGTGTAGAAAGCAGGACATGGGGTGCCAATTTGCTCAAGTATTCATTTTAAAACCCTTATCCAAGCAAGCAGCCTGGAGGACAGGAAGGGAGGGGGGACGAGCGAGCGCCCCACCTGAACTGTACCAGGCCACATGCTCTCAACATAGAGAGGGTGACTTGGGGTCCCCCCAAAGCACCTTGTACCCATGGTAATGGGGACATGGGTCTCATCCCAACAACCCTAGCCTTTGGTTGTGGGGATCTGTGGGCAGGGGAATAATCGGAATCTGGAAGCCCCCATTAACAAGGGGGCCCCCAGATCCTGGCTCCCCCCTATGTGAATGGTACCCCTACCCATTCAGCAAAAAAGTAAAGACGGCAGCAGAACGTTTTTGACAATTCCTTTATTAAAAAATAAAAATAAATAAAAAGTATCCCGTGATGTCCAGCCATCGTCAAACTTTTTGCGATGACAGCTGTTATATAGCCAAGGGCGGGGGGCCACTTGGTGATGTAACTGGGTGATCCCTCCCCCTTCTGACATCATGGGGGGGTGGGTCAACCATTTATGTCACTGGGTGGCCCCGCCCTTGGCTATATAACAGCTGTGGGAAAATTGGTATATATAAAAGTTATGTAAATATGCAAAACCAATGAAGTAGAATGTGGATGACCACTACAATCAATATATATATATATATATATATGGAAAAGTGATGTGAATATCACAGGACATGTGATGTTCTAGAAGTCCATATACTATCATATAGAGGCTGATACGATGTGAAAAAAGTCCATAAAGGAGTAGTGAAGAGAAAATAACTTCTGAACAAGGAAAGGTATTTCCACGTGACAACAATGTTGAGTGACAAAACAACATTAGAACCACCACCGGTTGTGTAAAGGCTTTCCGGAGTAAGAGGACTCTAATGGGCTTATGCTCAGTGGCCCAGATTCAGAGAGCAATTGCGCCTGCGTAACCATAGGTTACGCAGCGCAATTGCTGACTTGCTCCGGCGTTACGAATGCTCCTGATTCAGGAACATCGTAACGCCGACTGCAGCCTAAAATCTGCGTGGCATAAGGCTCTTATGCCACGCAGATTTTAGGCTGCATTCTTGCGATGCCCGCTAGGGGGCGCTCCCATTGTGATCAGTGTATAGTATGCAAATTGCATACTACCACCGATTCACAATGGTCCGCGAGCCCTGCGTACGCAAGGTACGGAGATTCCGTACGGCGTCTTTAGCGTAAGGCTGCCCCTTCTAATAGTAGGGGCAGCCAATGCTAAAGTATAGCCGTCGTTCCCGCGCCGTGAAATTTGAATTTGCGTAAGTGATTCGTGAATGGCGCAGGACGCCATTCACGTTCACTTTGAAGTCGTCATTGCGACGTCATTTGCCGCAATGCACGTCGGGAAAGTTTCCCGACGGCGCATGCGCTTTACGATCGGCGCGGGAACGCGCCTAATTTAAATGATTCCCGCCCCCTGCGGGATAATTTAAATTGCGCGCGCTTACGCCGGGCAATTTTTCCGGCGCGCCCTTGCAATTTACGGAGCCACTGCTCCGTGAATCGAGGGCAGTGGCGCAAATTTGCGGGGACGCAGGGCAAAATCGTTGCCCTGTGCCTCTGTAATTTCTGCGCAAAGCTACCTGAATCCGGGCCAGTGAGTCAACAAGGCTTGTGGTGTAACACCAATGCATGGAACCTCTACTCTTGTATTTGGGATCAGAGTGGTAGATGATCTATCCATCCAGGAAACAACACAGAACAGCAATCCTTATGCTGCGTACAGACGATCGGAAATTCCGACAAGAAAACTGTGGATTTTTTCCGACGGAATTTCGGCTCAAACTTGTCTTGCATACACACGGTCACAGCAAATTCCAACCCTCAAGAATGCGGTGATATACAACACTGCGGCGAGCCGAGAAAAATGAAGTTCAATGCTTCTGAGCATGCATCGACTTGATTCCGAGCATGCGTAGGATTTTTCTCCGTCAGAATTGCATACAGACGATCGGAATTTCCGACAAGAACCTTTCCCGTCGGAAAATTTTAGAACCAGCTCTCAAATTATTCTTGGCGGAAATTCCAACTTAAAAATTCCATTGGAGCCTACACACGGTCGGAATTTCGCAGCATTAGAAATCGCCAGCATGACGTATTAGGTCCTCTCACACAGTCAAAACTTTTCTGGAGAATACTTTCATCCTTCTTCCCTTTTAGAAGGCCACAATCTATGTTCTGTGATCTACTTCTTGCCCTTTCTCAGACTGCCTAATATAACAGCTGTCAAAGCGAAAAGACGGCAGTCGGCAGGACGCCTCTCATGGAGGTGGAGTTTTTCTGTGTTTTTTTTCTTGCGATTGTCGGATGGATGGACATCACGGGACACTTTTTTTTAATAAAGGAATTGTCAAAAACTGTCTGCTGTCATTTTAACTTTTTTTACACTTTTTTGGTACAATGGTACAATTCACATGGGGGATGGCGGAACCTAGGGGCCCCCTTGTTAGAGAGCGCTTCCAGATTCCAATAAGCCCCCTGCCCGCAGACCCCCACAAGCAAGGGTTGTGGGGATAAAGCCCTTGTCCCCATCAACATGGGGACAAGGTGCTTTAGGGGGGCCTCAAAGCACCCTCCCCATGTTGAGAGCATGTGGCCTGGTATGGTTCAGTTGGGGGGGAGCTCTCCCCTACCATTTCCTGCAGCCTGCCAGGTTGCATGCTCGCATAAGGGTCCGGTATGGATTTTGGGGGGGACCCACACCATTTTTTTAATTTGGCGCAGGGCTTCCCCTATAAAATCCATACCAGACCTGAAGGGCCTGGTATAGATTTTGGGGGACCCCCTCACCATTTTTTTTATTTTGGCATTAAAGGGGTGGCGATTGGCGAAAGGAGCCTAACGGCGATGCGCATGCGCAGTATAGCGCCGACTCGCCGTTCGGCTCCTTTCGCCAACCGTGACGCGGCTTACGCGACGGGGGGGAGCTCGTTTTTGGGCAAAACGTCAATCACCAGCATGTGAAGAACGCCCACTCCCGCGGGACTTGCAACCCGGATGCACGGGTGAATATGCTGTACTAAGGTATGTACAGCATGAAAAAAATAATAAGAGCCTTAATCGGATTGTAATGTGGGGGGGCAGTGGAATAAGAAAAAGTAGTTTTTAGGGTGAACCACCCCTTTAAGTTCCCCTTAATATCTATACCAGACCCATGCAGTTATTTTTTCAATGATTTTTATGTATATTGCTGGTGTCTTGTCACATTCGGCTCCCCATCACAGATTGCTCCGGAAGTGACATTCCATCGCCGCCATCTTGCTACACCCCACACTCCTGCAAAGTAATGATTGAGTGAGAAGGGGGCAAGCGGACATCTTGTTACACCCACCAGAGTTTTAGATTTCACCGTTATTTTCAACATAAAACGGAGCTTATATGCTTAAATACAGTATTTATCATTACTGTGCAGGAGTGTGGGGTGTAGCAAGATGGCGGCAACGAAACATCACTTCCGGAGCAATCTGTGATGGGGAGCCGAATGTGACAAGACACCGGGATCTGACAATAAGCCACAAGCAATTTTTTTTTTAATCCAACAAAAAAGTTTTTATTGATGAAAAGGTGGTACACAGCTTATGGCATTCAACATTACACAGTAAAACCAGGAATACATTTTTCATCGACCAGTCCCAGCCGGGCACTGCAGTCACTTGGCATTTCTCTCACCCCCCCTAGTATACATTTCCCCGAATTATAACATTTATCCCACATGCGCTCCCAGCAATCTATCCATAACCAGATCCACCGGTGAAAGCCCCGGTGTATCCAGCCACAGAGCCCAAAGGTTTTCATATTTACGGTTGCTTCCCCTATGTTGGTAAATGAGTTTCTCCATACGTATCATTTCACCCATCCTATCAATCCACTCCCTTAAAGTCGGAGGGGTCTCAGATTTCCAGTGTATCATAATCAATTTTCTGGCCTGGAACAACACCCTTTGCACCGCCTCCCTTGTGTACACCTCCTCAACATGTTCCTCCAACACCCCCAGTAAACCTACTCTGGGGTCCACAGGCATGGATACCCCAAAAACAGAATTAACAGTACTCGTCACCTCAGACCAATACTTGTGCAGTTTGGGACATCTCCACAGGAGGTGTATGAGGTCCCCATGGTCACGTTTGCATCTAGTACACACATCGTCCGTCTGCATTCCCATGAATTGTAACCTACGCGGCGTATAATACACCCTAAAGATAATGTATAGCTGAGTGAGTCGCTGAGCCACATTCAGTGAGCAGGAACTCACCCCCTGGAATATCTCCTCCCATTGTTCTCCATCCAATTGTCCCACGTCCCTCTCCCACTTTTCCCTTACCATGACTGGATGCTGTCCCAAGAAGTATTGTAGTAGGATGGCGTAACATTCAGAGATAAATCCCTTCGAGGACACAGCATCACCCAGGAGACCGAACACCGGAGTCGGCGACAGATGCCACTCAGAGGACCTACTCTGGGACCTCACTGCGTGCTGAAGCTGCATATATTGAAAAAGCATTGAGGATGGTAGCCCATATTCCACCCGCAAATCTGCGAATGGCCTGAGCCTCCCGTGTCTAAATACATGTTTAATGTGTGTGACCCCATGACTTTTCCACCCACCACCAATCTGAAATTTAGCCAGTTCTGTATAAGTATCATTATGCCATAGGGGGCTGTAGTCAGTGTATCCATCAGCTTGCTGTACATATTTGCATTTGTTCCATACCTTTTGTATACGATTATACGTGGGATATTTCTTATTAGGTTTGGCGAAAGCCAGGGCCTCAAGTGCCATGGGCCCATCCCCCACCGTGTGTAGCATCAGTGCTCCGGAGGAACCGGCCGGCTCCCTCCCGAAGCACCCCACCAGGTGTTGCAATTGCGCCGCAAGGTAGTACAACCACGGGCTGGGCAACGCCAGCCCGCCATTATCCTTGGGTCTCTAAAGATGTTCAAGTTTAATTCTTGGCGTCTTATTCTTCCAGATCAAGGACTGGAAGATAGAATTCACTATTCTAAAGATTTTTAAAGGGATCACCACCGGGGCGTTGTGGAGGCAATAAAGCAGCTGCGGCATTAATATCATCTTTACTAGGTTTATCTTACCCGCCACCGAGATACGGAGATTGTTCCATGACTTGACCCTTTCCCGGAACCTCTGGAGCAGGGGGGATATGTTCAAATGGCTAAAATCTCTGGGGTTGGCCGTTACATAAATCCCGAGGTATTTGAAGGAAGTCGTGACTGGTATAGGGCAGGACGATGTCACCGTTTGTGTGGCCTCCCCATCTAACAATAGCAGGGCCGACTTTGACCAGTTAATCTGTAGGCCAGAATACCCCCCGAATCGTGTAATGGTTGCCATGGCCTCCCTCAAAGACGCATCAGTGTCTCCCAACATAAGCAAGGTGTCATCTGCATAGAGCATCACCTTCTCCTGCAGGGGGCCATAACAAAACCCTACTATATACTCAGCCACAAGCAATTTTAAATGACATTTTTTCCTTTAGAAATGTCATCTTGCTGCGGTGCTGTTATAAACACGGAAAAGATGCGCTATTTTACAGGCAGACTAGGGCGACCCCCCCCCCCCCCCCCCCAGGCACTGTATTTAAAGGAATATTAAGCATTATTAAAAGCACTGCTCCTGAAAAAATGGCAATTAAAAAAAAAAAAAACATTTGCATTGATACATGTCCCCTGGGACAGGACCCGGGTCCCCAAACACTTTTTATGATAATACCTTGCATATAAGCCTTTAAAATTGGCACTTTTGATTTTTCATGTTCGTGTCCCATAGACTTTAGCAGTGTTCACCGAAATGTCGAACCGGTAGGGTTTCGGCTCATCCCTAGTAGAGACATACCCAACAAGACTTGCAGCTGTAATTGCAGTGAAAGGGGGTTCTACAAAGTATTGACTCCGGGGGGCGCCATACAAATGTACCCCCCACACTTTTTTCACATATTTACTGTATTTGTAAAAAAAAATTAAATAAAACCATCTATCATTTTCCTTCCACTTCACAATTATGTGCCACTTTGTGTTGGTCTATCGCAGGGGTCTCCAAACATTCTAAACAAAGGGCCGGTTTATTGTCCTTCAGACTCTTGGAGGCCCGGACTTTGGAAAATTTCCTTTCATCAGTGGGAGTAAACATCAGATATTATTAGGGGGGGGGGGATAGTGCCCCATTGCTGGTATCATAGGAAGGAATATTGCCCCATTAGTTGTGTCAGTGGGAAAATGGTTCTCCATTGTTGTCAGATAGCAGAATAGGGTCTTGTATCAGTGGGAGGGATATTGCCCCAAGGGCCGGATAAAGGCAAGCAAAGGGCTGTATCTGGCCCTCGGGCTGCAGTTTGGAGACCACTGGTCTATCGCATAAAATTCCCAAAAAATTTAAGTTTTTGGTTGTAACATGACAAAATATGGAATTTCAAGGGGTATGAATACTTTTTCAAGGCACTGTACAATGCAAAAAGTAAAAATAAGAGTTTAGTGCAAATAAAAGAGAGTGATAAGACATAAAAAGAGAGATTAGAAAGATGTGACTTACCATGGCGGTGTAGACATGTGCTTCTGCTGTAGGAAAAAGAAGGAAATGAGGAGAGAGAGAGAGAGAGGAGAGAGAGAGAGAGAGAGAGAGAGAGAGGGGGAGAGAGAGAGAGAGGGGGGGGAGAGAGAGAGGGGGGGAGAGAGAGAGAGGGGGGGGGAGAGAGAGAACCTGTTCAATGATGTCACAGAGTCTATTAATACATGTTTTCATGTCTCCATGATTCCTAATGTGTGTTCATATGTTAGTGTGTGTTTATATATTAGTGTGTGTATATGTGTGTATATATATATATATATATAGGGCCAGATTCACGTAGCTCAGCGGATCTATAGATCCGCTCGATCTACGTGAATTAAGATCCGCTCCCGCAAGTTTAGGAGGCAAGTGGCTAATTCACAAACCACTTACCTCCAAACTTGCGACGGCGGATCCTAAATCCCCCGGCGGAATTCAAATTCCGCGGCTAGGGGAGTGTCATATTTAAATCAGGCGCGTTCCCGCGCCGATTTAAATACGCATGCGTCGTCCGGGGAATTTCCCGGCGTGCATTGCTCCCACTGACGTCACTAGGACGTCAGTGGTTGCGACGTGAGCGGGACTTGCGACGCGCGTGTTCATGAATCGGTGTACGCAAACGACGTAGGAAAATTCAAATTCGACGCGGGAACGCCGGCTATACTTAACATTGACAAATAAACACTAAAAAACCGCGCTAACACAACACTACAAATATAGGCAGCGGCTAGCGTGTGATGACAAGAAAAATAAACAATATAAAAAGCCGCGCCAAATAACAAAAAATGAATATAATAGTTCAACAGTCCACAGATAGTGTAAGTAGTAGTGGATATTGGATTGATTCTCCAGCAGAAACAAAAATACTGTACTGATCAGAGGCTGGTTCGCATGTAAAGATGTTGATTTTTCAATGCACCAGGTGACATGCATACACTGTGTGAGATCCCACCACCGGAATTGTGTATCAGCTTACCAGATAGCAAGCCTTTGGTGCAGTTGGCTATAACCCAGCCACGGCCTTTAAATCCCCCGGGCACAGATTTCCAATCAAAAAGACAGCTGAGGTTTGGAGTTGATGTATAATTCCGATTTAGGACACCCCACAATTCATCAGCAACCACAGTATATCGATAAGCGTAACCCAATCCGGCTCACATATAAACAGGAGAATAGAAAGGGACGCAATAGCGTGATATCGTAGGTATACAAATTTATTTTACAAAAGTAATGTACTTACACTTAGGCAGTATAAACACAGCATTAAACAGATAAAACAAGCCGGCCGGCTTACGGAGCCCTCCTCCTAGGCGTGGTGACGTCACTGACGCTGCCTCCAGACGCGTTTCGTCCTATTGGACATTCTCAATGGGGGTGTCCAATAGGACGAAACGCGTCTGGAGGCAGCGTCAGTGACGTCACCACGCCTAGGAGGAGGGCTCCGTAAGCCGGCCGGCTTGTTTTATCTGTTTAATGCTGTGTTTATACTGCCTAAGTGTAAGTACATTACTTTTGTAAAATAAATTTGTATACCTACGATATCACGCTATTGCGTCCCTTTCTATTCTCCTGTTTATATGTGAGCCGGATTGGGTTACGCTTATCGATATACTGTGGTTGCTGATGAATTGTGGGGTGTCCTAAATCGGAATTATACATCAACTCCAAACCTCAGCTGTCTTTTTGATTGGAAATCTGTGCCCGGGGGATTTAAAGGCCGTGGCTGGGTTATAGCCAACTGCACCAAAGGCTTGCTATCTGGTAAGCTGATACACAATTCCGGTGGTGGGATCTCACACAGTGTATGCATGTCACCTGGTGCATTGAAAAATCAACATCTTTACATGCGAACCAGCCTCTGATCAGTACAGTATTTTTGTTTCTGCTGGAGAATCAATCCAATATCCACTACTACTTACACTATCTGTGGACTGTTGAACTATTATATTCATTTTTTGTTATTTGGCGCGGCTTTTTATATTGTTTATACTTAACATTGGCTGCGCCTGATAGAAGAAGGGGTAAGTATATGACGGGAAAGCCGCTACAGAAACTTCGTAAGAAGACTGCGTCGGGTCCGCGTACGTTCGTGAATTTGCGTATCTCGCTGATTTACATATTATTCAAGCTAAATCAGCGGGAACGCCCCCGGCGCCATTTTTAAATCGAAAATAAGATCCGACAGTGTAACACATTGTAACACTGTCGGATCTAAGCCCTATCTATGCGTATCTGATTCTATGAATCAGGCGCATAGATAGGACCAGTGTAAGTCAGAGATACGATGGTGTATCTGTATATACACCGTCGTATCTCTTTGTGAATCTGGCCCATAGTGTGTATATTTAGTGTGTGTATATGTGTGTGTGTATATATATGTAGTGTGTGTGTGTGTGTATTTAGTGTGTGTGTATATTTAGTGTGTATTAGTGTGTATAAGTTAGTGTGTGTATATTTAGTGTGTGTATATTATTGTGTATATATATTAGTGTGTACATTTTAGTGTGTGTGTTTGTGTATATTTAGTGTGTGTGTATATGTTAGTGTGTGTGTGTATATATTAGTGTGTATGTTAGTGTGTGTGTATATTAGTGTGTATATGTTAGTGTGTGTATTTGTTAGTGTGTGTATTTATGTATATATTTATTGTGTGTATATGTTAGTGTTTGTGTATGTTAGTGTGTGTATATAAGTTAGTGTGTGGATGTTAGTGTGAGTGTATATATTTAGTGTGTGTATATATTTAGTGTGTGTGTGTGTGTATGTTAGTGTGTGTATATTAGTGTGTGTGTGTATGTTAGTGTGTGTGTGTATGTTAGTGTGTGTATATATATTTAGTGTGTGTGTGTGTGTGTTTTTGCTGTGATTCTCGGTGTCAGAGACTCTCCTCCTATCAGCTGGTAAATGTTGTACAAACTTCACTTGCACAGCTTTGGAGTCGGGAACTTTGTACAGCTGTTCTCTGTCTCTCCTCCTCTCTGCCATGGACAGCTGCTGCTTTACACCCCCCCTCCCCCGTCTTATTTCCTCTCTGCACCCCCCCCCCCCATCCCCCGTCTTATTTCCTCTCTGCGCCCCTCCCCCTCCCCCCACACCTGTCACCAAATGTCATGCTAGTCTGGGAAAACAGAGAGGATGGGACTGGCAGAGAGATCAGATTCCACGGCTGGCAGAGGGAAATGATAGAAACACTGATAGGATCAGGACATTTAGTAACATCTCTCGTGTAGCGCCTGGTTACTTCCAAGTACCGGTGATATTGGAATTTAGAGTGAGATTGGAGTGCTAATGACTCTGATCCCAATTACAATATTCAGGGTCTCTGTCTCAGCTTGGCTGTGCTGTGGGCTCATTCTGTTCTTGCTGGGGTGTTGTTCCACCCCAGGATGATAGGTGGCAGCAGTGGAGTCGAGACTTGGGTGCTCTTTCCCAGCAGCCAATTAGGAGAGAGTTTCCTCGCTGGGCATTATGGGAGAGGGTATTTATGGGACAGACGCCATTGGTTCTGGGTCTTCTTCCAGTGTGGCACCCACCTTTAGGGTGACCAATTCATGGCGCCCCGGCATTATGGCCTACCTGGCCGGGGTGCGCGTGCCACGCTGTGTTCCTGGTTCCCGGGACCATGTTGGTCCGGAACATTTGAGCAGCGGCGGGGGCCCAGTGGTCGACTGGGTTCCCATTTGTGAAGATCCCAAGCGGTATAGCTGTTCGGTGGGGAGTCCGTCTGAGGAGAGCCAATGAGAGGCTGGCGATCCAAAAGGATCTCAACAAACCACCGGGGATCAAGGTAGCCGGACACTGAAGGATTGATCACCTGTCAGTCGGTACCTGGGCAACTAGAAGAAGGAGATCCAGGCGTAATTCTTTCAAGGAGGATCATCTCCGTAAGCAAATCAGTGAGGGCCTGTGGCAGAGGTCTCTCCCTGAGTCCTTTCCAGGAGGGTCTGTGGCAGAGGTCTCTCCCTGAGTCCATTCCAGGAGGGTCTGTGGCAGAGGTCTCTCCCTGAGTCCATTCCAGGAGGGTCTGTGGCAGAGGTCTCTCCCTGAGTCCATTCCAGGAGGGTCTGTGGCAGAGGTCTCTCCCTGAGTCCATTCCAGGAGGGTCTGTGGCAGAGGTGCCTCCCTGAGTCCATTCCAGGAGGGTCTGTGGCAGAGGTGTCTCCCTGAGTCCATTCCAGGAGGGTCTGTGGCAGAGGTGCCTCCCTGAGTCCATTCCAGGAGGGTCTGTGGCAGAGGTGTCTCCCTGAGTCCATTCCAGGAGGGTCTGTGGCAGAGGTCTCTCCCTGAGTCCATTCCAGGAGGGTCTGTGGCAGAGGTGTCCCCCTGAGTCCATTCCAGGAGGGTCTGTGGCAGAGGTGTCTCCCTGAGTCCATTCCAGGAGGTTCTGTGGCAGAGGTCTCTCCCTGAGTCCATTCCAGGAGGGTCTGTGGCAGAGGTGCCTCCCTGAGTCCATTCCAGGAGGGCCTGTGGCAGAGGTTTCTCCGAGTCCTTTCCAGGAAGGTCTGTGGCAGAGGTGTCTCCGAGTCCATTCCAGGAGGGTCTGTGGCAGAGGTCTCTCCCTGAGTCCATTCCAGGAGGTTCTGTGGCAGAGGTGTCTCCGAGTCCATTCCAGGAGGGCCTGTGGCAGAGGTTTCTCCGAGTCCATTCCAGGAGGGCCTGTGGCAGAGGTTTCTCCGAGTCCATTCCAGGAGGGTCTGTGGCAGAGGTTTCTCCGAGTCCATTCCAGGAGGGCCTGTGGCAGAGGTTTCTTCGAGTCCATTCCAGGAGGGTCTGTGGCAGAGGTTTCTCCAAGTCCTTTCCAGGAGGGTCTGTGGCAGAGGTCTCTCCCTGAGTCCATTCCAGGAGGGTCTGTGGCAGAGGTTTCTCCAAGTCCTTTCCAGGAGGGTCTGTGGCAGAGGTGTCTCCCTGAGTCCATTCCAGGAGGGTCTGTGGCAGAGGTTTCTCCGAGTCCTCTCCAGGAGGGTCTGTGGCAGAGGCGTCTCCCTGAGTCCATTCCAGGAGGGTCTGTGGCAGAGGTTTCTCTGAGTCCATTCCAGGAGGGTCTGTGGCAGAGACTTTTCCTCGGAAAAAGGTTGAGTGTTCCCCTGATTCCCTTCCCTGCGAGCGTCGCTACGCAGGGGGGCAGAACGGCGGCAAAATTCTAAACGTATAAAGTGAAAACACACTGATACAATGTAATCCTATTGGATTACAATAAAAAATCAAATATAGTGACCTCAGATTGCCCCCCAGTGCTTTCTCCGGTGCCCCTGTCTGCAGATTTACTGTACTTTGTGACTGTAAACTGCACAGTGACCATGGCATCAAAAAAGCGCGTCTCCACCTCAAAATCGCTATATGACCTGCTGGAAAACAGCGACAGCGTTACAGAATCGCTTGCAGAGGAGTTGAGTGACAGCGACTCGTGGGGAAGTTCGTCATCAGACGCAGAAAGCGATTTCAGCGATGATCCTGCGACTGTGCCCAGCAATGTGCGGACTTGGTGCTCGATTGATTGCGGTACGGAGCACGTAGCGCCCCCAAGATTTCCGTTTACAGGAGCACCGGGGATCAAAGTGGATGTTGAGGATGACGACCCCTTGGAATACCTTGAGCTCTTTTTGAGTGATGAAGTTATCGCCAAAATAGTTTTGGAGACGAATCGCTACCAGGAGCAACAAGCTGCTACCCATCAGCGATTTTCAAGGAGCAGAAAATGGGAATTGGTAACCAGAGAGAACATCTGGAAGTTTCTCGGCCTTATAATTTTACAGGGAGTGGTGGGGAAACCCCTGCAGAAATGGTATTGGACAACCAACAAATTACTGACCACTCCTTTTTTTGGCACCGTTATGTTGGAATATAAATTTTCGCTCATTATGGAATATTTGCACTTTGCAAATAATGAAGTTTTTGATGAGAGTTCTCATCCAGCTCCAAAACTGAAGAAAATGTGGGAGATTTACCAACTTATTCTGAATAATTTTCAGCAGACCTATGTTCCGGAGAGAGACATTACTATTGATGAAAGTCTTATGCCGTGTACACACGACCATTTTTCGGGTTCTAAAAAAATTACGTTTTTAAGGGTCTAGAAAAAACTACGTTTTTTTTCAACCCGATCATTAAAACGGCATTGCCTACACACGATCGTGAAAAAAATTCTCTAGCAAAGCGTGGTGATGTACAACACGTACAACGGCACTATAAAGGGGAAGTTCCATGCGGATGACGCCATCCTTTGGGCTGTTTTAGCTGATTCAGTGTTAGTAAGAGACGATTCGCGATTTTCAGTCTGTTACAGCGTGATGAATGTGCCATCTCCATTACGATTGGTAGTTTTACCAGAACGAGGGCTCCCATCTCATAACTTGCTTTTCGAGCATGTGCGGGTTTTTAACGTCGTTAAAGCCCACACACGACCATTTTTCACAACCCGAAAAACGACATAGTTTAAAACGTAGTTAAAAAATGCAGCATGTTCGAATTTTTTTTGTCGTTTTTCAGAACCCGAAAAATGATGTGAAGCCCACACACCATCATTTTAAATTACATTTTTTAAAAACAAAGTTTTTTTCATGCCGAAAAATGATCGTGTGTACGCGGCATTATGGCCTACAAAGGTAGACTTAGCTGGATACAATATATCGCATCAAAGCGCGCTCAATTTGGCATCAAGTCATTAATGCTGTGTGAATCCAGCTCTGGGTACATCTGGAATTTGGTCCTGTACACCGAGAAAGGTGCCAAATTCTGCCAGCGATTCAGCGGTTTTGGAATGGGAACCACTTTGGTTGAGCCATTGCTGAAACAGGGCTACTGTGTCACCACAAACAATTTTTATACGTCCCCAGAACTCTATGAGTTCCTTCTACTGAACAAGATGGACACATATGGGACCGTGAGGCCTAACCGGCGTGACATGCCGCCAACCTTTGCCAATAAAAAGCTTGGGGCAGTAGAAATTATTGCCTGGCAGAAAGGAAAAATTATGGCACTGAGGTGGCGGGACAAAAAAGACTTGTGCCTTATGAGTACCATTCATAACACCTCGACCGTAATGGTACACACCAAAGGTGGAAAGGATGTGATGAAGCCACAGGTTGTGTTGGATTACAACACTATGGGAGGTGTGGACAGAGCTGACCAGGCCATGACCTTTTATCCAGCCATGAGGAAGCAACAAAAAAAATATTATAAAATAATCTCCAGGCATCTTCTAGAGAACAGTGCCTGTAGAATGCCTTCATTCTGATGAAAAGAGTGACAGGCCTATGGTCCATGCGGACTTTGTGTGGAAGGTTGCAGAACTCATCTTTCTAAAGCACCAAACGCCAACGGCTGTAAACCGATCTGGACGTCGGGCTGCTGGTGTTGTGAACCCGGAACGACTGACTGGTCGTCACTTTATGGACCACATTCCACCCACTGAAAAGAAGACGGCACCCACAAGGATGTGTGTGGTTTGCTGCTCCAAGCGCGACGACACCGAAGGAAAAATCCGAAAAGAAACGCGTTTCTATTGTCCCGACTGTGACGTTGGACTTTGTGCTGTACCTTGTTTTACAATTTTTCATACCCGAGACGTTTACTGAAGCAATACGACTACTAATATTGCACCCTTGTTTGACCCCCAAAAAAATCAGAGGCCCGGATTCAGGTAGAGCGGCGGAAATTTGAGCGGGCGTAGCGCATCTCATATGCGCTACGCCGACGTAACAGAGAGGCAAGAACAGTATTCACAAAGCACTTGCTCCATAAGTTACGGCGCCAAATTCAGAGTAGGAAGGAGGTGGGCGTGATCTATTAAAATTAAGCGTGACGCCATGCAAATAAAGGGCCGGACGAATGGCGCATGCTCAGAATCACGTTGCATATACTCCCTAAGATACGACGGCTCAATGCCTACGACGTGAACCTAACCTATGCCCAGCCCCATTCACGTACGACTTACGTAAACAACGTAAAATACAGCGGCTGTTACGTGGCCCATACCCTAACATGACTTACACCTGCTTTATGTGGAATAACTTTACGCCAGACGTACGCCTTACATAAATGGTGTAGATTACTGCGACGGGCGTAAGTACGTTTGTGAATCGGCGTATCTCGCTCATTTACATATTTGACGCGTAAATCAATGGAAGCGCCCCTTGCGGCCAGCGTAAATATGCGCCCAAGATACGACGGCGTAGGAGACTTCTTGTTTGAAGAATCATGCGCAGAGATACGACGGCGCATCCGTGCACTTACGCGGCATATCAGAAGATACGTCGGCGTACGTGTTTTAAGAATCCGGGCCAGAGTTTTTGAATATACTATTTACTAAAATGTATTGGATAAAAAGTATTGTTATTATAATTTATGATTTTGTGTTTTAAACTTTATCATACCCGAGACGTCTACTAGACTCTGGTTTGGACAGATTTAGGCGAGATATTCCTAAGAATTACAGGCCTGCAATCTAAAACGCCAAATTTCCATGCAAAATAATGGTACCGCTTTCAGCACCTAAAATCTCAAAGAATCATACCGCCAGGGAGGTTAATGGCCCTTCCCCCACTCTCCATCCTGAAACATCCCCCTGTGTGTTTGCAGCAGCTGGCGGGAGGGGAAATGACAGCACTTAGGGGGCACATGGGGGGGGGGAGGGGCGGTAAGCAGGAAGAATCAAATAGAGGACAGTCAGTCAGATCAGTCAGTCAGTGTCAGCGGTGGAGTAGGGCGCTTCGGACCTTCCGCATACGAGCCTGCTTCCACCCAGACCTGGCAGTCAGAGGCCAGGCAGCTGCTAGGCTAGACGCTCCATGAAACAAGTTCCCTGGAACCTGGAACCAGCATCTCGCTCTCCACGAGGACTCCTCTCTTCCGCAGGTAAGACCCTGCATCTCAGGGCCTGACATCCTGGGGATCCACTGACGGCCGTCCTTATCAGGGCAGCCGTCACACAGACCCCACACTGCGGTTTTCCATACTACCTCTCGCCGGCATCTATCGCCCGCACGGCCACCCACTTTGTGGTGGTCCCAAATCACCCCCCCTGGGTGTATTTCCGGCGTTTCTGGGTGTTCTTTCACCCCCGCGCCGGCCTGCTCCTTCTCGCGGCCGCCGCACCTTAGGAAAGTCCGCGGCTTCAGCCGCGGCCTACCGGCGCGCCGCTCTTTTTCTCCTTACACTTAAATCCTAAGCACAGTTTGCTCTGGATATTCACCCCCACACCCCCAGAGGCCCCCTGCTCAGCAACTTTATCGGTAAATAGCATTTTTACCAAGCTGACAGCCCCCCCCCCCAGCCCGGGTCCTGTGCTTTGCCTGGCAGCCATTATTTTGGTACACCCAGCAGCAGTGACACCCAGCTTCCCCCCCCCCCCCCCCTTTTTCCCCTCCACAAGCCGTTAGTCTTTTGATCCAGGGTTTTGAGCCGATCGCCTTTAGGGATCAGGAAGGAATTTTTTCCCTGCCGCAGCACATTGGCCAGCTTGCCCAGGGTTTTTTGCCTTCCTCTGGACCAAAAAATAAAATCCCATTTTCCCTTGAGCTAGGATTCTCGAATCCTCTCTCACCCTACGCCCACACCCCAGCCCTTGGTGACTGGCAACAATGGTTAAGTTGCGTTACTCTGCAGAAACCATTTGGGGTCTGAGACAATTCGCTACTACATTGCCTGCCGCCACCACAATAACCTTAAAATCAGACCAACTTTTGAGGTTCGATCATCGATCGATCATCAAATATTTCAATCATTCAACACAGCTCAAGCACATATCATGTGCTCTGCTTAACACTAGATCAGCAGTTAAACACCGATCAGAAATCCATGATTTCTTACTACAATACGATCTAGACTGCCTCTTTATCACGGAAAGTTGGCTGTCAGACGATTGCAACACCATTCTCGGAGAACTGGTGCCAGCAAACTATCGCATCTTAACGGAAAATAGAATAGGGCAAAGGGGAGGAGGACTGGCGGTGATTCATAAGTCGCATATTGCAATCACTAAACCGGTCCTTCAAAATCCTCTTCCTTTCATGGAAACCCTTACGCTTCAACTTCAAGCTCATTCTCAGGAGACCGTTCATATTCTCCTCTGCTATAGGCCCCCTGGGCCCAAATCGCAGTTGATATCAGCATTAACGGAGTTCATTTCCACCTACACCCTTAGCGGTAATCATCTTTTGCTGCTCGGGGATTTCAATTTGTGGGCTAACTCCTCACAGGATCCCATCGCGGATGCCTGCATCAACCACCTGGAAGGATTTGGACTTCAACAACTTATACGCGGACCAACGCATGCTTCAGGTCACACACTCGACCTAATTTTCAGACAGAATCTGAAAATTAATATTGTGGGAAATGAACCTTTGCCATGGACAGACCACCATGCAATCAGCTTCATAATCCCCAGAACTCCATTAGTCATGAAAGTACCCAAGCCGGTGACAATACACTGGGCTAGATCTCAGAGGAAGCTCCACTCGGAACTCTTCAGATCTACCCTGGGAAACCGAATTGGGGCTATTCCTCCTCAGCTAGCAGCTTCAGATACTTTGAATGCCATTAATGCAGCTCTGCTACAGTCAGCCGACTTAGCAGCACCAAAGCGCAAACTTCGCAGCCGGGAAAATAAGTCCAGCTGGTTCAATAACCAACTGTCGCTATTGAAGCAAGAGCGCAGAAGGGCGGAAGCCTCCTGGAAAAGAAGTCCGTCAGAAGACCACCTCAACATCTACAAAGCAGTAACTACGCGCTATCACAAGGAAATTTTCAAAGCCAAAAAACTTCACTTCTCCGGGGTGATTAACAGCGCACTGAATCGTCCTCGCGAACTCTTCAGGATGGTCACCCAGACCATGAATCCTGGATGTCTAGAAGTCCCCACTTCAGACACCCAAGAGTTCTGCAATGAACTATCGGATTTCTTCATCGACAAAATTGAGAAAATTCGGGTAAGTATTCGGCAAAACAATATTCCACTCAGCCCCGTCTTCAATCAAAACAACGACCGAACGCCTCTACAATCAACTAAGTTCACTTTGGAACCCATCTCCATCGATACAACAAAAAAATTCATTGGCCTGCTGCGCGACAGCACAGCACCGAATGACATCATTCCCACCAAGCTACTGAAGGAATGTGCCGACATCCTGGCGCCTCCGATCACGCAGCTTATAAATCAGTCATTTAAGGAAGGCATAGTGCCTTCCCTGCTGAAAGAGGGCACAATCCTGCCGATCTTGAAAAAACCTAATTTGGATCCTATGGACCCAACTCACCGCCGTCCCATAACAAGTCTAAATGCTCTGTCCAAGATAATGGAGAAAGTGGTGGTAAATCAGCTGCAACAGCATCTGGACACCCACAACCTACTCGATCCATTTCAATCCGGGTTCCGCCCCGGACACGGGACAGAAACGGCCTTACTGAAAATATGGGACGATGCGCTCGAGGCCGCAGACGAAGGAGAATCATCTCTCCTGGTTCTGCTGGACCTAAGCGCAGCCTTTGACACAGTAGACCATAAATTGTTACTGAGACGACTAGCAGAAGTCGCCGGAGTCTCAGAAGATGCCTTACCATGGTTCTCCTCTTTTCTCGGAAACCGATCACAAACAGTGAAACTGGGATCCTTCACGTCAGAAAAACGCACGGTGACATGTGGGGTCCCCCAAGGATCCCCCTTGTCACCAGTGCTGTTTAATATCTATCTTCGTCCTCTCTTTGATATTATCAGTAGCCATGAACTACTTTATCACTCTTATGCAGACGACACGCAGTTGTATTTTCGCATCTGCAACAAAAAGGATCATCATCTAAGTTTAGAGAATTGTCTCTCTTCAATAGAAAACTGGATGACTAAGAGTTATCTCAAACTCAATAGTGCTAAAACAGAACTCTTTATCTTCGATGCCAGTCGGAAGAAATCACCGACAACAAACTGGACACCATCTCCCATTCTGGGACAAATCATCGCCCCTAGCTCCAAAGTCAAAAGTCTGGGAGTCACGTTTGACACCTTCATGACAATGGACGCACAAATAGGGTCAGTAGTCAGCGGGGCGCACCATTTGATGCGCCTACTACGCAGACTGATTCCATTTATTCCCAAAGAAGACGTAGCAGTCGTGGTGGGATCTATCGTGAATTCCAGACTGGACTATGCAAATGCCCTTTACCTCGGGCTACCCAAGTACCAAATCGCTCGTCTCCAAGTCGTACAGAATACGGCCGCTAGACTGGTGACTGGGAAAAAATCTTGGGAATCAATCTCACCTTCACTGAGATCCCTTCACTGGTTGCCAGTGAAAGACAGAATTGCATTCAAAGCACTCTGCCTGACACATAAGTGCATCCATGGGAAGGCTCCTAGATATCTATGCGACAAGATCAAACCGCACAATTGCAGCCGCATTCTGCGTTCCACCGACCAAAATCTGGTCAAGGTTCCTATAACCAAATACAAGTCCAAAGGAGAAAGAAGGTTTGCTTTCCAGGGCCCCAGGCTTTGGAATGCTTTACCAACCAGCATTCGGTTGGAGCAAAACCACCTGTCTTTCAGAAGGCAGATCAAAACCCTGCTTTTCTGAAAGGCATGAGACACTAACAACAAGCGCCCAGAGGCGATTCAGTTCGCATGTGCCGCGCTATATAAGTTTTTCATTCATTCATTCATTCAACATGTGATCTGTGTGGTGGGGGAAGAGGGGGGCAATTACAAGAACCGATCTCCTTGGCTTCTCTCCCTGCAATCACTGAAAGCTAGCAGGAGGGAGAGGAGGAGAAGCAGCTTTCAGCAGCTGCAGGGAGAGACGCACAGGAGATCAGTTCTAATAATTGCCCCCTCCCCCACCACACTGATCACATGCTCCTGTCCACCATGATTCCTCCTGCTGTCCTCTCTTATCTGTGGGGACACACGACTCTCCTCTCACATGGAGTGCAGAGCGGCGCTGTCAGTTTCCTTCAGTTTAGGTGCGGAAAACTGCAGACATGCTGCATAACCCCACACAGCTCCGCCCCGCACATCACACACGGGTTTGGGTGTGAACCAGACATAGAAAACAATTGTTATCTATGTGTCTTGCACAGATGTGCATTTCCCTAGTGCAGAACAAGGCAGATCTCTGCAGATGGTGAGAATAATGACCCCGAACTCTAAACTGATGACCTGTAAAGACTTTTATAGTGTCACCGATGAGAAATGTTTCATATCACAGATTTTCATCATTACACCCACACACACTCTTTATTTTTCTTCATTCAATAAACGTTTTATTATAATGTTACTTATAACAAGATTGCAGTCATAAAATCAGGGAATAGTAAAGGAAGAAATCCGATTGGTCAGGAAAATTATGTGTCTGGAATGTGGAGGCGGAGTCATTATTAATTTGTGTACAATACAATACACAACGTGTTACATTATTATAACAAAGTATTGTAGAAAAGATCACACCATAGAAAATGGGGGAAAGGAGAAAATAAACCCGGATATGAAGGTGACATTTGTGTATGAGGAACACCTTAACAATTACCACCATTTTATTCTCCAGGGCCTCTGCTATCAGATAATATATGTTTGGGGGTTTTATCTAATCTTCAGGCCCAAAATCTGCATTTTACCATGTGTGCAAAAAGAATGGAAAACCAGCTCTGGCAGTGAAAGGGTTAATGTGAGCTAGATGGGATCACTCTGCTGTGGTCACACTCTAATCATTAGAGCTCCCCCTAGCTGCAGCCTGGTAATAACATTGCTAGGAGGTCTATTCATTTATCTGCTACATACTTCCCATCTTTATATAAACGTCTCCTGACATTTAGGGGTCTAGTCATAAATAATTGTACAGCAATTTTCCGGGTGAAAATACATGTACATTCCTTCTGTGTGAATGAGGGGAAAATGGAGTTTAATTGGCTATTTGCTGGTCGAATAATTTCCATTGATTTAAAATAGAAAATACTACATTTGTCACTAGCTGGAGATAATTGCTATTATACTTAGCGCCATCTAAAGTCCAAACATAGTATTTCTCATTTTAATTCAATGGTTAGTCTAATAGTGTTGTCTTATTGAAGTTCTATCCTTCAGTGTGTACTGTACTGATAAGTGTATGAGTATGATCTCAGGTATTAGTATGAAGACATGTCTGATAAAGGGAAATAAGACGTCTGTTTTTCAAAGAATTTATTGGACTAATGTGACAATCATTCATCCAGCTGTTACAATTTCTGGCTGTGATCCAACACAGTGATTTCCTATGATCATCAGCTCCATCTAGTGGCCATAATCGGGTATTTTTCCTGAAATACCTCAATTAGTGCAATACTGCATTATGGTCACTAGATGGAGTCAAGGAAATCAGAGTATGAAATAAAATATGGACAATATTCATCACAGCTGGGTGAATGTCGGTCATAAACGTTCAACTATTTTTACTTTAAACAGACCTCGAAGTGTTTGTGAAATCTATCACCACAAAATGTACTCAGCCAATGAGAGGTAATGACTCCATTTTTCTCCTGCTATCAATGGCCAACACGGTACAATACTTCATCCATGTCTTTGGTGATCTCTGATCTCCTTATGAACTGTTTCTTACATGATGAAGATCAGCCATGGAGTATATCTGAGGTGTATATCAGGGTATGCTTCTTCCCCACATGAGAGCTGTGATGTCCAGCAACATTCATATACAAGACATTTCCCGCACTCAAGGCACTAATACACCTCAAGGGTTGTGTGGGATCCCTGATGTACAGGAAGACAGGACTTCAGTGAGGAATAATTCACTCACTCAGGACAGAAATACGGCTTCTCCCCGTGTGAGATCTCTGATGTTTGGAAAGATTAAACTTCACTGAAAAAAATTTCCCGCACTCAGGACAGGAATATGGCTTCTCCCCCGTGTGAGATCTCTGATGTATGGAAAGATGGGACTTCTGTGAAAAATATTTGCCGCACTCAGTACAGGAATACGGCTTCTCCCCCATGTGAGATCTCTGATGTTTGGAAAGATTGGACTTATATGAAAAACATTTCCTGCACTCAGAACAGGAATACGGCTTCTCCCCTGTGTGAGATCTCTGATGTGTGACAAAGACTGATTTGTATATAAAATATTTCCCGCACTCAGGACAGGAATATGGCTTCTCCCCTGTGTGAGTTCTCTGATGTGTGTTAAGATAGGACTTCTGTGAAAAACATTTCCCGCACTCAAAACAGGAATACGGCTTCTCCCCTGTATGAGATCTTTGATGCACATTAAGTTCAGATTTAAAATGGAAACCCTTCCCACACTCAGGACAGGAAAACCTCTTCTCTGTTGGAAGGACGGCACCGTCCCGCACAGTCTGAGGTTCCTCAGGATAAGAGGAATACGATGGTCCGGCACCGTCCCACACAGTCTGAGGTTTCTCAGGATAAGAGGAATACGATGGTCCGGCACCGTCCCGCACAGTCTGAGGTTCCTCAGGATAAGAGGAATACGATGGTCCGGCACCATCCCGCACAGTGTGAGGTTCCTCAGGATAAGAGGAATACGATGGTCTGGCACCGTCCCGCACAGTCTGAGGTTCCTCAGGATAGGAGGAATACGATGGTCCGGCACCGTCCCGCACAGTCTGAGATTCCTCAGGATAAGAGGAATACGAGGGTCCGGCACCGTCCCGCACAGTCTGAGGTTCCTCAGGATAAGAGAAATACGATGGTCCGGCACGGTCCCGCACAGTCTGAGGTTTCTCAGGATAAGAGGAATACGATGGTCCGGCACCGTCCCGCACAGTCTGAGGTTCCTCAGGATAAGAGGAATACGATGGTCCGGCACCGTCCCGCACAGTCTGAGGTTCCTCAGGATAAGAGGAATACGATGGTCCGGCACCGTCCCGCACAGTCTGAGGTTCCTCAGGATAAGAGGAATACGATGGTCCATCTACACTGTGTGGTGCCGGATGGACATTTGAGGTAGCCAGGTTTTCTCCTGGACTATACTGTGTGATGTTCTCATCTTCTACTTTACAGTCTGGAGACAAAGTGAGACAATCCTCTGAGGTTTTCCTCATCTCCCGTCCATCTACTAAAATAGAAATACAAAGATTATTACTAGACATCAGCTGATTGGTTCCCCTAAACCAGGACTCCGCCCACATCAGGCAGCTTTGTCTCTGAGGATCTTACAATTTCCCCTCAAGGTAACTAGTAAATGGGTCCTCTGATCTCCTACCAGATCATTTCTTTATTCATGGACCTTAGTCAGAGAGTGAGGAAACAACGAGAACTGTCTTTTATAGGAGTGACAGTGATGAGGGGATTATAGGATGAGTGTCCCCACCCCCTCTATCACTCATTGCCATCTTCCCAACACAAGAAGTCCTGCACTTCCTTATTTAGTCCATGATTTAGTCATGAATAACAGTGAGGCTGAGTCCCACCAGAGGTTAGAGAGTGTGGATGGGGGAGAATAACCAAGATGAAGACTGGACTGATCCTGAAGACCTCCATCATTGGGTTATTGACTCCTCCCCCATTATCACTTTCTGTTTAAGGCTCCAAAGTTGGAGGATGTTATTACAATATTATCACTGTGTAAAAGTCTGTCCTCCAATCAGATATAAAATAAAATTTCCAGCTGGTAGGAAATGGGTGAAAAATAAGTCAGGACTATGTAATGTACAACTTATTGTATAAGATACAACAGTTATAATTTTATAGTATCAGAATGATGTAATGTACAACATAAGAGTATACAGTGTAAGGGTCAGGACTCATAATATTGGTATTCAGTAATCAGTGGTAGATACATTTTTTACATGAGACAAGTTGCAGAGATCCCACACCGCTGCCTCCCATCTCCTGAGGCCCCATACACACGAGAGGATTTATCCGCAGATACGGTCCAGCGGACCGTATCCGCGGATAAATCCTCTCGAGGATTTCAGAAGATTTCAATGCGATGGCGTGTACACACCGCATTGAAATCCGCGCTGAAATCCTCTGCCGATGACGTGTCGCGCCGTCGCCGCTATTATGACGCGGCGACGGGCGCGACGCTGTCATATAAGGAATTCCACGCATGCGTCAAATCATTACGACGCGTGCGGGGAATCCCTTTGGACGGATGGATCCGGTGAGTCTGTACAGACGAGCGGATCCATCCGTTGGAATGGATTCCAGCAGATGGATTTGTTGAGCATGTCAGCAAATATCCATCTGCTGGAAATCCATCCCAGAGGAGATTTCTCTGTGGATAAATATCCGACGGAGTGTACACACCATAGGATCTATCCGCAGAAACCCATTCGATGGGAATTATCTGCGGATAGATTCTATGGTGTGTATGGGGCCTGAGACTGCACTCAGTGACTTGGGTCTGAGACTATACAGACATATCCCTCCACCCGGCACAGCCAGCAGACAACAGAACAAGTAACCCAGGAGAATTGTTCTGTCAGACATCTTGCCACACTCGGTAGGTGGCAGAAGACCCAAAACACATACCCCAGGTGTCTAGGTCTAGTAACATCTATGGTGAAAATTAATATATTGTTGTCAGCTGAACCCCAGAATCTCCATAAATCCAGTCTAGAGACATAAATTGTGTCTGCAGCACAGAGAAGGAAGATTATCCGAGAGAAATACAGGAATACCGGACGGGGAACACAGCTCAGGAAAGTGACCAGGGGATTACAGGCTGATATCACCCAGTCCCCGCCCTACTCTGGACCAATCAGTGAGCAGTATGGGTGGAGGAATGGATTTAGTGTTAATGACCCACCTGTGCTGATCTCTGTAGGAGTGTCCTCCTCTATAAATGTCCCCGTTATTCCATCCTCCTCCATAGACTGCTGATCATCCCTCACATACCTCTCTTCTTCTTCCGATTTCACCTCAAATTCTATATCGATTGGATCTCCACTCTAAACCAAGAGAATGAGAGAGAATATCATCTGTAAGATATAAGCTTTATTATTGTGACATCACATAGAAAATCCACACATTGTCTCTATAATGCCGCGTACACACCATCACTTTATGTGATGAAAAAAAACGACACTTTCTGTGAAGTAAAAAATGACGTTTTTGAAACTTCAATTTTCAAAGACGAAGTTGCCTACACACCATCGTTTTCTCACAATGATCTTGCAAAGTGAGGTTACATTCCACCACGTTTTACCATTGAAGCTTGCTTCATAAGTAGCTTCTGGGCATGCGTGGATGAAAAAACGTCTTAGAAAACGACGTTTTTTGCTACACACGGTCAATTTCTGTGAAGTAAAAAGTGCACTTTTGAAAAACGACACATAAAATTGAAGCATGCTTCAATTTTTTTTGGTCGTTTTTTACAAGACATAAAACGACGTTTTCCCCCACACACAGTCAATTAAAGTGACGTTTTTAAAAACGTCATTTTTTTTCATCACATAAAGTGATGGTGTGTACGCGGCATTAGAGTGTTTTATAATCTCAGTCCCACCAACCTTGTAACAGTGGGGGATGGTGTGACCTTCCTGTGTGGAATCCCGGGAATACAGAGGACGGGGACATCTCTCTGGTGGGTTCCTGGTATTAGGCGGCTCCATCATATCCTTGTGTCCTTCTGAAAACTCCTCCATCACTCCATACTCCTCATCCTCCTCTTTATACTCTTCTTTAACAACAATATTATAATCCCCGAGGTTTCCACTCTGAATATAGAATAAAAATGACATCAATGGTAACAATGCAGATAATGTACAGATCCTAATGATACTATCAGTGATTGTTCCTCATCTACCTGATGATGGTCGGGGATGGTGTGACCTTCCTGTGTGGAATCCCGGGAATACAGAGGACGGGGACATCTCTCTGGTGGGTTCCTGGTATTAGGTGGCTCTATCATATCCTTGTGTCCTTCTGAAAACTCCTCCATCACTCCATACTCCTCATCCTCCTCTTTATACTCTTCTTTAACATCAATATTATCATCCCCGAGATTTCCACTCTGAATATATAATAAAACATTCATTGTAACAAACATGCTGTGTATAGGGGCGTGTCAAGCTGCAGACCAAGATGGCCGCTCGGCTCTATTACTCCCTGCCACAACCGGGTCTATATCTCGGCTCACAGCGCACTAGACAGCCACTTTCAACATTGGGGAACAACCAGGCTATGTCCCGCAGAAGAAATCAGATACCGGGACCGCCCCGCCTAACAGATTTCTTCATGCAAACGTCCAGCAAGCATGCACAAGATGGCACCCGGGAGAACGGCCACTCTCCTCTTCTTCCTCACACAGAGCCTTTATCTCCTACAGCCTCAGACAATCTCTCTGATATGAAGGACTCCTCACAGCAGCATGACAACCCCACAGCTTCTGATACAGGGGTCAAGTCCTGGTGAAAAAAAGTGTGGGAACTCCCACCCAAGATCCACTCCCCCACCAAAAAAAAAAAAAAAAAAAAATGATGATATGCTTATATGCATAATTACTAAACCACATGTTTTTTTTTTCCCATCCACTGTACCTTAGTAATCCTTTATGTTACTGGCCGCTTTAAGCAAGTTCTTTCTAAATCCCGCAATAACTCGTGGCAGACCTCCACAATGTCTCCTGGGAACAATGACAAAAGGCCCCAGGAGACATTGCGGCATCGAGGAAGTGACGGAATACCCGCACACTACCTGATGAATCCATATACAGGAAGCAGCCAGTAACTTAAAGGATTACTAAGGTTCGCCTGCCCCTGACAGTGACTCGAGCTGGGCATCGCTGCTTAGTGAAGGATTGGCTCGGCTGCTCTGGCTGCTCTAGTCCTGCATAGGGAACTGCGTTCCTGCTGTGAAAAAAGTGCAGGGACTCCATTCCCACGCGTTCCCACAGGACTTGTTCTGATAGAGGCAAGAGAGCTGTAGAATCACCTGCACACTCTCCACAGAAACTTCCCTCAGCTAAGAAGCATCACTGGGCAGACATCCCTGAGTCAGCAGCAGACACTCCAGCAGAGTTTACAGCACCCCTAGCTGCCTTCCCTGCTTAAAGGGGTGTTCTGGGCAAAAAAAATATTAAAAGCCAGCAGCTACACATACATTCCTGGAAGTGGGAAAGGATACCTGTCTTTGACAGGTATCCTGTCCCCCCCTACCCCCGAAAGGTGGAGCTTCGCTATAAGATGCCCCTGCCTCTGAAAACACCATTACAGCTATGTTATTATCCCTCCAGGCTGGTCTGCATTATGAGCTATGCTCCTCAGTGTCCCACCTTACTCACAGAATAGATGGCATTGACAACCGCACAGATCACCTAGAATCACAGTTAGAAGTGATCATAAAAAGCACATGATGAAATGGTGAATATAAAGGTTGTCCCCTGTTTCTGTTGCTGTGATCTGGTAATGCTTTTGCTGTTCATTTAATAAAAGACAACCTGTACGGTTTTTGGAGTGCGGCCATCCATCCTTCATTCAACCTTTATGCTTGCCTAGTGCACCGCCAGCACCCTTGGAATCCTGTACCAGTGCATGACCATATAGTAGACCCACCTGGAGCGGTGACTTTCTTTCTTCTATGAAATGGTGGATGCTCACGAGGAGTAGACAGACATGATCCCTAAACTACAAATTGAAAGTTGCAGATTTAGAGGATCGCTCTTGCCGCAATAATTTAAAGATACAAGGAATCCCTGAAGCTGTTAAACCACAAGGGCTCGTATCTTCCTTGCAGTAGATTTTCCTAAAGCTTATTCCAGATCTCACACCTAGAGATTTACTAATGGATAGAGCACACAGGATCCTCAAACCAACATATCTGTCTGACACAGTCCCTAGAGACGTGCTAACGAGGATCCATTTTTATCATATCAAAGAACGCCTACTCAGAGCAGGCAGATCCTCCCGTGCACTCTCCCCTCCATACACAGGGATAGCCCTATACCAGGACCTGTCTGCAGCAACCTCAAAATTGAGAAAATAATATAGCCCCAGCACTGCGATTTTGAGAGACCACAATATAGTTTACCGATGGGGCTTCCCCACCAAATTGCTGGTCACAAATCAGAGCCAACAAATCACCATCACATCCCCTAAAGATGGCTACAAGATGCTCCATAACTGGGGCCCAAAACCATCCGGCGCATAAACACCTCACTTTTATCCCAACCTCAGTGTCAGGAAAATATCAAGCAGGAGTTGGAGACCTACTTTGTGAGCAAAATGAACTCTGTATCAAATAACGTACTGCATTGGAAACGTGTACGAGAAATACAATATAATCCTTGATCAGATACGCAAATTAGAAAAGACGAACAAATCCTCCCCTAATGACGCAGATGCCACCTGCTTACGTACACTCAATCACCTTGAGGCGATTAAGTTCGCATTTGTTGCGCTATACAAGTTACTCACTCACTCAGAGAGTTTTGCTCCTTCCAATATGCCTCCTTTGATCACCACATCAAACCACAAAGTCACATGATATACTTCTGGCAATAGACCAGGCTTTCTCCAAGCCAGACAAATTAAACGTAAAGCCATCGCCTCCAAAATCCCATACATGCAAACAGCCCAGGGCTGTAGAGTCAGTGATCCCGTAGACATCGCTAACTGCTTTCGAGATTTCTACACATCCCTATACAACCTAAATACCTCCACAGATACCAATAATCCAGAAACCTCCCACATCTCCCAGTTACGCCCGACCAACGAGCAGATCTTAACGCCCCATTCTCTGTGCCAGAAATCTTACAAAATCTGGTCACTACCCTTACATAAAGTCCCAGGAGCTGATGGCTTTTGTAATGAGTACTTTAAAACATATGCAGACACTCTAACACCACACCTCTGTATTTCCTTTCATCTGACGACAACCCCGCCAATTATAGGCCTATCTCACTCCTAAACCCTGATCTTAAAATCTATGCAAAGATCCTAGCCTCCCGTATATCACGTCACATCCCTTTACTAATACATGCAGACCAGGTCGGATTTATTCCAAGGCGCCAAGCATCTGATGGCTCTAGGAGAATCTTAGACCTCATACAATGGGTGGAATTCCACAAAACACCTTCTCTGCTCCTCTCTTTGGATGCAGAGAAGGCGTTTGACAGAGTCCATTGGTCCTACCTTAACTCAATCCTCCAAAAATGTGGATTTGCAGGCAACACCAACACTGCGATACTAGCTTTGTATTCACACCCATCAGCGAGGGTTTGAAGGTCTGGTATGACCTCTGACCCTTTCACGATTTCCAATGGAGCAAGACAGGTCCCTCTTCCCATTAATATTTGCTCTAGTGATGGCACCCCATCGCAGCAGCCATAAGAGCCCACCCGATAATCTCAGGATTACAAAGACACTACCCACAAATTACGGCTCTGCACTGATGATGTCATTGAATTTCTGACCAATCCTCTTCAGTCCCTACCAGAACTTCATGACCTGTTGATACAGTTTGGCCAGATATTCTTATATAAAATCAACTGCTCCAAATCAAATTTGATGGGCATATGCCTAGATCAAGGTACAAAAACAAATCTCACTTGTCTATGCCCCTTTCCATGGGCCCCAGCCTCAATGCTTACTTACCTAGGGATACAGTTAACTGTTCCCTCCTGCAACATCCTCCATACAAATTATGATGCACTTATTAAAGCAGCGTTCCAACCAATTTTGAGGGGTGGTCTTAAATGAAAGACCACCTCTTCACCCATTGTGTTTGGATATTGAATATTATTTTTTTTGCAATAGTACCATTTTTAGAAGTACAAGTGGCTCAGGGCGTCACATCCTCTTCTTCTGCGAGCACCCCCATTGACTTCTAGGACCTGTGTGTGTCCCAGAAGACAAGCTGGCCATTCACAAAGTACTACGGGACTCGCGCATTCTCAGTCAGAAACCGGCAGTGAAGTTCAAGGCTCCACTGCTGGGATTCCTTAGTTGGAATGGCGGTACCTGCACCCAATCCGATGGATGGATCAGCCTAGGGGGACCGACATTGCAGGCTCACTGGACAGGTAAATGTCCTTAATAAAAGTCAGCAGCTCCAGTGTTTGTAGCTGCTGACGTAAAAAAAAAAAATTGCGACTGGAACAAGAAACTGCAGGATTTCGGCACCTCCTTCCGAACCACCCGGGCTTCCTGGGCTGGGAAGATGGCACTATCCAAAATGTTCCTCTTGCCTCACCTGGTATATATGATCTGAACTCTCCCAGTACCGCTACTCTCTTCTCAACCGGAGCGCAAATAGAAGAGTACCCCCACCAAATCTCTGCTAGCAGCCATATGGCTACAACATTGACTGACGCCATCTTTCTTAAGCACAGTAAACGCAACCCTCAAAGTCTGGAGTTCAATTCATCTCCAAAATAACGGTCTCTCGGAAAAAGCAATGGAATCTCTCCCTCTGGCTGCGCTGGAAATAATATGCTCTGATGTGTCCCTAGCCTCCTGGATAACAGCGGGCATTACCACAATTGGAAACATTGTACATGAAGGGAAGCTTCCAACACCTACATGAAGATTACAACATTCCCAATAAGGACTTCTTCAAGTACCTAAGAGTGCGACATGCTCTGTCCTCTCTCACAAAATAAGATCAACCCATCATGATGGGTCCATGGTACATGTCTGGTGGTCCTGCCCTCTGCTCCTTCCCTTCTGGCAATCTGTTCAAACACTCATCACCAACATCACCGGCAACTCTACAAAAATCACACCCAACTGGCATTGCTAGGCTTGGGAATGGGAACATGGGATTCTTCTCATCATGTCATCCTTACTCACATCTAGGGTTGTCCCGATACCGATACCAGTATCGGTACCGATACCGCCGATACTAGAATAGAATACAATCCCCCCCCCCCCGCCGCTACAACGTTAATCACTGCGGCACGGGGAACATTACAGACAGCTTTCAATTGAATAGCTGTTTTCCCCGCCGCGCATAGACACTTCCCATTGGACGGATCTGTCGAATCGCGAGCAAGGGGGAGTGTCTATGCGTGGCACGGAAAACAGCTGTTCAAACGAACGCTGACTGTAATGTTCCCCACGCCGTGGTGATTAACAGTAGGTACGGGGGACATGGCTGTATATACAGGGGACATGGCTGCATGTACAGGCGACATGGCTGGACATACAGGGGACATGGCTGAACATACGGGGGACATGGCTGAACATACGGGGGACATGGCTGGACATACGGGGGACATGGCTGTATATACGGGGGACATGGCTGTATATACGGGGGACATGGCTGGATATGGGGGGACATGGCTGCATGTGAGGGGACATGGCTGCAATATGTGGGGGACATGGCTGCAATATGTGGGGGACATGGCTGCATATGTTGGGGGACACATTTATAAAAAAGTATCGGTATTCGGTATCGGCGAATACATAAAAAAAAGTATCGGTACTTGTACTCAGTCCTAAAAAAGTGGTATCGGGACAACCCTACTCACATCCTAATTGCAGCTAGACTTTCCATAACAAGGAACTGGAATATCATATCGCCACCTTCTTCTCAACTAGTGTCCCAACTCCTTAATCTACATCTACAGATGGAACTTATGTTTGTCAAAGCAAACCTGTCCCTACCTGAATTCCAGAGTGAATGGGCCCCACGGCTCAATTGCTTTCATATTAACACCACCACCTTACTTTGTTGATTACACAGCACTACTCTTTGTTGAACCTGATGATGTCTACCCTATTTGCTGAATACAACTTTCTCTCTCTGCTTAATTGCTTAAGTATAAAGTTGTCCACTACCTCATCATAACACCCCCCCCCCATGTACCTGGATCTGAAATCTGGACTTCATAACATATTGTCATAAGAATTCTGCTTTGATATATTTGTATTCACAAACGTTTTCTTGATTGTCATATTGTATATTGTATCATCTATGCCTTACCATGCACTCATAAGTGAATATTTGTAAAATTTGCAATACTTTAATAAAAAAACATGATGTGTATAAATCAGAACTACCAATAATTGTCACTCATCTACCTGATGATGGTGGGGGATGGTGTGACCTTCCTGTGTGGAATCCCGGGAATACAGAGGACGGGGACATCTCTCTGGTGGGTTTCTGTAGCTGGATGACTCCACCATGGTGTCCTGGTACAGATCTTTGTGTTCTTCCTCCATCACCCCATCCTCATCATCCTCCTCTTTTATCTCTTCTTTAACCTCAACTTTAGGATCTCTCAGGTTTTCACTCTGAATATAGAATAAAAATATATAGAATAACAATGCAGATAATGTACAGATCCTAATGATACTATCAGTGATTGTTCCTCATCTACCTGATGATGGTGGGGGATGGTGTGACCTTCCTGTGTGGAATCCCGGGAATACAGAGGACGGGGACATCTCTCTGGTGGGTTCCTGGTATTAGGTGGCTCCATCATATCCTTGTGTCCTTCTGAAAACTCCTCCATCACTCCATACTCCTCATCCTCCTCTTTATACTCTTCTTTAACATCAATATTATCATCCCTGAGGTTTCCACTCTGAATATATAATAAAACATTCATTGTAACAAACATGCTGTGTATAAATCAGAACTACCAATAATTGTCACTCATCTACCTGATGATGGTGGGGGATGGTGTGACCTTCCTGTGTGGAATCCCGGGAATACAGAGGACGGGGACATCTCTCTGGTGGGTTCCCATTACTGGATCCATCTGTAGGAAACACACACACTGACTGAATACATTTAGCTGGATTCACGTAGGGTGTCCTAACTTTGCGGCGGCATAGCTTAACGTGAAATTCTAGATATGGCAACCTAGAATTTTCCAGACCAGCTGGAATAAAAATTCTCAAAAAAGAAAAATACACACTTGAATAAATACAAATCACTGTGATAGTCATTGGGTGCAATTAATGTGTTAAATGGATGATGAGTGTCAAAAAACACATAGTCCCATTTTCTGCATATAGGTGGCTTCCATTCATATAATTGTATGGTCCAAAAGGAACATCAATCCTTTGGTCAGTGGTATCCCTTTCCCAAAGATGATCAGTGGTAGAAATATATTTTGCCCTTACCAGAAGTTGTAGACCCACATCTCACCATACGGCGGGGGGTCCTCAAGGCTTGTGTAGGCCGACTGCCTTACTAGGGTGACCTTCCGGGCAATCCTAATGTATTTTCCAGCAGGGCTTTCACACTTTCCAGCAGGGTTCTTTCACACTGATCCGACCAGGAACATGTGATGATGATGGTGATGTTTCTTGGAAGCGGTGGGAATTTTCAAGGAATCCAATGTGCCAATATAAAACAAAAGGAGAGAGAACACCTCCTCATCGCGTAAAAAATTTATTTAAAACTTCACAAAAGGACATGTTCCCAAAATAACAGAAAAAAGGGTCTCCAAAAACAATATCACACCAAAAAATCCAAAATTGGACGACACTGCAAACGGATCACAGCATCTGAGCACACAAACTTCAAGGAAGGTAGAACAAAGTATGCGCAGTTAGGGTGGATATGATCAAATGACCCGACCGGTTTCGTATCCAAATACATCAACTGGGGTACATATCTGACTCACATCTCCCCCCTGCGCTTTAAATAATACCTCTAATTACCCCCATGAGACACCAGCACTCACCGTTCATGGCGTGCGTTCCAATTCCCGGCATTTCCGGTATTCGTGCGCTCCAGGCGCCCGGAAATGGCTTACTATACAGGCCCAAATGGTTACTATGTATTTCCTGTGTGTTGCGTTCCAGGCGCCCGGAAATGACGCCTCCTTCATGCCCGCCCATCACCCGGATCTCTCCTCTACAGGCCAATACTCCAGTGGATGACAGGAGATCAGGCCTATCCACACCACTCCCCGCCTGTCCAGGTCTGTCGCAGGCGGAGCGCGCCACCATCCAGCGCAAGCCCCGCCCCCTCATGACGCGGCCCAACGACGGGAAGATAGACAGACGCCGCCACTATGTGTAAAACACAGTCTTGGCGTCATGTCAGTGCATGGGGAGGACTCATTGATCCATATTGGATCATAGGGCAATAAAGTGAATGAAAATAATAGTGGCCACTCATAAGGGATATAAATAGGGAGCCTCCTGGTGGTGGGAGGTGGTGATTACACACTTCATCCCATCTGACACATAGTCATGGGCTCACACCATATTCGAATTCCCATATAAAGAGCGCCACCTAATGGTCAGAAATGATATTTGACCATCACCTCTGAACCATAATATTGGGCTGTATACGAATGTTCAAATTTAAAAAATGGTCTCATGGGAGCAGGTGAAAATGAAGTAATGGTCAAAAAACAGAAAAAATAAGAAACTTAAAATTAATATGTCATCTGGAAAGTAACAAATCGGCTTATACTCATATGCAAAGATTGCACATGGGTCAAGACTGATTAATGAAAGAATTAACATCCCACTCCACATTGAGGCCGTAGGGCACATAGCTCTTTAGTTGGTAGATCCAGTAGACCTCAAGTTTTGATACACCCCTTACACTGGGCTCCCCTCTCCAATGGGGGACGAAATGATCTATAACCTGAAAGGTTGTTCCCTCAATTATTTTATTGTGTTGTTCCAGGAAGTGCCTGGGTACAGTGTGTTTGGTGCACCCCTTTTTGATTTTGGCTATGTGCTCCCCTACTCTTATGGTGAAACTCCTTATAGTGCGACCCACATATTGCTTCCCGCAATGACAGGTGATAAGGTAAACCACGTGTTTGCTCGCACACGTAAGGAATTGTTTCATGGGAAACACAAGGCCGGTAACCGTCGAAGTAAAGTGGACGGTTTTCTTTCTGTTAGAGTTGTGTAGGCACACCTTACATTTTCTACAAGGGTAATAGCCCTTAGACAAGGGAAAGAAAGAGGTCTTGACTGGAGGATCTGGAATGTTAGGTGCAAGTTGATTTCTTAGAGGGGCAGCCCCTCTATAGATCACACCTGCCTGTGCGGGAAGAACTGGTCCCAACAAAGGATCATTCTTTAAAACTGCCCAATGCTTCCGAATGATATTCTTTATCTGCCTGTGTTGGGTGGAAAAAGTGGTAAAAAAAGAGTGTCTAAATTTATTATCTTGCGCTGTTTTGACTTTCTCAACAGTTAATGTAGACCTATCAACTGCAGAGATTTTCTTGATTTCATCGTCTATGGCCATATTGCAATATCCCTTATCCACAAACCTTTTTTTCAAAGTCTGTGCCTGGACCTTGAAATCCTCTAAATTTGAGCAATTCCGTCTAATCCTGAGCATCTGGCTACGGGGAACCGAGCTGAGCCAGGAAGGGTGGTGGCAACTATCCTTTGGGATAAACCCATTACGGTCAGTGCTTTTAAAATAGGTTTTGGTTTTAAGTTGGTTATTTTCAACAAAAATTTCAAGGTCAAGGAAATGTATGCTAGAAAAACTAGCCTCATAGGAGAGACTGATCCCAACATGGTTGTCATTCAAGACTGACATAAAGGTGTCCAGGGAGGTGCGATCGCCTCTCCACAGGAGGAGGATGTCGTCTATATAACGAGCCCACAGTACGATCTCAGGACGCTCTAGGGCATAGACGACATCCTCCTCCCATTTGGCCATGAAAATGTTGGCAAGGCTGGGGGCAAACTTGGCCCCCATCGCAACTCCTTTCTGTTGCAAGAAAAAATCTCCCCCGTACCAAAAATAATTGTGGGAAGTTGCGAACCTTAAAAGGTCCATGATGAACAACTTCTGCACCATAGGAATGCTTTCCACTCTGTCCAAAAAACAGTCCACAGCTTGAAAGCCTAAGTGATGGGCAATGCTGGTATACAAGGATGCCACATCAGCTGTGACAAGTAGAAGATCTTCCGTATAGGGTACGTCTTGTATTTTGGCAATTGTGTGTCGAGTATCCTTCAGATAAGAAGGAACATTTTTCACAATGGGTTGGAGATAATAGTCTATATATTTTCCTACTCGGGATGTTATGGAGTTAATTCCGCTTACAATAGGCCGCCCTGGAGGGCGGACACTATTTTTGTGCACTTTGGGCAAATAGTACATAACGGGTATACGCGGAACTTTAGGCACAAGATAACTTTTCTCTTTAATATCCAATACTCCCCTTTTAGCCCCAATATCAATAAGTTTCTTCAAAGAAACCTTGAATTTAGAAGTGGGGTTCGAGGGTAATTTAGTATAAGTAGAACTGTCTCCCAAAATGTTATACATCTCTTCATTATATGCAGTTTTATCAAGGACCACTATCCCTCCCCCTTTGTCCGCGGGGCGGATCACCAAATCCTTCCTCTCACATAGGGTTTTGAGACCAAGTTTTATATTGGGGTCTGAATAGTTCCTTTTGACAGGAAGTTCTTCCAAATCTTTGATGACCAGATCCCTAAAGACCTTGATATTAGGTGCCATTGAACATGGTGGATTGAAGAGGGATGGGTTTGAAAGCCCTGTATGTATGATCTGTGTAGAGACTTCTGGGAGATTAGGTCTACATGGATTAGAAATGAAATACCTTTGAATGTTCATTTTTCTTACAAATTTCTGCACATCTATAAAGGTATTAAATTTACTAAGGGTTTTTGAAGGAACGAATTTTAAACCCTTGTCTAGGACCACTTTTTCTGCTTTGGTGAATTCAACTGAGCTCAGATTAAAAATCCCTGCCAGTGTTACACTCTTCTCCTTTTTCTTCCTTGCCCTCCTCCCCCCTCTCGTCCCCCGTTTCGTTCCTCCCCTCTGGGGTAATTCCCTGGTCCCCTGTGAAAATCCCCCGAATGGGTGGATTTGGGCAGACTTTGGTTATAACTATAGGGTGGTTGATCATAATAATCATCCTCCCTTCCCATATACCCATAATAGGACTCCTGGGTCCTCGAGGGGTAATCATATCGTGGTGTACGGGGTCCACCAGGTGTTCCATATGATCTGGAGGGGTGGTTAGAGTATTCATCTCTTCTATAAGGTGATCGATCATGGTTGGATCTATCCCGTGATCGATCTTTATGTCCTTGCGATTTACCTTTCGGACCCTTGCCCTTCCCTCTATTAGGGGGTGGGGGACCACCACTCAAATGGTTAGGGGTTCTGGGGCCTGTTTTGTTATTTTGTCTTGCGTCTTTGGGCATGGACACAGCAGCTGTAACTGATTGAGAAAAGGAAAGAACCTTGGCCTCACTGGTGGAAGGCTGGGATACCTCCATCTCCAAATTAGAAACATTAGTATTAGAGTCAGCGTTTACTTTGGCCTGCCAGCTATAAACCGAACAGGCCTTGTAATCCGCAAAGTCCCTTGTATACTTTTTCTGTTTTTTATTCTTTTGATCTTTTTCTTCCTTCTCTAAATGAGTCCTTAGATTGGTGGATAAAGTAATGTATTCTGTGGTGGATTTGGAAGACAAGAGTTTCTCCTTGATTTCCTTAATTTCCCTATCTAGGGCGATCATCCTAGTTTTCTTTTTTCCTATTAGAAAGTTTAAAAGGGAAATCCCCTGTGAATTAAAAAATTGGTACCAGGATTCCAAGTCTGGGTCACCCTGCTGAGGGTGTACATCCCACCTTAGTCCCCTGGGAACCATATGTTCCTTGACATAATGCTCAAGGAACGCTACATCCCACTGGAGGTGTAGCTCAGAGGTCATCACATTCCTGAGTCTGAGGAAGAGACCACCAACCTCCGAATCTGTGTTAAGAATGGTGAATACCCCCTCAGTGCTAAAAGGTCGACTACTGCGATAGTCGAAAACATCCATTGTAAAATGCAGCAATATAGACAAAATCCCAAAATACAGTAAATAAAAATAAATAATACTGCGCTATAATACAATGTGATGGTGAACACAATATATAAATGAAAACAATGTGTAAGGCTGCCAGCACAGAAGGAGGCGTCATTTCCGGGCGCCTGGAACGCAACACACAGGAAATACATAGTAACCATTTGGGCCTGTATAGTAAGCCATTTCCGGGCGCCTGGAGCGCACGAATACCGGAAATGCCGGGAATTGGAACGCACGCCATGAACGGTGAGTGCTGGTGTCTCATGGGGGTAATTAGAGGTATTATTTAAAGCGCAGGGGGGAGATGTGAGTCAGATATGTACCCCAGTTGATGTATTTGGATACGAAACCGGTCGGGTCATTTGATCATATCCACCCTAACTGCGCATACTTTGTTCTACCTTCCTTGAAGTTTGTGTGCTCAGATGCTGTGATCCGTTTGCAGTGTCGTCCAATTTTGGATTTTTTGGTGTGATATTGTTTTTGGAGACCCTTTTTTCTGTTATTTTGGGAACATGTCCTTTTGTGAAGTTTTAAATAAATTTTTTACGCGATGAGGAGGTGTTCTCTCTCCTTTTGTTTTATATTGGCACATTGGATTCCTTGAAAATTCCCACCGCTTCCAAGAAACATCACCATCATCATCACATGTTCCTGGTCGGATCAGTGTGAAAGAACCCTGCTGGAAAGTGTGAAAGCCCTGCTGGAAAATACATTAGGATTGCCCGGAAGGTCACCCTAGTAAGGCAGTCGGCCTACACAAGCCTTGAGGACCCCCCGCCGTATGGTGAGATGTGGGTCTACAACTTCTGGTAAGGGCAAAATATATTTCTACCACTGATCATCTTTGGGAAAGGGATACCACTGACCAAAGGATTGATGTTCCTTTTGGACCATACAATTATATGAATGGAAGCCACCTATATGCAGAAAATGGGACTATGTGTTTTTTGACACTCATCATCCATTTAACACATTAATTGCACCCAATGACTATCACAGTGATTTGTATTTATTCAAGTGTGTATTTTTCTTTTTTGAGAATTTTTATTCCAGCTGGTCTGGAAAATTCTAGGTTGCCATATCTAGAATTTCACAAGTTTAATAGGTCTAGGTCATACCCTATTGACCCCTGAATTTGGAGGATATTTTTTGTCACTCCTTGTGCACTCATCATTCACTTTTCTTGTTGAGTTTACACGTGATATTGCCCAACAAGGCATATCTGTTCCTATTGGCGCTGCACTTTTTCTTTATATTTTGTTTCACAGTTTTTCCATGTGGTGCTGGCAGCCTTACACATTGTTTTCATTTATATATTGTGTTCACCATCACATTGTATTATAGCGCAGTATTATTTATTTTTATTTACGGCATAGCTTAACGTGTTTACATTACGCCGCCGTAAGTTAGCTAGGCAAGTACATGATTCACAAAGTATTTGCCTGCTAAGTTACGGCGTCATAGCGTAAATGCGGTGGGCGCAAGCGCACCTAATTCAAATTCGGCTGAGGGGGCGTGTTTTATGATAATTAGGCTTGACCCGACGTGATTGACGTTTTTTTGGAACTGCGCATGCGCCATGCGCCTACATTTCCCAGTGTGCATTGCGGCTAAGTCCACCACACGGGCCTATTGATTTTGACGTGTACGTAAACTATGTAAATCCCTATTCACAGACGACTCACGCAAACAACGTAAAATTTTTGAATTTCGAAGCGGGAGCGGCGGCTATACTTTAACATTACTATTCCAACTTGTTGATGTAATAACTTTAGGCCTGATAAAGCGTTATGTAAACGGCGTATCTGTACTGCATCGGGCGGGCGTACGTTCCGTGAATTGGCGTATCTAGTGATTTACATATTCTACGCCGACCGCAATGGAAGTGCCACCTGGTGGCCAGCCTAAATATTGCACCCTAAGATAGGATGGCGCAAGCCGTCGTATCTTAGATAGGGTTAAGTGTATCTCTGTTTGAGAATACACTTAAACTTAGGTGGGCGCAAATTCCAAGTTAGGTCGGCGTATCTACCGGAATCCAGCTAATTGTTTCTATGTGTTTATCAGATGATGGGGGATCTAGGTGGAGCCTCCGTACTGCTCTCTCCTTTACAATAAAGTCTCCTCTTACCCGGTGATGTGAGGGGCGGCTGATTGTCCATCATGACGTCCTTGTAGAGATCCTTGTGTCCTTCTAAATACTCCCCCTCCTCCATGGAGAAATAGACAGTGACATCCTGACACCTTATAGGAACCTGACACACACAATGATACAGTCACCATCCAGACACACCCCTTGTCTGTTACTGGATAATGTCCCAGAATTCCCGGCACCGATCACCTCTCCTCCATCATCTCTCTGGTGACTTCTAGAATCTTCTTTGTATTTCTCTATTCTATCAGGGAGGGGGGTGGAGGCAATATGATGGTCATATGATCTCCAGTAAATGTGTATATAGACTGCGCTGCCAAAAATATAAATAAAGATTATTAAACAGTTTGCCACAAGTAAAAAATAAAGAAATGAATGACACCAGAAAACACAACTAATGTCCAATGTATCAAAAAGTCTCCTTCATATATTAGTTGCTTGAAAAACAAGAGGTAGGTGATCAGGTGCTGTGCCATTAGTAACAGATAAACACGTGACCCCTTCCAGGTGACCCCACATGGATGACACTCACCACAATGGATGGACCTTCTATTACTAGATAGGTCTCACTAAACTTATGGTTGGACCCGCTGTGTATCTTGTCACCAACTTGTCCATTCACATGTACCTGGATGTGATTTCTTCCAATGCCATACACTGCCACACCCCCCACTAATAAAAGTGGTATAATCTGTTTAGTATAGACCAGTGGGATCCAAACTGTGGCCTGGGGGCTGCATGTGGCCCTTTGCTTGCCTTTATCTGGGCCTTGTGGTACTATTCCATCCACTGACACTAACAATGGGGTATAATTTATCCCACTGACACTAACGATAGGGCACCATTCCTTCCTACTGACACCAATGATGGGACACAGTTCCTCCTACTGACACCAACGATGGGGCATTGTTTACTTCCACTGGACATTTTCTACTCCCACTGGCCCCTCTAAATTCTAAACTGGCCCTTTGTTTAGAAAGTTTGGAGACCCCTGATATAAACTGATGAGGTGAGAAGGTGATTGGTGGGAAAGGTGACACATCTCCAAAATGTAGTATTTTCCGGCCCCACAAGTGGGGGAATGTTCTGACCCTGAAGGGGTTAATCTAGGTCTCCACACTATATATGTGTGTATCATCATCTGCTGGAGATAAAAGACGTCACAGTGACTATGGAGGAAGAGGACGGACATGACGGGGTTACTGGGTGTAACTAGAAAATAAGATCTTATTACCTCCTCTGCTGCCTCTTCCAGTCTTCTCTTTACTTCTTCCCGACTCACCTCTCACCCGGTACTTCCTGTGTGTACCTGACATCACTTCCTGTCTATCTTCCTGATAGAAGTGAGATCACCATCTTGTGGAGCTCAGAGGAACTGCAGTCATGAGAAATATATTGAAGTGATCTTGTGCTGTGTGTGTATGTACTGTATATCCTTATAGATGGGTCATCTCCACTCCCACCAAGGGGGATAGAAATATATTACTGACTAGTCCAGCCTTTATCAGCCAGGGATCCTCCAAAGGATTTTAGGGGTTCCCTGTGAATTGATACATTTCTGTCTTTCAGTAACAACAATTTCATGATAATGTAAAACTGTCCTTCTTTCACTGATCACTGATATGAGGGGATCCTTCTCCCATCGGTCACCAATAAGGGACCAATAAACAGATCACTTGTTTGGTTGTGTTTGGGTTTGGAGTGAATTTGCCCTGTTTGGGGTGAGATAACGGCTGCACTGATTGGCTATTCAGCCAAGATGAACCTTCAGTTGCAGTATGACAACCAATGCTAAATGTGGCAGCTTCCCACTTCAGTGAGAGCAGATTTTATTTTTGTATTTTAATAAAAGGCGTTACATGATGTGGGATTCCCCTTTCTCTCCTCCCTGAGTGTGTATGAAGAGGCGGAGCTCTGAGTGTGTATGAAGAGGCAGAGCTCTGAGTGTGTATGAAGAGGCGGAGCTCTGAGTGTGTATGAAGAGGCGGAGCTCTGTGTGTGTATGAAGAGGCGGAGCTCCCGAGTGTGTATGAAGAGACGGAGCTCCTGAGTGTGTATGAAGAGGCGGAGCTCCTGAGTGTGTATGAAGAGGCGGAGCTCCTGAGTGTGTATGAAGAGGCGGAGCTCCTGAGTGTGTATGAAGAGGCGGAGCTCCTGAATGTGTAAGAAGAGGTGGAGCCCTGAATGTGTATGAAGAGGCGGAGCTCTGAGTGTGTATGAAGAGGCGGAGCTCCTGAGTGTGTATGAAGAGGCGGAGCCCTGTGTGTGTATGAAAAGGCGGAGCTCCTGAGTGTGTATGAAGAGGCGGAGCTCCTGAGTGTGTATGAAGAGGCGGAGCCCTGAGTGTGTATGAAGAGGCGGAGCTCTGAGTGTGTATGAAGAGGCGAAGTCCTGAGTGTGTATGAAGAGGTGGAGCTCCTGAGTGTGTATGAAGAGGCGGAGCTCCTGAGTGTGTATGAAGAGGCGGAGCTCCTGAGTGTGTATGAAGAGGCGGAGCTCCTGAGTGTCAATGAAGAGGCGGAGCTCCTGAGTGTGTATGAAGAGGCGGAGCCCTGAGTGTGTATAAAGAGGTGGAGCTCCTGAGTGTATATGAAGAGGTGGAGCTCTGAGTGTATATGAAGAGGCGGAGCTCCTGAGTGTGTATGAAGAGGCGGAGCTCCGAGTGTGTATGAAGAGGCGGAGCTCTGAGTGTGTATGAAGAGGCGGAGCTCCTGAGTGTGTATGAAGAGGTGGAGCTCTGAGTGTGTATGAAGAGGCGGAGCCCTGAGTATGTATGAAGAGGCGGAGCCCCTGAGTGTGTATGAAGAGGCGGAGCTCCTGAGTGTATATGAAGAGGCGGAGCTCCTGAGTGTCTATGAAGAGGCGGAGCCCTGAGTGTGTATGAAGAGGCGGAGCTCCTGCTGGAACAGCGGTCGGAGGAGGAAGCCGAGTCTAGGAGGGAGACTGACAGAAACCGCAGCAGACTTGCAGGAGTGAGCGAGGAGGATCCATCGGAGGTGAGGAGAGTGTGAAGGATGTTGGTGACTCTGGTAGATGAAAAGCTGGGAGTCATATTGCTCTGGTGAGTGGGGAAGCACCACTAAGGGGGCGCCCTCACCATCACGTGTGTAAGAGGAGGAAGAAGGCGTGGCTACACTACAGCTGGCACAGTTTGGAGCACCGAGAACTTTCACAACTTATCAACTTTTCATTGATTGGTGGATTGTTTTTGGAGCAAAATAAGTTAATTGAAGTAGATGTGAAGTGGAAGCAGTGGACTTGCAGAGAACACTATATTGAGAATAAAATATTGTATGATTACATGAATTTACACAGATTTTACTTTATTTAATATAGCAGCAATTATTACGAGATTAAAAAAGTAGGTGTAAAGTGGAAGCAGTGGATCTGCAGGGAACATCATCCTGAGTACAAAGCTCTTTATGTTGTATATGAATTTGCACATGGATCAGATTACTTCATTTATTGATAAACACCATAAGATGAATGAAGTAGGTGTAAAGAGGAGGCAGTAGATCTGCAGAGAATATTATTGGGGCCCCTAGCACTTTATATATGAATGTCTCCACATATTTTAGTGTATGTGTGATAATTGATGGGCGGCACACACAATAGGACAGCGCTGTGACACATAATGCTCTTCTAGGTGATAAAGGGAAGACTTACCTTTGTTACAGCAGCAGTCCGGTAGAAGTTATTTCTGGAGGTATTTGAGTTGTTACACATAGCGCAGGTTTTTTTCTATTTATATTGGGGACATAATTGCCCAAATCTGGGGATCAGGAGCCATTTCCACCCTTTACTCTCGGCTGGGGTTCTTTGTATCCATATAACAGATGTTCTACATGACTAAATCTCACATCAATTTTACTGCAAAATCAAAGGGGCCAAAATGTCTCCCCCCTCCCCCGAGCAGTAATATATTTATCTCCCCCTTGGTGGGAGTGGAGATGACCCATCTATAAGGATATACAGTACATACACACACAGCACAAGGCCGTGTTCACACTACGAGACGTTCCGCAGGGCTGCAGTTCCTTTGAGCTCCACAAGGTGGTGATCTCACCTCTACCCAGACAGGAAGACAGGAAGTGATGTCAGGCACAGACAGGAAGTTTCGGGTGAGAGGTGAGTCGGGAGGAAGTAGAGAGAAGACGTTGCTGGACGTAGCAGCAGAGGAGGTAATAAGATCTTATCTTCTATTTACACCCAGTAACCCCGTCATGTCCGTCCTCTTCCTCCATAGTCACTGTGACGTCTTTTATCTCCAGCAGATGATGATACACACATATATAGAGTGGAAATGTAGAATATCCCCGTATATTACAATGAGGGAATTTATGGTCTGTATCACGAGGGGGTTATTGATGTCGGTAAATGTCGGTTCCAGACATTGTATGTGGGGGGAATGAAATGATAATTAAAGGTCGGGATTAGGGAAGATTTCTGTAAGATTTTACACAGGAATGATCAGCGCCCCTCCAGAGACACTATGATGAGTCTCACAATAGGAGTCTGAAAGGGACGGGATTTTGGGGGGATGGGATGGTGAACCCAAAGTGGGGGGGGGGGGATTTTATCAACGAGACATCCCGCAAACCACCGGAGTATCTGCAGCCAAGACTGGCGGTGGATTAGCTCTTCTTCTCCTTATGTTGGTATTCCCCATTTACTGCTATAGAGGTGTCTATTGTTTCTCAGGCACCACAAACTCTGTGGGACTACAGGGCCCAGCACACCTAGTCATCTACAGCCGGGGTATTTCTGAGTAAGTGCCGCCAGGTTATCCCAGGAGTTGTCTGACACTTTATTATCAGAAAGGTGTATTGGAACTATCGTGTTGTGGATTCAGATATTTTGTCCATAGTGCAAGCGCTGCCCCAACATTTATTATTTGTAGATTAACCTCTTCAGGGTCAGAGCATTTCCCCATTTATGGGGCCGGAACATTCTCTTCATTTTAGAGCGAAATCCTGATAATATATGTTACTGTGTCCCCGATCACCGCCACACCAGTAATTGTGTCCCCGATCAAGTGGGGTCCCTGCCAAAATCCATACAGTCCCTTATTCTAGCATGCGGCTCGGCAGGCAAGAAGGGAGGAGGCAAGTTAGTGCACCCCCTCCTGAATGATACTAGACCACATGCCATCAACATATGGAGTGCTTTGGGGCAAGGGGGCTGCCTCTAGGCAACTTGTTTCCATGTTGATGAGCACAAGGGCCTCAACCCTGGCCAGGTGGTTGTGGAGATCTGCTGATTGGGGGGCTTATCGGAATCTGGAAGCCTCCTTTAACAAGGGGGCAGATCCCACCCCCTATGTGACTGGGTATGGGGTACGTAGTACTTTTACTTATTCACCCAAAAAAGGGGGGGAAGTCAGTAAAAACACACAGACAGTGTTTGACAATTATTTTATTCAACCCCCTCAAAAAATAAATAAATATCCCCAGAAGTAGATCCGACATCAATCACGATGAACACCAGCCGCTGACCCAAGTGGGAAAAAAAACCTGACAGTTCCGCAGCCTCCCACCACTAAATAAAGAAAGGGGTGGGGCAACCTAATGACATCAGTGGGTGACTCCACCCCCTTACAACGTCATCCACCCAGCATGCAACTCTCAATAGGGGTCTAGTATGGATTGGGGACCCCATGCTGTTTTTTTTTTACATTTTTTAATTCTGGCAATTCTTTTGTTTACATTCTACTGTCGGTGGGGAATCTCACTGACAGCAGATGACTCATGGTTGCTAAGGAAATGGCAGCCGCCCAATCACTAACAAACATGACAGTTACTGGTTGTTACGGATGCAAGCAGCTGCTCACTCCTTAACAACCAACCAGCTCTTTACTGCTTGTTAAAGCGGAGGTTCACCCTAAAAACATTTTTCTAACATTACATTGTGCTCACTTCCAACATTGACAGTATGCTGATTTTTTTTTTTTTTGCTGTACATACTGTCGTATAGCTATTTCCCCCCCGGCTACCGGGTGGTGGCTCCCGCAGAGGCTAAGTGATTGAAGTGATGACAAAAACTTCCCCCCGGTGCATAAGGCGCATCACCAGTTTCTGAAAGAAGCCGAACTGCGAGTCGGCTCTATACGGCGCCTGCGCACCGACGTTCGGCTTCTTTCAGAAACTGGTGACGCGCCTTATGCGCCGGGGGGAAGTTTTTGTCATCACGTCAATCACTTAGCCTCTGCATAGGAATGCCCACTCCCGCGGGAGCCACTACCCGGAAGCCGGGGGGGGGGGGGGAAATAGCTATATGACGGTATGTACAGCAAAAAAGAAATAAAAAATCAGCATACTGTCAATGTTGGAAGTGAGCACAATGTAATGTTAGAACAATGTTTTTAGGGTGAACCTCCGCTTTAAGGACACTGGCTATAACCAGTGGGGGTAGATTCACGTAGCATTTACGACGGCGTATCTCCAGATACGCCGCCGTAATTTGAAATTTGCGCCGGCGTATCGTTACGCCGATTCACAAAGGCAGATACGCTAAAAAAATAGGCTTCCTCCGCCGACGTAACTTGAATGCGGCGGCGTAGAATTGTGTGCAATATTACGTTGGCCGCTAGGGCTTCCGTTGTTTTTGGCGTAGAATATGCAAATTACCTAGATACGCCGATTCACAAACGTACGTGCGCCCGGCGGTAGTTTTTTACGTCGTTTGCGTAAGGCTTTTTCTGCGTAAGGTTGTTCCTGCTATTAGGAGGCGCAGCCAATGTTAAGTATGGACGTCGTTCCCACTTCGAAATTTGAATTTTTTTACGTCGTTTGCGTAAGTCGTTCGCGAATAGGGCTGGACGTAATTTACGCTCACGTTGAAACCAATACGTTGTTGCGCCGTACTTGGGAGCAATGCACACTGGGATATGTACACGGACGGCGCATGCGCCGTCCGTACAAAACGCCGATCGCGTCAGGTCATCATACATTTACATAAAACACGCCCCCCTTCCACATTTGAATTTCGCGCGCTTACGCTGGCCCCATTTACGCTATGCCGCCGCAACTTACGGAGCAAGTGCTTTGTGAATACTGCACTTGCTCCTGTAAGTTACGGCGGCATAGCGTAAATACGATACGCTGCGCCCCCGTAAGAAGAAGCGCAGGTACGTAAATCTACCCCAGTGTAAATTACTGAAAGCTTTAACTACTAAAATACTTCATCACTTAATAAAATAGCTCATGTGGTATTTTAGTAGCTTTTTTTTAGTGAATTGCAAAAAAAACATTAAAAACGATAAGTGGTATTTTACCGCAGGTTTTAAAGCAGTAGATACTACTTAGTGAATTGAGCCCAATGTCCGGTATATAATCAGTTCAGACAGTGAAAAAGTCTCACACATGTGGTATCACCATACTCAGGAGGAGGAGGAGCAGAATGTGTTTTGGGGTGTAATTCTAAGTATGTCCATGCTGTGTGAGAAATATCTTATTAAACTGACATCTCTGTTTAAAAAAAAAAAAAAAAAAAAAAAATTTCATGTTTTTAAAAAACTTGGGACAACAAAATAAATTCTTCAAAAGACTGACCGTGCCTCTTAGGCCGGGTACTAACTAGCAAACATGTACGATGAAACCGGTCCGTCGGACCGTTTTCACCGTACATGTCTGCCCGAGGGCTTCTGTACGATGGCTGTACTAACCATCGTACAGAAGTCCGCGCGTAAACAATATGCGGGGCGTGGCCGCGGCGGGCCTGCCATTTAAATGCTTCCACGCATGCGTCGAACTGATTCAACGCATGCGAGGGACGGCAGGCGCTCAGACATGTACGGTAGGTCTGTACTGACGACCGTACATGTCCGAGCGGGCAGGATTCCAGCGGACGGTTTTAAAACACGTCCAGGAATATTTGTCTGCTGGGAAAAGGCCCGGCGGGCAAATGTTTGCTGGAATTCGGCCCGCTCGCTCCTACACACGACCGAACATGTATGCTGAAACTGGCCCGCGGACCAGTTTCAGCACACATGTTTGGTCGTGTGTACGGGGCCTTAGAGAACACCTTGGGGAGTTTACTCTCCACAATGGGGTCATTTTGAAGGTTTTTCTGGTGTCCTGTTGCTCAAAGGCCTTCAAAAATGTGATAGGTAGTCAGGAAATGAGATGTGTAATTTGTGTATCTAGAACTCCTGAAGGTGCTCCTTGGATTTGTGTTGCCAGGTCACAAAAAAGTCTCACACATGTGGTATCGCCAAATGTAGCAGAATGTATTTTGGGGTGTAATTCTAATGCCGCGTACACACCATCACTTTCTGCGATGGAAAAAAACGTCATTTTCAAAAACGTCAATTTAATTGACCGTGTGTGGGCAAAAACGTCGTTTTATGTCTTCTAAAAAACGACAGAAAAAAATTGAAGCATGCTTCAATTTTATGTGTCGTTTTTCAAAAGTGCACTTTTTACCTCACAGAAATTGACCGTGTGTAGCAAAAAACGTCGTTTTCTAAGACGTTTTTTCATCTACGCATGCCCAGAAGCTAGCTTCAATGGTAAAACGTGGTGGAACGTAACCTGACTTTGCAAGATCATTGTGAGAAAACGATGGTGTGTATGCAACTTCGTCTTTGAAAATTGAAGTTTCAAAAACGTCATTTTTTACTTCACAGAAAGTGTCGTTTTTTTTAATCACATAAAGTGATGGTGTGTACGGGGCATAAGTATGTATATGTCGTGTATTAGAAACATTTTATTATTTAACAACTTTGTGTAAGGAAAACTTTTTTTTTCTTTCCTGCATTTAAAAAAAACCTTGTGGCCAATATCGACATTTTCACTCACTATGCCTTTCAGAAAATATCTGGGAGTGTTTACTTTCCAAAATGGGGTCATTTTGTGGGTATTTCACTGTCCTGGTGCTCCAGGGCCTTCAAAAATGTGATTGGCAGTAGAGCTGCACGATTAATCGTCAAGAATCGTTATCACAATTGTTTTCCCATTGTGATCTTGACAAAGTATCTCCCGATTTTTTTTTATGCAGAGAATTCTCTCTGCTCTGCTGAAGCCACAGCTGTAAAATCCAGACAGTCTGCCAAGAATCAGAACATTCTTTATCAGTGGAAAGTTAAAGCGGAGGTTCACCCAAAATGGAACCTCCGCTTTTCAGAGCCCTCCCCCCTCTGGTGTCACATTTGGCACCTTTCAGGGCAGAGGGGGTGCAGATACCTGTATAAAACAGGTATTTGCACCACTTTCGGGTATAGACTCCTGCGGGAGTCCCGCCCCGTCGCGTCACCAGCCCCCCCCTCCCTGTGTTCTGGGAAACACACAGCTCCCAGAAAACAGCGGGGACGGTGCAGCAGGGAACCAGGCAGTGAAGCCGCAGCGCTTCACTTCCTGATTCCCTCACCGAGGATGGCGGCGGGGGAAGCCAAGAGCTGAGCGGTAGCTCGGCTGCCGATGTTGTGGGCGACCTGGACAGGTAAGTGTCCATTTTTTAAAAGTCAGCAGCTGCAGTATTTGCAGCTGCTGGCTTTAAAAAAAAAAATTCCGGTGAACATTCCCTTTAAGTCTAAACATTGTAACAATTTGTCTTTTACAGTAAAGGAATAGACTTCTGTGTGTAAATTAGGAAAGTTTAACCACTTAAACACCAAACTTTTTTCTGGCATTTGTTGATTTCAAGTTTAAAATATAATTTTTTTTTTGCTAGAAAATGACTTGGAACTCCCAAACATTATATATATATATATATATATATATATATATATATATATATATATATATACTGTATATATACATATACTGTGTATATATATATATATATACATATACTGTGTGTGTATGTGTGTATATATATATATATATATATATACATACATACAGTGTGTGTGTATATATATATATATATATATATATATATATATATACTGTAATTAGTAGAGACCCTAGAGAATAAAATGGTGGTTGTTGCAATATTTTATATCGCACTGTATTTGGCAGCGGTCTTTCAAATGCAATTTTTGGAAAAAAATACTTTAATGAATAAAAACAAAAACCTAACCAGTAAAGTTAGCCCACATTTTTTTGTATAATGTGAAAGATTTTACGCCGCTAGAATCGTGATCTTTATTCTAAGCAAAAAAATTGTGATTCTCATTTTGGCCAGAATCGTGCAGGAAATGTAGGTAGTCAGGAAACTAGATGCCTCATTTATGCTCCTTGAGATCCAAAGGTGCTCCTTGGATTTTGGGTCCCTCTATGCATCTAGGGCCAGATTCACAAAGGTTAGCGGATCTTTAGATCCGTGTAACCTATGTGTTTTAAGATCCGCCCTCGCAAGTTTGTGAGGAAAGTGTCAAATTCACAACACACTTACCTCCAAAATTGCGACGGCGGATCCTAACTCCCCCGGCGGAATTCTAATTCCGCGGCTGGGGGAGTGTACTATTTAAATCAGGCGCGCTCCCGCGCCGATTTAAATACGCATGCGCCGTCCGGGGAATTTCCCGGTGTGCATTGCTCCCACTGACGTCAATAGGACGTCAGTGGTTGCGACGTGAGCGGGACTTGCGACGCGCGTGTTCGTGAATCGGCGTACGCAAACGACGTAGGAAATTTCAAATTCGACGCGGGAACGACGGCCATACTTAACAATACTTACCCCTGCTTTTAGAAAGGGTAAGTATACGACGGGTACCGCGCTACGGAAACGACGTAAGAACACTGCGACGGGTCCGCGTACGTTCGTGAATTTGCGTATCTCGCTGATTTACATATTATTTATCGTAAATCAGCGGGAACGCCCCCGGTGCCATTTTTAAATTTAAAAAAAGATCCGACAGTGTAACACAGTGTAACACTGTCGGATCTAGTCCTATCTATGCGTATCTGATTCTATGAATCAGGCGCATAGATAGGACCAGTAAAAATCAGAGATACGATGGTGTATCTGTAGATACACCGTCGTATCTCTTTGTGAATCTGGCCCCTTGGCTGTGAAGAAGTCTCACATATGTGGTACCCTTATATTTGGGGGGCAGAGCAGAATGTGTTTTGGGGTGTGCCCATGATGTGTGTGAGAAATAACCTGCTTCTCACACTTTAAAAAAATATATATATCCTCATTTGAAACCCAAAAAATTGTGACAAAAAATGTACAGCTTCAAAAAACTCACCATACCTCTTACTAAACACCTTGGACTGTCTACTTTCCAAAAGAGGGGTCGCTTTGGGGGATATTTGTACCATCCTGGCATTTTAGGGCCTCAAGAAATGAGATACATCAGGATTGGTCAATTTTCATAATATATCCCATAGTTTGGTGGATGCTATAACTTTCCTACAGACCAAATATACACAGAATTGGGTTATTTCTACCAAAGAAATGTATCAGAATAGAGTTTGGCTTAAATTTATGAAGACAATTATATATTTGCACAATTTTATAACAAAAACATTTTTTTTTTTTTTTCAAAATTTTGGCTTTTAAAGTTATATAGCAAAAAACTAAAGACGTAGTGGGGATTAAATACCACTAAAAAAACACTCTGTCTGAAAAATTAATCTGGTAACAGTGTTGTATGAATGAGTAATTATCATTAAAGCTAAAAATTGGCCTAGGCAGGAAGGGGGTAAAAATGTCTGATATTGAGGTGGTTAAATGTACAGCAACACTCCTGTCCCCCCCCCCCCTTACATCCACATCCTATTATTGTGTGACCGATACCATCCAAATAATTCTTACTTTTATTTCCCAAAGTTATCCGTCTACAAGGAGACCTGTATAGATCAAATGACGCCACCAATGAGGATGGAGGAGGACCGGAGTCACATGACTGAGAAGATACTAAACCTCACCCTGGAGATCATCTACCTGCTGACCGGAGAGGTGAGGAGGATTCTGGGAGGTCACATGACATCACTCTTATCTCTATTAATAATACACAGACCTGACCGGAGAGGTGGGGAGGATTCTGGGAGGTCACATGACATCACTCTTATCTCTATTAATAATACACAGACCTGACCGGAGAGGTGAGGAGGATTCTGGGAGGTCACATGACATCACTCTTATCTCTATTAATAATACACAGACCTGACCGGAGAGGTGAGGAGGATTCTGGGAGGTCACATGACATCACTCTTATCTCTATTAATAATACACAGACCGGAGAGGTGAGGAGGATTCTGGGAGGTCATATGACATCACTCTTATCTCTATTAATAATACACAGACCTGACCGGAGAGGTGAGGAGGATTCTGGGAGGTCACATGACATCACTCTTATCTCTATTAATAATACAGACCTGACCGGAGAGGTGAGGAGGATTCTGGGAGTCTAACATGATATTCCTATTGGTTCCTCAATACAGAGATTTCCTCTTGTGAAGTCAGGTGATCACATGACCATCACAGTGCCTCCATGTGACTCCCTAAAACCCGAGAGACACAACATGGAGAAGATTCTAGAAGTCACCAAGAAGATGATGGAGCTGCTGACAGGAGAGGTGAGGAGGATTCTGGGAATTCTGGGACATTATCCAGTAACAGACAAGGGGTGTGTCTGGATGGTGACTGTATCATTGTGTGTGTCAGGTTCCTATAAGGTGTCAGGATGTCACTGTCTATTTCTCCAATCACTGATAGTATCATTAGGATCTGTACATTATCTGCATTGTTACCATTGATGTCATTTTTATTCTATATTCAGAGTGGAGACCTGAGAGATCCTAAAGTGGTAGTCAAAGAAGAGATAAAAGAGGAGGATGATGAGGATGGGGTGATGGAGGAGTCAGAGTCTCTAAAAGAATACAAAGATCTGTACCAGGACACCATGGTGGAGTCATCCAGCTACAGAGACCCCCCAGAGAGATGTCCCCGTCCTCTGTATTCCCAGGATTCCACACAGGAAGATCACACCATCCCTCAATATTGCAAGGTTGGTGGGACAGAGGTTATAAAACACACTTATAGGGACAATGTGTGGATTTTATATGTCACAATAATAAAGATTATATCTTACAGATGATATTTTCTCTCTCATTTTCTTGGTTTAGAGTGGAGATCCAATCGATATAGAATTTGAGGTGAAATCAGAAGAAGAAGAGACGTATGTGAGGGATGATCAGCAGTCTATGGAGGAGGATGGAATAACGGGGACATTTATAGAGGAGGACACTCCTACAGAGATCAGCACAGGTGGGTCATTAACACTAAATCCATTCCTCAACCCATACTGCTCACTGATTGGTCCAGAGTAGGGCGGGGACTGGGTGATATCAGCCTGTAATCCCCTGGTCACTTTCCTGAGCTGTGTTCCCCGTCCTGTATTCCTGTATTTCTCTGGGGTAATCTTCCTTCTCTGTGCTGCAGACACAATTTATGTCTCTAGACTGGATTTATGGAGATTCTGGGGTTCAGCTGGCAGCAAAATGTTCATTTTCACCATAGGGTTTGCTTGACCTAGACACCTGGGGTATGTACCTTGGGTCTTCTGCCCCATGCCCAGGTCTAGTGAGATCTCTGACAGAACAGTTCTCCCAGGGATACTTGCTCTGTTATTTGCTGTCTGTGCCGGGTGGAGGGATATGTCTGTATAGTCTCAGACCCAAGTCACTGAGTGCAGTCTCAGGAGATGGGAGGCAGCGGTGTGGGATGTCTGCAACTTGTCTCCAGTAATCATTTCATCCACCACTGATTACTGAATACCAATAACTTTAACGGTGTTCAAATGTTCACACAAACTTTCGGTCTATTCCCTTGTTCTACCGCAAACCGAACCGGGAGGTGTTAGGCTCCTCCCTACTCACTGGACTTCCAGATTCAGTGGCCACTGAATCTCCTGAGCTCTTCTACAGCTAACCCGCTGTATATTCCTCGAGCGTCTCCCCCGCTATCCTGCTGGGCCCCTGGCTTGGCACCTGCTGAAGCTTTCCCACTTCTTCACTGTCCCAGGCTGGTGAGAAAATTGCTCTGGTACTGGCTCCAGCTTACTAACTGTAGTCTCCGGTAACAAGGTGGATGGTCCATTAGTGGCGACATCTTCCCCTCCACCTCCAACCCCAACTGGTTCCCTGTTCGGCTGAATCTTTACTCTCAGTTGGACTCCAATCCTGCAGTCCCAATCCTGCGCTGATTCTCTTGCTCCTGGATAGGCCTCAGGCTTCCGGCCTAAGAACCCAGGCAACATAACACACGTCCACCCAGACAGCTGTTCCGGTGGCACAGAACCTTGATCACCTGACTCCCCCCAAATTAATAGTCTCTCCCAGCAGGCCAAGGGACCAAAGAAACCCCTGCAAATTGGCTGAGGCACCCCATCCATTCATAATCCGACCTTTCTACACCCTTGTCTAGTGCCACCTAGTGACAGAAGAGAAAAGGTGCAAATCCAAAGTTAGAGAGGAACCAGTAGATCTCCTAACAATAAGCAAGGATAACTACCACCTGGTGAACTCAATTTATTAGCCACCCTTCCTAAACACCAGGGTGCTACATGTTCATTACATACTCCTGACACCTGCACTATATACTACCACCTGGTGAACTCAATTTATTAGCCACCCTTCCTAAACACCAGGGTGCTACATGTTCATTACATACTCCTGACCCCTGCACCATATACTACCACCTGGTGAACTCAATTTATTAGCCACCCTTCCTAAACACCAGGGTGCTACATGTTCATTACATACTCCTGACCCCTGCACCATATACTACCACCTGGTGAACTCAATTTATTAGCCACCCTTCCTAAACACCAGGGTGCTACATGTTCATTACATACTCCTGACCCCTGCACTATATACTACCACCTGGTGAACTCAATTTATTAGCCACCCTTCCTAAACACCAGGGTGCTACTTGTACATTACATACTCCTGACCCTCGTCCTATAATCTCCTTATCACTGTCACTCCTATAAAAGACAGTTCTCGTTGTTTCCTCACTCTCTGACTAAGGCCCATGAATAAAGAAATTATCTGGTAGGAGATCAGAGGACCCATTTACTAGTTACCTTGAGGGGGGAATTGTAAGATCCTCAGAGACAAAGCTGCCTGATGTGGGCGGAGTCCTGGTTTAGGGGAACCAATCAGCTCATGTCTAGTAATAATCTTTGTATTTCTATTTTAGTAGATGGACGGGAGATGAGGAAAACCTCAGAGGATTGTCTCACTTTGTCTCCAGACTGTAAAGTAGAAGATGAGGACATCACACAGTATAGTCCAGGAGAAAACCCGACTACGTCAAATGTCCATCCGGCACCACACAGTGTAGATGGACCATCGTATTCCTCTTATCCTGAGGAACCTCAGACTGTGCGGGACGGTGCCGAACCATCGTATTCCTCTTATCCTGAGGAACCTCAGACTGTGCGGGATGGTGCCGGACCATCGTATTCCTCTTATCCTGAGGAACCTCAGACTGTGCGGGACGGTGCCGGACCATCGTATTCCTCTAATCCTGAGGAACCTCAGACTGTGCGGGATGGTGCCGGACCATCGTATTCCTCTTATCCCGAGGAACCTCAGACTGTGCGGGACGGTGCCCGACCATTGTATTCCTCTTATCCTGAGGAACCTCAGACTGTGCGGGACGGTGCTGTCTTTCCAACACATAAGAGATTTCCATGTCCTGAGTGCGGAAATTGTTTTTCACAGAAGACCAATCTTTCCAAACATCGGAGATCTCACACGGGTGAGAAGCCTTTTTCCTGTTCTGAGTGCGGGAAATGTTTTTCAGAGAAGTCCAGTCTTTCCACACATCAGAGATCTCACACGGGGGAGAAGCCTTTTTCCTGTTCTGAGTGTGGGAAATGTTTTTTACAGAAGTCCGATCTTTCCACACATCAGAGATCTCACACAGGGGAGAAGCCTTTTTCCTGTTCTGAGTGTGGGAAATGTTTTTCAGGGAAGTCCTATCTTTCCACACATCAGAGATCACACACGGGGGAGTGGCCTTTTTCCTGTTCTGAGTGCGGAAAATGTTTTTTAATGAAGTCCAATCTTTCCAAACATCAGAGAACTCACACAGGGGAGAAACCTTTTTCCTGTTCTAAGTGTGGGAAATGTTTTTCAGAGAAGTCCATTCTTAACAGACATCAGAGATCTCACACCGGGGAGAAGCCGTATTCCTGTCCTGAGTGCGGGAAATGTTTTTCAGTGAAGTTCACTCTTTACAGACATCAGAGATCACACACGGGGGAGAAGCCTTTTTCCTGTTCTGAGTGTGGGAAATGTTTTTCAGTGAAGTCCCATCTTTCCAGACATCAGAGATCTCACATGGGGGAGAAGCCGTATTCCTGTCCTGAGTGTGGGAAATGTTTTTCAGTGAAGTCCCATCTTTCCAGACATCAGAGATCTCACACGGGGGAGAAGCCGTATTCCTGTCCTGAGTGAGGGAAATGTTCCTCACTGAAGTCCTGTCTTCCTGTACATCAGGGGTCCCACACAACCCTTGAGGTGTATTAGTGAGTGCGGGAAATGTCTTGTATGTGAATGTTGCTGGACATGTGGGGAAGAAGCACACCCTGATATACGGGTGAAACTCAAAAAATTTGAATATGGTGCAAAAGTTCATTTATTTCACTAATGCAACTTAAAAGGCGAGACAAATATATGAGAGAGACTCATTACATGCAAAGCAAGAGGGTTCAAGTCGTGATTTGTCATCATTGTGATGATTGTGGCTTCCAGCTCATGAAAACCCCAAATCCACAATCTCAGAAAATTCCAATATTCCATGCAATCAATAAAACACGGATTGTACAGAGAAGGATATCGCACCTCTGAAAAGTAGAAGCTGCGTATTAATTGCGTGAAAATAGTGCAGCGCTGCGTATCTATAAATCTTATAGAAACAAATAATTATACATTCCATAAAACTATTTATGAAAAAAGAAATAAATGATAAAAAAACAGTTCATATGGAGGTTTCCAAAGCTTTCACCGCTGTGAAAAATCCCATTTAAATGGATCCAATATTCAGTGCGCACCCCCACCTGCTAAAATGCATGCTCACCTCAAGGGTGAGTATAAAACTCATAGACAGAGTCTATTAAAAGAGCCTTTATTAAAAGAAGGACAGCACTACAAGTCACAGCAAAATAAAACCCGACAGCTGACGCGTTTCGCACTGAAACTAGTGCTTAGTCATAGCTAGAGTCCCCTAAAAAGTTACACTTACAAGAAATAACAATAAAAACAGCAAGTATCAAATCACCAGCTCATTCACCGCCGGTCTAGACCCACGGCGCTTCGCCTGACATCACAGATAGGGCTTCTCCCTTCTAAGCTCCTGTCGGCCTCTCATTGGCCTTCGTCAGTAGATGGGTGGGTCAAATGAGGTGAAACCTTATATACCTGCCTGTTGCCTAGGCAACCGTTCAGGCATCACCACAGTCTGTGAGGACACGCCCTCTTCCTGTGACTACAGAGCTCACATTCATAGAGCTGGAGAGCGTGTCAACCGGATCTGCAAACCAGCAGGGCGCTCTCACTCGATCACACCGCTGAGCTCCGTGGTAATGTCCCGTTACAATCTAATCTCCACATGAGTGTGCGATGTATCGCCATATACATACAATAAAAAAACAAGTCTAAAATAAAATGAAAAGATGTTCCTATGTGATAAAACCCAAGGGTTTCTAATGTTAAAATAGTGCAGCTTCTGCTGTTTAAAGGCTTTACTTTGCGTTCTGGATGAATGACGAATCGTGAGACAAATTTGTGAATTAACGTGAATAAAAACTGTGTGTTTTAATATACACACTATAAAGGATAATGTAACGGTAGGGCCCGTGGGACCCAGAGGCTCTTGAAGGGTGTGGAGTACTTCTGTTTCAGCCTCACCAATGACTCTTGTGTCTAGGGTCATCCTATGTCCACTAGGGGCATAGGATGACTGAGAACTGATATCTCGGATTACATGAGATGGGACAGTAATGATAATCCACAATATATTCAGAATATCTTGAACTATTACTGGTTGTTGATTCTGAACTCAACAGGTTAATTGAAAGACGTCATCACCTTCAGCTACCTGGCTGTAGTGTACGATAAAAGCTTGCTGTGATTGCATTCTGTTGTCTATTGTGCTAATTAAGTCTGCTACTGTGGTGATGTGGATTGGAGCTTGGTAGACAGTCTGGCTTCTAAAGACCTTTTCATTGTGTGATGCTAATTAACACTGTTTTGTGTGAATTTCTATTGATGATAATGTGTGTTGTGAGTTAGCACAGTCTAAAAGGTCAGATGTCTGACTTGCCAGCTGTAGGTAATTAGAATTGGAGTCAGAATGTCTGACTAAAGGAATGTGTATTGTATAAGCAGGTGTCCATCTTAAAAGATGTGTATTGAGGGGGGCTCGTTAGTACCTATTGTATGATGTTGTGGGTGTAGTTGAGTCATTGTTACTGACTGTATAGAGCCTGATTTTTCCATTAAAGTATCTATCCGTTTGGAACCAGAGAACAGAGCTGTGTGTGTCTTGTAATTCTGGGGGAAATCCAATGGGTCCTGTCTGCCGGATTGTGGAGTGTCGATAAGCTGTCATGGGTTGGTGGAATGGAATATCGTAAACGCTGTTAACCCCTGACCATTACAGATAATAAGTACAGTTACAGTACATTCATAGCTTCAAATAAAAGTGCAATACATGAAAGAAAGTTCTTCGAGAACATGTGCTTTAAAGATGGCCGATGAGCCCTGTGTTTGCTGGAGAAAATTGTCTGTGTGCTTCTGAAGATGGGGGAAGGGTAGAAGAGAGGGAGAAGCTTCCCACCCAAGCTTTTTATAAACTTCAAGATCCTTTCTTTGACTTTCCCGCCGAAAAGTAAACCACTCCTCCTACATCACTCCCCAGAATGGAGGGGATGACGAGGAGAAATATGAGGCTTACCATAGGAAGTGGTCTATTTCCTAATTACTTACAGACACAGGAAATGGGGGAAGGGATTCGTCTGCCTTCGAATGCAACTTTCAAACAGAACATCAGTCATATGAAATACCTTTTTTTTTTTTTAAACATAAGATATTCACAAAATGAATAAATATGTCTTCACAGCTTCTAGAAATTGATAACTGGGTTCAAATGTCACATCAGGAGATTATTAACTCAAAGCCCAACATCCATACCATTTATAGGAATTCATATTCTCAATAATATTTTATAACCAAATCAAATTTTAGATATTAAGAATATAACACTATGTATATCTTTATCTTCGGGGACAAATTCTATCTTTATTAGGACCTCGTTGACCATTCATTAAAAATTATTATAGAAAACATAAATATGTATGAATCAATCACATATATGAAAAATCAATTGTACACCTAAAAATACCACATGTAACGGGAGGGCCCACATGTAACGGGAGGGCCCACATGTAACGGGAGGGCCCGTGGAATCCAGAAGCTCTTGCAAAGTATGAGCCAGGAAATAATGGACATATCTTGGATTGCTTTAACATGGGTCTGTAATCCACAATATATTCCAGGATATCTGTAAGAACTATTTACAGGTTGTTGATTCTGAACTCAACAGGTTAATTCAAAGAGTGACTCATTCAATGTGGCAACACAGGCCGTTAGGTGTTAATGTCGTCTGTTGTCATGTAAATGAATCTAGGATGGCCCTGAAAGAACCTGTCATTGTGTTGTGCTAATTGACCCTGTATTGTGTGGAGTTCTATTGATGATACATGTGTATTGTGAGTTAAACAGACAGTCTAAAGGTCAGATGTCTGACTTATCAGCTGTAGTTAATTAGCTCATGCTAATTAGACCAAGAGCTGGTGCCAGAATGTCTACTAAAAAGATGTGTATTGGGCTCATTGTGTCGTGTTGTGGGTGGAGTTGAGCCATTGTTCATTTTTGGTTACTAACTGTATATAAGAGTCTGATTTTCTCATTAAAGAGTCTATTCGTTTTGAACCTCAAACAGAACTGTCTCTCGTTTCTGGGAGAATCCGTATGGGTCGTGTTTGACGGATTGTGGAGTTTCGATAGCTGTCTTGGGTTCGGAATGGAATATCTTAAACGGCTTTAACTCCTGTCCCATTTGGGGTTCCGTTACACCACATTTGGCCATTAGATGGAGCTAAGTACCATAGAAATGATCTCCATCTAGTGGCCAAATGCAATCATTTCCATATTAAATTAATGGAAACTGTTCGACCAGCACAGAAAATATCCTAATAACATTCATCTTTCCCCCATTCACACAGAAGGAATGTACATGGACTTTCCCCGGGGGAATTGCTCTGCACATATTTTATGAATAGACCCCTAAATGTCAGGAGACGTTTATATAAAGATGGGAAGTATGGAGCAGATAAATGAATAGACCTCCTAGCAATGTTATTACCAGGCTGCAGCTAGGGGAGCTCTAATGTGTGAGCACAGCAGAGTGATCCCATCTAGCTCACATTAACCCTTTCACTGTCAGATGTTTTTGCATTATTTTGGGCCTGAAGATTAGATAAAACCCCCAAACATAAATTATCTGATAGCAGAGGCCCTGGAGAATAAAATGGTGGTGATTGTTAAGGTGTTCCTCGTAATTTAGCTGTTAGTGAACATAATGAATACAAATTTATCCGAAGTTACGAATTACCCGAAATAACAAATGCTGCATCTAAACGAATGGAACGTAATGAATTAATAATAATAACAAAAAAAAATTCTTTGTTTCTGTAATAAAATTGTCTAAATGAGTACGTTTTCTCCTTCACTGATGAGATGGCACTGGTGGGCACTGACAATGGGCACTGATAGGCAACACTGATGGGCACTGAAGGGTATATATGAGTGGCACTGATTGGCATATCCCTGGTGGTCCAGGGTAGCATACCTGGTAGGCATCCTTGGTGGTCCTGGGTGGGGGGCTGCACTGATAAACAATCAGCACAGACCCCCCTGTCGGGAGAGCAGCCGATTGGCTCTCCTCTACTCTCGTCTGTCAGATGCGAGTGAGGAAAAGTCAAAAAACGGCTCTTTCTGTTGACGCTGTGATCAGCCGTGATTGGACACAGCTGATCAAGTGGTAAAGAGCCTTCATTAGAGGCTCTTTATCGAGGTCGGTGTTGCGGCGTGTCAGACTCACACACCACAACAGAGATCACCGGGCTGTGTGCCCCGTATGGCAGGCGATCGCGGCTTATCCAGCTGGACATCATATAATGGGCAGTCAGGATAGCTGAACCACTTCCCGGCTGTCATTTTGCTATAGGCCGGGTGGGAAGTGGTTAAAAGTTAACCCTGAATAATGGGCCTAGAGTGCAGTGGTCAGGAGTATATCATATGCAGGGGTCAGCAGTATATCATATACAGGGGTCAGGAGTATATCATATACAGGGGTCAGGAGTATATCATATACAGGGGTCAGGAGTATATCATATACAGAGGTCAGGAGTATATCATATACAGGGGTCAGCAGTATATCATATACAGGGGTCAGCAGTATATCATATACAGGGGTCAGGAGTATATCATATACAGAGGTCAGGAGTATATCATATACAGGGGTCAGGAGTATATCGTATACAGAGGTCAGGAGTATATCGTATACAGGGGTCAGGAGTATATCATATACAGAGGTCAGGAGTATATCATATACAGAGGTCAGGGTCTTCTACTGACAATAATTAGAGAGAAAAGTCTCTCCTGTACGGTTCTCTCCTTGACATATCGTAGAATGAAGCCGTATTGTTCTTTCAGTGTCATCATCCCGTGTTCTGTCCATTTCCACACCGACACCAACATCTCCTCCACCATCCCGCTGTATTTGTTGTCTCGCCATGTTTCCAATGATGGAGATCCAGAGACTGACCGGAGTCTTCTCCGTGTCACCAGACCACCTCTTCCTCTACTATTGGGGTGCTGGGCCTTTCTATGACTACTCAGGACCCCCAACCTCTTCTATATGTAGCACTACCCCCGAAGGAGCTGCTGGTTTAGATTTGGGCCTGCCGTTACCTTACTGTTCACCACACTCGTCCCAGGGGTCCCTCTTGAAGAGTTATTCACAAATGTCCGCACCAACACTTAATTTCTTTTTCTTCAAGGGTTTTATTAAACAAGGTTCATCAGAGGGGTGGAGGGATAGGGGAGATTCAGGTACCTTGCTTGTGGATCACGGGTACAGTCTTAGATCCAGAGGACAAATCGGTTCCACACTGGATTCAGCAACTACCGGATAGGCCTCTCTCACTGACCTAGCAGCCGGTGGAAAGCTTGTTCAAAGTCTCTGCCACAGACTTGATGAGTGTTGTCGAGTCGTCACACAGTCCTCTGCCACAAGACCATGTAACCACACACACACACACACTCTGCAAAGCTCCAAAGAAAGCACACAGTCCACGGTGCCAGGATCTTTCAGCCAGGCTGGCAGCACAGTGAGGTAAATTGGCCAGGATGCGTCCTCCAATTGAGCCCCCAATTGTTCGGCTTCTTTCCGCAGGCAAGACAGCACAGGACCACCCCTGGACCAGTAGTCCCCAAAAACTCCTGGGCCTACTCTCAGTTGTGGAGCCTCGGGCGAGCAGGCCCCAAGACTGGACCTTGACTCCTGGTGACAGCGACACCCATAGTCAAGTGGAAGATGTGCAACACAGAAACCCACAATTTGCCATAATATTCTGAGCCAACTACAGCTCAGATAACTAAATTTACAAAATAGAGCCTACTCAACAGGAGCAGGGCCCTACATATAAGATTGTGAAGATTTCTATCCTATTTACTAAGAAGCTGAAGAAGATGTCCATGATGTAGATGAGGGTCACATATAGTATGAGCAGCATCACCCTTCACTCTGTCACCAAGACCCAGTCTGGCAATGCCCAGAATGTTACCAATTAGTCTCTGACCAATCTCACGGTTTGGATGGAATTTCTCCTTATATCAGTGGTCAGTGTAGTGGTCCCTTACATTGGTGACCAATGGGAGAAGGACCCTCCTATATGTCATCAATGGGAAGACTGCCCCCCTTACAGATCATTGATGTCAGTTGTTACTGAGAGACAGAAATTGTCCATTGCTCAAGGAACCCCTAGAACCCTTTGGAGGATCCCTGGCTGAGAAAGTCTGGACTAGGCAGTAATATATTTCTCTCCCCCTTGGTGGGAGTGGAGATGACCCATCTATAAGGATATACAATACATACACACACAGCACAAGGCTGTGTTCAGACTATGGTGTCCTTTTATGAAAGTGAGATCAGCGGCGATCACGATTATCACCGCTGATCTCAGGTCATACCAGGGGAGGGGGGGGCAGGGTGGAAATCTCCCCCCGGGCTGGTGACACTATGCACAGCCACCAGCCGCCACTACCAAATGCTGTTTTTGCAGAGCAGGAATATGCCTGCTGGAGCTCTGTTAACACAGGTCACTGCCCCCGCTCACCTCCCACTGTGCAGCCGTGCCTGTGTCAGCTCCGAGGTAGATGGCTGCAGAGCTATGTCTCGTCTCACACATAGCTCAGCCTCAGCGCACACCAGCGCTGACATCCCCTTCTCTCTCTGCAAAGACACGAGGAGAGATAGAGCTCATATGCTCCTCCTTCTTCTGAGTCTGCCCTGCCCAAACTCCCTGGGCATGTGTGGGCACTGGACAGGAAGTTTGAACCCAAAAAAGCATCAAACCTTCATCCTGGTAAGCTCACCCTCTCTAGTCTCTCCTGGCTACCAGTGTATAAAAAAGGGTGCTCTGACTCTGATGTAAGGGGGGCCTCTGTGCAGACTCTGATGTAAGGGGGCCTCTGTGTGGACTCTGATGTAAGGGGGGCCTCTGTGCGGACTCTGATGTAAGGGGGGCCTCTGTGTGGACTCTGATGTAAGGGGGGCCTCTGTGCGGACTCTGATGTAAGGGGGGCCTCTGTATGGACTCTGATGTAAGGGGGGCCTCTGTGCAGACTCTTGTGATCATGAAAAATCTTATACTGTTTTCCTCAATCCATAACTTTTCCACGCTCTATGGGCCACTTGACTGGACTTGCCCCCCAGGCCTAAGGCTGCCAGCCCTCCCCTGGGTCATACACAGTTTATGAAGCTGAGGTAATCAGCGGAGAACATGTTCTCTCCACCGATTATCTCAGCACAGTGAGAATCTGTAACTGACTGTCACAGAAACGGAAAGCAGTTTATGAAGGTGCGATCTCAGCACCTCACTGGCGATCTGTGACAGAATTCTCACTTTCTGATTCACCATCTCAGAGGTGGAGAATCCGAGAGAGAAGCCGAAGCTGGCTGAGTATTGTGGAGGAAGAAGGAAGTCTTTTGTCTTCCATGCTTCACACACAAGCAGCTATACAGTCAGATCCCATCTTCCCCCCAATACACCCCCCAAAATGAGCAGCTTAGGAATTTATAGTGTGTGTATATATATATATATGTGTGTGTGTTTATTTATATATGTGTGTATATATATATATATATATATATATATATTAGTCTACCTGCATTAAAATGTTAAAATGCTATTAAAGTCATTTTTTTTTTTTCTCAATCAAGGAATATTTATTAGAGGATAAACAAGGCATACATTAGACATATTTGTGACAGGTTATTAATTCTGACAAAGCAAATATACATAATAACTGTATATGTCAGCGTACACTAGAACATGGTATGAACTGACAGGGCATTAATCATGCAATTCAAAACTCATATTGAGTAGACATGAATATAAGAAAAAGAGATGTGGAAGGGGGGAGAGGGGTAGGGGAAAGAAGGGGAGGGGATAGAGAGGTGAGGAAAGGGGTGGGGTAGGGATGTGGGGGGGGGGCATTGAGGGGGAAAGTCATCCGGACTTATTGGCATTAATGTTACTCTTTACCCAGAATCTCGTGCAATCAGGTGGTTAAAAGAGGCAATCAATGAATTCGGTACAAACATGTGTAAGGCACAGAATAGGGTCATTAATACAGTGTTTGGTATTCAGCAGAGTAGGTAAACAGGAACCATGGTTGCCATAGATCATTAAAGTTAGAGCTTCTTTCTTGCTTCATGGCTATTAATTCCTCCATTTTGAATATGTATGCAACTCTATCTAGCCAGTCTCTGATCCCAGGGGCTTGGGTCGATTTCCAATGGAGGGGAATGAGGGTTTTGGCTGCGTTCAATAAGTGTCTGGTAAGGTTTTTTTTGTATTTGCTGATTGGGAGATGGTTTATGTGAAGTAGGCATGCGGCAGCATCCAGTGTGATCGTAGTTTCAGTTATGTGTCTTATCCATTTAGTCACATTTTGCCAATAAGTACAAATCCCAGGGCATTCCCACCATATGTGTAAGAAGGATCCTACTTACTACTTACGGAGCTCCTCTACACCGCTGCCATCCTCGCTGCGCGCCAAGCCACGCCCCCCATTTTTATATAATTTTTTATTTATTAGTAAAAAAAAGTGTAACCCCTAAAATATGGTTTCACCCATGGACTGTTCTATTACAGTTATACAGGGTTTATATTTGTATACTTTATTAAAATGTAATGATTATAAATGTATTTTTCATTGATATGTATATGTATGATGTGTATAGCTGCATTACGTATGTGGGATTCCATTCATTTCCTATATACCAGTCACATGTAAATAGGCACATGTATGAGCTTTAAATATTGATAAAAACAATGTTTTTTTAATAATTAGGTTAATGTATATTGTTTGGTGGGAATGTAACTTTATTATGTTATTAATATGTGGTGTATAATGTGTGCTGATCCGTGTTCAACTTTTTCTGTATTTTTCACTTCCTCGTACTGTAATCCCGCTACATCACGCCAGATTACAGTGAGAGAAGCAGTTCTCAGGAGTTTCCAGATGTTTGTAGATCGCTCCTCATCTCAACATGAGAATCGATCTACAAAGCTTCATAAACAGGCACTCAGAGGAGAGCGATCTCCCCTGAGAATGCCTGAGAACTGAATAGCGGTATTTTACCGCACTTTCATAAAAGGACACCTATGAGACGTTGCTCTGGGCTGCAGTTCCTCTGATCTCCACAAGATGGTGATCTCACTTCTACCATAGAGAGAAGAAGTCTCTATGGAAGACAGGAAGTGATGTCAGAGACAGACAGGAAGTTTCGGGTGAGAGGTGAGTCGGGAGGAAGTAGTGAGGAGACATCTTTGGAATCGGCAGCAGAGGAGGTAATAAGATCTTATCTTCTATTTACACCCAGTAACCCCGTCATGTCCGTCCTCTTCCTCCATAGTCACTGTGACGTCTTTTATCTCCAGCAGATGATAATACACACATATATAGTGTGGAGACCTTTATTAACCCCTTCAGGGTCAGAACATTCCCCCACTTACAGGGCCAGAACATTCTCTTCATTTCAGTTTATACTAACAGATTATACGATAATACGGGTTGGGGGTTTTTTTTTTTTTTTAGAGGTGGACTTATGATTAAGAATGAGCTCCGGTGTGTTCGCATTGAACACGTGCAGAGCCCGCCAGGAAGTCGGCACCCGCGCTGCGCTAATCATTTCCCGATGCTCGGCTGCAGAGATCGGGAAATGTCTGCCTGGCTGTGATTAGCGCAGCGCGGGTGCCGACTTCCTGGCGGGCTCCGCACGTGTTCAATGCGAACACGCCGGAGCTCATCCTTACTTATGATGGTTGTTTTTGATTTTATAATCTTTATGGAGGAGGAAATGACTATTCCTGATGTCTGTGAAGGTTCAACACAAGGGATGTGTCTGGATGATGACTTTATCTTTGTAAGTATCAGGTGATGTCACTGTCTATTTCCCTATGTAGGAGTATTTAGAAGGACACAAGGATCTCTACAAGGACGTCATGATGGACAATCAGCCGCCCCTCACATCACCGGGTAAGAGGAGACTTTATTGTAAAGGAGAGAGCAGTACGGAGGCTCCACCTAGATCCCCCATCATCTGATAAACACATAGAAACAATGTATTCAGTCAGTGTGTGTGTTTCCTACAGATGGATCCAGTAATGGGAACCCACCAGAGAGATGTCCCCATCCTCTGTATTCCCGGGATTCCACACAGGAAGGTCACACCATCCCCCGCCATCATCAGGTAGATGAGGAACAATCACTGATAGTATCATTAGGATCTGTACATTATCTGCATTGTTACCATTGATGTCATTTTTATTCTATATTCAGAGTGGAAACCTGAGAGATCCTAAAGTTGAGGTTAAAGAAGAGGTAAAAGAGGAGGATGATGAGGATGGGGTGATGAAGGAAGAACACACCATCCCCCACCATCATCAGGTAGATGAGGAACAATTATTGGTGGTTAGGATTTATACACAAACATGTTTGTTACAATGAATGTTTTATTATATATTCAGAGTGGAAACCTCGGGGATTATAATATTGTTATTAAAGAAGAGTATAAAGAGGAGGATGAGGAGTATGGAGTGATGGAGGAGTTTTCAGAAGGACACAAGGATATGATGGAGCCACCTAATACCAGGAACCCACCAGAGAGATGTCCCCGTCCTCTGTATTCCCGGGATTCCACACAGGAAGGTCACACCATCCCTCACTGTTACAAGGTCAGTGGGACGGAGCATCTAGAACATGGACTGGTGGAGATGATGTGTGGATTTTGTATGTAAGTTTATATCTTACAGATGATATTCTGTCTCATTCTCTTGGTTTAGAGTGGAGATCCAATCGATATAGAATTTGAGGTGAAATCAGAAGAAGAAGAGACATATGTGAGGGATGATCAGCAGTCTATGGAGGAGGATGGAATAACGGGGACATTTATAGAGGAGGACACTCCTACAGAGATCAGCACAGGTGGGTCATTAACACTAAATCCATTCCTCCACCCATACTGCTCACTGATTGGTCCAGAGTGGGGCGGGGACTGGGTGATATCAGCCTGTAATCCCCTGGTCACTTTCTTGAGCTGTTCCCCGTCCTGTATTCCTGTATTTCTCTCGGATAATCTTCCTTCTCTGTGCTGCAGACACAATTTATGTCTCTAGACTGGATTTATGGAGATTCTGGGGTTCAGCTGGCAGCAAAATGTTTATTTTCACCATAGGGTTTGCTTGATCTAGACACCTGGGGTATGTACCTTGGGTCTTCTGCCCCATGCCCGGGTCTAGTGAGATCTCTGACAGAACAATTCTCCCGGGTTACTTGCTCTGTTATTTGCTGGCTGTGCCGGGTGGAGGGATATGTCTGTATAGTCTCAGACCCAAGTCACTGAGTGCAGTCTCAGGAGATGGGAGGCAGCGGTGTGGGATCTCTGCAACTTGTCTCCAGTAATCATTTCATCCACCACTGATTACTGAACTCCAATATCATGAGTTCTGACCCCTACACTATATACTCTATGTTGTACATTACATACTCCTGACCCCTGCGCTATATACTCTATGTTGTACATTACATACTCCTGACCCCTGCACTATATACTCTATGTTGTACATTACATACTCCTGACCCTCGTCCTATAATCCCCTCATCACTGTCACTCCTATAAAAGACAGTTCTCGTTGTTTCCTCACTCTCTGACTAAGGTCCATGAATAAAGAAATGATCTGGTAGGAGATCAGAGGAGCCATTTACTAGTTACCTTGAGGGGGGAATGGTAAGATCCTCAGAGACAAAGCTGCCTGATGTGGGCGGAGTGCTGGTTTAGGGGAACCAATCAGCTCCTGTCTAGTAATAATCTTTGTATTTCTATTTTAGTAGATGGACGGGAGATGAGGAAAACCTCGGAGGATTGTCTCACTTTGTCTCCAGACTGTAAAGTAGAAGATGAGGACATCACACAGTATAGTCCAGGAGAAAACCCGACTATCTCAAATGTCCATCCGGCACCACACAGTGTAGATGGACCATCGTATTCCTCTTATCCTGAGGAACCTCAGACTGTGCGGGACGGTGCCGGACCATCGTATTCCTCTTATCCTGAGGAACCTCAGACTGTGCGGGACGGTGCCGGATCATCGTATTCCTGTTATCCTGAGGAACCTCAGACTGTGTGGGACGGTGCCGGACCATCGTATTCCTCTTATCCTGAGGAACCTCAGACTGTGCGGGACGGTGCCGGACCATCGTATTCCTCTTATCCTGAGGAACCTCAGACTGTGCGGGACGGTGCCGGACCATCGTATTCCTCTTATCCTGAGGAACCTCAGACTGTGCGGGACGGTGCCGGACCATCGTATTCCTCTTATCCTGAGGAACCTCAGACTGTGCGGGACGGTGCCGTCCTTCCAACAGATAAGAAGTTTTTCTGTGCTGAGTGCGGGAAGTGTTTCGGCTTCAAAAGCAGTCTTTATAAGCATAAAAAATCTCACACAGGTGAGAAGCCTTTTTCCTGTTCTGAGTGCGGGAAATGTTTTTCATTGAAGTACAAGCTTTCCAGACACCAGAGATCACACACGGGGGAGAAGCCTTTTTCCTGTTCTGAGTGCGGGAAATGTTTTTTACGGAAATCTTATCTTTCCACACATAAGAGATTACACACAGGGGAAAAGCCGTATTCCTGTCCTGAGTGTGGGAAATGTTTTTCAGATAAGTCCTATCTTTCCACACATCAGAGATCACACACGGGGGAGAAGCCGTATTCCTGTCCTGAGTGCGGGAAATGTTTTTCACAGAAGTCCGATCTTTCCAAACATCAGAGATCTCACACGGGGGAGAAGCCTTTTTCCTGTTCTGAGTGCGGGAAATGTTTTTCAGAGAAGTCTAGTCTTTCCATACATCAGAGAGCACACACAGGGGAGAAGCCTTTTTCCTGTTCTGAATGCGGGAAATGCTTTTCAGAGAAGTCCAGTCTTTCCACACATCAGAGAGCACACACAGGGGAGAAGCCTTTTTCCTGTTCTGAGTGCGGGAAATGCTTTTCACTGAAGTCCAGTCTTTCCACACATCAGAGAGCACACACGGGGGAGAAGCCTTTTTCCTGTTCTGAGTGTGGGAAATGTTTTTCAGATAAGTCCTATCTTTCCAAACATCAGAGAGCACACACGGGGGAGAAGCCTTTTTCCTGTTCTGAGTGCGGGAAATGTTTTTTAGATAAGTCCAGTCTTTCCAAACATCAGAGATCTCACACGGGGGAGAAGCCTTTTTCCTGTTCTGATTGCGGGAAATCTTTTTCAGATCAGTCCTATCTTTCCAAACATCAGAGATTACACACGGGGGAGAAGCCTTTTTCCTGTTTTGAGTGCGGGAAATGTTTTTCACAGAAGTCCAATCTTTCCACACATCAGAGATCTCACACGGGGGCAGTGGCGGTCCGTCCATAGGGGACGCCCGGGGCTCCTGTAGGCACAAAAAAAATAATGTTTTTTTTAAATTGCCCCTTTAAGAAAAAAAATAATGTCCTTTAACAAAGTCAACTTAGGTGCCGGACACCAGTGCCCTAGTAAGCGAGATTGCGGGCTTTTTACCCGCCTTGCGGCGCATTGCAAAGCTCCGATTAGCTTCCTGTGCGTCCCTGGATCCACTATGGGCGCTGGGAGCATTGCTATAGCTGTTACTTCCGGGTTTCATCTTACAGAGGAAAAGCTGAAGTGACGTCACGTCGGCAGCTCTCTTCTTTGCACGGCCCGAGCGGAGCTGCGAAGAAGGTAAGAGAAGAGCTGGCCACCACCATGCCTCGTGTACTATGCAGTATGCAGATATCTGGATCCAAATCATCCGAGAACACTGCGTGGAGCGAGGAAATCCCCAGCTACTGTATAACACCAGTGGGGGGAGGAACCAAGATCTTTCTGCCGGGTTCCCGGGGACACAGTTTGCAGTGCACTGAGGTGCTGTGTTATGGGAAGAGAATAAAGATGGATGACCAAGGCTGCCCGAGGTGTAAGACCACTAAATATCGCAACCCCTCCCTAAAAACTGATGGTGGATATGTGCGGACATACTCTATAGGTTGTGTGCACAGGGGTCCCTGACATCCATGCTGTGCTGTGTACACCGGGCCCCTGACATCCATTCTGCACTGTGTACACTGGGGGACCCCTGTCATTCTGCACTGTGTACAAGGGGGGGGGGGACCCCTGGCATTCTGCACTGTGTACACGGGGGGGCCCTGGCATTTAAAAAAAAAATATGTTTTAAAGGTGAACTTATTCTTTACTCACGTACTGTCGCTGTAACTATTTGTCATTATTTTGACGCTAAATACCATTGTTATGGCAGCAGCTATCTTTTTTCGTTTGTTTGCGCCCCCCAAAAATTTTGAGCACCAGCCGCCACTGCATGGGGGAGAAGCCGTATTCCTGTCCTGAGTGAGGGAAATGTTCCTCACTGAAGTCCTGTCTTCCTGTACATCAGGGGTCCCACACAACCCTCGAGGTGTATTAGTGAGTGCGGGAAATGTCCTGTATGTGAATGTTGCTGGACATGTGGGGAAGAAGCACACCCTGATATACACCTCAGATATACTCCATGGCTGATCTTCATCATGTAAGAAACACTTCATAAGGAGATCAGAGATCACCAAAGACATGGATGAAGTGTTGTACCGTGTTGGCCATTGATAGCAGGAGAAAAATAAAAATGGAGTCATTCCCTCTCATTGGCTGAGTACATTTTGTGGTGGAAGATTTCACAGACATTTAGGGATCTATTATAAAACAAATTGTAGAATGAATGTGACACGCGTTCCTCCAATCATGACAAATATTGGATCATCGGCTCCATCTAGTGGCAAAAATCTGCCCCTGTGGTTTTAATACCGACCATTGACCTAAAACAGAAAATACCACATTTGGCCATTAGATGGCGCTAAGTACCATAGAAATTATCTCCATCTAGTGGCCAAATGCAATCATTTCCATTGTAAATTAATGGAAACCGTTCGACCAGCACAGCAAATATCCTAATAACATTCATCTTTCCCCCATTCACACAGAAGGAATGTACATGGACTTTCCTCGGGGGAATTGCTATGCACATATTTTATGAATAGACCCCTAAATGTCAGGAGACGTTTATATAAAGATGGGAAGTATGGAGCAGATAAATGAATAGACCTCCTAGCAATGTTATTACCAGGCTGCAGCTAGGAGGAGCTCTAATCTGTGAGCACATCTAGCTCACATTAACCCTTTCACTGTCAGATGTTTTTGCACATTTTGGGTCTGAAGATTAGATAAAACCCCCAAATATATATTATCTGATAGCAGAGGCCCTGGAGAATAAAATGGTGGTGATTGTTAAGGTGTTCCTCGTACACAGATTTCCCCTTAATATCCGGGTTTATTTTCTCCTTTTCCCCCATTTTCTATGGTGTGATCTTTTCTACAATACTTTGTTATAATAATGTAACACGTTGTGTATTGTATTGTACGACTCCGCCTCCACATTCCAGACAAGTCATTTTCCTGACCAATCACATTTCTACCTTTTTACTATTTCCTGATTCTATGACTGTAATCTGTTTAAAAGTAAAAATTATAATAAAAAAATGTATTGAAGAGAAAAAAAAGTTGTGTGTGTCGGTGGAATGAGAAGAATTGCTGGTGGTGTTGTCACCTGTCACAGCCGTCACACCTGGTTTCCCGGCCAATGCACCAGAGAAATGTTGCAGCAAAACGGCTCTTTGAGTTCTGGGAAACCAGGAATGGACTCCGGACACGGACTCCAGGAAAACAAACCTTTTATTTCACCAGGGAAAGGAGCAACTCACGCCAGGATGCCAAGTCGCCTCTTCTAGGCGTTTACAACATATAGATTTCCTCTTGTATAGACATTCCTTGGAACTTCGTAAAACATCTAAAAGCTTGTTAGCGAGTGACATCTGCGGCTTCTCAGTTATCTGTCTAATTTATCATCTACTAAGCTGTAGACATGTGCACTGACCAAACATTTCTTTGTTTTCCTTTCATTTGTTTCTTCGTTTTTCGGGTCATTAGTTATGATCGACATTCATTCATTTGAATAACTTTGAAAATCCGGAAATTCAAAATTCAAAAATCCGAAATAATAACAAATTATCGGTATCGGGATTTTCTCATCAAATTTAGCTGTTAAGGAACGTAATGAATACAAATTTTTCCTAAGTTACGAATTATCCGAAATGACGAATGCCGCATCTAAACGAATGGAACGTAATGAATTAATAATAATAACAAAACATTGTTCTTTGTTTCTGTTATAAAATTTTGTAAAGGAGTAAGTTTTCTCCTTCACTGATGGGCACTGATGAGGCGGCACCAATGAGATGGCACTGGTGGGCACTGACAAGTGGCACTGAAAGGCTGCACTGATGGGTATGAGTGGCACTGATAGGCATCACTGATGGCACTGGCAGGCATTGCTAATGGGCACTGATTGGCATATCCCTGGTGGTCCAGGGTAGCATACCTGATGGGCATCATTTGTAGGCATCCCTGTGGTCCTGGGTGGGGGGCTGCATTGATAAACAATCAGCACAGACCCCCCTGTCAGGAGAGCAGCCGATCGGCTCTCCTCTACTCTCGTCTGTCAGATGCGAGTGAGGAAAAGTCGATAAATGTCTCTTCCTGTTTACGCTGTGATTGGACACAGCTCATCATGTGGTAAAGGGCCTTCATCAGAGGCTCTTTATCGAGATCGGTGTTGCAGTGTGTCAGATTGACACGACACAACAGAGATCGCTGGGCTGTGTGCACCGCAGGGCACGTGTTTGCGGCTTATCCTGCTGGACATCATATAATGGGCAGTCAGGATAACTGAACCACTTTCCGGCTGTCATTTTGCTATAGGCCGGGTAGGAAGTGGTTAAAAGCCTTCGTAGGTCATCAGGTTAACGGTAACTCTGAATAATGGGTCTAGAGTGCAGTGGTCAAGAGTATATCATATACAGAGGTCAGGAGTATATCATATACAGAGGTCGGGAGTATATCATATACAGGGGTCAGGAGTATATCATATACCGAGGTCAGGAGTATATCGTATACAGGGGTCAGGAGTATATCGTATACAGAGGTCAGGAGTATATCATATACAGAGGTCAGGAGTATATCATATCATATACAGAGGTCAGGAGTATAGCATATACAGTGATTAGGAGTATATTATATACAGAGGTCAGGAGTATATCATATACAGGGGTCAGGAGTATATCATATACAGGGGTCAGGAGTACATCATATACAGAGGTCAGGAGTATATCATATACAGTGGTCAGGAGTATATCATATACCGAGGTCAGGAGTATATCGTATACAGGGGTCAGGAGTATATCATATACAGGGGTCAGGAGTATATCATATACAGGGGTCAGGAGTATATCATATACAGTGGTCAGGAGTATATCATATACAGGGGTCAGGAGTATATCATATACAGAGGTCAGGAGTATATCATATACAGAGGTCAGGGTCTTCTACTGACATTAATTAGAGAGAAAAGTCTCTCCTGTACGGTTCTCTCCTTGACATATCGTAGAATGAAGCCGTATTGTTCTTTCAGTGTCATCATCCCGTGTTCTGTCCATTTCCACACCGACACCAACATCTCCTCCACCATCCCGCTGTATTTGTTGTCTCACCATGGGGCTGATTTACTATTGTCTGTGCGCTGCGCTGGTTCATGCCTTAATTAGTACTGAAGCCTTAATTAGGCGCATGAACCAGCGTAGCAGCCGGCGCATTGCAAGTAATATGTAAAGCCGCGCCGAACTCCCTATAGAAGTCTATGGGAGAAATCAAAAGTGTTCATATTAAAGGCTAATCTGCAAGTTTTGTCCTAAAAAGTGTTTGGGGACCTCAGTCCTGCCCCAGGGGACATGTATCAATGCTTTTTTTATTTTTTAAAAAGGACGTTTTTTTGGGAGCAGTGAAATTAATAATTCTTAAAGTGAAACAATAAAAGTGAAATATTCCTTTAAATTTCGTACCTAGGGTGGGGTGTAATGTCAGCATGTGAAATAGCGCAATTTTCCCGCACTTAGAACTGTCCCTGCACAAAATGACATTCTGAAGGAAAAAAAGTCATTTAAAATTCACACGCGGCTATAATGAATTGTCGGCTCTGACAATTCTGACAGGATTAATTCATAAAACCAAAAAAAAAAATGTATGGGGGTCCCCCCAAATTAAATTACAAGGCCATTCAGGTCTGGAATGGATATTAAGGGGAACCCCGCCGTAACAAAAAAAAAAAAGACGTGCGGTTCCCCGCAAATATCCTATACCAGGCCCTTCAGGTCTGGTGTGGATTTTAAGGGGAACTCCACCCCAAATTAAAAAAAAATGGCGTGGAGTCCCCCTAAAAATCCACACCAGACCCTTATCCGAGCACGTTAACCTGGCCGGCCGCAGAAAAGAGGGGGGGACAGAGTGTGGCCCCCCCCTCTCCTGAACCGCACCAGGCCACATGCCCTCAACATGGGGAGGATGTCCCCATGTTGATGGGGACAAGGGCCTCATCCCCACAACCCTTGCCCGGTGGTTGTGGGGGTCTGCGGGCGGGGGGCTTATCAGAATCTGGAAGACCCCTTTAACAAAGGGGACCCCCAGATCCTGGCCCCCCCTATGTGAAATGGTAATGGGGTACACTGTACCTCTACCATTTCATCCCCAAAAAAATGCAAAAGTGTTAAAAATGACAGTAGCCGGTTTTTGACAAATCTTTTAATAAAATCTTCTTTTCTTCTTTCCTTCGGGTTTCTTCCGCTGCTTCTTTCTTGTGTCTTCTCGTCCACATCTTGCCCGACGTCTTCTTCTATCTTCTCCGTCCGGCGGCCTTCTCGTCCACATCTTGCCCGGTGTCTTCTTCTCGGTCCGCCAGCCTTCTCGTCCACATCTTCTTTTTCTTCCCCGGACGCAGCGCTTGAATTTGAATTGCCCGCAGTGTGCCGCTCCTGGGACCCGCCCCCCTCTGACGCCACAAGTAAACTCCTTAGAAAGTCATGTGCGTCAGAGGGGGGCGGGGTCACAGACCGGCACACGGCGGGGGAATTCAATTTCAAGCGCGCCGTCCGGAGAAGAAGCCGCCACACTATGCGCACGAGCTTCCAATTGAAGTTCCCGCCGTGTGACGCTCTGTGACCCCGCCCCCCTCTGACGCACATATGCCACACGCGGACTTTCATATGAGTTTACCTGAGGCGTCAGAGGGGGGCGGGTCCCAGGAGCGGGAACACGGCGGGATCTTCAATTTCAAGCGCAGCGCCCAGAAGATCAAGAAGATGCGAGACGAGAAGGTCGACGGACAGAGAAGAAGATGGGAGACGTCGGGCAAGATGTGGACGAGAAGACCCAAGAAAGAAGCAGAGGAAGAAACCCGAAGGAAAGAAGAAGAAGGAACCGCGGAAAGAAGATTTTATTAAAAGATTTGTCAAAAACCGGCTACTGTCATTTTTCACACTTTTGTCACTTTTTTTTGGGTGAAATGGTAGAGGTACAATGTACCCCATTACCATTTCACATAGGGGGGGCCGGGATCTGGGGGTCCCCTTTGTTAAAGGGGTCTTCCAGATTCTTATAAGCCCCCCGCCCGCAGACCCCCACAACCACCGGGCAAGGGTTGTGGGGATGAGGCCCTTGTCCCCATCAACATGGGGACATCCTCCCCATGTTGAGGGCATGTGGCCTGGTACGGTTCAGGAGAGGGGGGGGGGCCGCACTCTGTCCCCCCCTCTTTTCTGCGGCCGGCCAGGTTAACGTGCTCGGATAAGGGTCTGGTGTGGATTTTTAGGGGGACTCCACGCCATTTTTTGTTTTTATTTGGGGTGGAGTTCCCCTTAAAATCCACACCAGACCTGAAGGGCCTGGTATGGATATTTGGGGGGACCCCACGCCATTTTTTTTTTTTTTTTATGGCGGGGTTCCCCTTAATATCCATTCCAGACCTGAAGGGCCTGGTAATTTAATTTGGGGGGACCCCCATACATTTTTTTAGTTTTAATGAGCAATGACTGTATTCTTTATAGCCATGAGTACTTTTAAATTACTTTTTTTTTCACTTCAGAAATGACATCTTGTACAGGGACAGTTCTAAGCACGGGAAACATGCGTGTACCCCCCCTCCCCCCTGTATGAAATTTAAAGGAATATTTCACTTTTATTATTTCACTTTAACCACTTCCATACCGCGCCTATTCTGGCACTTCTCTCCTTCATGTAAAAATTATATTTTGTTCCTGGGAAATTACTCAGGACCCCCAAACATTATATATAATTTTTTAGCAGACACCCTAGGGAATAAAGTAGCGGTCATTTTTTATTTGATTTCCAACGGCATTTGCGCAATAATTTTTCTAACGCCTTTTTTTTTTTGGCCCAAAAAAAAAAAATGGATCATGAATTAAAAAATAACAAAACAGTAAAGTTAGCCCAATTTTTATGGATAATGTTAAAGATGATGTTACACCGAGTAAATAGATACCAACTTGTCACGCTTTAATATTGCACAAACTCATGGAATGGCGCCAAACTTCGGGACATAAAAATATCCATAGGCGATGCTTGATTTTTTTTTACAGGTGACCAGTTCAGAGTTACAGAGGAGGTCTAGGGCTAGAATTATTGCTCTCGCTCTAATGCATGTGTCAATACCTCACATGTGTGGTTTGAATGGTGTTTACATATGTGGGCAGGACTTACATGCATATTCGCTTCTGAGTGCAAGCTACTAGGGACAGGGAGGTTTATTTATTTATTTTTAGAAATAAATCGAAAATACCTCATGGAGTGGGATTGTATAGGCAACGAATAATAAAAATTTCAAAAATATATATGAAAAAATAACAATTTATTACAAAAATAAATACAACATGTACAAAATTATTAAATATCTCGAGAGTTATATGAATACACATAATACAAAACAAAACATAGATGATGCAGATACTGTCCGGCATACGGTACCATCACCATAGGGGAGGTAAAGTTGTAGCTGAAAAGCCGACGCGTTTCGAATGCTACGCATTCTTCATCATGGCATAAAACAAGTATTGCATCTAGAGTAGAGCAAAAAATATTAAATACATTCACATTGAATCATTGTATTCTCTTCATTGAAGTGCAAAAGCACATATACATCCTCCTCATCAAGTAAGGAAAAGGCACAAATAACAATGAAGAGGACTCACCTATTGCCTAAAAAGCTCCACGCTCAGGAGTGTGGGGCAGGAGGCCCCCCGGTATTCTGGGACGCCGATGTCTCCTATGGCAGGTTGCACCATATAAAACAAATCCCCATTTGAATATCACTCATAGAGTGGATAGAACCAATTGGTTCAATTTGGGTGGTGTTTTGCAGTCCTATATAAAGGAGATATATCAAAAGCTTGTGTCAAAAATAACCCAGCGTTTGAGCATCAATTAATTGGTTGGAAATTGTATTCCAAACCATTCATGGAAAACTCACCACCAGTAGTTTGAAGTCTTTGTATCCAAAAAGGGGGCCGGGTGCAGGTAAATCCTGAAAAAGATTTTGGTTTCCCCAGACAGATTCCCCTTGGAGAGGAAAGACAGCTCCTTGTTCTCCTGAATGTGGAGAGGGAATGACACCACCCAACCCTCTTGGCCCTCCTTAAGTACCTACCTTAACTCTGTTCAGGTGCTGTAATCCTCCCCCTCATCACCCATCGATTTGAGCTTGTTATTTTTAAGAAGCCGTGTGTGGCTCCTTATTGTTTTCAAACAGACCGCCGCTATTGCAAGGCGCATTACAGTGCCGTCATTGAGTGTATACAAGTCGGTGTCACTTCCGGAACCGGAAGTATCGCCGCGGCCATTTTAGTAATGGGATTCGATCGCCATTCGATTGCCACTCGATTCACCGTCGTGAATTGCCATTCGATTGCCATTCGATTGCCACTCGATTCGCCACCGTTGCCATTTTATTAGTTGGTTAAGTCAGAGATGTCTGAAAACCTCTCAACCGGATCCGGAAATTCCCCGGCGGCCATTTTGGAACAGGGCATAGACGTGAATTGCACGTCTGATAAATGTCTTAATGGAAAGTAGCAACCTGATTGCAAAAGTACAACCATAAGGGGCGATAGTAGGAGGGTAAAAGCATTCAAGTATGACCTTGATCACAGTTTGAAAAAATCATCACAAGGGCAGAGTCAGCCCAGGTTTGTGTATGTTATGGCAAGGCACTGTTCTCCTGTAGTTCTTGGATGAACCACTGGGAGACATTTTTAGGAGAAAAAAGCCACAGCTGCCTTCTATATCTACCCAAGGGGATATGACTATCCCCCTTAAGGTAAATTTTATGACATTTGGGTGCAAAGCCCAAAGTCTCCACTGGCAGCTGATGAGTCAAACAAATTAGGGAAAAAATGGAAACAACCTGCAGATTAGCCACAGAGACACCGATGTCCCATTGACCGGGGTGGTTGGCCCGTGTCCCACACCTCCGAGCTATAGAACCAAGAGAGCAAAATTAGGTTAAATGAAAAAACAAAATATCAATATCCACATTATGACATCGAATCCCTTCAAATCAATCCGCATGAATACGGTGGAAGGGAAAAGTTGAGTCAAACAACATATCAATTATAATTACAAAAAAATGCATACAATAATAAGAATAAGCGAAAAACAAAAAACCCTCCATATTTCTAAGTGTCATATATGTATTGGGCCCTAACCTGAAAATGTCTACTATCTTCACAGTGAAGGGGAAAGGAGGGAGGTTTGGAAATTGTGAGGAAAAATCAACCAGGGAATCAAAAACGGGGACGAAATTCTTCATCCCCGATTAAGATCCTAGTCTGTTTTACCAGAAGAATAACCCTCCAAAAAAGGCCTAAAACTCTCACTTTCATTGAGGCCGGGAGGTGTAATGGCCTTTAGATATCTAATCCAACGCATTTCGCGCTGCAACGCCCTCCTTTCCCCTTCACTGTGAAGATAGTAGACATTTTCAGGTTAGGGCCCAATACATATATGACACTTAGAAATATGGAGGGTTTTTTGTTTTTCGCTTATTCTTATTATTGTATGCATTTTTTTGTAATTATAATTGATATGTTGTTTGACTCAACTTTTCCCTTCCACCGTATTCATGCGGATTGATTTGAAGGGATTCGATGTCATAATGTGGATATTGATATTTTGTTTTTTCATTTAACCTAATTTTGCTCTCTTGGTTCTATAGCTCGGAGGTGTGGGACACGGGCCAACCACCCCGGTCAATGGGACATCGGTGTCTCTGTGGCTAATCTGCAGGTTGTTTCCATTTTTTCCCTAATTTGTTTGACTCATCAGCTGCCAGGGGAGACTTTGGGCTTTGCACCCAAATGTCATAAAATTTACCTTAAGGGGGATAGTCATATCCCCTTGGGTAGATATAGAAGGCAGCTGTGGCTTTTTTCTCCTAAAAATGTCTCCCAGTGGTTCATCCAAGAACTACAGGAGAACAGTGCCCTACCATAACATACACAAACCTGGGCTGACTCTGCCCTTGTGATGATTTTTTCAAACTGTGATCAAGGTCATACTTGAATGCTTTTACCCTCCTACTATCGCCCCTTATGGTTGTACTTTTGCAATCAGGTTGCTACTTTCCATTAAGACATTTATCAGACGTGCAATTCACGTCTATGCCCTGTTCCAAAATGGCCGCCGGGGAATTTCCGGATCCGGTTGAGAGGTTTTCAGACATCTCTGACTTAACCAACTAATAAAATGGCAACGGTGGCGAATCGAGTGGCAATCGAATGGCAATCGAATGGCAATTCACGACGGTGAATCGAGTGGCAATCGAATGGCAATCGAATGGCAATTCACGACGGTGAATCGAGTGGCAATCGAATGGCAATCGAATCCCATTACTAAAATGGCCGCGGCGATACTTCCGGTTCCGGAAGTGACGCCGACTTGTATACACTCAATGACGGCGCTGTAATGCGCCTTGCAATAGCGGCGGTCTATTTGAAAACAATAAGGAGCCACACACGGCTTCTTAAAAATAACAAGCTCAAATCGATGGGTGATGAGGGGGAGGATTACAGCACCTGAACAGAGTTAAGGTAGGTACTTAAGGAGGGCCAAGAGGGTTGGGTGGTGTCATTCCCTCTCCACATTCAGGAGAACAAGGAGCTGTCTTTCCTCTCCAAGGGGAATCTGTCTGGGGAAACCAAAATCTTTTTCAGGATTTACCTGCACCCGGCCCCCTTTTTGGATACAAAGACTTCAAACTACTGGTGGTGAGTTTTCCATGAATGGTTTGGAATACAATTTCCAACCAATTAATTGATGCTCAAACGCTGGGTTATTTTTGACACAAGCTTTTGATATATCTCCTTTATATAGGACTGCAAAACACCACCCAAATTGAACCAATTGGTTCTATCCACTCTATGAGTGATATTCAAATGGGGATTTGTTTTATATGGTGCAACCTGCCATAGGAGACATCGGCGTCCCAGAATACCGGGGGGCCTCCTGCCCCACACTCCTGAGCGTGGAGCTTTTTAGGCAATAGGTGAGTCCTCTTCATTGTTATTTGTGCCTTTTCCTTACTTGATGAGGAGGATGTATATGTGCTTTTGCACTTCAATGAAGAGAATACAATGATTCAATGTGAATGTATTTAATATTTTTTGCTCTACTCTAGATGCAATACTTGTTTTATGCCATGATGAAGAATGCGTAGCATTCGAAACGCGTCGGCTTTTCAGCTACAACTTTACCTCCCCTATGGTGATGGTACCGTATGCCGGACAGTATTTGCATCATCTATGTTTTGTTTTGTATTATGTGTATTCATATAACTCTCGAGATATTTAATAATTTTGTACATGTTGTATTTATTTTTGTAATAAATTGTTATTTTTTCATATATATTTTTGAAATTTTTATTATTCGTTGCCTATACAATCCCACTCCATGAGGTATTTTCGATTTATTTCTAGTACTATGGGATGATGGCAACTACATGCTATCATATGTGAGTTGGTTCTTTTTTCCTATTTATTTATTTTTTACCTAATATTTTTATTTTTGCACTTTTCTGTCCCTTTTTTTAATTTTGGATCACTTTTAGTCCTATTACAAGGAATGTAAACATCCCTTGTAATAGGACTAGTGTGTGACAGGTCCTCTTTATGGAGAGAGGCGGGGTCAATAAGGATGGAAAGCATGGTATTGGAAAAAAAAAAAAGATCTCATGCTTTCAGCTGCAATCATGTTCGTTCAGCACAGTGGTGTAGTATATAGCACTTTGACCTAGCAGCAAAAGGGTCGCTGGTTCGAATCCCGCCCGTGACACCATCTGCATGGAGTTTGCATGTTCTCCCTGTGCCTGCGTGGGTTTCCTCCCACAATATAAAAACACGCTGTAAATCGGATCCGGTCTAAATAAGCCCTAATATGCAGTAGTATATTTAGGTTTTGTGCTGCCCTAGGCCTGACTACATTTCTGCACCTCCTAATAGAAAAATGACCCACCCCTTCCTGTCAAAGCCACACCCTGTTTTTGTATGACCCGCCCAGGAATTTTCAGGGCACACACACACACACACACTAGTTCTGGGGGGGGAGGGGGTTACTGGACTCCCTTAATTTGCTCAGTTTTTCTCTCACTTCCTGTTTGGCTATGGGGCAGGAAGTGAAGGCAAATCTCCCCAATTGGACACAGATAATACAAAATAAACTGACAGGGCCTATAACCCTCCCTCACTCTATCCAAAATTAAAGAAAATAAAAAGTGTTGATTATAGTTCTAGTCAGGGGCGGACTGACCATTGAGTCACTCGGGCACTGCCCAAGGGCCACATGCCACTAGGGGGCCCCCATCAGGGTTGCCAGGCTCAGTAAAACCAGGGACAGTATGTAAAAATCTTTTATTTTTTAGATCTGTCCCTGATATGTCCGAAAATGACATGCTTTTAATGTGAATATCCCAAGATTTTAGCTGCCCGCCTCTGCACTACCTCCTGGCGTGGTGGCCATCTGTAAGCCAGAGGGGCCCCATAATCTTCTATTGCCCGGGGGCCCCATGAGTTGTCAGTCCGCCCCTGGTTCTAGTTTAAGCACAAATTTCATAGAGTTTTATTGAGAGGCCTAAGAAAATATAACCATGCCAATAGGCCAGGATAGAGCGTTGCTAATATGTAGGAATGTGTGTGTTAGAGCACCCCACCAAATGTTAACTAAAAAATTATTAATTTGCAAATAAGTATTATCTGCTCATTTTTTTGGGGATGTCTGCACCCCTGAATGTGACAACATTTGTGAGGTGTCTTCACCCGTTCTAATTCATTCACTTCCTGTCACATAGCCAAACAGGAAGTGAGGGTAAAACCTTACTAATATTTTCTTGGGGACACAGAGATCAATCTAAATAGTTTCCCATTATGTAAATTGCACTCTAGCATTTTGCTGTGTACACCCCAAATTATTAGGGATCTTGGACTTTGGGGTCCATTTACTAAAGGCAAATCCACTTTGCACTACAAGTGGACAAGCAAGGAAGAAAACAAAACAACTTTGCTTCTACAGGATTGGATGTTAAAACCATCAGTGCTTCCTCTCTGATTTTCAGCAACTATGCTTGTACTGCAGAGTGGCTTTGCCTTTACTAAACCCCAAACTAAATAATCATTTGGGTGTACACAGCAGTGCTGGAGTGCAATTTTCTTAATGGGGACACTTGTTAGATTGACCTATGTCCCCAAGAAAAGACACTGGTAGGGTTTTAACCTCACTTCCTGTTCAGCTGTGTGACAGGAAGTGAAGCCAATTTTAAAGGATCACTAAACAAAACATTTTTTTGGGCTAAATAGCTTCCTTTACCTTATAGCAGTCTTGATTTCATGTCCTCATTGTCCGTTTTTGCTTTGAAGCAGCTGTAATCCTTTGCTGAAATCCTCACTTCCTGGTTTTTCTGGCTCCATAGTAAATTTCTCATGGGAGCTTCTCACTGTGGTCTAAGCTGTGTGTCTAAAACTCCTCAGAACCAATCAGATTCATTTTAAAAACAAAACACTGCCCTGGATTTGTTTGTTTTTGTTCTGTGTGTCTCTTTACTTCACATAAACATGAAATCAGTTTAAAACCGAAAGTGAAACTAAATGCCCATTATATGATAGAATTTAATCTATTTTTCATCATTTTTAAAAGGAATCAGTTGACTTTTATGTCTCTATACCCTGTAAACAGTCATTTCAGCAAACATTTTTTTTCCTTTAGTGACCCCTTAAGAAAAGGGACACAAAGCTCAACCCAAAAAAAACACAAGCAGGGGTTCTAACACTCACTTGGCTTCCCTCAAACACCCGCAATTCGAATAGGATTGCCTTGCGCTAGATTTAAGCACAGTGCTGTAAATCAGCACTTCAAGCCTGTCCGCCAATACCCCCCCCCCCCCTCCAACAGGCCATGTTTGCAGGTTTTCCTTCATCTTGCACATGTGCTTTAAAAGACAGTCTGGACAGCAATTCTTGATAAGATAAATCCACAAAACATGTCCTGTCGGGGGTACTTGAGGACCACTGCAGTAAAAAGGAAATACTTACCGCTCTGTCTTTTTCATTTCCTGGTGACTAAACATGACAGCAAACATTTCATGCGTACACACCAGGAAAGGAGCTTACAGACAAAAATCACACCTGATTGTTTAGGCCAAAACTATTGCAGCTACAGCTGTCAATGTGTAGCATGAAAAAGTAACAAAAAACAAAACAAACTTCAAAATTTGAAAGTAATTTTATTGGTCAACAAAACAAGGAAAGCAAAAAAAAAATTAAACATAAAAACACAAACAAACATAAGTATAAAAACTAAAAATATACATTTGAGACAGTAAACAGCATATGGTTTATGCTTTGGAAATAGCAGGATAGACCCACAGACAGGATTGAAACATTAGTCAAAACATCTTGAGAAAACGTTAGCAAAATAAGGCACCATAGACAAATAAATCAAAGTGAACATCATTAAAAAAAAACATTGCCAAAAAAAAACCTTGCTCAAAAACATATCTGTTTAGCAAAGACATTCTTGCCAGCCATCCCCACACACAACCTGCCCTTTCTCAGGGCAGCTGACAACTGCTATAAACACGCTTTATATAACGTGTGCTGATCAAGCAATTGAAAACACATGAAGAAAGTTCAGTCTCCTCATTGGGTGCATGCTCAGAGACATCCAAGTGATTTTCACCCACAAAAAGCAACTTCAAAATTTCTAAGTGCCTGAGCATGCTCAGTTCAGCAGACATGCAGAAACATAAGCAAAGCTGCAATCGCGGCTGAAAGGATGAGATCTGTTTTTTTTCCCCCCTGAACTCATACTTTCCAGCCTGAAGGGGAGGTCTTATTGAATTATTACGTCAAAAAATAAATAATAATACCGGTAATCAAAACGCCCCTGTCCCTAGTAGCTCGCACTCAGAAGCAAACACGCATGTAAGTCCCGCCCACATATATAAACACCGTTCAAACCACACATGTGAGGTATTGACACGTGCGTTAGAGCAAGAGCAATACTTTTAGCACTAGACCTCCTCTGTAACTCTAAACTGGTAACCTGTAAAAAAAAAAAGTGTCGCCTATGGAGATTTTAAAGTCCTGAAGTTTGGCGCCATTCCATGAGTGTGTGCAATATTAAAGCGTGACATGTTAGGTTTCTATTTACTCGGTGTAACATCATCTTTCACATTATCACAACAAATTGGGCTAACTTTACTGTTTTGTTATTTTTTAACCACTTGAGCCCCGGACCATATTGCTGGTCAATGACCGGGCCAGTTTTTGCGATTCGGCACTGCGTCGCTTTAACTGACAATTGCGCAATTGTGCGACATGGCTCCCAAACAAAATTGGCGATCTTACGATGAGTTACGCTGAGGGAACCCAGCGTATCTTTAACAGCGAGTGGGGGCGAGTGCTTTGTGAATACTGTGCTTGCCGCTCTGCGCTGGCGTAGCCTAATAAAGATACACTACGCCGGCATAAATATGCGCCAATGTATGTGAATCCGGGCCAAGGTGTCTATTTTCCGGAACCATTTTTTGTGTATCCATATGGGTGCGTTATGCAATACATATAAGAATTGTGGCATACACAGCATTTTGATCAAATTACATTTCCCCGCGACCGACAGTGGGAGATGCCGCCAGATTTGAATTTTATTTTTAAATGTAGACGGTAGGGGGACTATATTATTCCCTATATATTTGTTAAGGTCACTTGTTATATATATTCCTAAGTATTTCATACTCCCGACTATCTCCAACTGTGGAATTCCTACCAATGTCTGGGTCCTCATTGGGTCTACCGGCATAAAATGCTGATTTATCCCAATTTATAACCAATCCTGAGAGTCTTCCAAATTCTCTGAAAATGGTCATTGCCTGTAATGGAGTGATCCGTGTCACCCAAGAGGAGCACATCGTCCGCATAGAGAGCAATTCTCTCCTCCCCAGTCGTTCTCACGAATCCCTCCATTTTTGTGTCCGTTCTTATTGCAGTGGCCAGCGGTTCCATTGCTAAAGCAAAAAGCAGGGGTCACAATGGACACCCCTGCCTCGTGCCCGTCTCTAACTGTACCTTAGCTGAATAGTCATTGTTGACTCTAATTCTCGCACTAGGGCCGTTGTACAATATTTTGACCCATCTAATACATTTTGGGCCAAACCCAAAACATGCCAGATATACCCCCATTTCAAGCTGTCATAAGCTTTGACCACGTCTAGGGACATTATTGCTCTTGTGCCCCCGTTCTCTATTTGCATTTGCAAGTTAAGAAATACCCTCCTAATGTTCATCCTGGTTGATCTACTCGGTATAAATCCGGTTTGGTCCTGATGTATAAGTCTCGCAACAATTTTATTTAATCTACCTGCCATTATTTTAGCATCGGCACAGAGAAGGGAAATAGGACGATATGATGTGGTCTCTAATGGATTCTTCCCTTCCTTGTGCAATACTATTATTGTGGCTTCAGTCATCGAAGTGGGCAACTTCCCCCCTTCCATCGCCCAGTTCAATACTTCTACCTCTTCAAGGGTTATTGGGGCCTCCATTTGCTCTTTTTCTATCCCCGTGAGAGTCACTAATTCTAAGTTCTCGAAACAAACTTCCAGTTCCTCCGCTCCCGCTATCCCTTGTGACCTATATAACTTGTCATAATACTCTCTAAATGTGTCTGTAATCACTGACACCTGTGTGGAAATTTCTCCATTAAGTGTGTTAATCGCGGGTACTGCGGAGGGGGAGGAATTGGTTCTAAGTGGGCCAGCATTCTCCCGATGCTTTCCCCCTCCCCAAAGGCAACTTGCTTTTGAAATAATCTCTTATTCTCTGATTTTCTTATCATTTCAACCCTGTACTCCTGTTGCTTGTTTAACCATATTCTTTGTTTCTCCAGTGTTGGGTTCTCAATATATTCCTTCTCTGTATTCTCCAGTTCCATCCAAATCCTATTTTTCCATTCCCTTGATACTTTTTTAATTTTCGCCACTTGTTGAATACATAGGCCGCTAAGCAATGCTTTTAATGCATCCCACATCACTCCCTGCGTCACAGTACCTTCATTGAACTCTATAAACTCTTTTAATTTTAATGATATCACCTCAGGATCCCCCATTAATTCAAACCATAACGGACTGATTTTCCATTCGCTACCACGCCTACTCCCCTCTAAGTTTACCGTTTTTGTCACCAATGAGTGATCTGATACCCCTCTGACCTGATATACTATTTCCCTTACTATTTGAGATGCTTCCACATTACCCAGGACTAGTTCTATCCTGGATAGTGTGGAATGAGAACTGGAGCAATACGAGTATTGCAGCTCCTCTGGGTTTCTCACTCTCCATATATCAAATAACCCTACTTCCTGTAAGAACTGATACAACCGACTCTCTGAGGCATTCTGTGTACTTTCCCCTGGAAATCTATCCCATTTTTTATTACCTCATTAAAACCCCCCATTGCTATGACAGGAATCCCAGTTTTATCCATCGTGAAATCCATTCGTTTATACATAACTTCCAACTTAAATGGCGGAGAGATATATATATTTGCAAGAACGTATTCCCTGTTTTCTATTACGCAATAAAGAAAAACGTACCGCCCCTCTTCATCAATACTGATCTGCTTACAGGTGAACATCACTCCCCTTTTCACCAAAACCGTCACACCCCTTGAATAAGATGTGTGAACCGAGTGATATTGGTATTGGAATTTCCTATTCTGAGCTTGTTTCTTCATTAGTATAGTGTGTCTCCTGTAAGCAGATCAGCCCCACCTCATGCACTTCTAACATATCAAATACTGCTGCTCTTTTGGCTGGGGTACCCAATCCGCGGACATTCCAAGATCCGATTTTCAAAATTCTATCCTGCATTAAGTCGCAACCAAAAAAAAAATCAGCAACAACACAGGGCACTCTTATGCCGCGTACACACGATCATTTTTCGGCATGAAAAAAAACTTTGTTTTAAAAAAATGTCATTTAAAATGATCGTGTGTGGGCTTCACATCATTTTTCGGGTTCTGAAAAACGACATTTTTTTTCCCCGAACATGCTGAATTTTTTAACGTTGTTTTTGGGGTTGTAAAAAATGATGGTGTGTGGGCTAAAATTACGTTTAAAAACCCGCGCATGCTCAGAAGCAAGTTATGAGACGGGAGCGCTCGTTCTGATAAAACTACCGATCATAATGGAGATCGCACATTCATCACGCTGTAACAGACAGCGCGAATCGTCTTTTACTAACATGGAATCAGCTAAAGCAGCCCAAAGGCGAATGGAACTTCCCCTTTATAGTGCCGTCGTACATGTTGTACGTCACCGCGCTTTGCTAGAGCATTTTTTTAAAACAATGGTGTGTGGGCAACGTCGTTTTAATGATGAAGTTGGAAAAATTTTGTTTTGTCTACATGCTGAAAAACGTTGTTTTTTTTTCATGCCGAAAAATGATCGTGTGTACGCGGCATTATACTTCCTATCAAAAAAAAGGGGGAAAAAAACATTTTACACCACATCGTGTACACCCACTCCGAATTCTCCTTTTTAGAAGCACTATAGAACAGATCCAAAGATTTACCCCAGTTACTATTTGGTTTACTTATGTATTTTATCCTTACTTGTGAGATCTCTGATGTCTGGAAAGATGATAATTTGTTGAAAAACATTTCCCACACTTAAGACAGGGATACGGCTTCTCCCCCGTGTGAGATCTCTGATGTCTGGAAAAATGGAACTTTGTTAAAAAACATTTCCCACACTCAGGACAGGAATACAGATTCTCCCCTGTGTGAGATCTCTGATGTCTGGTAAGATGGGACTTTGTTGAAAAACATTTCCCGCACTCAGGACAGGAATACGGCTTCTCCCCTGTGTGAGATCTCTGATGTGTGGAAAGATAGGACTTCTCTGAAAAACATTTCCCGCACTCAGGACAGGAATACGGCTTCTGCCCCGTGTGAGATCTCTGATGTCTAGAAAGATCGGACTTATATGAAAAACATTTCTCGCACTCAGGACAGGAAAGTGGCTTCTCCCCCGTGTGAGATCTATGATGTGTGGAAAGATTGGACTTCTTTAAGAAACATTTCCCGCACTTAGGACAGGAATACGGCTTCTCTCCCGTGTGAGATCTCTGATGTGTGTAAAGATGGGACTTCTCTGAAAAACATTTCCCGCACTCAGGACAGGAATACGGCTTCTTCCCTGTGTGAGATCTCTGATGTGTGGAAAGTCTAGACTTATATGAAAAACATTTCCCGCACTCAGGACAGGAATACGACTTCTCCTCCGTGTGAGATCTCTGATGTGTGGAAAGTCTGGACTTATCTGAAAAACATTTCCCACACTCAAGACAGGAATACGGCTTCTCCCCCGTGTGAGATCTCTGATGTCTGGAAAGATGGGACTTCACTGAAAAACATTTCCCACACTCAGGACAGGAATACGGCTTCTCCCCCGTGTGAGATCTCTGATGTGTGGAAAGATGGGACTTCACTGAAAAACATTTCCCACACTCAGGACAGGAATACGGCTTCTCCCCCGTGTGAGATCTCTGATGTGTGGAAAGATGGGACTTCTGTGAAAAACATTTCCCACACTCAGGACAGGAATACGGCTTCTCCCCCGTGTGAGATCTCTGATGTGTGGAAAGATCGGATTGAAAACTGAAACACTTCCTGCACTCAGTACAGGAAAGTCTCTTTTTTGTTGGAAGGACGGCACCGTCCCTCACAGTCTGAGGTTCTTCAGGATAAGAGGAATACGATGGTCTGGCACCGTCCCTCACAGTCTGAGGTTCCACAGGATAAGAGGAATACAATGGTCCGGCACCGTCCCGCACAGTCTGAGGTTCCTCAGGATAAGAGGAATACGATGGTCCGGCACTGTCCCGCACAGTCTGAGGTTCCTCAGGATAAGAGGAATACGATGGTCCGGCACCATCCCGCACAGTCTGAGGTTCCTCGGGATAAGAGGAATACGATGGTCCGGCACCGTCCCGCACAGTCTGAGGTTCCTCAGGATAAGAGGAATACGATGGTCCGGCACCGTCCCGCACAGTCTGAGGTTCCTCAGGATAAGAGGAATACGATGGTCCGGCACCGTCCCGCACAGTCTGAGGTTCCTCAGGATAAGAGGAATACGATGGTCCGGCACTGTCCCGCACAGTCTGAGGTTCCTCAGGATAAGAGGAATACGATGGTCCGGCATCGTCCCGCACAGTCTGAGGTTCCTCAGGATAAGAGGAATACGATGGTCCGGCACCGTCCCGCACAGTCTGAGGTTCCTCAGGATAAGAGGAATACGATGGTCCGGCACCGTCCCGCACAGTCTGAGGTTCCTCAGGATAAGAGGAATACGATGGTCCATCTACACTGTGTGGTGCCGGATGGACGTTTTCTCCTGGACTATACTGTGTGATGGCCTCATCTTCTACTTTACAGTCTGGAGACAAAGTGAGACAATCCTCTGAGGTTTTCCTCATCTCCCGTCCATCTACTAAAATAGAAATACAAAGATTATTACTAAACATGAGCCGATTGGTTCCCCTAAACCAGGACTCCGCCCACATCAGGCAGCTGTGTCTCTGAGGATCTTACAATCCCCCCCTCAAGGTAACTAGTAAATGGCTCCTCTGATCTCCTACCAGATCATTTCTTTATTCATGGACCTTAGTCAGAGAGTGAGAAAACAACGAGAACTGTCTTTTATAGGAGTGACAGTGATGAGGGGATTATAGGATGAGTGTCCCCACCCCCTCTATCACTCATTACCATATTCTAAACACAAGAAGTCCTGCACTTCCTTATTTAGTCCATGATTTAGTCATGAATAACAGCGGGGTTGAGCCCCACCAGAGGTCAGAGAGTGAGGATGGGGGGAGAACAACCAAGATGAAGACTGGACTGATCCTGAAGACCTCCATTGTTGGGTTATTGACTCCTCCCTCATTATCACTTTCTGTTTAAAGTTCCAAAGCTTGAGGGTGTTATCACATTATTGTCACCATGTAAAAATCTGTCCTCCAATCACATCATCAGATATAAAATCAAACCACTATGAAATCAGTAAATAGGAAACTGCTCATATTATACCCAGATATGAGGTATAACAGAACTGCTCCGATATTGGTTAATGAACAAACACAGAACAAAAATTTGAGAGAGGGACTCACCTGAAGTTCTACTTTCCTTGGAGCTCCGCCTGTCTCTTAAAGCCCCAGCCCCCTGACTCTATCGGTAAGCTGTATTGGCTGAGAGAAGCAGGCTCCCGTCAATCCTTTCTCTTTCCTATGCAGTTCCACACATTGCACTCATTCACATTATCTCTTTGGTGCCCTCTGCTGGCCTTTTCTAAATCGGCAAACGCAATTCCATCCCCAGCCTATAATAATATTTACCACTTGCCGACCAGTCGTGGTCAGCGGCTCAGCTCGTTCCAACAAATCGCCATACTGGTATGTCGGCTCCTTTTAAGAACCATACCAGGCGCTGGCGCGTGCCCGCTGCACTGCGGGGGACCCGATGCAAGTGGCAGGCAGCCGCAAGGTCCGCCGTCCATCCACGATCGTGGGCACAGGGGCTGAAGGGGTTAAAGTTCAAACATTTCTTTTTCTTCTAAATACTCCATGTTGGTAATATATTCGGGTCATATGTGCAATGGCATTACAGCCGATAGACTTTACAGTTTATTTCTTTTTATTAGATTTTACATTTGCACTTCTGTTTGTCAAAAAGCAATATTTTTGTTGTATTTCTAAAGACGTTCCATATCACACGGGCTAAATGTGTGTCTGTAGTGCGTGTTCAATCCTTCATACCAGAAATAAGAAGATCTGATTGGATTTTTACTCCAGGAGTATATCATGGGTTTGGCAATTCTAGAGAAATGTCTAAATAATGATTGTGAACGGAGCGAGGGAGCGGCGAGGAGACAGGACACTGTGCATGTCTACCGATGTGTGTGACAGATATTTCTATGGAATAATGTCAGAGATCTTATAGATCTATACTATGTGGAGAGTTCTTCTTGTCTTGGGTCTGAGACTATACAGACCTATCCCTCCACCCGGAACTGCCAGCAAACATCACAACTAGTAACCCCGGGAGAATTCCTCTGTCAGAGATCTCGCTAGATCCGGGTATGGGGCAGAAGACCTAAGACACATACCCCAGATGACTAAGACAAGCAACACCTATGGGGGGAAAAATGAACATTTTACTAGCAGCTGAACCCCAGAATGTCCATAAATCCATCCTAGATACATGAACTGTGACTGCAGCACAGAGAAGGAAGATTATCCCAGAGAAATACAGGAATACGGGGAACACAGCTCAGGAAAGTGACCAGGGGATTACAGGCTGATATCACCCAGTCCCCGCCCTACTCTGGACCAATCAGTGAGCAGTATGGGTGGAAGAATGGATTTAGTGTTAATGACCCACCTGTGCTGATCTCTGTAGGAGTGTCCTCCTCTATAAATGTCCCCGTTATTCCATCCTCCTCCATAGACTGCTGATCATCCCTCACATACGTCTCTTCTTCTTCTGATTTCACCTCAAATTCTATATCGATTGGATCTCCACTCTAAACCAAGAGAATGAGAGAGAATATCATCTATGAGATATAAGCTTTATTATTGTGACATCACATCTATAAAATCCACACATCCCCCACAAGTCCATGTCTAGATGTTCCGTCCCACCAACCTTTAAATAAGGAGGGATGGTGTGACCTTCCTGTGTGGAATCCCGGGAATACAGAGGACGGGGACATCTCTCTGGGGGGTCTCTGTAGCTGGATGACTCCACCATGGTGTCCTGGTACAGATCTTTGTGTGCTTTTGGAAACTCTGACTCCTCCATCACCCCATCCTCATCATCCTCCTCTTTTATCTCTTCTTTAATATTGACCAGTGTGGAATCCTGAGGACGGGGACATCTCTCTGGTGGGTTCCCATTACTGGATCAATCTGTAGGAAACACACACACTGACTGAATACATTGTTTCTATGTGTTTATCAGATGATGGGGGATCTAGGTGGAGCCTCCGTACTGCTCTCTCCTTTACAATAAAGTCTCCTCTTACCCGGTGATGTGAGGGGCGGCTGATTGTCCATCATGACGTCCTTGTAGAGATCCTTGTGTCCTTCTAAATACTCCCCCTCCTCCATGGAGAAATAGACAGTGACATCCTGACACCTTATAGGAACCTGACACACACAATGATACAGTCACCATCCAGACACACCCCTTGTCTGTTACTGGATAATGTCCCAGAATCCTCCTCACCTCTTCTGTCAGCAGCTCCATCATCTTCTTGGTGACTTCCAGAATCTTCTCCATGTTGTGTCTCTCGGGTTTTAGGGAGTCACATGGAGGCACTGTGATGGTCATGTGATTACCTGACTTCACAAGAGGTAATCTCTGTATTGGAGAACCAATAGAAATATCATGTTAGAATCCCAGAATCCTCCTCACCTCTCCGGTCAGGTCTGTGTATTATTAATAGAGATAAGAGGGATGTCATGTGACCTCCCAGAATCCTCCTCTCCTCTCCGGTCAGGTCTGTATTATTAATAGAGATAAGAGTGATGTCATGTGAACTCCCAGAATCCTCCTCACCTCTCCGGTCAGGTCTGTGTATTATTAATAGAGATAAGAGTGATGTCATGTGACCTCCCAGAATCCTCCTCACCTCTCCGGTCAGGTCTGTGTATTATTAATAGAGATAAGAGTAATGTCATGTGACCTCCCAGAATCCTCCTCACCTCTCCGGTCAGCAGGTAGATGATCTCCAGGGTGAGGTTTAGAATCCTCTCAGTCATGTGACTCTGGTCCTCCTCCATGCTGATTGGGCATGTGATGTATACAGATTTACCTGTGGACCAATAATTGATAAGAGAGAATGATCTGGACTGTACTGGTTGTATAATATTAGGATGGGGGTGTATGGGGGATAATATGAGGTGTTCTATCATGTAAGAACGCCCCCCAGTGGTCTTACACACAGAGGAACATTCAGTTTAGTGTTTGATATGTTTCTGGGGTCTGGGAATCTCCTTCCCTTTGGCCTTTATGGCTACATAAACCTTCCCTATCCCCCCCACATCTCCAATATGAAGAGAATGTTCCGGCCCCATAGGTGAGGAAATGTTCTGACTAAGGATGAGCTCCGGCATGTTCGCATAGAACACGTGCAGAGCCCGCCAGGAAGTGTGCACGGCGCTGTGCTAATCACAGCCAGGGAGACATTGTCCCGATGCTTGACTGCAGAAATCGGGAAATGTCTCCCTGGCTGTGATTAGCGCAGCGCCGTGCACACTTCCTGGCGGGCTCTGCACGTGTTCTATGCAAACACGCCGGAGCTCATCCTTAGTTCTGACCTTGAAGGGGTTAATCTACATTTCCACACTATATATGTGTGTATCATCATCTGCTGGAGATAAAAGACGTCACAGTGACTATGGAGGAAGAGGACGGACATGACGGGGTTACTGGGTGTAAATAGAAGATAAGATCTTATTACCTCTTCTGCTGCCGATTCCAGCAACGTCTCCTCTCTTTTTCCTCCCGACTCACCTCTCACCCGGAACTTCCTGTCTGTACCTGACATCACTTCCTGTCTTCCATAGAGACTTCCTGTCTGCCATCTTGTGGAGATCAGAGGAACTGCAGAAACATTTCGTAGTGTGAACATGGCCTTGTGCTGTGTGTGTATGTACTGTATATCCTCCTTATAGAATGGTCATCTCCACTCCCACCAAGGGGGATAGAAATATATTACTGCTCGGGGGAGGGGGGGGGAGACATTTTGGCCCCTTTGATTTTGCAGTAAAATTGATGTGAGATTTAGTCATGTAGAACATCTGTTATATGGATACAAAGAACCTCAGCCGAGAGTAAAGGGTGGAAATGGCTCCTGATCCCCAGATTTGGGCAATTATGTCACCATGACTCAGGTAGCCTGGATAACCTTAATAGCCTATTAAGACACCAACCCATACCACCCCCCTCTTATGCTAAATTAGAAACTGAGGCAACACCTGAGATTGGCGAAAAATTGGCCATAGCAGCCATAATTTTTTATTAACACTTTTTAACATTTTTATTAACTTTTACATTAGTTTAAAATATATATATATAATACAGTTTCCAAACAGCCATATAAAAAATGGCAACCATACACAGACATGGGGTCAAAGGAAGTAACACACATAACTTTTTACACCATTATCCTGCGGGACATAAACAAACCCCCAGCCGCCAGCCTTAAAGGCATAGCAACACCCCCTATCCCGCAGTACACCAATTCCCGTGTTCCAGCGGACACCATTCCGGTGGAATACGGAGAGGGTCCATAACCGCTGGATCCCCACACTTCCGTCATAACTGTTCCTTTTGACCTCCTGGACCACATGACACCGCCACAGCCTGAGAGGTTAACCCCTTAGCCTCGAGGGCCACCCCACACCCGCAGGGCCCTGCGGATTCCATCCTCCAACCCCAAGGCCCATAAATCAATCCCTATATCAGACAGGTGAACCCCGTCCCCCCTGTGAAACAATCCCACATCCCTCTCCAACTCAGAGTGCCGTGTTACGAGACCCCCGTTACGTGCCACGAACCTCCCCACCACCTGATTGACTTTTATACGAGCCTTGTTCAGCCTATCCACGGATCTAGCGTTATGCCAGGCCGTCCTCACCACCATATCCGACCAGACTATGATCAACCCTGGGAAGGTCATTCGCAGGGACATAAAGTCCGCCTTGATTGCCAGGATCAGCTCACCCATCGGCCGTACACCCAAATCGTTTCCCCCACATGCAAAACCAGCACATCTGGGGGGCGATCGAGCCGGGCATAATTGCTGACTTCAGGCACCACCCTACTCCACACCATCCCCCGAAAACCCAACCAGCGTACACATGCCTCCCGCCTAGAAATGCCCAGTTGCCTGCCATCCGGTCGGGCGTCGGCTCTCCTGGCACCCCAGAACACGTAAGAGTGCCCCAAAATCCATATGAGGCACGGGAAGATGTAATCTGAAATAAAAACAATTTTATGTAGCCATATAACACCACAAACATCCAACGTATCAACCTTACCAACTCCAGCCACGACACAATCCCCTTGTCAGTGTCCCGTTTTCCCACGCATCTCCCTTAATCAGCCAGCAAATGCGGACGCACATAAGAGCGGAATCTCCCACCTACCTATTTTTCTAACGTCCGCCTCATCCAACCCGCACCGCGCAGCCTCGGTGGCCGCCCCGATGCGGAAGGAGTGCGAAGCATACCGTTTTCCGTCATACCCCGCTGCACACAAGCATTTCCTGAACACCGTCACAAATTGAAATTTTGACAAAAACGTCCCATCCCTGTGCGTAAAAAATGCCCCCAACCCTGCCGGGCGAACGCCCACAAATTCCCCAACAGCTCTAACCGGACACACCTCGGAACCCGGCAATACATAAAGCACCACCCGTGTTCCCCTCCCCGCCTGGTTCGTTTTGGACCGGCGCAACATGATCACCACGCTTTCCCCCTCCACTCGCACATCCTGAAACCCGAACCCACCCGCCACCGACTTAGATGGGCTAACCAATTCCCCCAACCGAAATTCCCCAAAAAACGCCACAGCAAAAACCGCCCTAAAAAGGATCCCCTCGCACCCCGACGCACACACCTTCCCCAATTTGCCGCAGATCGCTTGAAGCACTGCGAACGACACTGGTCTACGCGAATCCCTCCGTACCTTTCCCTTCCGATATCCCTTCACCGTTTGTTTTACCCAAAAAAATTCGTAAAATCCTGCAACCCCTGTAATTTAAAGAGGAATGCTAGACCCGCCAGCTTGCGCTCAATGGTGGAAACAGACCCACCATCTTCCATGTGCCTAGACACGAAATACAGCACTAACCATCCGCCTTCCATACCCCCACCCCCCAACTCAACCCCAGCCTGTCGCAAGAAATGAAACCACTCTACCCAGACTCTAGAGTACGCCGTCCACGTCGCCCCACTCACCGACCGTTGGATCCAACGCGCGGCAAGTCCAAAGCAGTGTCCCAAAGCCACGCCGAGCAAGGCACCCCGGTCCGCTCTGCCGTAGGAGCCAACTCCCTGAACCTGCCCCACTGAAAACGAGACAGAGAGTCAGCGAGCGTGTTGTCCACCCCCGGTATGTGCACCGCATATAGAAAAACATTAAACTGCAGACACCGTAACACCAAATGTCTCAGCAACCGGACCACCGGAAAGGATAAAGCGGAGATCCGGTTGATGACCTGCACTACCCCCATATTGTCACAATTCAGCCTCACCTTCAAATTTTTCCACTCTTCCCCCCACAATTCCATCGCCAGAACCACTGGAAACAATTCCAGCAGTACTAGGTTCTTGAGTAAACCCGCCTCCTTCCACGAATCCGGCCAAGGTTCAGCACTCCAACGACCCCGAAAAAAGGCCCCGTACCCCGTCGACCCAGCCGCGTCCAAATCGAAGTTACTGACAGGCCCCTCCATCCAAACCGACCGCCCGTTAAACGTCTCCAGAAACGTGTGCCACACTCTAAGATCCTCCTTCAATTCCCTGGTCAATCTTATAAAATGTCTAGGTGATTTCGCTCCTGCGGTGGCTGCCGACAGCCGTCGGCAAAACACCCTCCCCATGGGGATGATCCGACATGCAAAATTGAATTTCCCCAGCAATGATTGCAATTCCCTTAATGTGACCTTGTTGCGCCCCAGGAAATCCCGAATCACCAGCCTGAGATTCTCCACCTTGTCCGGCGGCAGACGGCACTCCATTGCCTGGGAATTGATCACAATCCCCAGAAAACTGAGCTCCGTAGTAGGGCCTTCCGTCTTGTCCGCCGCCAAGGGGACCCCAAATCTTCCCGCAATGTGCTGCAATGTCGCAAATAGAATCACACACACTCTGGAGGAAAAGGGGCCCACGCACAAGAAGTCATCCAAATAGTGGACCACAGAGTCCACCCTAGCCACATCCCGGACCACCCATTCCAAGAAGGAACTGAACGTTTCAAAGAACGCACATGAAATGGAGCAACCCATGGGCAGACACCGATCCACATAAAATTCCTCCTGCCACCGGCAGCCCAACAGGCGAAAACTGTCTGGGTGTACCGGTAGCAATCGGAACGCAGCTTCAATGTCCGATTTTGCCATAAGTGCCCCCTTTCCATACCGCCGCACCCAGCTCACCGCCGCATCAAATGACGTGTATGACACCGTACACGCTTCTGGGTCAATGGCATCGTTCACCGACCCCCCCCTTTGGAAAAAAGAGGTGGTGAATGAGACGGAATTTGTTGGGTTCTTTCTTGGGCACCACCCCCAATGGTTTAATTAAAAAAATATATAAAAATGAAACAGCTTAAAATACTCTCATTCATAGAGAGTGATACAAAAATCCTTGCAAGGATAAAAAGCTCCGTATGAATATCAGACCGCCTAAGGCCGTTAGCGCATGCGCAATGCGAGTGTGTCTGCCGACGATCGTTTCGTCGTAATGACATCATCAGGGGCACGATATGAATATCAGACCGCCTAAGGCTGTTAGCGCATGCGCAATGCGAGTGTGTCTGCCCGACGATCGTTTCGTCGTAATGACATCATCAGGGGCCCCTGATGATGTCATTACAACGAAACGATCGTCGGGCAGACACACTCGCATTGCGCATGCGCTAACGGCCTTAGGCGGTCTGATATTCATACGGAGCTTTTTATCCTTGCAAGGATTTTTGTATCACTCTCTATGAATGAGAGTATTTTAAGCTGTTTCATTTTTATATATTTTTTAAATAAACCCTCTCGTTTTTTACGCCTACACTATGGGATTGTCCCTTTCTTATTCCCCACATGGGTCCAGATTCAAGAAGCAATTGCGCCCGTGTAACCATAAGTTACACGGCGCAATTGCTTACTTGCTCCGGTGTAACGAGTGCTCCTGATTCAGGAACCTCGTTACACCGACTGCAGCCTAAAATCTGCGCGGCATAAGGCACTTATGCCTCGCAGATTTTAGGCTGCATTCTTGTGCTTGCCGCTAGGGGGCGCTCCCATTGTGATCAGCGTGTAGTATGCAAATTGCATACTACCAACTGATTCACAAACTTGCGCGGCCCCCGCGCAAGCCAGGTACGGAGTTTCCGTACGGCAACTTTAGCGCAAGGCTGCCCTTTCTAATAGCAGGGGCAGCCAATGCTAAAGTATAGCCGGCCTTCCCGCGCCGTGAAATTTGAATTTCACGGCGTTTGCGTAAGTGCTTCGTGAATGTCGCTGGACGCCATTCACGTTTACTTTGAAGCAAATGACATCCTTGCGACGTCATTTGCCGCAATGCACGTCGGGAAAGTTTCCCGACGGAGCATGCGCTGTACGTTCGGCGCGGGAGCGCGCCTAATTTAAAGGATTCCCGCCCCCGGCGGGATCATTTAACTTGCGCGCGCTTACGCCGGCGCGCCCTCGCAGTTCATGGAGCTACTGCTCCGTGAATCGAGGGCAGCGCAAAATATTTGCGGGGGCGCAGGGCAAAATCGTTACCCTGCTCCCCCGCAAATATCGCGCAAGCTATGCTGAATCTGGGCCATGGTGTTTGATAAACACACGCTCACATACATCTATGCAAGTTCCATTTGGAAGCAGTGGTTAACCCTATGAGCTGTGGATTCTACCATTTAATCTGTGGAGAGATCCGGATTCGTTCTTGACACCCCAAAGGATCAGAATTTCCTGCTGTGCCTGTTTAGACTGTTCCTGAAAAGGATTAGTCACAGGCTTTCTGGTAAGCCTTTATTTCTACTGGTGTTGGGCCACTGATGTCTGAAATCTCCCTCCTTTCTCACCTGTGGATCTCCTAATTGGACTTTCATTGTTTGCATCTTTTCATCACCTGCATTGGAAGGGGCTAATAACTCCCAGTTTTTTTTCTGTGAACTTCCAGCTTTTTTCTGTGGACTCTTTTTGTTTTGCACCTCATATGCTGAATTGGTCACTTTATTTTACACTGTTTATTTATAAGTAATTTATGCTTAGTGCCATAATGATTGGCACAGTGTTATCACAACCTATGCAATTATAGTTTTTGTGTATTCACATATTGAATTAAGTTTCAAAAGATTGTTACCACCTATAGATTAACATTGTTTACACCTGTTGCTTTAGATACTTATGTGGTATATGCTGTCCAGCGCTACACTGTTTTTGCACATATATGGGTGACATAATTGCCCAAATCTGGGGATCAGGAGCCATTTCCACCCTTTACTCTCGGCTGGGGTTCTTTGTATCCATATAACAGATGTTCTACATGACTAAATCTCACATCAATTTTACTGCAAAATCAAAGGGGCCAAAATGTCTCCCCCCCTCCCCCGAGCAGTAATATATTTCTATCCCCCTTGGTGGGAGTGGAGATGACCCATCTATAAGGATATACAGTACACACACACACAGCACAAGGACGTGTTCACACTACGAGATGTTTCTGCAGTTCCTCTGATCTCCACAAGATGGCAGACAGGAAGTCTCTATGGAAGACAGGAAGTGATGTCAGAGACAGACAGGAAGTTCCGAGTGAGAGGTGAGTCGGGAGGAAGTAGAGAGAAGACATTGTTGGAAGTGGCAGCAGAGGAGGTAATAAGATCTTATCTTCTATTTACACCCAGTAATCCCCGTCATGTCCATCCTCTTCCTCCATAGTCACTGTGACGTCTTTTATCTCCAGCAGATGATGATACACACATATATAGGGCCAGATTCAGGTAGATCCACGCAATATTTGCGTGGGCAAAGGGCAACGATTTTTGCTCTGCGCCCACGCAAATATTTTGAAATGCCCGCGATTCACGGAGCAGTAGCTCCGTAAATTGCGCGGGCGATATGCTAAATAGCCCGGCGTAAGGGCGACTAATGTAAATGATCCCGCCGGGGGCGGGAATCATTTAAATTAGGCGCGCTCCCGCGCCGAGCTAACAGCGCATGCTCCGTCGGGAAACTTTCCCGACGTGCATTGCGGCAAATGACGTCGCAGGGACGTCATTTGCTTCTAAGTGAACGTGAATGGCGTCCAGCGCCATTCACGATTCACTTACGTAAACAACGTGAAATTTAAATTTCACGAGCGGGAAGGGCGGCTATACTTTAGCATTGGCTGCCCCTGCTACAGCAGGAGCAACCTTGCGCTAAAGTCGCCGTACAGAAACTCCGTATCTTGCGTGCGCAGGGCCCGCGCAACTTTTGTGAATCGGTGGTAGTATGCAATTTGCATACTATACGCCGATCACAATGGCCACGCCCCCTAGCGGCCAACGCAAGAATGCAGCCTGAGATATGAAGGCATAAGGAGGCTTATGTCTGTCATATCCTAGGCTGCAGTCCGCGTAGCGATGTTCCTGAATCAGGGGCATTCGCTACGCGGGAGCAAAACAGCTATTGCGCCACGCAACCTATGGTTGCGCGGGCGCAATAGCTTCCTGAATCTGGCCCATAGTGTGGAAATGTAGATTAACCCCTTCAGGGTCAGAACTAAGGATGAGCTCCGGCTTGTTTGCATAGAACACCTGCAGAGCCCGCCAGGAAGTGTGCACGGCGCTGCGCTAATCACAGCCAGGGAGACATTTCCCGATTTCTGCAGCCGAGCATCGGGACAATGTCTCCCTGGCTGTGATTAGCACAGCGCCGTGAACACTTCCTGGTGGGCTCTGCACGTGTTCTATGCGAACACGCCGGAGCTCATCCTTAGTCAGAACATTTCCTCACCTATGGGGCCGGAACATTCTCTTCATATTGGAGATGTGGGGGGGATAGGGAAGGTTTATGTAGACATAAAGGCCAAAGGGAAGGAGATTCCCAGACCCCAGAAACATATCAAACACTAAACTGAATGTTCCTCTGTGTGTAAGACCACTGAGGGGTGTTCTTACATGATAGAACCCCTCATATTATCCCCCATACACCCCCATCCTAATATTATACAACCAGTACAGTCCAGATCATTCTCTCTTATCAATTATTGGTCCACAGGTAAATCTGTATACATCACATGACCAATCAGCATGGAGCAGGACCAGAGTCACATGACTGAGAGGATTCTAAACCTCACCCTGGAGATCATCTACCTGCTGACCGGAGAGGTGAGGAGGATTCTGGGAGGTCACATGACATCTCTCTTATCTCTATTAATAATATACAAACCTGACCGGAGAGGTGAGGAGGATTCTGGGAGGTCACATGACATCACTCTTATCTCTATTAATAATACACAGACCTGACCGGAGAGGTGAGGAGGATTCTGGGAGGTCACATGACATCACTCTTATCTCTATTAATAATACAGACCTGACCGCAGAGGTGAGGAGGATTCTGGGAGGTCACATGACATCACTCTTATCTCTATTAATAATACACAGACCTGACAGGTGAGGAGGATTCTGGGAGGTCACATGACATCACTCTTAACTCTATTAATAATACAGACCTGACCGGAGAGAGGTGAGGAGGATTCTGGGAGGTCACATGACATCACTCTTATCTCTATTAATAATACACAGACCTGACCGGAGAGGTGGGGAGGATTCTGGGAGGTCACATGACATCACTCTTATCTCCATTAATAATACACAGACCTGACCGGAGAGGTGAGGAGGATTCTGGGAGGTCACATGACATCACTCTTATCTCTATTAATAATACAGACCTGACCGGAGAGGTGAGGAGGATTCTGGGAGGTCACATGACATCACTCTTATCTCTATTAATAATACAGACCTGACCGGAGAGGTGAGGAGGATTCTGGGATTCTAACATGATATTCCTATTGGTTCCTCAATACAGAGATTTCCTCTTGTGAAGTCAGGTGATCACATGATCATCACAGTGCCTCCATGTGACTCCCTAAAACCCGAGAGACACAACATGGAGAAGATTCTAGAAGTCACCAAGAAGATGATGGAGCTGCTGACAGGAGAGGTGAGGAGGATTCTGGGACATTATCCAGTAACAGACAAGGGGTGTGTCTGGATGGTGACTGTATCATTGTGTGTGTCAGGTTCCTATAAGGTGTCAGGATGTCACTGTCTATTTCTCCATGGAGGAGGGGGAGTATTTAGAAGGACACAAGGATCTCTACAAGGACGTCATGATGGACAATCAGCCGCCCCTCACATCACCGGGTAAGAGGAGACTTTATTGTAAAGGAGAGAGCAGTACGGAGGCTCCACCTAGATCCCCCATCATCTGATAAACACATAGAAACAATGTATTCAGTCAGTGTGTGTGTTTCCTACAGATGGATCCAGTAATGGGAACCCACCAGAGAGATGTCCCCATCCTCAGGATTCCACACTGGTCAATATTAAAGAAGAGATAAAAGAGGAGGATGATAAGGATGGGGTGATGGAGGAGTCAGAGTTTCCAAAAGGACACAAAGATCTGTACCAGGACACCATGGTGGAGTCATCCAGCTACAGAGACCCCCCAGAGAGATGTCCCCGTCCTCTGTATTCCCGGGATTCCACACAGGAAGGTCACACCATCCCTCCTTATTTAAAGGTTGGTGGGACGGAACATCTAGACATGGACTTGTGGGGGGATGTGTGGATTTTATAGATGTGATGTCACAATAATAAAGATTATATCTTACAGATGATATTCTCTCTCATTCTCTTGGTTTAGAGTGGAGATCCAATCGATATAGAATTTGAGGTGAAATCAGAAGAAGAAGAGACGTATGTGAGGGATGATCAGCAGTCTATGGAGGAGGATGGAATAACGGGGACATTTATAGAGGAGGATACTCCTACAGAGATCAGCACAGGTGGGTCATTAACACTAAATCCATTCCTCCACCCATACTGCTCACTGATTGGTCCAGAGTAGGGCGGGGACTGGGTGATATCAGCCTGTGATCCCCTGGTCACTTTCCTGAGCTGTGTTCCCCGTATTCCTGTATTTCTCTGGGATAATCTTCCTTCTCTGTGCTGCAGACACAGTTCATGTATCTAGGATGGATTTATGGACATTCTGGGGTTCAGCTGCTAGTAAAATGTTCATTTTTCCCCCCATAGGTGTTGCTTGTCTTAGTCATCTGGGGTATGTGTCTTAGGTCTTCTGCCCCATCCCCGGATCTAGCGAGATCTCTGACAGAGGAATTCTCCCGGGGTTACTAGTTGTGATGTTTGCTGGCAGTGCCGGGTGGAGGGATAGGTCTGTATAGTCTCAGACCCAAGACAAGAAGAACTCTCCACATAGTATAGATCTATAAGATCTCTGACTTTATTCCATAGAAATATCTGTCACACACATCGGTAGACATGCACAGTGTCCTGTCTCCTCGCCGCTCCCTCGCTCCGTTCACAATCATTATTTACACCTTTCTCTAGAATTGCCAAACCCATGATAAAAATCCAATCAGATGTTCTTATTTCTGGTATGAAGGATTGAACACGCACTACAGACACACATTTTGCCCTTGTGATATGGAACGTCTTTAGAAATAAAACAAAAATATTGCTTTCTCTTCCGTTTATGGACGGACACAGCATCCTTTAACAGTAGGGTTATATCCGCTTCCTTTAGGAGAGTTTAGGCAGAAAAAAAGCACTTTAAGTGTTAACAACACATTCCTCAGTGCAGCTCCTCCCAGGGGGCGTGGCCCCCCGGGTATAACCCACACCCAGCTCTAGCAGCCTCAGTTTTTTTCTGCCTAATGACAGGAGAAGTCAGGCACTCTGGAGTCCTGTACTCTGGAGATTTTTTGCGATTTTCTCGCTTTTTTATTATTTTGTTCCTGCATTTTTGAATCCTGTGATTCTTCTATCAACAGCCGACTGGGTGACAGGCTGGGTCTTGACTCTTGTAGTCCCCCCATGTTCGGCCATCGAGCGTGTGCCGGCCCTCAGCTCAGCTTTGGGACGTCCACGACAGGCTCCGTTGCTCCAGGGGCGGCCGGGGAACATCTTGTTCTAGGGCACACGTATGACCGGTCTTTTATGTCTTTCATGGCCAACAGCCATGATGCCGGTTAGCAGACGTTGGTTCTGTCTGGGATACCTCCAGCCGGTGGTCGCCGGAGTCCCGCTTTACATAGCTCGGCGGCCATTTACTTATGGTCCAGGACTGTTTTTTACACATTCGGCGGCCATCTTAGAAATCGTGTGGCCGCTTTAGCGCTGCAGAAATGACCGTGAATCTGCCTGAGGGACAGACGCAGCACAGCCGACTTCTCTGCACACTTAGGCTTCTCTCAGACCGCTCCGCACCTGGGTGAGGTGGTGAGTTTCCCTGGGGGCCCCCATACTCTGTAAGGCCGGGAGGTGACCGTGGGGGACTCTGCTTTGCTGTTAGGTGACACAGCGGGGGGGCATTGGGAAGCCTGGACAGGTACTTCTTCCCCTGTAAGCCTGTGTTAACCCTTGCTGCCCCTCCCCCTGCCACATCTGCTATGCAATGTCGGTGGCGTTTTTTCTCGCCAGTTTGAAGCGACAGGTGGCCGGGTGGGGGGTATATTAGCGCCCCCCTCCCTGGCCTGCTTCTGGGGATATCTCTGACACTCTGTATTGTCAGATGATGCGGGCTTAACCCACGCGCACAGTGAGAGGGACTCTGATTCAGGGTCGGTTACTGATTGGAAATGTTGGAAGAATTTTTTTCTGCAGGCGTGATACTCAGTACTTGAGGATGGGGTGGGGGCACCTGCTGTGCCAGTCCTTTTTGGGTCCCGCAAACCGCCACGCACTGACAGTGTTTTCCTTGTGTTCCTTTTTTGGCACAGTTGTTGTACAAGGAATGGGATACGCCGCAGACAGTTTTTGCATTGCGACCCGTTTATCCCTTTGTGGAGGGCCTTTTTAGTACACTGGGTCTCTCCTCCGTCCGTGGACCCTCTTGTCCAGGTTGAGCTAACCACCATGTGGATGGGGCTCCTGCCTTTGAGGACCCCGTGGATGGGAGAATGGAGGCTGTGGCCCGCTCCATCTTCGCGGTAGGGGGTTCGGCTGTGAGACCGGTTTTGGCCGGGGCTCTGGTGTCACGGACTCTGACTGCACGGGCAACGCTTTTTTGCTGCAGGAGCTGGAGGCTTTCGAGACCTGCAAGGACATGGCTGAACAATTAGTTCTGGGTCAAAAATTTGTCTGTGAGTCGGTCCTGGTTACGCTCTTGCTTCCCAGGGTTTCCGCCTATGCGGTGGTACTGCGCCACCTTGTGTGGCTGAAGTGCTGGTCTACGGACTAGTCCTCAAAGAAGGCCTTGGTGGATTTACCCTTTAAGGGTGAACAGTATTTTGGGGCATCCCTGTATGGCATCATTAAGGATGCCACGGGTGGTAAGTGCACACTGTTCCCACAGTCTGGGAAGGGCTAAGTGCCTCGCCTTGAGCAAGGGCCCTCCTTTACTAACCCCAAGCGTTTTTTTTCGTCCGCCCTGTGTGGTGGGGGAAGGTTTCCAAGGTGCTAAGACCCCTGCTGTGGGGCTGTAGCGCACCTGGTGCCGCAAGCCCAACAAGTCTGCGGACATACCTGCTTCCGCCTGAAGGTCTGCCCCCGCCCGTGTCTCGGGTGGGGGACCGGCTTCGCGAATTCGCGGCTCGGTGGAGGTCTGTCCTCTCTGACCGTTTGGGGTTGCAAAGTAGTTTCCTCGGGGTACAAGATAGAGTTTCTCTCTTGACCACCAAACAGGTTTTTTCCCCTCCAACCTTGGCTTCCTCCGGTTTGCCGGTTGGCTCTGTTAGGGGCTGTCCAGGATCTTCTGGTCGGGGGAGTGATTGTGCCAGTTCCCTCGATGGAACGGTCTCAGGGGTTTTTACTCCAATCTGTTTGTAGTCCCCAGGAAGGACGGGGTCCTTCCCATCCTGGACCTCGAGGCCCTTGTTTGTCTTTTGTTAAAATGCAAAAATTCAGGATGGTGTAGATTTGCTCGGTAATAGCGGCACCCCATCAGGGTTGTCCTTGGATGTCATGAACACGTACCTGCATGTTCCCATATGCTCAAAGCACCAGATATGCTGTGCTTTGCGGTCGGGGAGGACCATTTTCAATTTGTGGCCCTCCCGTTCGGCTTGGTGTCGGCACCACGGGTTTTCACCAAGGTGCTCGTCCCGATGCTGGCCCTGCTGTGACAGCGGGGGTTTGTTATCTTGGGATATCTGGTCGACATTCTCCTACGAGCTTCTTCGGACTCAAAATTAGTAGAGGACGTGTCTATCACGTGTCAGACTCTCCAAGAGTTCGGCTGGCTTCTGTATTGTCCAGAAGTCAGTGTTGATTCCGTGTCAGGGACTGGAATGCCTGGGACTAGTTCTGGATTCGCCGAGGCGAGAGTTTTTTTCTCCTAACGGAGAAACTTCAGACACTGCAATCTGCAGTGCAGCAGTTGTTGACCCAGAAGTGGTCATCTCTGCGATTCTGCTTACGTATGCCCAATTCCACACCAGGGCACCAGGGTGCTACAGAGGGAACTGCTGTCACGTTGGGACAAGCCCCCGTCATCTCTGGATTACCAGATTCAATTGAGTCAACTGGTCAAGTCTCCCCTGGTGTGGTGGCTGGCGTCTCCGGTGCTTCGGACTGGGATATCGTTTTCTGCCATGCCACTGGACAGTGGTCACGACGGATGCCAGCCTCTCTGGTTGGAGGGGGCGTTTGGGGCACCCAGTCAGCCCAGGGGCGCTGGACTCAGGAGGAGTCCCGCCTACCGATCACTATTCTGGAGCTCCGAGCAATCGAGCTGTGCCTTGCCAGGTGGTCCCTGGATCTGCAGGGCCGACCGGTCAGGATCCAGTCCGACAACGCCGCGGCCGTGGCATACGTCAATCATCAGGGAGGCACACGGAGTTCAGCCGCAGCGGCGGAGGTCGCGCACATCCTTCGGTGGACCGAAAGGTCCGTTACGGCTCTATCGGCCGTGTACATTCCGGGAGTCAAGAATTGGCAAGCCGCCTTTCTAAGTCGCACTGCACTAGACCAAGGAAAGAGGTCTCTCCACACGCAGGTGTTTCAGGGTCTGTGCCAAAAGTGGGGCACTCCGGACGTGGACCTTCTAGCGTCCCGTCTCAATCGGTAGGTGCCACGGCTAGTGGCCAGGTTTATGGACCCGTGGGCGGACGCGTCAGACGCGTTGGTGGTGCCTTGGGTCACTATCACCTAATTTACGCCTTCCCTCCTCTGAAGCTTCTTCCTCGCCTGCTGCGTAGAGTGGAAGCCGAAGGGATATCAATCCTGATCGCCCCAGATTGGCCGCGCTGCTCCTGGTACGTCTGGTGGCAGACGCCCCCTAGCGTCTTCCCCTGAGAGAAGATCTTCTGTCGCAGGGTCCAATCTTCCACCCTGCTTTACAGTCTCTGGCTTTAGCGCCGTGGCTGTTGAGAGCCAGGGGCTGAGGGACCGAGGCCTATTGGGCTCGGTGGTCTCTACCGTGCTACGTGCATGGAAGTCTACCTCACATAGGATTTACCATCGTACGTGGAAGGCCTACATCTCTGTGTATGAGGAGATGAAATGGCACCCTCGTACATACGTGGTGTACAGGATTCTGCTGTTTTTACAGGGGGGAGTGGATCGGGCTCTCGCCTTAAGTACGGTTAGGAGTCAGATTTCTGCTCTGGCTGTTTACTTTCAGTGACCCTTGGCTTCGCACTCCTTGGTACGTACGTTTGTTCAGGGGTTACGCCCTCCACTACCCCCATGGGACTTGAATTTAGTCCTTTCGGTGCTTCGGGATGCTCCATTTGAGGACATTCGGGAGGTTTTTTGTTGACTGTCACAAAAGGTGATTTTTTCTGGTAGCAATTACCTCGATCAGACGGGTGTCTGTCTGAACTGGCGGCCTTGTCTTGCAAGGCTCCCTACTTGGTCATCCATAAGGATGAGGTGGTGCTGCGGCCGCAGCCGTCTTTTCTCCCCAAGGTCGTTTCAGCTTTTCACATTAAAGGATCACTAAAGGAATTTTTTTTTTTAGCTAAATAGCTTCCTTTACCTTACTGCAGTACTGGTTTCATGTCCTTATTGTTCGTTTTTGCTTTGAAGTAGCTGTAATTCTGCTGTGATCTCCACACTTCCTGCTTGTCTGTTTCCTTATAACCACAGTACTGGGAGCTTTTCACGGTGGTCTAAGCTGTCATCATTACTGTGTGTCTAAAACTTAACAGAACCAATCAGATTCATTTTAAAAACAAAACACTGCCCTGGATTTGTTTGTTTTTGTTCTGTGTGTCTCTCTAGTTCACAGGAACATGAAACCAGTTTAAAAGTGAAACTAACCTGCAGGCACATTATATGATTGATTTTTATCTATTTGTAATCATTTTTAAAAGGAATCGGTTAACTTTTATGTCTCTATACCCTGTAAACAGTCATTTCAGCAAAATTGTTTCCTTTAGTGACCCTTTAACCACTTAAGGACAGAAGGTGTTTTTCAGATTCGGCGTTTACAAGACTAAAACTGTTTTTTTTTTGCTAGAAAATTACTTAAAACCCCCAAAAATTATATATATTTTTTTTCTAACACCCTAAAGAATAAAATGACGGTCATCGCAATACTTTTTGTCACACCGTATTTGCGCAGCGGTCTTACAAGCGCACTTTTTGAATTAAAAAATAAGACAACAATAAATTTGGCCCAATTTTTTTATATATTGTGAAAGATAATGTTACGCCGAGTAAAATGATACCCAACATGTCACGCTTTAAAATTGCGCCCGCTCGTGGCATGGCGTCAAACTTTTACCCATAAAAATCTCGATAGGCGACGTTTAAAAAATTCTATAGGTTGCATTTTTTGAGCTACAGAGGAGGTCTAGGGCTAGAATTATTGCTCTCGCTCTAACGATCGCGGCGATACCTCACTTGTGTGGTTTGAACACCGTTTTCATATGCGGGCACTACTCGCATATGCGTTCGCTTCTGCGCGCGAGCTCGTCGGGACGGGGCGCTTTAAAATATTTTTTTTTTGTTTTCTTATTTATTATTATTTATTTTATATTTTTTTACACTGAAATAATAATAATAAAAAAAATGTATCACTTTTATTCCTATTACAAGGAATGTAAACATCCCTTGTAATAGAAAAAAGCATGACAGGTCCTATATATATATATATATATATGAGATCTGGGGGTCAAAAAGACGTCACATCTCATATTTAGACTTAAAAGCAAAAAAAAAAAAATTTAAATTTTGTCATTTAAAAAAATGACAACAAAAAAATTGTCTCTTTAAGACGCTGGGCGGGACTGACGTCTTGACGTCACTTCCGCCCAGCAAAGCAATGAGGACGGGTGGGGGCCATCTTGCCCTCACTCAAGTCCTCACACACTAGGCAGCAGCACCCGATCTCCTCCGCCGCTACCGACGGCCACGGTAAGCGGCAGAGGGCGCGGGAGAGCGGCGGGAGGGGCACCTCTCCCGCCACCGATAGCGGCGATCTCGCGGCGAATCCGCCGCCGAGACCGCCGTTATCGTTTACCGGACCGTCCACTGAAAAGATGGATACCTCGGTTGTGGCAGCAGCTGCTGCCGTTACCGAGATATCCATCTTTAAAAAGAGGACGTACATATACAGTGGGCGGTCGGTAAGTGGTTAATGTGAACAGTGGGCCAGATTCACATAGAATTACGCCGGCGTATCAGCAGATATTTCGAGGTAAGTCCGAATCTAAGGCCGTTGTATGTTTAAGTGTATTCTCACACTGAGATACACTTAAACATGCCTAAGATACGACGGCCAGCGCTGTTGTATCTTAGGGTGCAATATCTACGCTGACCGCTAGGTGGCGCTTCCATTGCGGTCGGCGTAGAATGTGCAAATGACTAGTTACGCCGATTCACGAACGTACGATTGCCCGTCGTAGTGATTAGTCGTAGTGATAGTGAGAGTTACGCGGCGTAAAGATAAACATGCCCCCTAGGTGGCGTACTCAATGTTAATTATGGCCCTCGTTCCCGCGTCGCAATTTGAAAATTTTACGTCGTTTGTGTAAGTCGTCCGTGAATGGCGCTGGATGCCATTTACGTTCACGTCGATACCAATGACGTCCTTGCGACGTCAATTACCGCAATGCACGTCAGGAAATTTTAGGGGCGGCGCAGTACGTTCGGCATGGGAATTTAAATGATCCACGCCCCCTACGGGATCATTTGAATTACGCGCGCTTACGCCGGCCCCTTTTACGCTACGCCGCCGCAAGTTTACAGGCAAGTGCTTTGTGAATCCAGCACTTGCCCGTAAAACTTGCGGCGGTGTAACGGAAAGGAGATACGTTACGCCACCGCAGTTCTACGGGAATCTGGCCCATTGTTCTTCCATCCTTATGTCCTCAGCCGAAATACCAGGTGGAGGCCACTTTACATCCTCTGGATGTGGTTCGGACCCTACGAGTGTACTTATCTGCTACGATTCCGTTCCAGGAACTCGGACTCACTGTTCGTGTCGGTGGCTGGTCCTTAAAAGAGGGCCTGCCAGTCTCGTCGGCCACCATTTCTAGGTGGATTCGACGGATTGTGCTTCAGGCCTATGCCCTGAAGGGGCGGGCGCCCCCTTTCGGGTTACGGCACATTCGACCAGGGCGGTCGGGGCCTCTTGGGCTTTCCGGCATCATGCCTCTGTGTTACAGGTGTGTAAGGCAGCGACCTGGTCGTCGGAACACACTTTTTCAAAGTTTTACAAGGTGGATGTGAGTGCATCTTCTGATGCCTCCTTCGGCCGCAGGTGGCAGTTTATGGTTGGAGTTCCTCCGTTGAGTAACTCCGGTTTTGTTTGGGGTGTAACCTGGTTTGCTGTGTTGTTTTTCCACCACTCGAAATTTTTTGACACTGCTTGGGGACGTCCCTACTGTCAAAGGATGCTGTGTCCGTCCATGAACGGAAGAGAAAATAGGATTTTTGTACTCACCGTAAAATCCATTTCTCTGAGTTCATGGACGGACACAGCACCCACCCCTCCTTTGTTTGTACTGCTTGTTACAAACTGAGGCTGCTAGAGCAGGGTGTGGGTTATACCCGGGGAACCATGCCCCCTGAGAGGAGCTGCACTGAGGAATGTGTTGTTAACACTTAAAGTGCTTTTTTTCTGCCTAAACTCTCCTAAAGGAATCGGATATAACCCTAAGGTCAAAGGATGCTGTGTCCGTCCATGAACTCAGAGAAATGGATTTTACGGTGAGTACAAAAATCGTATTTTTTGACAAACAGAAGTGCAAATGTAAAATCTAATAAAAAGAAATAAACTGTAAAGTCTATCGGCTGTAATGCCATTGCACATATGACCCGAATATATTACCAACATGGAGTATTAAGAAGAAAAAGAAATGTTTGAACTTTAACCCCTCCAGCACCTGATTGCCAGGAACAGCAGATCTGTCTCTCCTCTCCTGTCAGAACGGGGATCTGTTTACACACACAGATCCAGTTCTTGCTCTTGTGCCCGCGATCGTGGATGGACGGTGGACCTCGCAGCTGCCTGCCACACACATCAGGTCCCCCGCAGTGCAGCAGGCACGCGCCAGCGCCTGGTATGGTTCTTAAAGGAGCCGACATACCAGTATGGTGATTTGTTGGAACTGGTCGGCAAGTGTTAAATATTATTATAGGCTGGGGATGGAATTGTGTTTGCCGATTTAGAAAAGACCAGCAGAGGGCACCAAAGAGATAATGTGAATGAGTGCAATGTGTGGAACTGCATAGGAAAGGGAAAGGATTGATGGGAGCCTGCTTCTCTCAGCCAATACAGCTTGCCGATAGAGTCAGGGGGCTGGGGCTTTAAGAGACAGGCGGAGCTCTGTTAGGATAATTCTCCCCCTGTGATCAGTCAAACTTCAAGTGTTCGAGGAGCAAGACAAGAAAAGCAGATCTTCAGGGTCCCTCTCTCACATTTTTGTTATGTTTTTGTTCATTAACCAATATCAGAGCAGTTCTGTTATACCTCATATCTGGGGATTATATGAGCAGTTTCCTATTTACTGATTTCATATTAGTTTGATTTTATATCTTATGATGTGATTGGAGGACAGGCTTTTACATGGTGATGATAATAATGTGATAACATCCTCAAACTTTGTAACTTTAAAAAGAAAGTGATAATGAGGGGGAGGAGTCAATAACCCAATGATGGAAGTCTTCAGGATCAGTCCAGTCTTCATCTTGGTTGTTCTCCCCCATCCTCACTCTCTGACCTCTGGTGGGGCTCAGCCCTGCTGTCATTCATGACTGAATCATGGACTAAATAAGGAAGTGCAGGACTTCTTGTGTTGGGAAGATGATAATGTGTAATAGAAGGGGTGGGGACACTCGTCCTATAATCCCCTCATCACTGTCACTCCTATAAAAGACAGTTCTCGTTTTTTCCTCACTCTCTGACTAAGGTCCATGAATAAAGAAATGATCTGGTAGGAGATCAGAGGAGCCATTTACTAGTTACCTTGAGGGGGGAATTGTAAGATCCTCAGAGACATAGCTGCCTGATGTGGGCGGAGTCCTGGTTTAGGGGAACCAATCAGCTCATGTCTAGTAATAATCTTTGCATTTCTATTTTAGTAGATGGACGGGAGATGAGGAAAACCTCAGAGGATTGTCTCACTTTGTCTCCAGACTGTAAAGTAGAAGATGAGGACATCACACAGTATAGTCCAGGAGAAAACCCGACTACCTCAAATGTCCATCCGTCACCACACAGTGTAGATGGACCATCGTATTCCTCTTATCCTGAGGAACCTCAGACTGTGCGGGACGGTGCCGGACCATCGTATTCCTCTTATCCTGAGGAACCTCAGGCTGTGCGGGACGGTGCTGGACCATCGTATTCCTCTTATCCTGAGGAACCTCAGACTGTGCGGGACGGTGCCGGACCATCGTATTCCTCTTATCCTGAGGAACCTCAGACTGTGCGGGATGGTGCCGGACCATCGTATTCCTCTTATCCTGAGGAACCTCAGGCTGTGCGGGATGGTGCCGGACCATCGTATTCCTCTTATCCTGAGGAACCTCAGACCGTGCGGGACGGTGCCGGACCATCGTATTCCTCTTATCCTGAGGAACTTCAGACTGTGCAGGACGGTGCCGGACCATCGTATTCCTCTTATCCCGAGGAACCTCAGACTGTGCGGGACGGTGCCGGACTATCGTATTCCTCTTATCCTGAGGAACCTCAGGCTGTGCGGGACGGTGCCGGACCATCGTATTCCTCTTATCCTGAGGAACCTCAGACTGTGCGGGACGGTGCCGGACCATCGTATTCCTCTTATCCTGAGGAATCTCAGACTGTGCGGGACGGTGCCGTCCTTCCAACAAATAAGAGTGTTTCCTGTGCTGAGTGCGGGAAGTGTTTCCGATTTCTATCCAATCTAAATGTGCATAAAAGATCTCACACGGGGGAGAAGCCGTATTCCTGTCCTGAGTGTGGGAAATGTTTTTCAAAGAAGTCTTATCTTTCCACACATCAGAGATCTCACACGGGGGAGAAGCCGTATTCCTGTCCTGAGTGTGGGAAATGTTTTTCAGAAAATTCCAGTCTTAACAGACATCAGAGATCTCACACGGGGGAGAAGCAGTATTCCTGTCCTGAGTGTGGGAAATGTTTTTCAGACTCTTCCAATTTTAACAGACATCAGAGATCTCACACGGGGGAGAAGCAGTATTCCTGTCCTGAGTGTGGGAAATGTTTTTCAGACTATTCCAGTTTTAACAGACATCAGAGATCTCACACGGGGGAGAAGCCGTATTCCTGTCCTGAGTGCGGGAAATGTTTTTCACAGAAGTCCAATCTTTACACACATCAGAGATCTCACACGGGGGAGAAGCCGTATTCCTGTCCTGAGTGTGGGAAATGTTTTTCACAGACGTCCAATCTTTCCACACATCAGAGATCTCACACGGGGGAGAAGCCGTATTCCTGTCCTGAGTGTGGGAAATGTTTTTCAGAGAAGTCCAATTTTTACAGACATCAGAGATCTCACACAGGGGAGAAGCCGTATTCCTGTCCTGAGTGAGGGAAATGTTTTTCAGAGAAGTCCAATTTTTACAGACATAGGCCCGGATTCACAAAGCACTTACGCCGACGTATCTACAGATACGCCGCGTAAGTGCAAATATGCGCCGTCGTATCTATGCGCTGGACTCAGAAACCAAGATACGCCCAGAATATAGGCTTCATCCGACTGACGTAACTTGCCTACGCCGGCGTATCGTGGGCACATATTTATGCTGGACGTAGTTGGTGCTCCCATTGATTTTGTATTCAAATATGCAAATGAGGGAGATACGGCGATTCACAAACGTACATGCGCCCGACGCAGGCTACGCGATGTGCGTGCAAGTTGTACGCCCGGCGCAAAGTTATTCCTCATAAAGGAGGTGTAACTCAGCAACAGACGTGCACAGGTCAGCTGGAGAGCAGCTGCAGCAGCACCGTTACGGACCAGCTGAGCAACCACACTTGCAGGACAACACATCTGTGTGCCAACATGCCAGGGGCAGCCGTGGTCATAGCACTACTACTGTGTCCACAGGCATGTAGGAGGGCACGGGAGAGGATATATTGCACGCGCATGAACGTCTTTGGCATGGGGGAATCGGAGGTGTATCGCATCTTCAGATTCAGCCCTGATGCCATCCTGGAATTAGCCACAACCCTGCATGATGACATCACCAGCCAGACACACTGCTCACATGCAGTGCAGCCACTGGTCAAGGTCCTGGCAACACTCCATTTCCTCGCCAGTGGATCTTTCCAACGTACAAGTGGAGTCGTGGCTGGGATGTCACAATCCACCATGAGCAGATGTGTGCACCAGGTTGTCCCCACAATCCTCACACGCATGTCCCACCACATCATCAAACCCACCCATGAGCACCTACGGCAGAAGGCAATGCAGGATTTCTACAGAATTGCAGTATTCCCACGCATCGTCGGGGCCATTGATTGCACACATGTGGCACTACAGCCCCCCCCCCCGTGCCACAGAGCACATATACCGCAATCGGATGAGGTGGCATTCCATCAACGTACAGGTGATAGCCGATGCCCAATGCCTCATATGGCACGTCTGTGCCAAAAACCCAGGGGCCAGCCACAACAGCTACATATACCGTCAAAGCAATATCCCAACAGAATTCAAACAGAACGTTTACAGGGACAGCTGGCTTGTTGGTGAGTGACATGGGAGTCAGGCATGACTGTCCCACCCCATGATGCAGACCTCACGAGGGGCACATGCACGACTAACATCCTCCTGTCTTTTCCCTTCCAGGTAACTCGGCATATGGACTTGGGCCCCATCTCCTGACTCCATTCCGGAATCCCAAAACCAGAGGAGAGAGAAGATACAATGCTGCACACATACGTACCCGTGCAGTGGTGGAGCGCACATTTGGCATCCTGCAGTCCTGTTTCCAATGCCTGAATAAGTCCGGGGGGCCCTGTTGTATTCCCCAAACTTCATGTGCCAGATCATCGGTGCATGTTGCGTGCTGCACAACTACGCCATGAGAAAGGGCCTGGAGATTGACATATGTGATGACCTAACCCCCAAACCACACAGTCCCCCCCTGCCCGAGGCTACCCCGTCTGCTGAGGGAACAGCAGTCAGGAGTTGCCTCGTGGAACGCATCTGTGCACGTTAAACACACACATTCATCATGGCACATGGACAGTGCACGCATGCACACCACTGTGGTCCCTAGCTCACACACACCACATCCACCTCACATTGGTTTAGCCTAAGTCCACTTGGGAGCAGCAACGCCACGCAAAGGCACCAAGGATGTTGCTGTCCATTCATACCACATTCACACGGTCGTGGGGATAACCTCTCCCCGACGACCCAAGGTGACCCACCTTGCTGGCAGGAATGTCACCCACACATACACACACTGACACACCAGTCACACTGTAGCAGCACCGGGCAAACCCTGTCCGGGCACCACTTCTGCACCCCTCACCGTGTGCAGAAAAAAAAATAGGGATCATGCCCTTACCGGAGGACGGCACATACCTCTGTGCACGTCCAACAAAAACAAAATAATAAAGCTCATAATCTGAGCACAAAAAAAAGAGAGCAGTCATTTTCCCTCTTGTGGGCCAGGCCTGGTGCCACGGGAACGGCTCAATTGTCTGGGGGGAGTCTCGGGTGAGGGGGGTGGGGCATCAAGAGGAGGTTCATCCCCTGGTCTGTCACTCCTGGCAGATGCTGGCTGCATGCCCTCCAATGCCGTTGAGGACAGAGTTCGTCTCCGCCTGCATCCGCAGCTGGCGGGTGGTGGTTTTTCCCGCTGGTGGCGCCTGGTCTGCCTTCCCTCCACCTCTCCTCAGATGAATTTTTTTTCCTCCTCTCAGTCTCAGGAGCAGACATCGCTCAGAATGCAAAAGTAGCTGCGCCACGGAAGACAAGCTGCTGGTGTACTTTTGCCCTCAACGGGCGCATGTCTGGGCGTATTTATGCTCTCGGCATAGGCGGTGGGCCGGCGTATCTTAGGGGTTACGCTGGGCATAGTTGTGAGCATGCGCAGAGGGGTGCGGGACATACGTCCACGTCACGGCGCATGCACCGTTTAAGATACGCCGGATGTAAACCACTGCGGCACGCTCGGACCATCATTTGCATGGGGTCACGCCCACTTACGCTGGCCTGCGCATTCGAAAATACGCTACGCTGGCTCATCTGGGTGAGCAATGGCTTGCTGAATGCAGTGCATGCCTCTCCGAGCTGCGCTGGCGTAGCGTAAAAAAGATACGCTACGCCGGCATAAAAATGCGCCGATGTATGTGAATCCGGGCCATAAATGATCTCAAATGAGGGAGAAGCCGTATTCCTGTCCTGAGTGAGGGAAATGTTCCTCACTGAAGTCCTGTCTTTCTGTACATCAGGGATCTCACACGGGGGAGAAGCCGTATTCCTGCCCTGAGTGAGGGAAATGTTCCTCACTGAAGTCCTGTCTTTCTGTACATCAGGGATCTCACACGGGGGAGAAGCCGTATTCCTGCCCTGAGTGAGGGAAATGTTCCTCACTGAAGTCCTGTCTTCCTGTACATCAGGGACCCCACACAACCCTCGAGGTGTATTAGTGAGTGCGGGAAATGTCTCGGCTCGCTGAGCTGCTGCAGGAACATGTAACATCTTCCCGAAGGTGAACTTATCCTTTCACTACCAGAGACGGTTTTGCGTTTTTTTTGCCCACATTCAACCCCCCTTTATGACCGGGCACTTTTACCCCCTTCCTGCCCAGGCCAATTTTCAGCTCTCTCACACTTGTCATACAACACTGTACCCAAATAATCTTTGTATCTTTTCCCCCCAAATAGAGCTTTCTTTTGGTGGTATTTTTTTTTTTTCTTCCGTTTTTTTTTTCTTCCGACTCAGAGAACACTTACCGGAGACCTAATCAATTTTGCGTTCATACGCTGTCTCCATCCTGGTTCGCATCATGGTGGGAAATTTTTTTTTTTTTTTTTTATTTAATTTTTTTTTAATTTTTTTTTGCCTTTTTTTTTTGTTTGTTTTGCTTTGTTTGCTATGTCATTATGTGTTTTATATTAAGCCAGCGTGGCCACAGTATGGCAAAGTACAAAAAACAAAACAAAAAAAAAATTATATCAGAAAACCAAAGTGCCCCTACCCAAGTCGACTAACCCATCCCCACCCCCCCCCCTTCCCCGTACCCAAACCCACCCCTTTCTCTCCGAACCACAGTCTCTTAGTTTATCAACTTTTACTTCGCTACACTTCCTGTCCTATACCATCCGGACTAGATAACTCTGTGATGACTTATAGTCAACCCAGTCCTGCCATTTAAGTTTGAATCCCCTTTCACCTTCCTCCCCCATAAACTTAAGCTGTTCAATGTAATAAATATCATTTATTTTACCAAGACAATTCTTCATTGTTTGGGCTCTCAGGATCTTTCCACTGTTTAGGGATCAGGCTCTTTGCTGCATTCAGGATATGGGGGAGCAAGGTTCTCATATACTGTTTACTATTCATATTTGTCCCATGGAACAAACACACCCACGGGTCAACTGCTATTTTAATTCCAGTAATTTCCTTGATTAATGATACCACTTTATGCCAATATCTGTTGATTTTGGGGCACGTCCACCAAAGGTGTGACATGGTTCTGGGTTCCGTACAACCCCTCCAACAGAATCCGGAAGTCTCCCCTTGGAATCGATGTGCAATATCTGGGGTGATATACCATCTTGATAAACATTTAAAATTCATTTCTATCAGCCCGCAGTTAGTTGAAGTGATGTGCGTCATCTTCAATATTTTCCCAAAATCTCTCTGTGTCCCCTGTTGCCAACTCTTCATCCCATTTTTTAATATACGGAGGTAGCCCCTTATTTTTTAGTCCCGACAATATTTTATAAATCCGTGAGATCCCGCCTCGTCCGCTCGAGGCCAGGCACATACACTCTAGTGGTAGCAAATTTCCCTCTAGCCTGATCGGACGAGGAAGGGAATCCACAAAATGTTTCAACTGTTGGTATCTCAGCCAATTCAACTCAAACATTTCTTTGTGTTCCCCAAGTTCCTGATAATTACAGATTTTGCCATCTTTCAGTATATCCCTTAATTTCACGTCAGTCTTCTTTATCCAACTCCCAGACAAGCTTACTTTCCCTGGTGCAAAATAATTTGTGTCGTATAGTGGTATTAGTAGGGAATTGTAACCCCATTTTTCGTTTTTGTGAACCCTATCCCATATTAACATAGATGTCCGTCTAATCGTGTACAAGTGCTCTTTTGCCTGTCTAAATTGTGCCGGGATCCAAATCTCCTTTCCTAACCTAGTTTTATTCAAACTACTTTCCAATTTAACCCATAATTTTTCTTTATTTTCTCTAACCCATTCAACCACTCGTGTCATGTGAATGGCCGTATAGTATGCCTTAATGTCAGGTAACCCCAACCCGCCCTGCGCCTTGTCTCTGGTGAGTATAGACATGGCTATGCGCGCTTTCTTTTTCCGCCATATGAATCTAATTAATAACTTTTTTAACGTTTTAAAATATACTTCTGGTATTGCAATCGGCAGCATTTGTAATTTATATAGAATCTTGGGCAAAGTTAACATTTTAAAACTATTTATTCTTCCTAATATGGACCTCTGTCTGGAAGCAATTTTATTTAAGTCCATTTTAATATCATTCAATAATGGAATAAAATTATACTGATAAATTGCCTCAGAAGATGTTGTTATATTGACACCTAGGTATTTTAATACAGTATCTCTCCAAATAAATGGGAAGTCTTTTTTAAATCTGGTTACATCCTGTGCTTTCACAGTAATATTCAGGATTTCGGACTTTAAGGGATTAATTTTGAAATTGGAAACTTCACCGTAGACTTTAAGAGTTTTTAAAAGATTAGGGAGAGATGTAGTTGGGTTCACTATATATAACAGAATGTCATCGGCGTAGGCCGCAATTTTATGTTCTCCGTCTTCTGTCTGTATCCCCTCGATGTCAGTGTTATTTCTAATCGTAGACCGTAAAGGTTCTAAGGACAAAATAAACAATAAGGGTGACAAGGGACAGCCTTGACGAGTCCCATTAAACATCTCAAAAAGCCCGGATACCGTCCCATTTACCTTAACCCTTGCCGTAGGGTGGTTATATAGAGCTTTTATCCACCCCAACATCTTGGGGCCTACCCCATAAAACTCTAAAGTAGTCTGAAGGTATCCCCAGTCTACTCTGTCGAAAGCTTTTTCAGCGTCTATCGACAGTAGTAGACCTGGGGACTTACCTTCTTTTATTCTCTGAATCAGTAACAGTGTCTTAATACTGTTATCCCTACTTTCCCTACCTGGGATAAAGCCCACTTGATCATTATATACCAATTCATTCATGATATTCTTCATTCTACCAGCTAAGATTTTGGCGAACAACTTTACATCCGCATTTAATAGGGAAATAGGTCTATAACTGGAACACAATGAAGGGTCTTTACCATCTTTAGGGATAATCGTAATTGCAGCCTCAAGTGCCTCACGCCGAATATCCCAATTCGTGCCGATGCCATTCATATAAGCACACATCCTAGGAACTAGGATATCGCTAAAATTCCTATAATACTCAGTTGTTAGCCCATCCGGGCCAGGACTTTTCCCTAATGGGGACTCACTTAAGTTTTTCCTAATTTCCATTTCTGTTATAGGGTCCTCTAGAAAACTAAGATTTTGGTGGTATTTGATCACCTCTGGGGTTTTATTTCTTGTGCTACAAATAAAAAAAAAGACAGAAAATGTCGAAAAAAATTAAGTTTTTCTTTGTTTCTGTTAAAAAATGTTGTAAATATACCTTGTGTTATTAGGTTATAATTGTGTGTGTGTGTTTTTGTATTTATTTCTAGCCTGGGTATTCCCGATAGGCTTTGTTGATGTAATATAATCTTTAAAAGCTTAATAAAAAGAATAAAAAAATGCTGTAAATAAGTACGTTTTCTATTTCACTGGTGGTCACTGACTGGCATCCCTGGTGGGCACTGACTAGAATCCCTGGGGGGCACTGACTGGCATCGCTGATGGGCACTGACTGGCATCCCTGATGGGCACTGATAGGCATCCCTGGTGGGCACTGATAGGCATCCCTGGTGGGCACTGACTGGCATCCCTGGTGGGCACTGACTGGCATCCCTGATGGGCACTGACTGGCATCCCGGATGGGCACTGATAGGCATGCCTGGTGGTCACTGATTGGCATGGCTGGTGGGCACTGGTGATCATCACTGGCGATGGGCCTGTACTGATAATCAATGCTGAATATCAGTGCAGATCCCCCCTGTCAGGAGAGACACTGATTGGCTCTCCTCTACTCACGCCTTGTCAACATGAATAAAGGAAAGTCGATAACCGGCACTTTCTGGTTACGATGTGATTAGCTTTGATTGGACACAGCTGATCACATGGTGAAGAGCCAACGTCTTATGCTGCATACACACGATCGGAAATTCCGACAGGAAATCTTCAATGTGAGCTTTTGGTCGGAAACTGTGACCGTGTTTATGCTCCATCGGACATTTGCTGTCGTAATTTCCGCAAACAAAAGATTGAGAGCAGGTTCTCAATTTTTCAGACGGAAAAAGTTCTTGTCGGAAATTCCGATCGTATGTATGCAATTCTGACGCCCAAAAAAAACATGCATGCTCAGAGTCAAGCAAAAGAGACGAACTGCCTAATGAACTTTATTGATCTCGGCTCATCATACGTATTGTACGTCACCGCGTTCTTGACATTTGGAATTTCCGACAAGATTTGTGTGACCGTGTGTATGCAACACAAGTTTGAGCCAACATTCCGTCGTAAAAAAATCCACGTTTTTCTTGTCGGAATTTCCGATCGTGTGTACAGGGCATTAGGCTCTTTACCGAGACTGGAGATGCGGTTTGTCAGAGCGACACACAACACCAACGATCGCCCTGCGCCCGAGCGGCTTATTATTCTGGATGTCATGTGACATCCAATCAGGATAATGGAACCCCGTCTGGCCGTCATTCTGCTATAGGCCGGGTGGGAAGGAGGTAAAGAATCATTTTAGGCCTGAACATTATATAAAACACCCAAAACATGATATATTTTCTGATAGAAGACACCCTAGAGCGTCCTTTGTGCTCTGCTGGCACTGCCAGCATGGCTCAAAATTTCACCTCTAAACACGCCCTCATAAATTATCTCATGAAATGACACTTAACCACTTGCTTACTGTGCACATATACCCCCCTCCTGCCCAGGTGAAATTTCAGCTTTCGGCACTGCGTCGCTTTAACTAAAAATTGCGCGGTCGTGCGACGTTGCTCCCAAACAAAATTGACGTCCTTTTTTCCCCACAAATAGAGCTTTCTTTTGGTGGTATTTGATCGCCTGTGCGGTTTTTTTTTGCGCTATAAACCAAAAAGAGCGACAATTTTGAAAAAAATACAATATTTTTTACTTGTTGCTATAATAAATATCCCAATTTAAAAAAAAAAAAAAAAATTTTCTCAGTTTAGGCCGATACGTATTCTTCTACATATTTTTGGTAAAAAAATAAAAAAACGCAATAAGCGACTGGTTTGCGCAAAAGTTAAAGCGCCTACAAAATAGGGGACAGAATTATTATTTTTTATTATTTTTTTTTTTTACTAGAAATGGCGGCGATCTGCGATTTTTATTTGGACTGCGACGTTATGGCGGACACATCAGACACTTTTGACACATTTTTGGCGCCATTCACATTTATACTGCGATCAGCGCTATAAATATGCACTAATTACAGTATAAATGTGACTGGCATTGAAGGGGTTAACACTAGGGGGTGAGGAAGGGGTTAAATGTATCCCTGCATTGTGTTCTAACTGTAGGTGGAGGGGGGGTGACTGGGGGGGGTGACCGATCTATGTCTCTATGTACAAGGGACACAGATCCGTCTCCTCTCCAGAGACAGGATGCTGTCTCTGTGTAAAACGGCAATGAGAGATGATCTGATATGTTTACATATGAGATCATCTCTCATTGGCCGCACAGATCGCAAATGGCCACTCTGATTGGCCGTTCGCGGCGATCTGTAATTGGCTGTGTCCAAGGGACATGGCCAACACAGAGTTTCCCCGCTGCGCGCTCTGGAGTGCGCAAAGGGGCGGACGTCAACTTGGATTTTGGGATCCGCGCTGTAGCCGTCATTTGACTATAGCGCGGATCCCAAGTTCTTCTTCTTCTTCTTCTTCCTTCTTTCTTCTTTTTTCTTTTCCTCTGTTACGTAGAGTACCAATGATATTTTTTGTGGCATGGATAGAGATAGGTTCCAGCGTGAACTTACCTGGTTGTGGTGAATTACTGCAGGTATTGTGTAAATCATTACGGGGACGGTTGAGGGGGGAATTATTTTGCTGAATGCTTTGTCGGATCCCCTCGATTTTATTAATGAAGTAATCCGACAATTCACTGCAAAATTCTTGTCCGAATTGGGGGCTTCAAGACATCCTGGATTCATGGTCTGAGTGACCAACTTGAAGAGTTCGCGGGGGCGATTAAGGGCGCTGTTGATAGCCTCGGAAAAATAGTTTTTCTTGGCTTTGAAGATTTCTTTGTGGTATTTTCTTGTTGTTGCTTTGTAGACGATGAGGTTCTCATCTGAATAGCTTCTTTTCCAGGCGGCTTCCGCCCTTCTGCGCTCTTGCTTCAGTAATGCCAGTTGGTTGTTGAACCAGCTGGAGTTATTTTTCCGGATGCAGGTTTTGCGTTTTGGCGCTATTAAGTCGGCTGACTGTAATAGGGCTGTGTTTATGGAATCCAGTGTTTCTTCAGCCGTTTGATGCGGCTGAATTGTATTTATTTTTTTCCTTAACGTGGCTTTGAAGAGTTCCGAGTGGAGCTTCTTCTGACATCTAGTCCAGTGTGTTGTCACTAGATTTGATGTTTTAGTTAAGGGTGGGAAATCGGAAATAATGAATTTAATTGCATGGTGATCTGTCCATGGCAATGGTTCATTCTCCAAGATTTTTATTTCCAGATCTTGTCTGAAAATAAGATCGAGTGTGTGACCTGAAACATGTGTGGGCTCACATACTAGTTGTTGTAGCCCTAATCCTTCGAAGTGATCAATGCAGGCGTCGGCAACGGGGTCTTGCGAGCAGCAAAAGGTGTTTGCTGTTAAGGGTATAGGTGGAGATAAAGTCCGTCAATGATGGGAGAAACTGCGATTTTGGGCCAGGTGGCCTATAGCAGAGTAGAATCCGGACGGTCTCCTGGGAGTTTGTTTGTAGTTGCAGGGTAAGGGTTTCCATGAATGGAAGAGGGTTTTGAAGGACAGGTTTAGTGATTGCAAGATGAGTCTTATGGATCACCGCCAGGCCTCCTCCTCTTTGCCCTATTCTGTTTTCAGTTATGATACAATAGTTTTCTAGCACCAGTTCTCCTAGAATGGTGTTGCAGTCGGCTGTAAGCCAGCTCTCTGTAATAAAGAGGCAGTCTAAATCGTATTGTAGAATGAAATCATGGATTTCCAGTCGGTGTTTTACTGCCGATCTTGTGTTGATCAAAGCACATGATATATGCTTAGGCTGGGGTAAACGGCTGAGATTTTTGATAGTCGATCATTCGATCGATTCTCAAAAGTCGCTCAGTTCTTAGGGCTTTTTTAGTGATGGCTGGTAGTATTGCGGCAAATTGCCTCAAATCCCCAATGGTTTCTGCACAATATTGCAGATTAACCATAGTCGCCAAACACCAGGGGGAGGAGGGAGGGGGGGGATTATCAAGGATTAACTTAATCCTCGGTCCTGACTTGGTCCAGAGGAAGGCAAAAAAAACCCTGGTCGTGCTACGCCAATATGCTATGACAGGGAAAAAAATTCCTTCCTGACCCCTTGAGAGGCGATCGGGCAAACCCTGGATCAAGTACAAATGGTATTTGAGAAAGGGGGAGTGGGGCTAGGGTGTTGCAAGATGACCACCACTCCGGCTGCAAAGAGCCAAGGTGGTGACCTTGAGGGGGGGGCAGGGGGGGATTGCCAACTGGTAGTTATTGAGTCAGGAGATGGTGGTAGGTGACCCAATTACAAGGGGGTAGCAGGCTGGTATCTGGAGGGGAGGAGCGGGGGGCCACTCGGTCGCGGCGATGAAGGGGGGGATGGGGCCCTACCTATCTACATCCCGTGGGCCACACGTCGTTCTCCTAGGAAGCGTGCGCCGGTAGCTACCGGGATGCAGTTCAAGCCCTAGGGAAGAGGGGGGTCCTGCTGGTGTCCGGGGGGGATTGATGTGCAGCTGGCAGGTGAATGGTGTATCAGGGGGGGCGCCAAGCCAGGGAATTCTGAGTTGCCGCCGGGGGCTACGCGGCTGGATTATGTGAGGAGGTGGCTCAGGGGGTAGCTGGTGGTATCACTATCCCTGGGGTGAGCAGACTAAGGTGTGAGCGTCTGCTACACCGCTGAATCTATATAACAAGAGTTCCAACTTTATTAGCTGCAAGCTTGTTCTGGATCAGTGATTGAAAAAAAAATAATGAAGACTCCTGTCTTCACTCCTGTTTCAAACTCCTGTTTTTTAACTCAGGCACTTTTGTTCAAAGAATGCACTTCTGGTCAGAGAGTCCACATGTGAATCCACCATCAACTGGGAGCCAGCTCCTATGGGAGTTTGTACAGCCACTTTATACTCACCTGTGAAGACCTGTGAACAAACACACACCTGTGAACAATTAAACCCTCCCCTTAATTAGCAGAAAGGAAAAAGAAAAAAAAAAGTTTAAAAAGTGTCAGAGAAAATTAACCCTTGCAAGCAGAAGCAGTTGATAGCAAACTCCTGGTTTTTAACTCAGGCACTTTTGTTCAAAGAATGCACTTCTGGTCAGAGAGTCCACATGTGAAGCCACCATCAACTGGGAGCCAGCTCCTATGTGAGTTTGTACAGCCACTTTATACTCACCTGTGAAGAAACACACACCTGTGAACAATTAAACCCTCCCCTTAATTAGCAGAAAGGAAAAAGAAAAAAGTTTAAAAAGTGTCAGAGAAAATCAACCCTTGCAAGCAGAAGCAGTTGATAGCAAACTCCTGGTTTTTAACTCAGGCACTTTTGTTCAAAGAATGCACTTCTGGTGAGAGAGTCCACATGTGAAGCCACCATCAACTGGGAGCCATCTCCTATGGGAGTTTGTACAGCCACTTTATACTCACCTGTGAAGACCTGTGAACAAACACACACCTGTGAACAATTAAACCCTCCCCTTAAAGCGGAGGTTCACCCATAGAGAACACATTTTCCCCTTAGATTAATGCTCGTTTTGTCTAGGGGAATCGGCTAGTTGTTTTAAAATATGACCTGTACTTACCGTTTACGAGATGCATCTTCTCCGCCGCTTCCGGGTATGGGCTGCGGGACTGGGCGTTCCTTCTTGATTGACAGTCTTCCGAGAGGCTTCCGACGGTCGCATCCATCGCGTCACGATTTTCCGAAAGAAGCTGAACGTCGGTGCGCAGGCGCAGTATAGAGCCGCACCAACGTTCGGCTTCTTTCGGCTACGAGTGACGCGATGGATGCGACCGTCAGAAGCCTCTCGGAAGACTGTCAATCAAGAAGGAACGCCCGCTCCCGAAGACCCATACCCGGAAGCGACAGAGAAGATGCATCTCGAAAACGGGTAAGTACTGCTCATATTTTAAAACAACTAGCCAATTCCCCTAGACAAAACGAGCAGGAATCTAAGGGGAAAAGGTAAAAAAATAAATAAATGGGTGAACTCCCGCTTTAATTAGCAGAAACGAAAAAGAAAAAAAAAAAGTTTAAAAAGTGTCAGAGAAAATCAACCCTTGCAAGCAGAAGCAGTTCATAGCAAACTCCTGGTTTTTAACTCATGCTCTTTTGTTCAAAGAATGCACTTCTGGTCAGAGAGTCCACATGTGAAGCCACCATCAACTGGGAGCCAGCTCCTATGGGAGTTTGTACAGCCACTTTATACTCACCTGTGAACAAAGGATATATAGTACATACACACATACAGAAAAATGCCGTGTTCACACTATGAAATGTTTCTCAGGACTGAAGTTCCTCTGAACTCCACAAGGTGGTGATCTCACCTCTACCCAGACAGGAAGTCTCTATGGAAGACAGGAAGTGATGTCAGGGACAGACAGGAAGTTCCGGGTGAGAGGTGGATCGGGAGGAATTAGAGAGAAGACGTTGCTGGAAGAAGCAGCAGAGGAGGTAATAAGATCTTATTTTCTATTTACACCCAGTAACCCCGTCATGTCCGTCCTCTTCCTCCATAGTCACTGTGACGTCTTTTATCTCCAGCAGATGATGATACACGCATATATAGTGTGGAGACCTAGATTATACAGGATTTATATAGCGCCAATATGAAAGGGAGACAATACAGTTAGAATAAAATAAAAGAGTGTTAAGAGAGCTCTGCTCAGAAGAGCTTACAATCTACTAGGGTGGGGCAGGTGGTACAAAAGGTTTTAACTGTGGGGGATGAGTTGATGGAAGTGGTAAAAGATTAGTTGGAGGCGTGATAGGCTTCCCTGAAAAGATGAGCTTTTAGGGCTCACCTGAAGGCAGCCAGAGTAGGAGATAGCTGGACAGATTGGGGTAGGTAGATCCATAGGATGGGAGAGGCTCTGGAGATGAGCATGGGAGGTGAAGACAAGGGAGGTAGAGAGCAGGAGATCTTGAGAGGACGGTTTGGGTGATATTTGGAGACAAGATTGGTGATGAAGCTCGGGGCAGAGTTATGAATGGCTTTGTATGTTGTATTTTGAATTTAATTTGCTGGGCGATGGGAAGCCAGTGGAGGGATTGGCGGAGAGGGGTGGCAGACACTGAGTGGTTGGTAAGGTAGAGTTTGGCAGCAGCATTCATGATGGAGGGAGGAGCCTATGGAGAGGTTGGCCAATGAGGAGGGAGTTACAATAGACAAAACGAGAGATAACGAGGGAGAGAATGAGGATCTTGGTGGTTTCATTAAAAAAGGGATGAATTTTAGAGATGTTTACGGAGATGAAGTCTACAAACTTTTGACAAGGATTGGCTTTGGGGCTGATAGGACAGGTCAGAGTCTAGGATTACACCAGGTACCCTGGCATAAGAGATGGGATTGATGGTTGTATTAGTGACCGTGATAGAAAAGTCACGGGTGCGGGGAGGGGGGATATTATCAGCTCGGTTTTAGAGAGGTTTACTTTAAGGAAGTGGAGCGTCATCCAGACTGATATGTCAGTAAGTTAGAAATGGGAGAGGAGACTGAAGGAGTGAGGTGAGGAGTAGACAGATAGATTTGGATGTCATCGGTGTAGAGATGGTATTGGAAGTCATGGGAGGTTATCATGTGACCAAGGGAGGAGGTGTAGATTGAGAAGAGAAGGGGTCCAAGTACAGAGCCTTGGGGACCCCTAGAGAAAGAGGAAGAGGAGAGGAGGAGACAGAGTTGTAGGTAACACTGAAGGAGAGCTGTGATAGGTAAGAGGAGAATGAGGATAGAGCAGAGTCCTGGAGGCAAAGGGAATGGAGTTTATAGAGACGGAGCGCATGGTCAGCAGTATCAAAGGCTGGAGAGAGGTCAAGTATTAGGAGTATGGAGTAGTGGCCATTGGTTTTAGCAGTAAATCATTAGTGAGATTTAGTAGGACAGTTTATGTGGAGTGCTGCGAGCAAAAGCCAGACTGTAAGGGGCCAAGAAGGTTATTTTCAATGAGGTAAGTTTTCTAGAAGGTGAACGGGAGCAGTGAGATGGCTCTTAAGTCGTTGGGGTTGGTGGGGTCCAGTGAGGGCTTTTTAAGTATGGGAGTGATCTGCGCATGCTTTAGAGGGGAGGGGAAGGTGCCACTAGAGAGGGAGAGATTACAGTTGTGAGTGAGGGAGGATCGAATAAGAGGGTGACCGTAGTAGTTGCGAGGGAACAGGGCATCTGAGAAGTTTTGCAACCTCTTTAGTAGTAGCCTGTTGAAAAGAGGAGAGTGTTGACTGTTAGAAAGGGTATGTTGAGTGGGGAAGATGTATGCACAGTGGAGATCTCCTCACGTATTGCATCAATCTAGATTAACCCCTTCAGGGGCAGAACATTTCCCCACTTACAGGGTCGGAGCATTCTCTTCATTCTGGAGATAAATTCTAGTAATGTGTTACTCTAAACAAACAGCACTGACAATAAAGAGACAAGACAATGACCATCCTGACCATACATGGCCTACAAAGGGCAATTATTACACTACACAGGCAGCCAATGGGCAATCGTTACACTATGCAACCAACACAATGATGGAGTTCAGGGGTCTGGAGTATGGAGCATAGAGCCCCTTACATTGCTGGTCAGGAGGAAGAAAACATTCCCCAGCCTGCCATGAAGAATATGATCCATCATTGGTGCCAGAGGGAGGAAAATCCTGAGGGTTCTGAGGGAAGTAGAGGAGCTGAGGAACATCTCAGGGGGTAGTGAGACTAGAGGACTTTGGGGCCCCCGAGGAGGCAGTGGAGCTTGATAGGGTTGGTGGGAAGCAGGGCTCTGAGGGAAGAGGCAGTTGTAGGGATCAGGGGGACTCTAAGGTAGGAAGGGGAGCTCTTGGTCTATGATGGTCCTACCACCTGCACTTACTTTTCAGAACCTCCTTACAGAACTCCTGCCAGGAAATGGAGGCGACCTTCACCCCTTGGTGGGCACTCATACCTAAAAGAGGTCTGTTTGTGCAGACGGGTGGTCAGTGATTTGCATACAGGGAGACAGTCCAATACCTTCCCATGACACAGGGTCTGGCAGTGCTTGGTGCTGGAATTCAGAGCCCCAGGAACCCACCACCACCCTGTACAATGTCCTGGATACTACATGTAACGGTCACCACCGTTTACGACCTTCCATCCCATCCAAGACAGCTTATCGACACTCCAACCAACAGGACCCGATCCAACTTTAATGGTTTCTTTCAGTCTTATATACAGCACAAGGCATTAAAGGAACAATCAACTCCCCACCCACACACTAAGGCTAATTACTAACCATTCTAGACAGGTCGGCGCCAGCCTATAATTATCATGTCTAATCACTGCACATTCCTTCATTAACAGCATAACAAACAAAACCCCATCACACACTGAGTTCCCTAGGCAGACGTTCCGTCTCCGCATACAGCTTGACACCTATTCACACCTCTGAGCATCAATAGGTTTTAGACAGTGTTATCACACAATTAAAGGCCTTATTCAATGGTTAATGGAATATCTTAGGAGTCTATGCAATTAACACCTGTCCGTTACAACACATTTACACAAGGACAATGAAATGTCTTCCAGGCCCTGACTCAATTAGCATGTCACTAGTCAGGGCTAATCATAGAATGAGTCACTATTGACTGGTTGGGCCAACATCTTGCAGTATCTCAAAATCCTGCAATACAAACTATCAGTGATGTCCCATCTCATGTAATACATGAATTATGATTCACTTGCCACCCCATGCCCAAAGGGCACAGGGTGGACTCAGACCCAAGAGTTATCAGTGACGCTGACACAGGAGTATCCCCCATCCTCACAAAGTCTCTGGGTGTCCCGGGTCATTTCGTTACACTACAGTATACATGTCAACTAAGAGAACAAACCCCTCACCCCCACTGCCCTTCTTCTACCAATTGGAGGGAAGATAACCGACTCCTCCACCTCAGCTCTCTACTGACCAGCAGCATCCTCCTGCTATCCAATCCAATCCCTTCTCTTATTGCAGAGAGTGACATCATTCCTGTCAGTCAGCAGAGTGCCAGAGATTGGAGCCTTACGCCGGAGTTCTGGCAATTATGTCAATTAGCCGGCAACTCAGGCTAAAAGTCACCAAGTTCCCCTTCCTGGACACCATGACGACCCTCCCTCCATTGACCTCACAGCACTGCCTCAGAGCAAACAAGTCACAGGAAGGATTGTAGTTATCATTCCTTGTCTGAAGATCTAATACTAATCAAATCCAGTTCAGAAACCAACCAAGCCCAACAGAGAAAAGGGAGATTCTGATACGGCACAAGGCCCACGAAAATGTAGAAAGCACTAAATAGGCCAGACTAAATGTGTTCCCATGGGGGTAGTAGTTCTTCAATTACCCCCCCCCCCCACCACCACCACCACACACATCCTGTTATTGTGTCACCAATACCATCCAAATAATTCTCACTTTCATTTCCCAAAGATATCCGTCTACAAGGAGACCTGTATAGATCAAATGATGCCACCAATGAGGATGGAGGAGGACCAGAGTCACATGACTGAGAAGATACTAAACCTCACCCTGGAGATCATCTACCTGCTGACCGGAGAGGTGAGGGGGATTCTGGGAGGTCACATGACATCACTCTTATCTCTATTAATAATACACAGACCTGACCGGAGAGGTGAGGAGGATTCTGGGAGATCACATGACATCACTCTTATCTCTATTAATAATACACAGACCTGACCGGAGAGGTGAGGGGGATTCTGAGAGGTCACATGACATCACTCTTATCTCTATTAATAAAACACAGACCGGAGAGGTGAGGAGGATTCTGGGAGGTCACATGACATCACTCTTATCTCTATTAATAATACAGACCTGACCGGAGAGGTGAGGAGGATTCTGGGAGGTCACATGACATCACTCTTATCTCTATTAATAATACAGACCTGACCGGAGAGGTGAGGAGGATTCTGGGAGATCACATGACATCACTCTTATCTCTATTAATAATACAGACCTGACCGGAGAGGTGAGGAGGATTCTGGGAGGTCACATGACATCACTCTTATCTCTATTAATAATACAGACCTGACCGGAGAGGTGAGGGGGATTCTGGGAGGTCACATGACATCACTCTTATCTCTATTAATAATACAGACCTGACCGGAGAGGTGAGGGGGATTCTGGGAGGTCACATGACATCACTCTTATCTCTTAATAATACAGACCTGACCGGAGAGGTGAGGAGGATTCTGGGATTCTAACATGATATTCCTATTGGTTCCTCAATACAGAGATTTCCTCTTGTGAAGTCAGGTGATCACATGACCATCACAGTGCCTCCATGTGACTCCCTAAAACCCGAGAGACACAACATGGAGAAGATTCTAGAAGTCATTAAGAAGATGATGGAGCTGCTGACAGGAGAGGTGAGGAGGATTCTGGGACATTATCCAGTAACAGACAAGGGGTGTGTCTGGATGGTGACTGTATCATTGTGTGTGTCAGGTTCCTATAAGGTGTCAGGATGTCACTGTCTATTTCTCCATGGAGGAGGGGGAGTATTTAGAAGGACACAAGGATCTCTACAAGGACATCATGATGGACAATCAGCCGCCCCTCACATCACCGGGTAAGAGGAGACTTTATTGTAAAGGAGAGAGCAGTACGGAGGCTCCACCTAGATCCCCCATCATCTGATAAACACATAGAAATAATGTATTCAGTCAGTGTGTGTGTTTCCTACAGATGGATCCAGTAATGGGAACCCACCAGAGAGATGTCCCCGTCCTCTGTATTCCACACTGGTCAATATTAAAGAAGAGATAAAAGAGGAGGATGATAAGGATGGGGTGATGGAGGAGTCAGAGTTTCCAAAAGGACACAAAGATCTGTACCAGGACACCATGGTGGAGTCATCCAGCTACAAAGACCCCCCAGAGAGATGTCCCCGTCCTCTGTATTCCCGGGATTCCACACAGGAAGGTCACACCATCCCTCCTTATTTAAAGGTTGGTGGGACGGAACATCTAGACATGGACTTGTGGGGGGATGTGTGGATTTTATAGACGTGATGTCACAATAATAAAGCTTATATCTTACAGATGATATTCTCTCTCATTCTCTTGGTTTAGAGTGGAGATCCAATCGATATAGAATTTGAGGTGAAATCAGAAGAAGAAGAGAGGTATGTGAGGGATGATCAGCAGTCTATGGAGGAGGATGGAATAACGGGGACATTTATAGAGGAGGACACTTCTACAGAGATCAGCACAGGTGGGTCATTAACACTAAATCCATTCCTCCACCCATACTGCTCACTGATTGGTCCAGCGTAGGGTGGGGACAGACCTCTAATCTTTTTGATTCATGTAGCCGTGGGGCGGGGCCGAGTGATACAGTGAGCGGCTATGGTCACCGGCTGTATCACGAGAGCGCACCCAGAAGGACTCAACACCATGCGAGAGAGCTTGCATGAAGGTGTTGAGTCCTTGCAGGAAGGAGCTGAGAGAGCCGCCGAGGGACCCCAGAAGACGTGGATCGTTGCCACTCTGTGCAAAACGAGCTGCACAGTGGAGGGAAGTATAACATGTTTGTTATTTAAGAAAAATATCTTTAGTGATCCTTTAATGTACTATTATTGTAGGCTGGGGATCGAATTGTGTTTGCTGATTTAGAAAAGACCAGCAGAGGGCACCAAAGAGATAATGTGAATGAGTGCAATGTGTGGAACTGCATAGGAAAGGGAAAGGATTGATGGGAGCCTGCTTCTCTCAGCCAATACAGCTTGCCGATAGAGTCAGGGGGCTGGGGCTTTAAGAGACAGGCGGAGCTCCAAGGAAAGCAGAACTTCAGGTGAGTCCCTCTCTCACATTTCTGTTCTGTTTTTGTTCATTAACCAATATCAGAGCAGTTCTGTTATACCTCATATCTGGGTATTATATGAGCAGTTTCCTATTTACTGATTTCATAGTGGTTTGATTTTATATCTGATGATGTGATTGGAGGACACAAGTTGATTAGAACATCGAGTCCCAATGAAAGACGCGCTGGTTGTTGAACTGATGCAATCTTTACTGAGATATAATGAACAGGAATGTGTACAATAGTATGATGATATGGGATGAGATGTGATGTGGTAAAACTGTGAAACAAACATAAAAAGACAAATGTAAGCATGGTTATTCAAGCAACATACATTATACATGGCTAATACAAAAGATAGGCCTAACATGTGCTTGCTTACTACACTGAAACACACATTATCTATCTGCAATGTTTAGCATCCCTCTACACAAGCTGAACTAGCAAAACTCCTTTACTCACAGGCTTTGGTGTTCGTCAGGTTTGCAAATTGTGATAGCTTTAAGATGTCTTGTGGATCTGGTCACTACAGTAGCTAGAGCTGGAATGAAACAGGAAATGTCCCAGCAAGCCTTAGACATACAGAGAAGACCCGCCTCTAGGCATCAAGAAAATGGAGGGTCTTAAAGAAACAGACACTGCCATGTAATCAGGGCTGGTGCAAGGATTTTTGACACCCTAGGCGAAACCTCAATTTGCCGCCCCCTGGCTCCACCCCCTTTTCCCTGTCCATGTAAACCCCACCTTTTTAATAAAGCACCTATCAAATGCAGCCTTTACCAGTGCCCATCAAATACAGCCTCACCCGCGCCCATTAAATACAGCCTTACCCACGCCTATCAAATTCCACCTCAAGACGCCCATAAAATACAGTCTCACCCACGCCCATCAAATACAGCCTCACGACGCCCATCAAATACAGCCTCACCCGCGCCCATCAAATACAGCCTCACCCGCGCCTATCAAATACAGCCTCACCCGCACCCATCAAATACAGCCTCACCCGCGCCCATCAAATACAGCCTCACCCGCGCCCATCAAATACAGCCTCACCCGCGCTCATCAAATACAGCCTCACCCGCGCACATCAAATACAGCCTCACCCGCGCTCATCAAATACAGCCTCACCCGCGCCCATCAAATACAGCCTCACCCGCGCCCATCAAATACAGCCTCACCCGCGCCCATCAAATACAGCCTCACCCGCGCTCATCAAATACAGTCTCACCTGCGCCCATCAAATACAGTCTCACCTGCGCCCATCAAATACAGTCTCACCTGCGCCCATCAAATACAGTCTCACCTGCTCCCATCAAGTACAGCCTGACCTGCGCCCATCAAATACAGCCTTACCCGCGCCCATCAAATTCCATCTCAACTGCGCCCATAAAATGCCATCTCACCAGCGCCCATCAAATAGTCTCACCCGCGCCCATCAAATACAGTCTCACCTGCGCCCATCTAAAACAGCCTGACCCGCACCCATCAAATACTGCCTGACCCGCGCCCATCAAATACTGCCTGACCCGCGCCCATCAAATACTGCCTGACCCGTGCCCATCAAATACTGCCTGACCCGTGCCCATCAAATACTGCCTGACCCGCGCCCATCAAATACTGCCTCACCCGCGCCCATCAAATACAGCCTGACCCGTGCCCATCAAATACTGCCTGACCCGCGCCCATCAAATACTGCCTCACCCGCGCCCATCAAATACAGCCTGACTTGTGCCCATCAAATACAGCCTCACCAGCGTCCAAATTCCATCTCACCTGTGCCCATCAAATGCCATGTCACCCGTGCCCATCAAATACAGCCTCACCAGCGCCCATCAAATACAGCCTCACCCGCGTCCATCAAATTCCATCTCACCTGTGCCCATCAAATACAGTTTCACCCAAGCCCATCAATGCCGCTTCACCACCGCCCATCAATGCAATCAGTCCCTGGGGGGCAGATATTTTAATATACACATACACACACACATTTTAAAAAATATCATTGTCATCACATATACAGCAGTTTTACTCACCACACCAACTTGAACGGTGACCCTGTGATTGCTGTGTACCTGCCTGCTTCTGCCTTTGTGTCGGTGGCATGGTTGGTGCCTCTTCCAGGCTCCACCTGTCCCCTAAGCCCGGGGAGCCGCCGCCAGGCACCCCTCTGAAACTCCCATAATGCATCGCATCCATGTCTGCTCCAGACTGACACAGCGTCAGGAGATTGGGGGGTGGCTGTGCAGCTGGACACTGTAGAGCGGCCTCGGAGCGAACTGTAGACACATGTCTCAGAGACAGGGAGCAGAGAGGGAGGGGCTGCTGCTACCCGATTCTAAAAAAAATCCCAGAGCGGAGTACAAGGGGCTGCTGGACACTGACACCAGACATGACAGTCAGTATACAACTCAAAGAGCGGAGAGCGCGGGGGGGGGGGGGGGGGGGGGTTGCAGCCGGGAGTCCCCATGCCATGTGACACTGATGTCAGAGCGGAGAACTCGAGCCGCGCTCGGGGGGGGACGGGACTGGCAGCGCTGCTTGACATGACAGGGCGGCTGGTGGACTGTGTGGAAGCTACGTGGAGCGGAGGACAGTTCGCAAGTAAAATAACCAGTGGCCAGGCGCCCTAGGCGGCAGTGCGCTCTAGGCGGTTGCCTAATCCGCCTAGTGGTAGCGCCGGCCCTGCATGTAATATACATTGCAAAGGCAGCACAGTGCTACTCACTACACCACTGTGCTGCCCTCACTGTCACTCCTATAAAAAACAGTTCTCGTTGTTTGGGTATAGTATGTGGATTGCGCTACCCTGGTGGTTAACCACTTTAGCCCCGGGCCTGTTTTTCAGAGTCGGTGTTTACGAGACTAAAACATTTTTTTTTGCTAGAAAATTACTTAAAACCCCCCAAACATTATATATATTTTTTTCTAACACCCTAGAGAATAAAATGGCAGTCATTGCAATACTTTTTGTCACACCGTATTTGCGCAGCGGTCTTACAAGCGCACTTTTTTGGAAAAAAATTCACTATTTTAAATTAAAAAATAAGACAACAATAAATTTGGCCCATATATATTGTGAAAGATAATGTTACGCCGAGTAAAATGATACCCAACATGTCACGCTTAAAAATTGCGCCCGCTCGTGGCATGGCGTCAAACTTTTACCCTTAAAAATCTTGATAGGCGACGTTTAAAAAATTCTACAGGTTGCATTTTTTCAGTTACAGAGTAGGTCTAAGGCTAAAATTATTGCTCTCGCTCTAACGATCGCGGCGATACCTCACTTGTGTCGTTTGAATACCGTTTTCATATGCGGGCGCTACTCGCGTATACGTTCGCTTCTACGCGTGAGGTCGTCGGGACGGGGCGCTTTAAAAAAAAATTTGGGGGGGTTTCGCATTTATTTTTATTTATTTTACAATTTTTAACACTGAAATAAAAAAATAAAAAAATTATCACTTTTATTCCTATTACAAGGAATGTAAACATCCCTTGTAATAGAAAAAAGCATGACAGGTCCTCTTATATATGAGATCTGGGGTCAAAAAGACCTCACATCTCATATTTGGGCTTAAATGCCAAAAAAAAAAAAAAATTGGAAATGTCATTTTTTCAAATGACAAAAAAAAAAATGTTACTTTAAGAGGCTGGGCGGGACTGACGTTTTGGCGTCACTTCCGCCCAGCAGAGCTATGGGGACGGGCGAAGGAGATTTTTCCTTCAGTCTCGTCCCCGCTCAGCTGCCGAATGGTCCCGATCTCCTCCGCCGCTACCGACGGCTACGGTAAGCGGCGGGAGGGGGGCCCTCTCCCGCCACCGATAACGGCGATCTCGTGGCGAATCCGCGCGGCTGCTGCGGGACATCTCGGGGAGTTCGGGGAGCGGACGAGATCTGGACAGACTGGCGGCACTAGGTCTTCATACCGCTGGGTGGTCAGAGCGGTTAGGACACGCTCAGCATGAGCAGCTGCCGCGTGCCCTCCCACATCTCAAACCCGACTCTCCCATCTCCCATCACGCTCCTCCCTCCTTTACATATACTTAACTCTGTCATTTCCGATCGGAGAATACAGCAGAGGTGACTTTTTGAGTGTCCGGACTGTCTGTCTATATATGTTTTATAAATAAAATAGGGTGGGGTGTTGGCGCTGCCCTACCTATAAACTGGTCCAAGCCGTAAGGTGGGTACAATGACCCTAAAGGGTACAAAAATAGGTGATGGTGTAATTATCAAATATCCAGCATACTATGTGAAAGCAAATGTGTATCCCAACTGCATGTGATATGCAGGGTACCAGTGTCTAAGTGCTAGCATGCATGAATAGACATAAACAAAAACAGGTGTAAATAAAAAATCACAAACTGTGCTAGCACCGACAGATTGTCAGATAGCCTGTGCAAACCTCCAGTGTGTGTGTTATATACACTCCACTCAGTAATAACTAGTATGAAATATTAATGATGCTAACGAAAGAAAAAATAAATGTATATACAAAGCATAAACACGTAAATAGTCCCATCAATTGTGAAAAAAATAAATGTAGATGCAATGAAAAAGCTTTTCTCCAGAGGAAAAAATCATAAATATTATGCGAAATATTAAAAAGTCATTGAGATAGTGAAAAAACCGTCCAAGGATAGGGATGGTTGAGCCAGTGCTTGCAAAGGTGCACCTAAAAAGGTGGGTGATCAAGTATGCAGTAGTGAAGTGCCACGCAGTGGTCACGGTGCTCCCCCTCCTGGGTCCCCACTCACCAGAGGCACTAACCCCTGCAGGGGTAAAGTGCAAGTAGTTAGCCTCCTACGGCTCCTCTGCTGTGCTTGGGATCTCCTACGGCTCCTCTGCTGTGCTTGGGACCTCCTTCACTTCCTTGCGATGATTTCCGAGTCCAGGAATAAAAGTTCTTTATAAGTCCACAGTCCTCCGGAAAAACAAACACACTAACATAGCGTGGTATGTTGGAACAGGTGATGATTTATTTGGCACTATCAGTAGCGTGCACAATACAGGTATAAAAAGTAAAATAAAAAGCAAAAAATGAACGATAAAAACAGGTGGGGCAGAAAGCTCCGCTCTGTGAAAAATAAAAACTAAGAACAAGCAATGCAGGTGGAGCAGCTAACAACCTATTAGCATAGCTCCGACCGCCGCACTAGGTTTGCCAGGAAGTGTCGGCAACTGCCTGGGAACGGCGTGCGTTCCACTGACGAGCAACTAGAAACCGGAAGTGCGTGCGGGTGTGCGTGTATCCGCTTTACGCACGTTTCGTCAAATTACGTCTTCAGAAGCGGGTGCACGCATACAACAGGAGGTTACTTATATAGCAGGCTTCAATATGCAAACCCCTCCCACTAACGGCGGTGTCCAATCAGTTTGTTTTATTGGATTCCCATCGAATCAAGTGTAGAGAGGGTGTACCCTTGGGCGTTCCCTGTTTGCATATTATCGCCTGGGCATCCTAAGTACAGCCATAGTATATTACAATTGCGATGTCAACCGTGTCTACAGAGATCAACCATTAATAGCGTTTGATGCCAGTTGGCATAGTATCAGTGTAAGTAACCTAGTCTGCTAACCATGCCCTGTACTGGCAAGCGCACATATGGGCAAATATAATACAAATGTATGATCAGTGAAAAAAGTTATAAAAGGAGAAGAAATAATATAATTAAATAAAAAACTATATAATTAATACAAAATATATGTATAATGGATCCAGAATAATTGAAATGGATATGGCGTGACATATATGTGGCGGTGTCAATTGAGTTATCTAAAACTGTACCAACATAAGCTAGCCATAATGGACGGGACTCGTCCCGGTCACAAATAGGCCCTACCTTCATAGGAAAGAAGTGTACAGGGCGCACGCAAGCACATATGTGTGCCCTAGCATAACAGCGTATGTCAGTGAATATGCTTATCAGGTAAGTGAAATGTTGCATGACTGGCCAACATAGAACTAAATACGAACTGTATAGAGCAAAAATACATACTGTATGTAACAGAAAAGGGGGAGAAGGAGACCCGCATAAGAGGTCAATATTAACCCTTTCTAGATAGTAGTAATTACTCCAATGGAATAATAAGCCATGGGTCATCATCATTAGACATAAATCCTAGTTCTAAGGAGCCAGCCCGCATTTTCTCAGGAAATGAGGCACCAATGGGAAATGGATAACCAGTAGGTATAAGTGAAATGCACTAAAAGTGCAAAACCAATAAAAAACAATAGAAAGCTAGTGTAAACTGCCCCATAAGCAGTCAGTGTTCATCGGCCACATAGGGTGTATCAACAGGTGCCCCAGGGAGGATGGACAAAATCTAGATTTACAGGACAATAATATCTGCAAAGACCCTAGCTGATAGTGTGCTTTCCAGCGCCATGTAATAAATTGAATGAGGGTATATATCAATAGGTTGTGTGTCCTATGATAGTAGAATTGTGGGATAGTTGGGAATGGGAAGAGATATATATGCAGAATTAACGGAATCTGCGGTTATTCTCAACTTAAAGCGGTGGTTCCCCCTAAAACAAATTTCTAACAATAGATTCGTAAGACCCGTTACACTGCGGGTAGGCTGGCTTTTTTTTTTTTTTTTCGTACATACCGAGATCTCGCCGTCTCGTCCCTTGGCGGTGGGCGTTCCTAGTTGATTGACGTTCCTCGGACGGGCGCATACGTGACGTCACGACTTTCCGAGAGAAGCCGAACGTCATTGCGCAGGCGCCGTATAGAGTCGGCTCTATACGGCGCCTGCGCAGCGACGTTCGGCTTCTTTCGGAAAGTCGTGACGTCACGTATGCGCCCGTCCGAGGAACGTCAATCAACTTGGAACGCCCACTGACAAGGGACGAAACGCCGAGATCGAGGTATGTACTAAAAAAAAAAAAAAAAAAAGCCAGCCTACCCGCAGTGTAACGGGTCTTACGAATCTATTGTTAGAAATGTGTTTTAGGGGGAACCACCCCTTTAAGGGAAATAGGTGTGTGTGTGAGAATCATTAGTATATAGTGATACCTGAACAACTGTCCTAGAAGTTATGTTCATGGGTTGGCCAGAAAACAATTTAAATCAATGTCCTTATTTAACCCATGGGGTGCCAATGATCCCAAACGATAGATCCAACTAGTCTCGTTCTGGGAGATGGCAGTTGTCTTATTACCACCCCTCCAATTGTCCTTAACAAGATCTATACCATAAAAGATCAGGCCACTGGGGTCTTGGTGGTGGACCTCTTTGAAGTGACGTGAGAGGTAATGTTTGTCATACCCTGTTTTAATCCTATTTATGTGCTCACGAATTCTCACTTTCAAGGGTCTGGTGGTTTTCTTTCGTTAGCATCATTAATATTTCATACTAGTTATTACTGAGTTGAGTGTATATAACACACACACTGGAGGTTTGCACAGGCTATCTGACAATCTGTCGGTGCCAGCACAGTTTGTGATTTTTTATTTACACCTGTTTTTGTTTATGTCTATTCATGCATGCTAGCACTTAGACACTGGTACCCTGCATATCACATGCAGTTGGGATACACATTTGCTTTCACATAGTATGCTGGATATTTGATAATTACACCATCACCTATTTTTCTACCCTTTAGGGTCATTGTACCCACCTTACGGCTTGGACCAGTTTATAGGTAGGGCAGCGCCAACACCCCACCCTATTTTATTTATTTATTCTGTATCTCCTTTGGGGATTCTTTTTGGGGGGCTGCAGCCCGTTATTTATTCACTCTTTAGCTATTCACTTTAGCTATTTACTTTATTTTCTTATTATTTCATTATCCCTAACGTAGCGTTCCACTGTTACTTGAATAGTCTTTCTTTCTTATATATGTTTTATGTTTGTCATTTTCTTTCATGTATGTTTTTTCACAGCACATAGTAATTAATACTGGTGCATGCTGTTCACCTAATTGGATCAGTTGCTTGCCACACTAGTTACACTTGGACTTTTTTACTACTAATCTATTTATTTTGTAGCGACTTTTTTCATAAAAAAATATTCTTTTGTAGACTTTTTCATGAGATCAGCCTGTTTTTACCTATAGTAGCCCCTTTTGCTCTTGGGACACCTCCCTTCTGGGGGTTGCCCCAGGGCATTTTCTTTTTGTTGTGCCTCATTTAATAAATGCCTTTGGTTCATTCCCAGGATAACCACTCCTCTTATGCGTTTCCAATACCTTCCTCACGGAAGTCCTGTCTTCCTGTCCCGTAGATATCAGCAGCCTCTACGCGTTTCGCAAGGTACATTGCGTCCTCAGGAAGCTCCTAAGGACGCAATCTACCTTGCAGTTATTGGAGACGCATAGGAGGAGTGGTTATCCTGGGAATGAACCAAAGGCATTTATTAAATGAGATCTGGTGAGTGGCCATTTTTTTTTCCCCCCTTTCAATCTCTTTATTTTCAAAATAAATTTTCCTCTTCCTTTTTTACAAAACATGGGAAATGGCAATCATCTAACAAAAATAAGTAAATAAATCCAAGTACATTCAATAAACTTATTACAGTACAATCTCTCTATCTGTTCATCTCAAAAAAGAAAAAATAAATAAAATTACACAAGAGAGAAAGAAAAGGAACTAAACAATAACATTCCTACCATTGGGGTCTTTTCATCTCCCCTGTTAATTCCCGTCCTCCCACTCTTCCGAGTCGAGAGCGTGGCCAATTAACTCCCAATATTGGTCCATAACAGAAGGGGGAGGGCCCTGTATGGGGTAGCATTTGATAAACAAAAACTTCAAATTCCCTAATGTTTGGACATGCCCTCCCATTTTATTTTAGCCCACTCCCCGTGCCCTCTCCCCCCACAATTCTTATAGTTCCTTATCTTGATATACATTCCCAAGTTTTCCCTCCCCAACCCTATCTAATTCAAAAACCAATCATAATTAACAAAAAAAGAAAAAAAAATTATATATTAAAAGTTCGCCAGAAATATTTCTCCCTCTCCATTCACCCTACTCCCCCTCCAACAGCCCTCCCTCTCCCTCAGACTGAATCCAATCATTCCATGGTGTCCAAATTTTTCTATATACTTCTCTTTGTTTCCTACTTGTCCATATCAGATCCTCCATTCTATTCACTTCTTCCACCTTCCTAATCCACATACTCAAGGTAGGGGGTTGTGTTTGTTTCCATTTAAGCGGTATACATGCTTTGGCAGCATTCAACAAGTGATACAGTAATGGGTTCCCATTTTTTCCCCAGGCAATGTCTGACAGGTGCAACAAGAAAAAAAGCTGGGTCCTCCGGTATAATCATTTTACTAAATTTTTGTGTAATCTTCCAGACCCCTCCCCAAAACCCCCTAATTCTAGAGCATGTCCAGAAGATATGCACCATCGTACCATTTTCTGCCTTAACTCTCCAGCATTCGCTTTTTATGTTTGGGTAGTATCTATGTAACTTATCTGGAGTCCTGTACCATTATGCAATTATTTTATAATTGCATTCCTGCATTTTGGTACAGGTTGCTGTCTTGAATATAGCTTGTATCATTTTAGTTTTTTGTTTTTCCTCAAAAGTCCTACTCAAATCTGATTCCCATTTCTGGATAAAAAGCAACTGAAAATTTCCTGATGGGCTGCTCAATATTGCATACATTTTAGATATTGTATGGGTACTTGGTTCTTTTTCCATGCACTGTTTCTCAAATTGTGACATTTCCCGTTCCCGGTACCATGGCATCACTTGAGAGTTTAAGAAATGTATTAATTGTGCTGCTTGCCAGAACTCTAACTGATAAAGTCCATTTTTATCCATCAAATTCTGTATTGTTGGCCAGTTGCCTTCATTTCTGAAATGGGAGATCTGATATATCCCTCTCTCAATCAATGCCGTAAAGGGGCCTTTCTGTATGCCAGGTATGAATTGCGGATTGCCCAGTATAGGTGTAGGGGGCGAGTTATCCGTAGATATTAATTGCCTAGAAAACAAATTATAGCAAATCCATAAAGTTGTACCTATTGTTGTTTTTTTTTTTGTATTAATTGTGGCTGCTTTATAGCACCAGGGGGCTCTACTTAATAGCTCCTTACATTGTAATTGCTCTAGGTTTGGCCATATCTTTGTATTCTTATGTCTACACCAATCAAGTACTCGACCTAAATGTACTGCCTGGTAATATTTATAAATATCTGGTACTGCTAAACCTCCATAGAGCCTTAGTAGGGATAGCAGTGACCTCTTTATCCTTGGTTGCTTTCCTGCCCATATGAACTTTGTAAATACTGTTTGTAGATTCTTAAAAAATGTTCTTGGTAATGTTATCGGAATTGCCTGGAGCAAATACAATATTTTGGGCAATATATTCACCTTGATTATATTGCTCCTTCCAAACCAGGAGAACATTCCCCTATTCCATCTTTCCAATAATTCACGTATTTTATTCAGTAAAGGTACAAAGTTCAGTTCGTACATTTTCTTTGAGGTCACTGCGATCCTTGTCCCCAAGTATGTCAGACTTTGGTCTGCCCATTTAAACTTAAAACTTAGACCTAATCCTTTTGATATTTCTTTTGGTATTGCTATCATCAAGGCTTCTGACTTGCTACAATTTATTTTAAAATATGAGAGTTTGACGTATAGTTCCATTTCCTTAATCAGAATCGGTAATGACACTGTCGGATTTGTTATTGAAAATAACATGTCGTCAGCATATGCTGCTATTTTGTGTTGTGTTCCTTTTATTTCAATTCCTTTGATATCTTTATTAAGTCTTATTTTACATAAAAAAGGTTCTAAAGTCAGGGCGAATATCAAGGGCGATAAAGGGCAGCCTTGTCTTGTCCCGTTTGTTATCTTGATGGGAGATGAGGTTACTCTGTTTACCTTTACCTGCGCCGTAGGGTTCTTATACATGCTTGCAATCCTTCCAACCATCTTCTCTCCTAATTTTATGTGTCGTAAAACTGAAAACATGAACTCCCACCCCACCCGATCAAAAGCCTTTTCGGCATCCGTCCCGAGGAACACGCAGGGAGTTTTAGACGAATCTGCTATGTGCATCAAATTTATTGCTCTGATAGTGTCATCCCTTGCCTCTCTTGTTGGGATAAAGCCTGCCTGATCTTGATGGATCAAGAAGGGAAGATGTTGTTGCAATCTGAGGGCCAGTATCTTGCTGAATATTTTAAGATCCACATTCAGCAAAGATATCGGCCTATAACTACCGCATTGCCTCAGGTCTTTACCCTCCTTTGGAATCACAGCAATTGTGGCTTTCGTTGTTCCGGAATGGAAGGCTGATTTATTACCCATCTCGTTGAACATTTTAACCATAAAGAGTATCAGTTCTGGGCAAAGTGATATATAATACTGGGCCGTAAAGCCGTCTGGGCCTGGTGCTTTCCCATTTTCTAATAATTTTATTGCTCTTCTAGTTTCTTCTACTGTTATTGGTGATTCCAACTCCTCAATATCTGTTATAGACAGGCATGGCATTCCACTTCAAGTATTCCTCCATTTCTGCTTGGTCTGGGACCTCCAGATCTAAATTATAGAGTGAGGAGTAAAAATCACGAAAAGTATCTGCAATTTGTCCTGGCATTTGAACCTCCATTCCATCCTTTTTCCTAATTGAAGGTATATAGGTCCTTACTTGTACATCTCGTAGTGCTCTAGCTAATTGTCCCCCACATTTGTTCCCTGATTCATAACTACATTTGCGACCTATCTGTAATGCCATTTTGGCTTTATATTGTAATAGACCTATTACCTGGGTCCTTATTTTAAATAATTCTTGTTCCACTGCAGTTGTCTGAAAATGTTTATGTTTTGCTTCTAGTATATGAATCTTTGCTAATAATTCAGTTAATTTAGCCTCCCTAATTTTCTTAATTCTTGAGCCATGCTTGATCAGTATTCCTCGTATTACGGCTTTATGTGTTTCCCAAATTACCACCATAGGGCTTTCCAAATTATCATTTGTTTGAAAGAAGAATACTAATTCTTTCTGTACGTCCTCCAGGACCATTGGGTCCTGGAGGAGACTCTCATTAAAGGAGTTCTCTGACCTAAAACTTTTAACCCCCGCTGTGCCCGGGCTGTAAAACTATACAAAATAAACTGTCACTTACCTGCCTACGATCCCCCGTTGTTCCGATATCGCCGTCCCGTTCTCCGGTCCCGGGCCCCTTCCGCTTCCTGTGTGTCGGTGACTCATAGTGCGCTCAGCCTATCAGCGGCCGCAGCAATGTCCTGTCGCGGCCGCTGATAGGCTGAGCGCACTATGAGTCACCGACACACAGGAAGCGGAAGAGACCGGGACCGGAGAACGGGACGGCGATATCGGAACAACGGGGGATCGTAGGCAGGTAAGTGACAGTTTATTTTGTATAGTTTTACAGCCCGGGCACAGCGGGGGTTAAAAGTTTTAGGTCAGAGAACTCCTTTAAGTTTCCAGGTGGTTAAAGTTGAATATTTCCCTTCTACTGGTTTATATTTTAGAAAGATTGGCGCATGATCAGACCAGGTAATTATACCGATTGAGGTTTCTTTAACACAATGTAATTGTTTATATGGGATTAAAAAAAATATCTATTCGTGAATAAGACCTATGAGGGTTAGAAAAGAAGGAAAAATATTTTTCCTTCGGATGTAGTAATCTCCATATATCTACTACTCTTGCCTCTATCAGGGCCTTTGAAATCCCCTTTCTGACTTTAGCTGGTACTGATGATGTTCCCCCTGAGGTGTCTTCACTTGGTATTAAAGGGATGTTCGCATCTCCTCCCATAATTAACTGCCCCTCTGAAAACTCAATGAGTACACCCAACATTCTTTTAAAAAATATATCTTGTTGAACATTTGGGGCATAGTAGGTTACAAATGTCATTGTAATCCCTCTAATTGTTCCTTTAATAAACAGGCATCTTCCTGCTGCATCTGTCAAGACTTCCCTATGTTCCCACGCTACTCTGTTAGATATCATAATAGATACTCCTTTAGTCTTTGCCTCTGGGTTAGTTGCATGGTATACCGTTGAATATTCTCTACTCCTAAGTAGATTCAACTTTTCCTCTTTAAAATTAGTTTCTTGAATAAAGGCAATATCTCTTGAGATCCTGTGCTAACATTCTGCGTTTTTCAGGGATATTCAATCCTTTGACATTAAATGACATAATCTGCAAAGTTTCCATTGTTTATTTCCTACCTTACCCCGTTTGAAGCTGGTCGAAGTTTGAATGGAGGATCACAGGACAAAAGGTCCAAAGAGGGAGAGTAAAGAATAACAATATTCTCCAATAAAGATAGAAAGCTGAGGAAGAGAGGGTAAAAAGAGAGAGAGGGAGAGAGAGAAACAGAGAGTAAGGGAGGAAAAAAAAACCCCACCCAGCACACAAAAAAAAAAAAAAACAACGGCAACAAAAAAAAATTCCCTAACAACTCTACAACCAACCCCTACTTGGCCGCACAAGTCAGTGGCCATTTTTTACGGTGATGGGACTATCATAGAAGTGGTGAAATCACGTTGTGAAATCACGTTGTGTTCTAACGTCTCACAGGAGAAGCATTAATCGTTTTATGAACACTTGGCCATCATATTGGGACTTTAAAGGGAAAAGGATCAACTTAGAAATCCTTTACTTAATTGTCATATATGTACATTAAGGCCCAGATTCACAGACAGCGGCCCAGATTCACAGACATTGATGCAGCCGTAGCATATCTCCTTTACGCTACGCCGACGCAGCGCAGAGAGGCAAGCACTGACTTCACAAAGCCAGTGCTGCCAAAACTGCGCTGGGTTTCCTAGGCGTAAGCCGGCGTAGGTGGACACATCCCAGTGCGCATGCTCAGAATCACGTCGGAACTACTCCCTAAGATACGTCGGATCACTGTCTACGGCGTGAACATAACCTCATATTAAGTCATATTCACGTCCAACGTCGGCTTGTGTTCCCTGGTGCAGCCCTTTGCATGGGGCATAACTTTATGCCGGACGTATGACTTTACGCGCACTGCGTCAGACGCACGTACGTTCGTGAATCGCTGTATCTCCCTCATTTGCATATTTGAATAGAAAATGAATGGGAGCGCCAAATGCGTCCAGCGTAAATATGCGCTCACTCTACGCCAGCGTAGGCAAGTTACGTCGGTGGGATGAAGCCTGTTTTTAGGCATATCTTAGTATGTGGGTCTGGCGCACAGATATGATGGCGCATATTTGCACTTACGCGGTGTATCTGGAGATACGTCGGCGCAAGTGCTTTGTGAATCCGGGCCTAATTGTTTTCACATACACATTTTATTTATGTTTTTTTGTGGTAAGGATTCCCTAAATTTGATATAGGGGAATGCACGTTTTATAAGAGCACTATTCAATACGTATATGGCACAGATATGTATGTGTTTCTTACATTTTTCTGAGAAGAATATTTGTATATGAGCACTGGGTACACATTTATATATACACATATATTCGGTGGATTGTCAATAGAGGTGATATGTATTGGGGGTAACAATTGTTACTAGTGCCCAGAAGTAGGTGGATTTACATTAACCACCAGGGTAGCGCAATCCACATACTATACCCATTCATCTTTGGACGAGACACCATAGAGTGTCTTGCACCTTTGTTTCTGATTGCAGCACACCCACCATTACAGGCTAATTATGGTTTTCCTTTTGCGCCAGCAACACCCGCATCATATGGTTCTCGTTGTTTCCTCACTCTCTGACTAAGGTCCATGAATAAAGAAATGATCTGGTAGGAGATCAGAGGAGCCATTTACTAGTTACCTTGAGGGGGGAATTGTAAGATCCTCAGAGACAAAGCTGCCTGATGTGGGCGGAGTCCTGGTTTAGGGGAACCAATCAGCTCATGTCTAGTAATAATCTTTGTATTTCTATTTTAGTAGATGGACGGGAGATGAGGAAAACCTCAGAGGATTGTCTCACTTTGTCTCCAGATTGTAAAGTAGAAGATGAGGACATCACACAGTATAGTCCAGAAGAAAACCTGACTACCTCAAATGTCCATCCGGCACCACACAGTGTAGATGGACCATCGTATTCCTCTTATCCTGAGGAACCTCAGACTGTGCGGGACGGTGCCGGACCATCGTATTCTTCTTATCCTGAGGAACCTCAGACTGTGCGGGACGGTGCCGGACCATCGTATTCCTCTTATCCTGAGGAACCTCAGACTGTGCGGGACAGTGTCGTCCTTCCAACAAATAAGAGACTTTCCTGTACTGAGTGCGGGAAGTGTTTCAGTTTTCATTCCGATCTTTCCACACATCAGAGATCTCACACGGGGGAAAAGCCGTATTCCTGTCCTGAGTGCAGGAAATGTTTTTCAGAGAAGTCCAGTCTTTACAGACATCAGAGATCTCACACGGGGGAGAAGCCATATTCCTGTCCTGAGTGTTGGAAATGTTTTTCAAAAAAGTCCAGTCTTTCCACACATCAGAGATCTCACACGGGGGAGAAGCCGTATTCCTGTCCTGAGTGTGGGAAATGTTTTTCACAGAAGTCCTATCTTTCCACACATCAGAGATCTCACACGGGGGAGAAGCCGTATTCCTGTCCTGAGTGCGGGAAATGTTTTTCAGCGAAGTCCAATCTTTCCACACATCAGAGATCTCACACGGGTGAGAAGCCGTATTCCTGTCCTGAGTGTGGGAAATGTTTTTCACGGATTTCCAGTCTTTCCAGACATCAGAGATCTCACACGCAGGAGAAGCCGTATTCCTGTCCTGAGTGCGGGAAATGTTTTTCAGTGAAGTCCTATCTTTCCACACATCAGAGATCTCACACGGGGGAGAAGCCGTATTCCTGTCCTGAGTGTGGGAAATGTTTTTCAGATAAGTCCAGTCTTTCCAAACATCAGAGATCTCACACAGGGGAGAAGCCGTATTCCTGTCCTGAGTGTGGGAAATGTTTTTCACAGATTTCCAGTATTTCCAAACATCAGAGATCTCACACAGGGGAGAAACCGTATTCCTGTCCTGAGTGCGGGAAATGTTTTTCAGAGAAGTCCAATCTTTCCAAACATCAGAGATCTCACACGGGGGAGAAGCCGTATTCCTGTCCTGAGTGAGGGAAATGTTCCTCACTGAAGTCCTGTCTTCCTGTACATCAGGGATCCCACACAACCCCTCGAGGTGTATTAGTGAGTGCGGGAAATGTCTCGGATCGCTGAGCCGCTGCAGGAACAGGAACATGTAACATCTTCCCGAAGGTGAACTTATCCTTTAACCCTTTCACTACCAGAGATGGTTTTGCATTTTTTTTGGCCCACATTCAACACCCCTTTATGACCGGGCACTTTTACCCCCTTCCTGCCCAGGCCAATTTTCAGCTCTCTCACACTCGTCACACAGCACTGTACCCAAATAATCTTTTTATCTTTTTCCCCCCAAATAGAGCTTTCTTTTGGTGGTATTTGATCACCTCTGGGGTTTTATTTGTTGTGCCACAAATAAAAAAAGACAGAAAATGTTGAAAAAAAATAAAGTTTTTCTTTGTTTCTGTTAAAAATTTTGTAAATATACCTTGTGTTATTAGGTTATAATTGTGTGTGTGTTTTTTGTTTTTATTTCTAGCCTGGGTATTCCCGATAGGCTTTGTTGATGTAATATAATCTTTAAAAGCTTAATAAAAATAATTAAAAAATGCTGTAAATAAATAAGTTATCTCATTCACTGGTGGTCACTGACTGGCATCCCTGGTGGGCACTGACTGGCATCCCTGATGGGCACTGACTGGCATCCCTGATGGGCACTGATAGGCATGCCTGGTGGGCACTGATAGGCATGGCTGGTGGGCACTGGTGGTCATCACTGGCGATGGGCCTGTACTGATAATCAATGCTGAATATCAGTGCAGATCCCCCTGTCAGGAGAGACACTGATTGGCTCTCCTCTACTCACACCTTGTCAGCATGAATAAAGGAAAGCCGATAACCGGCACTTTCTGGTTACAATGTGATTAGCTTTGATTGGACACAGCTGATCACATGGTGAAAAGCCAACGTCTTATGCTGCATACACACGATCGGAAATTCCGTCAGGAAATTTTCAATGTGAGCTTTTGGTCGGAAATTCTGACCGTGTTTATGCTCCATCGGACATTTGCTGTCGGAATTTCCGCCAACAAAAGTTTGAGAGCAGGTTCTCAATTTTTCAGACGGAAAAAGTTCTTGTTGGAAATTCCGATCGTCTGTATGCAATTCTGACGAGCAAAAAACACGCATGCTCAGAGTCAAGCAAAAGAGCCGAACTGCTTACTGAACTTCATTGATCTTGGTGTATTGTATGTCACCGCGTTCTTGACGTTTGGAATTTCCGACAAGATTTGTGTGACCGTGTGTATGCAACACAAATTTGAGCCAACATTCCATTTCTTGTTGGAATTTCCGATCGTGTGTACAGGGCATTAGGCTCTTTACAGAGACTGGAGATGCGGTTTGTCAGAGCGACACACAACACCAACGATCGCCCTGCGACCGAGCGGCTTATTCTTCTGGATGTCATGTGACATCCAGCCGGGATAATGGAACCCCGTCTGGCCGTCATTCTGCTATAGGCCGGGTGGGAAGGAGTTAAAGAATAATTTTAGGCCTGAACATTATATAAAACCCCCAAAACGCGATATATTTTCTGAAAGAAGACACCCTAGAGCAGGCATGTCCAAAGTCCGGCCCGCGGGTCAGTTGCGGCCCACGGTCTGGTTTTATAAGGCCCCCTCTTGCAATTGGCTTCATTCACTCTTGTGGCCCCCAAGCTCCGCACTGGGTAAGGATGAGCGTGTTTTTTTCAAATAAATATATATTCTCTTATCCCCAAGCACCTCTAACTGTAGAGATGAGCTGGGGCGTGTTGCTGGGGCGTATTCCAAAGGCCATTGGGTAGCTGATAGCACGGAGCGGCAATAATAGGCTCTAAGTCATTTCCCAACCACAGCTGCAGAGCTCTCAGTGCCTGTGATTGGTGGCGCTGCACGCTGTCAGTGTCCTAGCAGGCTCGGGCACATCAAATTGCAAGCTACATTGTACAGAGGCCAATGTGATCAGCTCTTTCAATTAGCATGTTGTTCAGAATTAACAACCAAGAATAGTCTTTACATCTATCCTGGCAGATATTGTGGAGAAATATTACTGTCCCATTTTAAGTAATCCAAGACATATTTTCTCAGTCACCCATCCTGGCACAGGGTAACTTAGACATAAGAGGTGCACGGGGAGCTGAAACAAGAGTATCCCATATTTTCCAAGGGATTCTGGGTTCCACGGGTCCTCCCGTCACATCTCTCCCTTTTCGGCAGAAGACTAAAGCCCTGTACACACGATCGGATTGTCAGATGACAACAGACCGGTGGACTGTTTTCATCGGTCAAACCGATCGTGTGTGGGCCCCATCGGTTTGTTTTCCATTGGTGTAAAAAAATAGAACATGTTTTAAATTTTTCCTATGTATAAAAAAACAATAGAAAAAACGATCGTCTGTGTGGAAGTCCATCGGTGAAAAATCCACGCATGCTCAGAATCAAGTCGACGCATGCTCGGAAGCATTGAACTTCATTTTTCTCAGCACGTCGTAGTGTTTTACGTCACCGCATTTGGACACGGTCGGATTTTTGACCGATGGTGTGTAGGCAAGACTGATGAAAGTCAGCTTCATCGAATATCTGCCAAAAAAATCCATCGGATTAGATTCCATCAGATATCCGATCGTGTGTACAGGGCTTAACACAGGAGGAGACCCCAGACAGGTTGACTCTGAAGTTAGTCCATAGTTCCAGTCCTCTAATGCCTGTACCCACACAGTACCACAAACATATTGTTCCAAACAGATCATTACTCACCCAGCCAACCTCTGCCTCTCTCATAGAAATTCCCAGCCGCTGGGGAGAGTCCTCGACTGGCCCTTCTTCCTGGAGTCCTTTCATCTGCTGGAGAGAAGACAGGGTGACTGGGCTCACTCCGTCATGCTCTTGGGGATCTGGACCGACTGCCCAGCATCCCTGGGGTATACACGTGGAGACTAAAGTCCCATCCACTTGTGGTAGATGAAAATCCCCCAGTGCTTGCAAAGCAAGGCTGACATCCTCCTGTCTCAGTGTCGCACCATTTTCTGGGGTTATGTCAGTGAATACCAAAGTCCCTGTCAGGGATCTGCCACCTAAGGGTTAACAGTGCAGACTGATTCCAATGATTGGCAACAGGCTGCCTTATTTAAACCCCTCAGCAGCACTGTGTCCTTGCTGTCTGATCTGCATCTTATCCAGAGACCTGATCCTGAACCTGCATCATTCTGACCTGGCTTTCTGACTCCGCTGCCATCTCCAGTCCTGACCTGCTCTGTTTACCTGTCTGCAAGATCCTCTGTTGCCGAATCCAGCCTGAAATCTGACCATTCCTTGCCTGCTGCTTTTGTCTGTACTGATCTTCCGTGTATGACCTGGCCTGTCTGACTCCTCTCCTGCTGTCGCCTGCACCTGCATGTGCATGTTGCTCTCAGGCGCACCTGCATCCGGTGACCTGCGTCCGCTAACCTGCATCCGGTGACCTGCGTCCGCAGACCTGCATCCCGCTGACCAGCATCCTGCTAACCAGTTAATCGGCATCCGCTGACCTGCATCCGCTGACCTGCATCCGCTGATCTGCATCCGCTGATCTGCATCCAGCTGACCTGCACCTACAGCGCTTCAGCCCTTCTCATTAGACTTCATCTCCAATCTCAGAGACTCTGCAGGCACTCATACCCCACTGTGCTCCTACGGTCACTGTCTCAACCCCAGTGATCCCGGAACCAGGACGGTACGAGAGGTCTCCATCTGCACGTCAGGCTCACTCCCAAGGTACGTGTCAGTATCAGACAGCCATGCCTGAGCCTGCAAGAGGGACCTCTTGCACCGAGATCTGCCAACTCCTCTCTGATCTCTCTCTAGAGGTGAAGTGTCTCCAGGATTGCCATGTACGCTTAGAGGGACAAATGCAACACCAGGCTACCACCACGGATCCACCTACCAACAGAATACCTACAGAAGCCACTTCTGCACCCTCTATAACAATGCTGCCTCCAGAGCCAAGGGTCCCCATCCCAGAGAGGTTCTCCGGGGACCGAAGTAAGTTTCGGGCATTTCGCAATGCATGCGAGTTGTACTTCTCCCTGCAACCCCTAACGTTCTCCCAGGAAACTACTAAAGTGGGGTTTGTCATTTCATTACTGCTGCAGGAACCTCAGTCCTGGGCACATAATTTGCTTGAAGAACGTCATGTTTCACTGGAATCCTTGTCGTCCTTTTTCAAGGCCATGTCGCTCCTTTATGAGGATCCCCAACGGATTTCCACAGCCGAAGCTGCTCTTCATGCACTCCAGCAAGGCCGCAGAGCGGTCGAGGACTATATAATGGACTTTAGGCGCTGGAGTGCAGATACCCAATGGAATCATGCAGCCTTACGGCACCAGTTCCGCTTAGGCCTGTCTGAAAGATTAAAGGATGAACTGGCCCGAGTTGGCATACCAGACTCTTTGGAGAACCTAATGGCATTGGTTATCCAGATAGATCGGCGCCTTCGGGAACGCAGTGCAGAAAAAATAAAACAGACTCGTCCCACCTGGATGTTACCCCGTGTGGTCATGACCACACATCCTGCTGCCAACAGACCTGTCTCAGCTAGATCTTTGCCAATCTCTCCTGAACCAGTGCAAGTCGGTTTAATAAGACCCTCATTATCTGCTGAGGAACGTTCACGCCGGAAACGGCTTAATCTCTGCCTGTACTGTGGGGGGGCCGGCCACTATGTACATTCATGTCCTGTAAAAACCCAAAGATGTTTGTCCATCTCGCCTACCAGCCAACCAGCACCCTCTGCCAATACAACTCACCTGGCCCTTTGCATCTCTTTCCAGCTCCCAGGAAGGACTGTGCCTGCTACTGCAATTATAGACTCTGGAGCATGTAGTTGCTTTATTGATTTGAACTTTGCCAACCAACAGTGCATTCCACTCCAGCACAGGGCACAAGGACTCTCCATCTTTCTGGCAGATGGTTCCCGTATTAAATCTGGCCTGGTCACCCAGGAGACACCATTTTTACCCGTAGTTACGGCCACGGGTCATAAGGAACTTCTGAAACTCGATGCAATTGCATCTCCCCTGTTCCCGGTCATCCTCGGCCTACCGTGGCTCCAGGCCCACAATCCGCAAGTTAACTGGGTCACCGGGGAAATAAAGTTCCAGTCCTCTTACTGTCAAGAACATTGCTTGCCCTCACTTCCTAAGGTGTCGGGCCCGCTGCTATGCCTGGAATCTGATACAGAGTTACTCTCACAAGTACTCAAGCCATATCACGAGTTTTTAGATGTGTTCAGCAAACGGGGGGCTGAGACTCTTCCTCCCCACCGTTCATACGATTGCCCAATTGAGCTATTGCCTGGAGCCGAGATCCCCTTTGGGCGGATCTTCCCCCTGTCCGAACGGGAACTAGAGGTTTTAAAGGAATATGTAGACGAGAACCTTAAGAGGGGATTCATCCGACCATCCACCTCTCCAGCAGGAGCCGGACTCTTTTTTGTGGAGAAAAAAGATCACTCCTTACGTCCTTGTGTGGATTACCGGGAACTAAATAAAGTGACAGTTAAGAACCGTTATCCTTTACCCCTGGTGCCCGAGCTGTTCCAGAGACTGAGAACTACCGCTGTTTTTACTAAACTTGATCTTCGAGGGGCTTATAATTTAGTTCATATCCGTGCAGGGGACGAATGGAAAACGGCCTTCCGTACCAGGTTCGGCCACTTTGAGTATTTGGTGATGCCCTTCGGCCTGTGCAATGCCCCAGCCACTTTTCAGCACTTTGTAAACGATATCTTCAGAGACTGGCTAGATATCTTTGTAATCGTTTACCTTGATGACATCCTGATTTTTTCCACATCCTTGGATCAACACCGGAAACACGTTAAGATGGTACTCTGCCGCCTCCGTCAGCATGGGTTATATGCCAAGCCAGAAAAGTGTGAATTCGAGCGGCAGAGTATTCAGTTCTTGGGCTTGGTTATTTCCACGGAGGGGTTTAAGATGGACCCACAAAAGGTAACAGCTGTTCTGGATTGGCCTGCACCCTCAGACAAGAAAGGGGTGCAGCGTTTTGTTGGCTCTGCCAATTTTTACAGGAGATTTATAAAAGGATTCTCTGCAATCATTTCCCCCATTACTCAGCTCAAAAAGCAGAACATCCGTTTCCACTGGAACTCCGAGGCCCAGGCTGCCTTTTCTACACTGAAGGGACTTTTTACCTCTGCTACCATCCTGAGACACCCAGATCCCGCACTACCTTACCTACTCGAGGTAGATGCTTCGGAAACAGCGGTAGGGGCAGTTATCTCCCAGCGTCAAGGCCTCAAAGATCTCATGCATCCCATAGCTTTTTTCTCCCGTAAACTCTCCCCAGCCGAAAGAAATTACGATGTGGGGGATCGTGAACTTTTGGCCATTAAGGCCGCACTAGAAGAGTGGCGGTATCTCTTAGAGGGCGCAGCACATCCCATACTTATTTATACGGATCACAAGAATCTGGAGTATTTGAGAACTGCCAAGCGCCTGAAGCCGCGTCAAGCACGGTGGGCGCTATTCTTTTCCAGATTTTCATTTCACATCACCTATCGGCCAGGATCAAGAAACACCAAGCCAGACGCTCTCTCACGCATGTTCGATGATCCAAAGGATGCCTCAGTTCCGGATACTATTCTATCCGAAGGCAACTTTTTGCTGGTCCAGAAAGATCTGATGTCCAGCTTAAAGCAAGTTTCAGCAGGAATGCCCAGTCCACCAGGGGTGTCCTTGATACCCAGGGATGGGTTACTTTGGAAAGACAGTAAAATCTTTGTACCGGCAAGTTTCCAGACCAAAGTTCTGAGCCTGTGTCACGATCATCCCTTGGCTGTCCATTTCGGGGTCCACAAGACCCTTGACCTGATTCAGCGCATGTTTTGGTGGCCCAGGCTTGAGAAGGATTGCAAAGAATATGTGTAGTCATGTGTTGTTTGTACCCAAAGCAAATCTGCTAGGACCAAGTCCTGGGGTCTTCTAAGACCGTTACCAGTCCCTGACCGTCCCTGGAGTATGATAGCCATGGACTTTATAGTCGAGTTACCCCCATCTGAAGGACATACAGCCATCTTTGTAGTGGTCGACCGCCTCTCCAAGATGGCCCACTTCATACCCCTGAAAAAGACGCCTTCTGCAATGGAAACAGCCCAGGTGTTCATCCGGGAGATTGTAAGGCTACACGGAATTCCAACCAACATTGTGTCTGACAGAGGGGTCCAGTTCACCTCTCGCTTTTGGAAGGCACTATGCCAGGCCCTGAAAATTGAACTATCTATGTCCTCTGCCTACCATCCTCAGACAAATGGACAAACCGAGAGGACGAACCAGACTCTTGAGCAATATATACGATGCTTTACCACATTTGTTCAGGACGATTGGGTAGCACTATTACCGTTGGCAGAATTCGCCTTCAATAATGCCAGTCACTCGGTTACGGGTCAGTCTCCATTTTTTGCAAATTATGGGTTCCATCCTGTCTTCTTACCTAACATTATCCCTGAATCTCCGGTTCCGGCAGTACAGAATACTGTTGACTTCCTGGGTCGCAACAACAAATTGTTACAAGAGACTATGGTCAAGGCACAGGCAACTAATAAGCGAATATATGACCGAAAGAGAAGAGGCGAATTGTGTCTCCAACCAGGTGACCAAGTGTGGTTGTCTACTACCAATCTTAGAATGGCTTGTCCCTCGAAGAAATTGGCACCAAAGTTTATTGGGCCTTTTTCAGTCAAGAAAAAACTAAATGAAGTGTCTTATGAACTTATCTTACCTAATTCACTTAAGATCCACCCGGTGTTCCACGTGTCCCTGCTGAAACCCACAGTACCTGATCCCTTCCCAGACAGAGGACCGGGGCCACCTGAACCTGTGATGGTTGATGGAGACGAGGAATATGAGGTGGAGGCTATCGTAGACTTCAGGAAAAGAGGTAACCAACTACAATACTTGGTCAAATGGAAGGGGTATGGACCAGAGGAGAACTCCTGGGAACCCAAGCAGAATGTGCATGCCCAAGAGCTGATCCAGGCCTTCTTCCGAAGCCACCCTCAAAAAAGAGCTCTTTTGGGCACCCGGAGGTTGCCCATAAGGGGGGGGCAATGTCAGGGATCTGCCACCTAAGGGTTAACAGTGCAGACTGATTCCAATGATTGGCAACAGGCTGCCTTATTTAAACCCCTCAGCAGCACTGTGTCCTTGCTGTCTGATCTGCATCTTATCCAGAGACCTGATCCTGAACCTGCATCATTCTGACCTGGCTTTCTGACTCCGCTGCCATCTCCAGTCCTGACCTGCTCTGTTTACCTGTCTGCAAGATCCTCTGTTGCCGAATCCAGCCTGAAATCTGACCATTCCTTGCCTGCTGCTTTTGTCTGTACTGATCTTCCGTGTATGACCTGGCCTGTCTGACTCCTCTCCTGCTGTCGCCTGCACCTGCATGTGCATGTTGCTCTCAGGCGCACCTGCATCCGGTGACCTGCGTCCGCTAACCTGCATCCGGTGACCTGCGTCCGCAGACCTGCATCCGCTGACCTGCATCCCGCTGACCAGCATCCTGCTAACCATTTAATCGGCATCCGCTGACCTGCATCCGCTGACCTGCATCCGCTGATCTGCATCCAGCTGACCTGCACCTACAGCGCTTCAGCCCTTCTCATTAGACTTCATCTCCAATCTCAGAGACTCTGCAGGCACTCATACCCCACTGTGCTCCTACGGTCACTGTCTCAACCCCAGTGATCCCGGAACCAGGACGGTACGAGAGGTCTCCCTCTGCACGTCAGGCTCACTCCCAAGGTACGTGTCAGTCCCATTCACTACCACAGGATCTCCTATTAGTTGAGGGCAGAGGCCAGTGGAACTCTGTTATGTTGCCAGCCCTTCTGCTGGAAATCCCAAACCATCTGCTCCGGATAACTGTTGGTGGAGGGAGGCTGACTCCCCCGGCTCCCTGGGACTCCACAGTTGTTGCCATTGCTGGGCAGAGGTTGGTAGCACTATGCCCTGTTGCCAGCACTTCTGCTGGGCACTCCCCATCATCCGCTCTGGCTAACCGTTGGGGAAGAAGGCTGGATTCCTCCACTCCCAAACTGTGTAGTTGTCATTGGGGAGGTGAGCTGGCTGCTTCCTTTTCCGTTCCCTCATCTGGCTGCTGGGACAACATGTCTGTGGTACTGTCTCCCAGGTGCACGGATCTTTGCTGGGGAGGAAAGACTGCATTCTCCACCCTGGCCAACTATTGGGGAGGGACGATGAGCACCTCCTCTCCCTTCTTCCCCTGTATATGCTGCTGGGAAGTGATCACCACCTTCTCACCCTGAGCCTCTGGAACTGCCACAGGTGTGGGGCAGAGGTCTTGAACCCTCTGTCCGGCGACCAGTGCTTCAGCTGGGGAAGTTCCTTGCAACTCCACAGATTCTGCCCTTGGTGCTGGGCAGAGCACAGTGTTGTGCTTTTTTAAGGTCATATTTACCCGCACAGTAATTTACTTTGAATTCTTTTATAACGAAGATGCTTTTCAATACAAGACAATCTATATGCCATAGTCTGTAATATGAAACTTATTCACGGAGACGTACGATCATACATAATAGCTAATTTATTGGTAGACAAATTATGAATATTTACATGAAATTAAAATACCAGTTGCGTTACATCAACGACTTGAAAATCAATAAAATACCCCCAAAGTGGGCATGCAATACCTTTGATTTGTGTCATGGTAAGTTCTCAAGATAACTTTATGTAAATGACAATGAAACAAAAACGTCTATTTCACACGTCCAATCGTTACTTTACTGCAGGTAAGTAAAAGATCAACAATGTGAAATATATTGGACGTTTGTTTTGTCAATAAAATTGGAATTATGTAAAAATAAAAATATAATAAAAATTGTACTCTTAAGGAAAAGTTATTAGTTATTGATATGAGAACAAACCAGAACTACAGGATATTCAATATTTCAACATTTCTAGGGAACAACAATATATTTGAGATAGGAAAGAAAAAACTGCGCCAACTCAAATGAGCCAGCTGTGATGTTGGGAAATTTTCAATATAAATAAACATGAAGTTCAAACATTGAAAAATAAAAATGAATCATAAGGATAAAAAATAAATGAATAAGTCCCAAAATGAGTATCCTGATGGGTGTTAGACACAGGGGGCCAGATTCACAAAGAGATACGACGGTGTATTATCTACAGATACACCATCGTATCTCTGACTTACACTGGTCCTATCTATGCACCTGATTCATAGAATCAGATACGCATAGATAGGGCTTAGATCCGACAGTGTTACAATGTGTTACACTGTTGGATCTTTTTTTCAATTTAAAAATGGCGCCGGGGGCGTTCCCGCTGATTTACGATAAATAATATGTAAATCAGCGAGATACGCAAATTCACGAACGTACGCGGACCCGTCGCAGTGTTCTTACGTCGTTTCCGTAGCGGTTTTCCGTCGTATACTTACCCTTTCTTTTATCAGGCGCAGCCAATGTTAAGTATAGCCGACGTTCCCGCGTCGAATTTAAATTTTTTAACGTCGTTTGCGTAAGTCGTTCTCGAATACGGACGGACGTCGTTTACGTAAGCGTCGCAACCACTGGCGTCCTAGCGACGTCAGTGGGAGCAATGCACGCCGGGAAATTTCGCGGACGGCGCCTGCGCATTTAAATCGGCGCGGGAACGCGCCTGATTTAAATATGACACTCCCCTAGCCGCGGAATTTGAATTCCGCTGGGGGATTTAGGATCCGCCGTCGCAAGTTTGGAGGTAAGTTGTTTGTGAATTAGCCACTTGCCTCCTAAACTTGCGGGAGCGGATCTTAATTCACGTAGATCGAGCGGATCTATAGATCCGCTGAGCTACGTGAATCTGGCCCACGATGTGCAGCAGGGAACCTTTCAGCTGAATTCTTAACCACTTCCATACCGTGCACTTACGCCCCTTCCTGCCCAAGCCAATTTTCAGCTTTCAGCACTGTCGCACTTTGAATGACAATTGCGCGGTCGTGCTACACTGTACCCAAACAATTTTTTTATCATTTTGTTCCCACAAATAGAGCTTTCTTTTGGTGGTATTTGATCACCTCTGCGGTTTTTATTTTTTGCACTATAAACAAAAGAAGAGTGACAATTGTTATTGGCTGACAGCTTAATAATTGACTTGTTCTCTGGGCTTGGAGAACCTCGAGTAATATTACTTCCAGCCACTAGGTGTCTCACCTTTATTGTGAGATAATCTATACGTTGGATATCTATATTTTAGGTTTAGACTATCGACATAGATCTATCTATATATATATATATATATATATATATATATATATATATATATATATATATATATATATATAATCTATATACATCTATGTATGACTCTGGTATCTTTATATTATATAAAATACAATTAGTATTCTGTTGATTTCGATACAATATGTTCCCATATTCCATTATAAATGTTTTTCCCCAAAACAGTCTTTGCAATCAATGCATAGGTTACATCTCTCAATCAAATGCAAAATAATTATTAATGTGGATACATGAATTATTTTGATATGTGTTGATGGATATGTGTTACATGTTAGTTCATATTTTTATAATCACATTGTGATATCTTTCATAATGTCGATTAGCTTATATAAAGCACTTCTATTTATAAAACAAATTTCTCATATAATTCTTTCTTCGAACAAAGTTCTACATTAACAGAATATCTCCCTTGGTCTGAAGACGTCATTGATCATCTAAACATTACTTATTATTTAATTCATATAAACATATATGCTTTTAATGTCAAACGTCTTTGAAGAGAATTTTGACTAGTTTCAGTTCAGATCCTGTGGCAAGGCATCATTCAAGGATATTCGCAGAGTGATACAGCGTGTTTAAACATTTCTTTACTTTAACACAATGGTTCTTGCTGGGTTTCTCTGGTATTGTCTAAAAGACAGCTTAGACAATACTGCCTGTTTACCTTAGGGCCACCTGAAGCTGTTATCATTGTTTTTCAACTTTCTGAATACACATCAAGCCTGGTCAGTTTTAGCTATCTGTAGAGATGTCCTTCATTATGGCTTGTCTCCTTAAACATCGCTTGTTTGCTTGCAAAAAGAGGTCATTGTATAACTTTCACCCAAGTTTGTAACAGTTATAGATAGCTAATGTATTGGGAACTGGTCATCTGAGCCAGATGTTCCTTCTTCACTGACTGAATGACTCCCATGTATAATCGTTACGATCAGATTTGAGACCTAATGGCCTTTTCATATTTTTGCTGAATAATATTGAATATATTATAATTTCTTCATATCAAAACTCACAACAGTTGCCTTTGTCAAGAAAGAACTGAGTCGTCTCAATCTTGATCCAAATGATTTAATTATATGCCACTGCATCATACACCAAGAAAGTCTCTGTGCACAATCGTTGTGATTCAACAATGTGATGTCAACTGTAGTGTCATGCATACATTTTATCAAAACCAGAGGGCTTAACAGCCGCCAGTTTAAGGAGTTACTAAGTGATCTTGACTCTGAGTATGGTGATCTTGTTTATCACTGTGAAGTGCGGTGGCTGAGTCGCGGGAACATGCTCAGGAGGTTTTACGAACTGCAGAATGAAGTCAAGCAGTTCATGGAGATGAAGGGAAAACCTGTCATGGAACTCACCGATAGCAAGTGGCTGTGTGATCTAGCATTCATGGTGGACATTACCAAGTACCTCTCAGAGCTGAACGTCAAGCTGCAGGGCCCCAACCAGCTTCTCAGCTTACTGCTTTCAAACGTTAAATCATTTGAAGGTAAATTAAGGTTGTGGAAAGTGCAACTCGAGAAGAATAACACGGTGCATTTCCCTACTCTGGAAGGACAAAAGCCTTCTACGACACAAGAATATGCCGGTGAATGTGCAAAACTAATTAAGGCATTTAATGAAAGATTCAAGGATGTGAAAAGTAAACAAATGGAATTGAACATCTTTGCTACACCTTTCAATGTGGAACCAGCTGATTTGCCTGATAACCTACAACAGGAAATAATTCAGCTGCAAAGTGATGATGTGCTGAATGCTAGGTACAACAACCTCCCACTGCTTGAGTTCTACAAGCATTACATAAGTAATGATGAATTCCCAACTTTGAGAAGACATGCATTAAAATATGCATCTGTGTTTGGAACAACTTACTGCTGCGAGCAGTTCTTTTCAAAACTTACCATTGCAAAGAGTCGACTGCGCTCCAGACTGACCGACGCAAACCTGGAAAACCAGTTGCGAGTAGCAACATCATCAATATCGGCCAACATCACACACCTCGTCAAAGAGAAGCAGTTCCAGCCATCACATTAGCGGTTAGTTAATTAAATGTTTGACCAAATATGTGGTGACAGTTCATGTCCTTGTTTATTGACAGCCTTATTTTTTTTACATGTCCATTGTTTTTCCTTTGTTCATTTGTAAAAATGGAGTATATAAATAAAGATTATACAAAAAAAATGTTTGACCGAAAATAACAGGCTGATTTTTAAGTTGATCATTTTGTACGGCCCCCGAATGATGTTACAAAAATCCAAATGGCCCTTGGCAGAAAAAAGGTTCCCCACCCCTGGCCTAGAGTAAGAGAGAGAGCGGATCGCCTAGCCAGGGAGGGATCCCTGTGGACAGGCCTTGTCAACCGAACCAGAGAGGGACATGTCCACACCTCACAACACCTGGAGCCACTTATCCAGTGGGATCCAGCAAGAGGCCGCGTGGAGGACCAGGGACCTTGTATTACAGAGAGATTGAGAACCAAACTGAAGTTCCGAACTGAGAACACCGGCAAGGTGAGGTCTCATGTGGTGAGAGGGCACTTGCCTAACAACATAGTTAAAGCGGTTCTCCACCCTAAAGTGAAGTCCCGCTGATCGGAACCCTCCCCCCTCCAGTGTCACATTTGACACCTTTCAGGGGGAGGGGGGTGCAGATACCTGTCTAAAGACAGGTATTTGCACCCACTTCCGGCCCGGCACTCACGGGAAAAAGACGGGCATTTCGTCACATCCCGTCGCCCCCCCGTTGTGTGCTGGGAACACTCGGCTCCCAGCACACAGCGGGAGCCAATCGGCGGGAGCAGCGCGACTCGCGCATGCGCTGTAGGGAACCGGCCAGTGAAGCCGGAGCGCTTCACTTCCTGGTTCCCTCAGCGGGTATGGATGGGGGAGCAGCAGGGTGACGAGCAATCGCTCGTCCTCTGCTCCGGACGCCGCTGGACTCCAGGACAGGTAAGTGTCCTTATATTAAAAGTCAGCAGCTGCAGTATTTGAAGCTGCTGGCTTTTAATATTTTTTTTTCATGGCACAGCCGCTTTAACTGGGTTGCAGGAGCGAGGCTACTATAGTTCTACTGATACTTGCTGGCGTCTGCAGTGCCGCAAGTAGAGACACATGAGCGGAAAACAACGACTTGGGAGAACTAGCGTTCCTTTTATCACTACATTATACGCATCAAGTGATAATTTTCTCTTTTCACCCTGTTTATTGGAATACAAATAGATAAGTGCACCAACTGAGCTAGCAGAAGATTGACTGACACAAAAGAAGGAACTGTCATCAGTTTCTCTGTTCCCAGGAGTTGCCACGGCGGGACACACACCAGTTGAGCTGTTCACTAGAGGGAGCCATACAGTTGTGAACTTATGTGTTTGATATAACTGCTTGCATCACTTATTATTTTACTGTTCGGGAGAGTTGTGTGGGATTTGGTGGAGAGGTGTCCCAGTGCTGATGTCATTGCATTGGGAGATTCCTTCACCATACACTCACTCAGGTCTGATTCCAGGTTATGTTATTTGGGTCCTATGACAAAGAATTTCTGAACCAGTTGCGTCCCATTGACTTTTACAGGGAACAATGCAATTTGTGTAACCAGTGTTCCATTTATTTTATGCCCAGTAAATATTTTACCACTGGTTAAGCTATATCTGTGTGGGACTCTGTCAAATGCAGCTGAGTGGCAGGTGACCAACATCAAGGTAACAAAAATTAACTGCATTTATTATTGTGTGGCATCATTGAGGTCCCCTCATTGCCATTTGGGTTCCACAATCATATTATTGTCCAGTTGTGCCAAGGTGGGGATCGAGCCAAACTTCAGGGGTTGACAGGCAGAGTGCAGGCCCAAATCTAAACCAGCAGCTCCTTCAGGGGTAGTGCTACATATGAAAATTTGTACTGATGTTTATTTTATCAATTTTTAGTTTCACCTAGCTTGTTCCTATAAATTTAAGATCAAAAGAAATATGGTATCTGAAGTTTATGGAGCAGGAAGGTTTGGCTGTCTGTCCTAGAGACAGAACAATAGCATTGTCAGAACCATTGACGTATCGCAGCATAGTGCCTGCATTTACTGTCAGAACGTCTATACTGAAATATAAAAATATTATTGTATTTATGGAAATATGGAAATCTGTGCTTTGGGAGAATCACATCTTCCTACAATATCAAACAAGAAATCCAAAATTCTTTTATCCGTGCTATTTTGAAGACAATTAACACAAATGAATATTGCTTAATATATATATATTATTTATTAACTAAAGATATAGTGCAAAATTGAAATCAGGTATAGTTCGTGATAGAAGAAATAATTGATATACTTCTACAATCAGAGATACATGATGGTTAAATGTTCAGATAATATTTACATTATATATGAGAAGGTATATTCACAGATCTTACTTAAATCACCCTGGTATATTTAAAACCTGGTAACTCGTAAAATAACCTTCCGTGATTTCACGGCTTCATGTAAATACTCTTGTTTACATTATGTTATCTCTTCTCAACACAAACAGATCTCCTTATTTACTTCTTATATGTGTACATATCAAAGGACATATTGTACACACGCTTGACAATTCATACAAGCTTATTTTAAGTTTAGAGAGAATTTATTTTATACACACATCACCCTAAAACCATTGTACAACTGTTGGCATTTAGCTTTTTAAAGACAAACAAAAATTGTGTATGTCTCTTAATATTTGGAATATACCGTATTTATCGGCGTATACCGCGCACATTTTTTGCCCTGAAATTCAGGGCAAAATCGTGGGTGCGCGATATACGCCGATACCCGCTTCCCGCGCTGAGTTAGAACTACTGCGCCAGCATATACCGAGCGCAGTACACTCGTGTATAGTCGGGCAGGCTTGGCTCCTCTCGCAGTCACGTCCTGGATGTACAGGACGCACAGGACATGACCGCGAGAGGAGCCAAGCCTGCCTGACTATACACGAGTGTACTGCACTCGGTATATGCCAGGGCAGTAGTTCAAACTCAGCACGGGAAGCGGGGATCGAGCGGGGAGGACACCGCAGAAAGACGCCAGACCCGACGAGGAGGACACCACCGAAGCCGCCCCCGACGAGGCCGCCGATGGACACCGCGCAAGACACCAAAACTGTAAGTACTAAAATGTTTTTTTTTACAGGAATGTGGGTCCACTTTAGGGGTGCGCGCTATACGCCGGAGCGCGCAATACCCTGATAAATACAGTAATTATTTCATACTGCAGTTAAAAATAAGATAACTCCAAATTGCCTTCCCAAATATATTTAAATGGTTTTAGTTATGTGTATGCAAAAAACATTCAATTACCAAAAGTTAAATAAACAAATGTATACAAGACTAGTGTAGCATTACCCCCAGAGGAGCTGCTGGTTGTTTTGGGTGGCACATTTACCTCATGGCTCCCCCGAATTCCTAGGGGTAAATGATGCGTATTGCATTTGGTAGAAGTAAAGGAATGTCCGCAACAGGTGTTCTTTGCTGTAATATGAAAACTTGTGGTGAGGAAAGTAAAGCTGAAGAAGAAGAGAGAACAGCAGATTCAGGCGTGATGATAGTGAAACAGTCCTGCTCCAAAACGTAACACTTCTCTGCGCTACTCCTGCCTGAGTGGGTTTAGTGTACCCGGACAGGCCTCTCTCACTGACCTGGCAGCCGGAGTATCACTCTGACAATTGTAGGATAAGTCTCTGCCACAGACCCTCCTTGGTGAACTTGAGGAAAAGTCTTTGCCACAGACCCTCCTTGGTGAGCCTCAGAAAGATACCTCTGCCACAGGTCCTCTCTGGATTTTAATCACAGAGATATCCCTCCTTAGATGAGTTACGCCTGGATCTCCTTCAACTTGTCGCCCAGGTACCGACTGACAGGAGATCAATCCCTCAGTGTCCGGCTACCTTGATCCCCGGTGGTTTGTCAAGGCCCTTTTGGATTGTCAGCCTCTCAATGGCGCTCCTCAGACGGACTCCCCACCAAACAGCAGTACAGCTTAGGATCCTCAAAGGTGGGAACCCAGTCACTCACTGGGTCCCGTCGCTGTTCAGATGCTCCGGGCCAACATGGTCCCGGAACCAGGAACACCGCGTAGCTTGCACGCCCCGGCCAGGTAGGCCATATCGCCGGGGCGCCATGATGTGGTCACCCTAAAGGTGGGTGCCACACTCGAAGAAGAAGACCCAGAACCAATGGCATCTGCCTCATAAATACCCCTCCCCAGCATGCACAGCGAGGTCAAACCCTCCTGATTGGCTGCTGGGAAAGAGCACCCAAACCCTGATTCCACTGCTGCCACCTGCAGCACTGGGGTTGGAAGAACACCCCAGCGCAACAGAATAGCCCACAGAACAGCCTAGCTGAGACAGAGACCGTGTTTTGCACTTAACAATCTGGATCAGAGTTTAACTACATTCTGATCTACCTCTAAATTTAACTAGCATCGGTACCATAAAGTACACAGACGCTACACCAGTATTTAAGAGTTCTTTCTGTATGAGAAGCAAAGTCCCAAGAGGGACTTCTTTCACCATTGCTACATTTCTGCATCCAATCTCTCCCTTCCAGCTTCCTTCAGAGATCCTCTCAGAGAGAGAGTTTGTCTAGAGCTCGAGAGCCCAATCAGCGACCCTCAAAGATTGACCCCCCCCTTGTGTTCTCTGCAATTACTTTTTAACACACCCAAGAAGTGGGTGTGTATCTCACATTACTACGTCATTGACAATGTCAAATTATGCTATGTTAGGTAGGCTGTCATAGCAACCAACTATGCAGCCATTTTGAGTAATGCCACTTTTAACCTGTAGGGGCGGTGGTGTATAAGGAATAATGATTCTAATGTTGACTGATGTGACCTTTGCCCCTAGCTGGGTGGAAAACCATTACTTGTTAAACGATGTCAAAGAAATGACAATAATAAACCGAGACACACTGGCAACTGTTTAAATGTATGTCTTGGGAAAACGTATCCCACATTTTGCTAATGAGTAGTTAACATTCCTAGGAAAGTGAGATCATTTGAAAAGTAACTCTAAGCAAAACACTCCACAAATAAAGGTTCTCAATATCTCCGACACTTAGGATCTCACATTTGTAAGAATAATAATATATATGTATTAAACGGGTTTATATATAAATTACTAATATATTGTTAAGATATTAGAAAGAAACAATTAAGCTATATATATATAATTCCACCGGAATTGTGAATAAGCCCTTTGGTCTCATTATACAAAAATGACCCTACACAGCCTGTACTAATCTCCCCTTGTCTACAGATGTCAAACCTTCAAATGTATGATCTGGGATAAAGATACAGAAAAACAATGTCTTCTTGTAAGGCAGAAAACCGCTGTAGAGATTTTGGATTTGATTTTAACCTCTTAGGCCTCGTACACACGACAGAGAAACTCGACGTGCCAAGCCCGTCGAGTTGCTCGTCGAGTTTCTTGTTGAACTTGTCGAGAAGCTCGGCAGGCTTGCTTTGCGTACACACGTAACATACCAAAATCTGGTCGTTCTCCGGCGCGATGACGCTCACGACGTATGACGCGACTATAAAGGGGAGGTTTGATTTTGTTGGCGCCACCCTTGGGGCTCCTTTTGCTGATTCCGTGTTTACGCGTGTTAGTAAAAGTTTGGTGAGTGACGATTCGTGCTTTTCAGTCTTTGTGCTTTCAGATTGATCTCTGCCGTTCAGTTTGTACTTGTGTGGGTCGTATCTAGGCAATCGAGACGTGCGGTCAGGTCGTATTGTTTTACATTGCGGTCCTGTCCCCGCGTTTTTTATTGTCAGGGTCGTTCTTCATAGGTCTTGCTGTTCTTCACTGCGGTCTGTTTAGTGCAATTCTGATTTGTCGTTCGTAACTAGCCTTGTAGCCATGTTGCAGGCACCTAGTCGTCGCCGACTTCGTGCTAAGCATCTTCTGTCTATAGGTCTGTTTGTTTATGACCTAGACGATGAGGAGTTCATGAACAGGAGGAGGACACGTTCATGGACCAAGAATTGGTTGCTCCGTAGGAACCAATTCTCTCACATGCCTTTGCTGCGGGAGCTTCAGGAAAATAATCCTGTTGATTACAGGAATTTCCTGAGGATGTCTGATCCCGTCTTTCAGCACCTGTTGGCTTTGGTGCCCCCCTATATTACCAGGCAGGACACCGTTATGCGGGAAGCCATCAGTGCTGAGCAGAGGCTAGTTGCCACCCTCCGTTATCTGGCAACTGGGAGAAGCCTTCAGGACTTAAAGTTCTCCACGGGCATCTCCCCCCAGGCTCTGGGCCTCATCATTCCTGACACCTGCTCTGCCATCATCCAGGTTCTGCAGGAGGAATATATGAGGGTAAGTTTTCTCCTTTAATCTCACATTTTATGTCTATAATGTATGCTAATGTCTTGTAGTTATCTCCTCCTTCCCTAATTACCATGTCTGGAATATGCTGTGAATGTCCCCTTTGCCCCCATGCATGATGTAAACTTTGATGCCCCTTTTTTGGCCTACATGCATATTTCCCATCACTTACCTCCCCAGCATGCTATCCTGGGCCCCAACCTACCTAGTCTAGTCACTTCCCAATGTATTGTGTTATATCCATTGTAATGTCCCCCCCCTCCCCTCCAAAATGTGTTGTAAAGTCTATGTTCACCAATATTTTTTTTTTTTTTATTTTAATTTTAGGACTCCAAAACTCATCTAGCCCTCCCCTCCAAAATGTGTTGTAAAGTCTATGTTCACCAATAATCAAAATTAATTTTTTTAGTACTCCCAAACTCATCTAGCCCTCCCCTCCAAAATGTGTTGTAAAGTCTATGTTCACCAATAATCAAAATTAATTTTAATTTTAGGACTCCAAAACTCATCTAGCCCTCCCCTCCAAAATGTGTTGTAAAGTCTATGTTCACCAATAATCAAAATTAATTTTTTTTAGTACTCCCAAACTCATCTAGCCCTCCCCCAAACTTGGGCACTGGCCCATCAGAGGGGGTGTTTAATGTGTTAATTGGCTAAATATATTTAGATATAATATGCTAGTTCCCAGAAATGTTATAATGCTTATAATGTCTTTGTATAATCTGCTTGCAAGGTTATGTGGCTAATTTTTTCTTTTTTTCTTCCCCAGCTTCCGTCCACACCACAGGAGTGGCAGTCTGTGGCTTTGGACTTCCAGACCCGATGGAACTTCCCCAACTGCGGGGGAGCCATCGACGGGAAGCACGTCCGCATCGTGCCTCCACCCCGTTCAGGATCCCAGTTCTTTAATTATAAGGGGTTCAACAGTATTGTGCTGATGGCGGTGGTGTCAGCACAGTATGAATTCCTTTTTGTGGATGTCGGGATGAATGGACGGGTATCGGATGGGGGAGCCTTCAGGCAGACGGAGTTCGCGCTTCGCCTTCAGGATGATGATCTGTCATTGCCACCGGATGACCAGAATGTAGAAGGCCTGCCATTTGTTTTCCTGGCTGATGAAGCGTTTGCCCTGGGACCCCATCTTATGAGGCCATTCCCTCAGCGCACCCTCACCCCAGAGAGGAGTGTCTTTAATTTCCGGCTGGGCCGAGCACGTAGAGTGGTTGAGAACGCTTTCGGCATCATGGCCAGCCGGTTCCGCCTTTTCCTCACCTCTCTCCACATGGCGGAATATAAGTGGAATACAATTATTTTTGCCTGCTGCATTCTCCACAATTTTTTAAGGAGACAATCTCCAAATTATATGGCCCTGGTTGGGCCCGAGGCACAACATTTGACCCCTGCAGAAACTTTGGCGGGCCTTGAAGCTGGCCACACAGGACTGCCCCCCCAGAGTGCCCGTGAAGTCCGGGACAAATACATGGACTATTTCATGGGTAGGGGGGCAATACCATCTCAATCAAATTTGCCCTAATTGTAGCTTTCAAAAAAATAAATCATAATCTTTTTTCTAAACTTGTTATGTCTTGCTTGTGTTGCTTGGAGTTCTTTACTAAGTGTAACTAAGTGTATTTTCATTATCAACTAGCAAACATTTCCCAGGTGACCCCCAAACCAAACACATAGAAAATTTTATGTATTTTAGGAAAAACACCACACACTTTTTTGATGTTCAAAAGCTCTTTATTTTCTTAATTTTTTTAATTTTATTTTTTCATAAATACCCTACAAAAATTTTTGGTATATTTTCTCATACAATATACAATCATTTTTGTAATTTTTTTTGTTTTTTTTCTCATACAATATACAATCATTTTTGTATTTTTGTGGGTGATTTTTCTCATACAATATACAATCATTTTTGTAATTTTTTTGGTTTTTTTTCTCATACAATATACAATCATTTTAGTATTTTTGTGGGTGATTTTTCTCATACAATATACAATCATTTTTGTATTTTTGTGGGTGATTTTTCTCATACAATATACAATCATTTTTGTATTTTTGTGGGTGATTTTTCTCATACAATATACAATCATTTTTGTATTTTTGTGGGTGATTTTTCTCATACAATATACAATCATTTTTGTATTTTTGTGGGTGATTTTTCTCATACAATATACAATCATTTTTGTAATTTTTTTGGTTTTTTTTCTTAATAAACATTAAAATCTGGTTTTATTATTTTTTTGGTTTTTTTTTTATTAAATAAAGTATAAAATCTGGTTTTATTATTTTTTTTTTTTTTTTTTTATTAAATAAAGTATAAAATCTGGTTTTATTATTTTTTTGGTTTTTTTTATTAAATAAAGTAGAAAATCTGGTTTTATTATTTTTTTGGTTTTTTTTTTATTAAATAAAGTATAAAATCTGGTTTTATTATTTTTTTTTTTTTTTTTATTAAATAAAGTATAAAATCTGGTTTTATTATTTTTTTGGTTTTTTTTTAATTAAATAAACATCAAAATCTGGTATTTAAAATTTTTTTTGGTATTTTTTTCAGATTCAGACTCTCCCCAAAACATCAAGTAAATTTTTTAATTTATTTTCCACCCTCCTTGTTCTTTCTTTAATTTTTCGGTTGGCCAGATGAATCTCCTCCACCTCTTCTCTGCAGGCCCAGATTTCAGATATAACCATCTGTACAGTATGCCTGTCCAAGCCACCACCTGATCCTGAAATGTGGGACAAAACCATTTTTTAAAATTAGGCAGGCCTACATCTACATTACCTGAAGCTGGGTTAGTTATATGTTACTTTACCTGATGTGGTGGCAGGCTGCGCATCATCACCATCCCTCGGGGGTGTGGCTTGCTGGACTTCTTGCTCCCGTGTCGAAGCTTCATGACGCCCTACGAGAATGAAGAAAATGGAAACAGGATTTTTATAGCTTATAGGCCTGAAAGAGGAATATGATTCACTTTATACAATTTCTGGGACTATTGATGTTTAGAAAAACCCCTCAGGGCAAAACACAGGATTGAAGGCATTCACAAAGATCCTGACAAATCTTGTAGCTTTGGTCTACTTTTAAACATGTAAGCCAACAAAGTATACACTGGATCACCTCAGCTCTGTGTGAAGCCCAAAATGGGTTATTAAAGGGGACAACAATTATGCAAATGAGTCCACATGTGTCACCGACTGCTGAGCAGACTCTCCTTTTACTGTATATTTAATTAATAAAAAAAGTTTGGTGGTTTTAATAGCACATCTACATAATTTTCACGATTGATCTCACCACAATTTTAAAAAAATTTCATAATTTCTAGGATTTTAAACACAATATTTAGTCGTTCCGAATGGACGTCCAGTTTGACGACAAATTATTGTGCCTAAAAAAATATTACAGTACAACCTGAAATAAAAAACACATGGCGCGGAACAAATCTTACAAAATATATAACAAACTTACTTCTTCTAATCACTCTCCTGATCCTCTTCATTTGTTCCGGCTCCCGTTTTTTAAGGTCACACCACCTTTTCCGGATCTGCTCCTTGGACCTTTTCACTCCAAATTTGCGATGGAGACTCCTCCTCACCTTCTCCATAATTGCGGCCTTGACCTTGTTCGGGTACTTATATGGCCCATGCCTCCCATCGTAGTCCTCTGCTTTGAGGATGAGGACCATCTCCACCATTTCCTCAAAGGTCATGTTGGAGGCCTTACAACGGATTCGCCGTGCTGCCATATTCTCCAACATGTGCTTCCAACAAAAAAAAGATGGAAAAGGGGCGGGGAAAATACGATACCATGAACGTCAGGGGCGGGGAGACGTGCGTAAAGTCCCACATGCGCGTGTATAAAGGGCTACCACGTGAGTAAAAGGGGCGTTCACAGTTTGTGGAAGACGGCGGAGATAACGATCGGGTCAAAGACCGGTATGTAACTACATTTTACATGTTTTTCTTGATTGAATGATTTTGTGGCCTACATCTTAGGTTCATAAATTAAAACATAGCCAGTTTGAAATTTGAAGGTAATGGTCCGCTATAGTGCCGTCGTACGTAAACAACGCTTTGATTATGCATTTTGATCCAACTACTGTTGTGTGGGCAATCTCGGTTCTCATCAGGATGTCTTCTAAAAACAAGTCGGTTTAAACATGATGCAAATGGTCGCTTTTATGTCTTGACCAAACTATATCGGGAGTGCTTTTATCTAACTAACGTTTCATACACAAATGAGGATGAGATCTGGCTTATTAGTTCGACACAACTGGTCATCTGTTTCCTAGGAACTGACCCAACATGATCTGCTGCCAATTCCTCCTTGTCGTTTTTGCGACGGAAGATAAGGGGCGGGGGGGAAACATCATTTTTTTTTTAAGCATGGGCGGATGTCGTGTGCGGAGTGTATATAAGGCTCGAACACATGTAGCGTCCATACGACCGGGTTGCGTAAGAAAGACGTTTGAACGACAAGCGTGTAGGTATGCTTCGAACTTGGGACAGCAGTGGCATATTCAGGAAAGACAGACATTTAAAGGAGCAATAAGCCAAAATTGTTTGGGGCAGAAATAACTAACTTTACATTATATCAGTCTTGATTTCATGTCCTCATTGTCCCTTTTTGCTTTTAAGCAGCTGTAATCCTTTGCATAAATCATCACTTCCTGGTTCTCTGGCTCCCTCTCAAATTTATCAGGGGAGCTTGTCACTGTGGTCTAAGCTGTGTGTCTAAAAATCCACCAAAACAATGCTAATAATTTTAGAAATTAAAATATGCCCTGGTTTTTTTTTTTTTTGGTTCTGTGTGTCTCTTTACTTCACAGAAACATTAAATAAATTTAAAACCAAAAGTGAAACTAGAGGCACATTATATGTATGCACTTGTATGTCTCTAGACACTGTAAACAGTCATTTCCTCCAAAAATATAGTTATCCATTAGTGACCCTTTAAGGGCTAGCTTGTGAGAAAGAGTAATTGACTTTATAGACTGTGTATTGACATTATTTTTTTATCCTTGGTTTTGGACAGGAAAAGATGAATCTCTTTAACCGACCAGAATTCTTGGAGATATTCATTGATCGGTGGCAAGAACTTCCTGTTCTGTGGGCCACCAAAGACCCCATATCTAAAAAATAGAGAGTTGCGCAAAACTGCACTGGAGAGCCTTCTCCCACTTGTGCGGAGACAGGTGGGGTTTGATGTGACAACTGACCAGTTGGAGGTCAAAATTGGGACCTTGAGAGGCACCTACAGGAAGGCACGCAACAAGGTCTTGGCTTCGATGAGGTCTGGAGCTGGAGCAGGGCGGGTATTTAAACCCAAGTTGTGGTACTACAGCAAACTGAGCTTCCTGGATGAACACCTGGAGGTAAGGGAGTCACTTTCTAGCCTTCCCCCCAGAAGCCAGAGAAGGTCCAGCCTTCCCTCCAGCCTTCCCTCCAGCCAACCTGCTGCTCCCTCTGCAGATGAACCCTCTCAGCAGCCTTCCATCCTGGATGAAGATCCGGATTTGCCCAGCTGGAGCCAGGTATATAGTACTTTCAATGTGCAAATGTGTGGTGTTTAAATGTTGTTAAAGAGATGTAAATTAAGATGTTAAAGGTAAAAAAAAATTTGATCTAAAACTGTTATACCGAAAAATTTGTCAGTATTGGCCATGAATTTTTGTGGTGTGATTGACCATAAAACATGGGTCAGAATGATTGGCTTAGCTAAGTCGTGACTAAAAATAATGCAACAGTCAGGAGCTTAAATAAATAAAACAAAAATTTTTTTAAATAGTAAAACTGTACTTTTTTCCATACACAGGACGAGACCAGGCAGCAGGAGGATCAGGAAAATGCCAGGCAGGAGGAGGACAGGGTGAGTGGCTTGGAGGAGGCTGCAGGCCCAAGTATCTGTAACGTGGTGGCAGGCCCAAGTGGAGCGGATGAGGTGGCAGGCCCAAGTGGGTTGCACGAGGTTGCTGGGCCAAGCACAAGATGTCAGGTGTCTCCTCTTCGCCTGCGTCCGAGAAGGCAGGTGAGGGATACAAGGGTGCGTGACGCCTCACTAGCCCTCATTCGGGACGCCCATGCAACCCTTCAACAGCCTCCCACTGCTCAGGAGGGATTTGTAACAGTGGTTTTGGCCAAAATGTCAGAAATGACATTAGACCAACGCCTCCTCTTTGAGGGACTCCTCATCACCCTCGCAAATCAGGGGGTGAGGGGTCTTCTCACGGAGGACACTGTGATTTGCCGCCATCCCCATCCTCACACACCACATAACTCCCAAGCTCCCCCACCTTCTTCTTCTTCTTCTCATGCTCCTTCTCAAGCTCCCCCACCTTCTTCTTCTCATGCTCCTTCTCAAGCTCCCCCACCTTCTTCTTCTTCTTCTCATGCTCCTTCTCAAGCTCCCCCACCTTCTTCTTCTTCTTCTCATGCTCCTTCTCAAGCTCCCCCACCTTCTTCTTCTTCTTCTCATGCTCCATCTGAACATTCTTCTTCCTCTTCTTCTCCTGCTCCTTCTGAACATTCTTCTTCCTCTTCTTCTCCTGCTCCTTCTCAACATTCTTCTTCCTCTTCTTCTTCTACTACTCCTCCTCCTTCTACTCCTCCTCCTTCTACTGCTCCTCCTCCTTCTACTCCTCCTCCTTCTACTGCTCCTCCTCCTTCTACTGCTCCTCCTCCTTCTACTCCTCCTCCTTCTACTCCTCCTCCTTCTACTGCTCCTCCTCCTTCTAGTGCTCCTTCTACTGCTCCTCCTCCTTCTACTCCTCCTCCTTCTACTCCTCCTCCTTCTACTGCTCCTCCTCCTTCTAGTGCTCCTTCTACTGCTCCTCCTCCTTCTACTCCTCCTCCTTCTACTGCTCCTCCTCCTTCTAGTGCTCCTTCTACTGCTCCTCCTCCTTCTACTCCTCCTCCTTCTACTCCTCCTCCTTCTACTACTCCTCCTCCTTCTACTACTCCTCCTCCTTCTACTGCTCCTCCTCCTCCACCACCGTCGGCTACTCATCCTCCACCACCTTCGTCTACTCCTCCTCCTGGCATGAGTACTACCCCTGTGGCACCACCTCCAGCCAGGCAGAAGAGGAAGGCTGCTGAGAAGGCTGCAGAGAAGGTGAAAGAGCAGGCTGCAGGGAAGCCACCAAGGAAGGCCTTGAAGAAATCAAGAAAGTGACTCCCTTACTTCCATGTGGTGTACCAGAGTTCAGGCTGCTATAGTACCACAACCTGGTGACATCTGCCTGCCCTGCTCCAGTTTCTGACCTCGGGGAGTCCAAGACCTTGATGCGTGACTTCCTGAATGAACCTCTCAAGTCCCCATTTTGGCCTCCAACTGCTCACCAGTCACATCAGGCCACACCTGGCTGTGCACAAATGGCAGCAAGCTCTCCAGTGCTGACTTTTGCATAGTTAATTTATTTTTATAACCAAAATAAATGGTACATTTTTTTTTTACAGTTCATACTTGTCCTTGTATTTTTTTACATTTCAATTTTGCAAGTGAGAAGGCAGGTTATTTTTTTTTAAAAATTGGATATAAGGTGTAATTTGAAAGGGACACATGAGATAAGACAAAGCAATAAGGTTTCTATGGGGGGAACTTGACATTAAAAAAAAAAAAAGGATTTGCATTTTTTTTAAATTTAAAATTAAGGTGAATATTAAAAGCAGGATTTAAAACACACGACCAAAATAAGGTGACAATAAAAAAAAAAAAATATATTGAGACCAGTAAGAAAAAGGTTCCACCTAATTTTAATGAACTCTGTGTGAATATCTTAAAAAAAAAATTATATTGCTGTTTTGTGCCCTTACAAAAAATTGGGTAAAGCGCTGCAAATAAACGATTAAATAATGTTGGAAGCGACACGAATGTGCTATCTCCATTCCAAACGCTAGTTTTACCTATGTTGGTCTCCAGTGTGTAAGTTTTTGACAGGTTTCTTAGCATACACACGACCGAGTTTCTCGTTTAAAAAACAGCCCGATGAAGAACTCGTCGAGCCAAAATCCACTGCCATCGAGAAAATAGAGAACCTGCTCTCTATTTGCTCGACGAGTTCCTCGGCGGCTCCATCGGGCCGAAAATGTACACACGACAGTTTCTCGACAGAATCCGGCTCTTCACCGAGATTCTCGACGAATTCTGCCGAGAAACTCTGTCGTGTGTACGAGGCCTCACATGGAGTGCAGAGCGGCGCTGTCAGTTTCCTTCAGTTTAGGTGCGGAAAACTGCAGACATGCTGCATAACCCCACACAGCTCCGCCCCGCACATCACACACGGGTTTGGGTGGGAACCAGACATAGAAAACAATTGTTATCTATGTGTCTTGCACAGATGTGCATTTCCCTAGTGCAGAACAAGGCAGATCTCTGCAGATGGTGAGAATAATGACCCCGAACTCTAAACTGATGACCTGTAAAGACTTTTATAGTGTCACCGATGAGAAATGTTTCATATCACAGATTTTCATCATTACACCCACACACACTCTTTATTTTTCTTCATTCAATAAACTTTTTATTATAATGTTAATTATAACAAGATTGCAGTCATAAAATCAGGGAATAGTAAAGGAAGAAATCCGATTGGTCAGGAAAATGACGTGTCTGGAATGTGGAGGCGGAGTCATTATTAATTTGTGTACAATACAATACACAACGTGTTACATTATTATAACAAAGTATTGTAGAAAAGATCACACCATAGAAAATGGGGGAAAGGAGAAAATAAACCCGGATATGAAGGTGACATTTGTGTACGAGGAACACCTTAACAATTACCACCATTTTATTCTCCAGGGCCTCTGCTTTCAGAAAATATATGTTTGGGGGTTTTATCTAATCTTCAGGCCCAAAATCTGCATTGTACCATGTGTGCAAAAAGAATGGAAAACCAGCTCTGGCAGTGAAAGGGTTAATGTGAGCTAGATGGGATCACTCTGCTGTGGTCACACTCTAATCATTAGAGCTCCCCCTAGCTGCAGCCTGGTAATAACATTGCTAGGAGGTCTATTCATTTATCTGCTCCATACTTCCCATCTTTATATAAACGTCTCCTGACATTTAGGGGTCTAGTCATAAATAATTGTACAGCAATTTTCCGGGTGAAAATACATGTACATTCCTTCTGTGTGAATGAGGGGAAAATGGAGTTTAATTGGCTATTTGCTGGTCGAATAATTTCCATTGATTTAAAATAGAAAATACTACATTTGCCACTAGCTGGAGATAATTGCTATTATACTTAGCGCCATCTAAAGTCCAAACATAGTATTTCTCATTGGAATTCAATGGTTAGTGTAATAGTGTTGTCTTATTGAAGTTCTATCCTTCAGTGTGTACTGTACTGATAAGTGTATGAGTATGATCTCAGGTATTAGTATGAAGACATGTCTGATGAAGGGAAATATGACATCTGTTTTTCAAAGAATTTATTGGACTAATGTGACAATCATTCATCCAGCTGTTACAATTTCTGGCTGTGATCTAACACAGTGATTTCCTATGATCATCAGCTCCATCTAGTGGCCATAATCGTGAAATACCTCAATTAGTGCAATACTGCATTATGGTCACTAGATGGAGTCAAGGAAATCAGAGTATGAAATAAAATACGGCCAATATTCATCACAGCTGGGTGAATGCCGGTCATAATCGTTTAAATATTTTTTTTTTAATCAGACCTCTAAGTGTTTGTGAAATCTTCCACCACAAAATGTACTCAGCCAATGAGAGGTAATGACTCCATTTTTATTTTTCTACTGCTATCAATGGCCAACACGGTACAACACTTCATCCATGTCTTTGGTGATCTCTGATCTCCTTATGAAGTGTTTCTTACATGATGAAGATCAGCCATGGAGTATATCTGAGGTGTATATCAGGGTGTGCTTCTTCCCCACATGAGAGCTGTGATGTCCAGCAACATTCATATACAAGACATTTCCCGCACTCAAGGCACCTCAAGGGTTGTGTGGGATCTCTGATGTACAGGAAGACAGGACTTCAGTGAGGAACATTTCCCTCACTCAGGACAGGAATACGTCTTCTCCCCTATGTGAAATCTCTGATGTGTGGAAAGACTGGACTTCAATGAAAAACATTTCCCGCACTCAGGACAGGAATACGGCTTCTCCCCCGTGTGAGATCTCTGATGTGTGGAAAGACTGGACTTCACTGAAAAACATTTCCCGCACTCAGGACAGGAATACGGCTTTTCCCCTGTGTGAGATCTCTGATGTGTGGAAAGACTGGACTTATCTGAAAAACATTTCCCACACTCATTGCAGTTATACGGCTTCTCCCCCGTGTGAGATCTCTGATGTTTGGAAAGATTGGACTTCACTGAAAAACATTTCCCACACTCAGGACAGGAATACGGCTTCTCCCCCGTGTGAGATCTCTGATGTGTGTAAAGACTGGACTTCTGTGAAAAACATTTCCTGCACTCAGGGCAGTTATACGGCTTCTCCCCCGTGTGAGATCTCTGATGTTTGGAAAGAACGGAACTATCTGAAAAACCTTTCCCGCACTCTGGACAGGAATATGGCTTCTCCCCCGTGTGAGATCTCTGATGTCTGGAAAGACTGGACTTCATTAAAAAACATTTTCCGCACTCAGAACAGGAAAAAGGCTTCTCCTCCGTGTGAAATCTCTGATGTGTGTAAAGATAGTACTTCTCTAAAAAACATTTCCCGCACTCAGGGCAGTTATACGGCTTCTCCCCCGTGTGAGATCTCTGATGTTTGTAAAGACTGGACTTCTGTGAAAAACATTTCCTGCACTCAGGACAGGAATACGGCTTCTCCCCCGTGTGAGATCTTGTATGCACATTAAGATCATATTTAAAGCGGAAACACTTCCCACACTCAGTACAGGAAAACCTCTTCTCTGTTAGAAGGACGGCGCCGTCCGTCGCAGTCTGAGGTTCCTCAGGATAAGAGGAATACGATGGTCCGGCACCGTCCCGCACAGTCTGAGGTTTCTCAGAATAAGAGGAATACGATGGTCCGGCACCGTCCCGCACAGTCTGAGGTTCCTCAGGATAAGAGGAATACGTTGGTCCAGCACCGTCCCGCACAGTCTGAGGTTCCTCAGGATAAGAGGAATACGATGGTCCGGCACTGTCCCGCACAGTGTGAGGTCCCTCAGGATAAGAGGAATACGATGGTCCGGCACCGTCCCTCACAGTCTGAGGTTCCTCAGGATAAGAGGAATACGATGGTCCGTCCCGCACAGTCTGAGGTTCCTCAGGATAAGAGGAATACGATGGTCCGGCACCGTCCCGCACAGTCTGAGGTCCCTCAGGATAAGAGGAATACGATGGTGCGGCACCGTCCCGCACAGTCTGAGGTTCCTCAGGATAAGAGGAATACGATGGTCCATCTACACTGTGTGGTGCCGGATGGACATTTGAGGTAGTCGGGTTTTCTCCTGGACTATACTGTGTGATGTCCTCATCTTCTACTTTACAGTCTGGAGACAAAGTGAGACAATCCTCTGAGGTTTTCCTCATCTCCCGTCCATCTACTAAAATAGAAATACAAAGATTATTACTAGACATGAGCTGATTGGTTCCCCTAAACCAGGACTCCGCCCACATCAGGCAGCTTTGTCTCTGAGGATCTTACAATTCCCCCCTCAAGGTAACTAGTAAATGGGTCCTCTGATCTCCTACCAGATCATTTCTTTATTCATGGACCTTAGTCAGAGAGTGAGGAAACAACGAGAACTGTCTTTTATAGAAGTGACAGTGATGAGGGGATTATAGGACGAGTGTCCCCACCCCCTCTATCGCTCATTGCTATCTTCCCAACACAAGAAGTCCTGCACTTCCTTATTTAGTCCATGATTTAGTCACGAATAACAGCGGGGCTGAGCCCCACTAGAGGTCAGAAAATGAGGATGGGGGGAGAACAACCAAGATGAAGACTGGACTGATCCTGAAGACCACCATCATTGGGTTATTGACTACTCCCCCTCATTATCACTTTCTGTGTAATGTTCCAAAGATTGAACATTTTATCACATTATTATCGCTGTGTAAAAGTCTGTGCTCCAATCAAATGACCAGATATAAAATGTCCAGCTGGTAGGAAATGGGTGTAACAAAAGAAAATACATATTATGTGTATTGTACAGGACGCCAGGGTTGGGTCCTGGACGGACACTATGTTGGGCCAATATTTGGAGTGTGGTCCCTATAAGGCAATAGTATAGGGTTCAGGAAATCACCCAGAGGGGGTGAGAAATTCTGGGCAATAAAAGTTGTTCCAGAGAGGACTGGCCTACAATCCTCTCTGCCCTTGTTAAAATGTCATTTGGGGCCCAGGATTTCGGAGGCTCTAAAGTGACGTTCGGGAGGGAAAGAGCCTCCTCTCCTGACCACTGGCTGTCAAGCACACAGGGGGTTAAGAACTTCCAGGAAATCAGCTTAAAAGACAGGAAGTGCTGATAGAGGGGATAGAGGGTGTGGAGGAGTATGGGAGTGCACCTGTCTGCAGAAGCTGTGTACTGCTGAGAAGCTGGTAAAGGGTCAGCAAGGACTGGAAGTTCTGCCTAAAACCGTATGTGCCTTTGTTTTGATTTATTACTGTGCTGAAGAAAAACAGTCTTTTTTATTTATGCTGGAGACAAGCAGACTTTTACTTTAATGTTTTTCCCCTGTGTTCTGAAGAAAGTGTTGTTTTTGATTTGGTCACAAATAAAAACCCTTTTTGTTCAACGTTACCGGTTTACGCACTTAATTCCACAGAGCTAAACAACCTCCAAAGTTCACAACTGGTGGAGAATGCGGGCAAAGTGCATTTGCAGGCGCAAAAAAACATTTAAAACTAAAAACGGACATTTAAAGAGACAGTGTGCTTATGGCATGTCTTGGGTAAAGTCAGCAACAGGCCCTGGCACAGGCTATAGCTGCACAGCAGGAAAACACACGGCTGCTAGCCGCCCAGTTTACGGCCCAGCAGGAATCCACTCAAGCTCAGGTGGCTGCCTTGCAGGAGGTGGTACAGCAGCTGGCTCAGGGACGAGAGCAAGCAGTCGTTGCCGCTGGCAACCAAGTGTCCCTGAGAGCCAGCCATTTTTTACAAAAATTAACACCCAGCGATGACGTAGAGGCCTTTCTTACTACCTTTGAAAGGGTGGCCCCGTGACCAATGGGCTGGCATTATCTCCCCTTTCCTCACCGGTGACCCAATCCAAGATGACGCCGGGCCGCGTCGATACACGAGGCAGCCAGGCCTCCAAGACGCAGAAATCTCAGCAGGAGGAAGAGGAGATCCTGGCTGACCATCCCAGGGATCCCTTCTCCTCTCAGTCGTCGGGAGAACAAGAGGCTGAGCTGCAGGGTGAGTCTTCCTCACAGCCCCAATCCCCTGCCACATATAGAGGCATGCAGGACATGGCTGATTCACCTATGTCATCCATGGACAGAAATATGGCAGAGCTGACAGAGGCTGTGTTTAGTCAATCTAGCCTAAATGCCCTGACACCTCAACCACCAACATATTCTGGGGATGCAGTTCTGCTAACTCGCTTCTCAGCAATGCTGCAACAGGAGCTGTCTAAAGCATGCACATTGATTACCACAGACCTCAAAAGAGACATTCATGGCTTGGGAGAGCGATTTGAGATCATTGAAACCAAAGTGGATAGTACTGTCAGAAAGGTTAACCAAAACTCAAATATGATTGCTGACCTTCAAGATAGGTTGGAGGAGGCTTATAATAAGATCGAAGATTTGGAGAACCGCTCTCGCAGGGAGAATGTGCGCATACGTGGTCTCCCAGAAAATCACACTGACTTAGAAGGAGCCATGAGAGATTTGATGAAAGACCTGATCCCTGACATTAAAGCACATCATATGGAAATCGACCGCATTCATCGGGCCCTAACGGCCCCAAGGAAGGACGGCCTCCCGCGTGATATTATAGTCAAGCCGCACTACTACAGTATCAAGGAACGGCTGATGCTAGCAGCTCGCAATAGACAGGATCTGTCACTGTATGGAGCTCAGATTCAACTCTTCACTGACCTAGCTCCTTCAACGGTGCAAAAACGCAGGAGCCTGAAACCTCTGCTACAGCAGCTTGTTCGTAAACAGATAAAATACCGTTGGGCTTTCCCCTTTCGGCTGTCGTTCTCATATCAGGGACGATCCCATTCCTTCACAAAGTTTTCAGAAGGCGAAGATCTTTTACTGGGTCTTGGTATCATCACTCAGGATTCAAATGCCTCCGCCTCACGTCAGGAGCATCAACCCGTCTCTCCACTGTGGCAAAACCGACGAAACTCGCAGAAGGCTGGATCTTCTCAGATGACCTGAAAGCGGACGTAACTACCCCCTCACTCGGGGTGAGCAGATGCCTTTTTCTATTGACTGAAATTTAGTCCACTGATGCCCACGGCCCGGACTTAGTCACCCTGACAGCGCGGGAAGCGCACAGTTCCAGTTCTACTCGGACCGTTACGTTGAAGATTTTTGATTTTCGACTCCAAATTTTGCGAGGAAGACTGAGGAGAGATAAAAAGAATACAGTAAAATAAAACTTCTTATTTTTTTTTATATTTTTATATTTTCTCCTCTGGTTCCGGTCCATTTTTGGTTACTTGTTTTTTATTTTTTTCTCTACACGGACACATAACTGTTCGGGTTCAATTGCATCGGAAGAATGTTCTATATATTTTTTATATGTTATTGGCCTGTATTTTTGGCCTTAGTAGGTTGGTTCGGGGGGGCTATCCATGCCACCCAGTTGCGAGACTACTTCTCCTCTTCGGAGGGGGGTACCCTTGCTAATACAGATCCGGATGTTGTATCCGGTTGGGGCTAATCCCCATAATGTTGTATCCTATCTCAGGTCGCCTGTAAATAATTTTGCAGGCCTATGGTCGAACGAATGTATTTTGCTCTTTTACCTATATCTTTTCTTTTCTTTCCTCTATGGCTCTACCCTTCCCCCCGAGTTCTGGCTCCGTGCTCCACTGTGCCCGCTTGGTCCGGATCCCGGATCGTGCCGAAGTTACATCTTGATGGGGCCTCATGTTGGTTCTGGTTGACACAAGGTAAGAGTGATCTGCCCTACCACGATGGCCAGTAGTTTTTCCCACAGACTATTCAATTATCACCCATAATGTACATGGATTTAATTCCCCCATTAAAAGAACTAAGGCCTTTCAATTCTATCAAAAACAAAAAGCAGATGTCCTCTTGTTGCAGGAGACCCATTTCTCTAAATCTTCAGCCCCTAGGTACCTAAATGTAAAATACCCACAATTTTACTTGGCTAGCGGACCTACCAAACGGGGAGGGGTGACGATCTGCTTGTCCAAGCGGACTCCCTTCACTCCCCTCACAGTGGTGAGAGATAGGGGAGGCAGATATGTTATGGTGGCGGGTCGCCTCCATGACCAGTTGGTCTCCTTTATATCCTATTACGCCCCAAATACGGGACAGATGGAATTCTTCAGCAAAATGCTCAGAATTTTGATGCCTAAGATATTGGGACAGGTGATTATGGGAGGAGACAGCAATATCCCGCTAGACGGAATAATGGACAAATCTGACCCAGCCAGACCGATTCTCAGACGACCACCGACCGGTAGCAGTAAGGTTGCGCGTCTACTCCATTTATATGATTTGATTGACGCGTGGAGGGAATGTAATCCCACGGTTAGAGACTATACACACTTCTCCCAGGTACATCACACGTATTCGCGGATCGACCACGTTTTAGTGTGCAGACCCTTGCTCCCGTACATGACGTCGGTTAGGATACTGTCGACCCCATGGTCAGATCATTCTCCAATTAAACTTTCAGTGAAAGGACTTTGGTCTAAACCTGGTCCTTCTCCATGGAGACTTAACCCTAGTTTATTAAACGACCCCTTACTGTACACAGGGATTGAAAAGGAGCTACAGGAGTACTTCAGAAATAACAAGGCATCAGACACCTCCCCTACCATTAATTGGGGGGCACACAAAGTCACGGTACGGGGTAAACTGATTCAATTGGCTGCTAGGGAAAAGAGAAACCGGGAACAGACAGTGCGGCAGTTAGAAGTTGACCTGGACCACCTGTTAGATGAACAGCGCAGAAACCCCCAGACCGACATTAGACGTAAAATTGACGATGCACGGTTGGCACTTAATCTAAGTCTGACCACCCAAGCAGAAAAGCATATTAGCTGGTCTAAGCATAAATTCTATACAATGGGTGATAAACCCACCACCATGTTAGCTAGGAAGTTAGTGCCCAGACAATATGTTTCAACGTTACCTAAATTGCGATTACCCTCAGGTCACCCCACTCAGAACCCCGAATCCATTCTCAGGGAATTTCAAAAATTCTATGCCACTCTATATAGCTCTCCCGCTAGCTACAAGTCCTCCAAAGCGGAACAGTTTTTTCACGACATGCAACTGCCCCTACTTACCCAGGCCCACATGGACTTAATGGACGGGGAATTTACAGAGGCGGAAATTAAATTGGCCATAAAAACTATTCATCCATCTAAAGCTCCGGGACCGGACGGCTTTACAGGCCATTACTATAGGAAATTTAATGAGATTCTTGTACCACACCTGTGTTCCTATTTTAACGACTTGAGGAGGGGAAACACTATCCCTAATCACGAAAATGTAGCGTATCTCCATGTTATACCAAAACCGGGTCGAGATCATGGAGATTACGCCAACTATCGCCCAATCTCCCTGATCAATACAGATCTCAAGATAATGACGAAGGTGTTAGCATTCAGATTAAATATGTTTCTTTCCAATTACATCCATCCAGATCAGGCTGGTTTCATCCCCAATCGTCAGGCATCGGATCAGACTCGTAGAATTATAAATTTAATTTCAGCAATTCAGTCGGACTGGGACGGGAAAGGTCCCAGGCGGGGAATGCTGCTTTCGTTGGACGTTCAGAAAGCGTTTGACTCCCTCTCGTGGGAATATTTATTCGATGTACTGCACCGTTTCGGCTTTGGCGAGCGCTTTCTGGTCCTCCTACGAACACTGTATGATTCTCCCTCGGCATCTTTGAGACTGCGGGGATATTCATCCCCACCATTCGATGTTAGAAGGGGAACAAGGCAGGGATGTCCATTGTCACCGCTGCTATTCGCCCTAGCAATAGAGCCGTTGGCAATCAAGATCCGGTCGAGTCCAGATGTCAGGGGCATAGTTTGCGGTGAAGATGAGCATAAGTGCTTGCTCTTTGCTGACGACCTTTTATTGGCGTTGTCATCACCTATTACTTCCCTTCCTAACCTATACGCGATTTTACATCCATTTTTGGAAATATCGGGTCTGCAAATTAACCACGACAAATCGAGGGCACTTAATATTTCGTTACCGAAACCTATTCAGGAGACTCTTGAACGATCACACCAGTTTAAGTGGGAATTAGAGGCTCTTCCTTACCTCGGTGTAAATTTGACTTTGTCTATTCAAACGTTATATAGACGGAACTACCCAGCCCTATTTAAACGCCTAACAGACGATTTAGCCAGATGGCAGATTCACCCTCCTTCGTGGTTCGGCAGATTGCACTCAATAAAAATGAATGTACTACCAAAGGTTCTATATTTGTTTCGCACCTTGCCTGTGTCACTAGTTCGATCGGACCTCCACGCGTTCCAAAAAAAGTTTTTTCAGTTCATCTGGGGTGATAAGAGGCCTAGGGTCAATAAAGGAACTATGTACACTCCAAAGCAAAAAGGAGGCTTGGGAGTGCCTGATCTTATTAAATATTTCTATGCGGCCCAGTTGGCCCAACTCACGAGGCATCACTCTCAAAAACCCAACGCAATATGGATGACTATGGAATCCTATTCCTGTCGCCCTGAATTGATCTCCCACATTATGTGGCTACCTATGAAGGACAGACCGATCATACTGTGTCCCACTCTTTCCTTCTCCTTGGGAATTTGGGACAGGCTCTCGAGGTCAAAGAAATTTAAGTCCCCTCACAACCCATTAGCCCCCTTGTTGGGGAATAGAGATTTCACCCCGGGCCTCTCTCCCTTTGGGTTTAATTGGTGGACAAACAAGGGTCTTATACGAATAGCTGATATGTGCGATCACAAAGGGATATTGTCAGAAAGAACACTAGTTGAGAAATATAGAATGCCAGCGACTGAACGTTTCAGGTATACTCAACTCTATCATTTTTTGCAAGCTGTAGCTCGTAAAGGGGATCTAACCACTATGACTTCTATGGAATATGTATGTAAGCAATATGACAAAATAAGAGGCCATATTTCTGCTATATATTCTATTCTATCGTATACCTCTAACAAGCTGAGCTATATGCTCCAGTGGGAACAGGATCTCCAGGAGACGTTTGAGATTGATGAATGGCACAGGCTGTCGGAGTCAGCTTCTCGCTCAATCATGAATACCTCCATTATAGAGGCTAACTACAAGGTCTTGCTGAGATGGTATATGGTCCCGGCTAGACTGGCCGCTTTTGTGCCGGGTGCCTCTCGGGAATGCTTTCGGGGATGTGGCCAGACGGGTTCCACCTACCATATGTGGTGGACCTGCCCCAGGGTTCGGAGGTTCTGGATCAGGGTCTATAATTTCATCTATTCCCTGACCCAGATTAATTTGGTGAAATCTGCTAAACATGCGCTCCTGGGGGGTAAGGTACCTGACGGTTCTGGCTCCCAGAGACGACTGGTGGCATTCATATTCACCTCAGCGAAAATAACTATAGCGAGAAATTGGAAGTCGGCGGCCTTGCCATTTGATCAGCTTATATATAAACTGTCCTGGCTTATGCTGAATGAGAGGCTAACGGCAATTACACAAGATAGGATGAAGCAGTTTTTACGGAGTCTGGGACCCATGGATCCGCTACTTGACAGGTGATCCTGGATCAAGCAGTCTTTAGGTTAATATTGTGGAATATTTATGGAGCACGGAGCCTCAACTCCCCCCCCTCCCTTTTATTACTATTCTTAGTCTTCCTTATCTCACTGTTTTCTTATTTGTCATTCCCCCCACGGGATTGAACCTTCTATTTCTGTACCTCCTTCTTTCCTTTTACACATTGGATGTATTGCTAAGTAATGTCTATTTTGCTTGCGACATACTGTGATGTTTCGTGTGCTAGAGGAGGTTATATCCTCAAAAGGCAATGGCACTTTGTGTTGCGATTCAGCTTGCTAAACCGTTTCTTAAGAATGATATTACTTTTGTATGTTTTATCCCCCCCTTTTTTTCTTTGAAAAAATTCATAAAAACACTATTGGAAAATAAAAAATGGCTGCAGCCAGAAATGTTGTCAGGTCCACAAATGGTGGAACGAGTGGTGATGGTCTGGTACCTACGGTCCCTGCCAGATGACCTACAGCGCTGGGTAAGCCATGGAAACCCTACAAACACTGACCAGCTGGTCGAGCTGGTCAAACGGTACACCGTGGTGGAAGTCCTGCTTGGGCCTGCCACCAAGGACACCCAGACCAGCCACCGCCCCGAGGAGAGAAGCCTTGCCGGACGTTGGAATCCGCAGGTCTACACCATCTGCCATAGAACCACAGAGGTTGGTTCCTGTGCCAAAGATGGGGGACATACAGTGTTGGCGTTGTCGGTCCTGGGGGCATACCCGGGCACAGTGCCCGCTTCAGGAGGAGCCTATGGATTGCGGGACTGCCCGAAGAAGCTCTTTTTATGTGCAAAGAGCATGTGTCACGCATCTTGATCTAGCTTTCGGACAGTTTGAGTGTGAAGTGTGGGTGAACCACCTTCCTGCCAGGGCTCTACTGGACTCCAGTAGCATGGTAACACTGTTACATGCCAGGGTACTTGGGAGGCTTGGTCCAGTAACTAAGACTCTACAGGTAGTATGTATCCATGGGGACACCAAGGAGTACCCCTTGGTCCCGGTGACTGTTTCCTATGGCCATACCTCAGTTACACAGGAGGTTGGAGTGGTAAACAGTTTAATAAATGACATTATAGTGGGGCGGGACTGTCCACTATTTATGGAACCAGGTACAGACAGGGCTGCCAGGAGAACTGGGGACAATGGGCTTGGAAGGGACAGAGTCTGGGGTGTCCGGGCCTAAAACCTCCACAACACACCCCTCTAATGTGGCGATACCTGTTGTTGATAATGACATTGCAGAGGATGTTAGTTTGGATAAAAATGGTCCTGTTTCAGATCTCAAAAACCAAGTTGACCTCTGGGGGGGGGGGGGAGTCTCCCCGTTACAAGTCATGCTGGGGGGAGGATGACGAGGAGCTCTCCCCGGTTGAGGAGGGTGAAGGGGAAACATCCTCAAGGCCAGTGCATCCAGACCTGGATGTATCCAGGGGTGCATTTGGCACCGCCCAATTACAGGATCCTACCTTGGTCAACACTCAAGAGCAGGTTTCTGTCATTGATGGGGTTTCACAAATACCAGGTGCAGATCAGAGGTTTCCTCATTTTGCGTTGAGGGGGGACCTAGTCTATCGAGTGGTTGAAAGCCAAGGGGAACCCATAGAGCAGTTGCTGGTTCCTCAACCGTATAGGCGGATGCTCCTTGATCTAGCCCACAATGACGCACTGGGAGGACACCTGGGGGTGGAGAAAACAGAGGCAGGATAACCGACCGGTTTTACTGGCCAGGGGAGAAGGCCGAGGTTAAAAGATATTGTGCATCCTGTCCCATTTGCCAGTTAACTGCCCCAGTGCCCCGCTATAGAAACCCCCTTGCCAATTATTGTGATCCCATTTGAGCGGATCGCTATGGATCTTGTGGGACCCCTGGCAAAGTCAGCAAGGGGGCACCAATACATATTGGTCATTCCAGACTATGCAACTAGATATCCAGAAGCAGTACCGTTGAGAAAAATTTCCTCTAAAGCCATTGTCCAGGAGTTATTTCAAATGATCTCACAAACTGGGTTCCCCAAAGAAATACTAACGGACTAGGCCACCCCTTTTATGTCAAAGGTGATGGCGGACTTGTGCAAACTGTTTCAAATTAAGCAGTTAAGGACGTCCGTCTATCACCCGCAGACCGATGGCCTAGTTGAGAGGTTTAATAAAACTCTAAAGTCCATGTTAAAAAGAGTGGACCAGAAAGACGGGAAGGATTGGGATATGTTACTCCCTGCCCTGTTGTGCGATATCCGGGAGGTTCCACAAGCATCCACAGGTTTCTCACCGTTTGACCTAGTGTATGGACGAAGGCCCCGGGGGTTGCTTGATCTAGTAATAGAAACATGGGAAAGTGAGTCCTCACCGCATAAAACCGTGGTAGAGCATATTTCTCAAATGCGAGAAAGGGTGGCTAAGGTGATGCCGCTGGTGAGGGAGCACATGCAGAAGGCTAGGGATGCCCAAAGAAGAGAATATAACCGGTCGACTAAAATGAGACTGTTCCAAGGAGGAGACAGGGTAGCTGTCCCAGTGGAGAGCAAGTTCTTGGCCAAGTGGCAAGGTCCGTTTGAAGTAGTGGAGAAAGTGGGTGAGGTAAACTATAAGGTACACCAGGCAGGGAAAAGAAAACCCTACCAAATTTATCACATAAATTTGTTGAAGCTCTGGAGAGACAGAGAACCAGTGTCCGCGGTGGTGGCGGTAGTCAGGGGACCATGTAGGGATCGACCTGGTGCAGGTTGCAGCTACCCTAACTAGGCCCCAAAGCCAGCAAGTAAAAGAGTTTCTGTAAAGAAATAGGGACATGTTTTCAGGGTTGCCTGGGCTCACCAACGTCATCGGGCATAACATTGTGACCAAGCCCAAGGTAAAAATCCGGCTTAAATTCTACTGTATCCCAGAACCTCAAAATGGCAGTGTCTGGAGAGGTTAAAAGGATGCTTGAACTTGGGGCCATCGAAGAGTCACAGAGTGAGTGGTCCAGTGCGATCGTGTTGGTGACCAAACCCAATGGTACCCTCCGCTTCTGCAACGACTTTAGAAAACTTAACTAAGTCTCCAAGTTCGATGCATACCCCATGCCACGGGAAGTTGAGCTGATTGAGAGATTGGGTCCTGCCAGGTACATCACTGGACCTCACAAAAGGGTATTGGCAGATTCCCCTGACCAAGGAGGCCAGGGAGAAAACAGCTTTCTCTACCCCGGAAGGCCACTTCCAGTATAAGAGAGTGCTGTGTGGTCTACACTCCGCCCCCGCCACATTCCAAAGGGCCATGGACAAAACTTTGCGTCCACACCAACGGTATGCCTCCGTTTACCTAGATAACATAGTCATTTTCAGCACGGATTGGGAGTCCCATCTTCCCCGGGTTCAGGCAGTGGTAGACTCCTTGAGAAGGGCAGGGTTCACCATTAATCCGGAGAAGTGTGCGGTTGGGGTGGAGAAAGCAAAGTATCTATGATACATTGTAGGTAGAGGGCTAGTGAAGCCCCAAATGAGCAAGGTAGAGGCCATAAAGGGCTGCCCCTGCCCTCTAACCAAGAAACAGGTCAGAGCATTTTCTTTGCCACCATTGTGGCACCGCTGACTGACCTCACCAAAGGCCGAAAGTCGGTGATGATCAAATGGAATTCCGAGGCCGAAAAAACGTTTCAAATGCTTAAGACAGCACTGTGCCAGGATCCGGTGCTTTTAGCTCCGGATTTTATAGTACAGCTGAGAAAAACTATGCGGTGGTGGAACGCGAATGTCTTGCCGTCAAGTGGGCTTTAGACTCCCTACGGTATTTCCTCCTAGGAAGGAGGTTTCGCGTAATATCAGACCATGCTCCTCTTACGTGGAGGAGACAGAACAAGCACACCAATTCCAGGGTAACAAGGTGGTTTCTGTCTCTTCAGGAGTTCAACTTCATGGTAGAGCACAGACCCGGAAGACAGCATCAGAATGCCGATGCCCTCTCCCGAGTCCACTGTATGATGTCGAGTGGTGCCTCCAACACCTCCGCGTTGAGGCAGGGGGGGGATATGTACAGGACGCCAGGGTTGGGTCCTGGAAGGAGGCTATGTTGGGCCAATATTTGGAGTATGGTCCCTATAAGGCAATAGTATAGGGTTCAAGAGGTCACCCAGAGGGGGTGAGAAATTCTGGGCAATAAAATTTGTTCCAGAGAGGACTGGCCTACAATCCTCTCTGCCCTTGTTAAAATGTCATTTGGGGCCCAGAATTTCGGAGGCTCTAAAGTGACGTTCGGGAGGCAAAGAGCCTCCTCTCCTGACCACTGGCTGTCAAGCACACAGGTGGTTAAGAACTTCCAGGAAATCAGCTTAAAAGACAGGAAGTGCTGATAGAGGGGATAGAGGGTGTGGAGGCGTATGGGAGTGCATATGTCTGCAGAAGCTGTGTACTGCTGAGACGCTGGTAAAGGGTCAGCAAGGACTGGAAGTTCTGCCTAAAACCGTATGTGCCTTTGTTTTGATTTTTTACTGTGCTGAAGAAAAACAGACTTTTTTGTTTATGCTGGAGACAAGCGGACTTTTACTTTAATGTTTTTCCCTTTGTGCTGAAGAAAGTGTTGTTTTTGATTTGGTCACAAAAAAAAACCTTCTTGTTCAACGTTACCGGTTTACGCACTTAATCCTGCAGAGCCAAACAACCCCAAAAGTTCACAGTATATATAGCAGTGGGTAGAGGGGAGAGAGCAGAAGTCAGGACTATGTAATGTACAACATATTGTATAAGATACAACAGATAGGACTATATAGTATCAGAATGATGTAATGTACAACATAGAGTACATATTGTGCAGGGGTCAGGAGTATGTAATGTACAACATAGAATATATAGTGCAGGGGTCAGGAGTATGTAATGTACAATATAAATTATACAGTGTAAGGGTCAGGACTCAAAATATTGGTATTCAGTGATCAGTGGAAACTTAAATATTTACATGAGACAAGTTGCAGAGGTTCCACACCGCTGCCTCCCATCTCCTGAGACTGCACTCAGTGACTTGGGTCTGAGACTATACAGACATATCCCTCCACCCGGCACAGCCAGCAAATAACAGAGCAAGTGACCCGGGAGAATTGTTCTGTCAGAGATTTCACTAGACCCGGGCATGGGACAGAAGACTCAAGGTACATACCCCAGGTGTCTAGGTCAAGCAAACCCTATGGTGAAAATCAACATTTTGCTGCCAGCTGAACCCCAGAATCTCCATAAATCCAGTCTAGAGACATAAATTGTGTCTGCAGCACAGAGAAGGAAGATTATCCGAGAGAAATACAGGAATACAGGACGGGGAACACAGCTCAGGAAAGTGACCAGGGGATTACAGGCTGATATCACCCAGTCCCCGCCCTACTCTGGACCAATCAGTGAGCAGTATAGGTGGAGGAATGGATTTAGTGTTAATGACCCACCTGTGCTGATCTCTGTAGGAGTGTCCTCCTCTATAAATGTCCCCGTTATTCCATCCTCCTCCATAGACTGCTGATCATCCCTCACATACGTCTCTTCTTCTTCTGATTTCACCTCAAATTCTATATCGATTGGATCTCCACTCTAAACCAAGAGAATGAGAGAGAATATCATCTGTAAGATATAAACTTACATACAAAATCCACACATCATCTCCACCAGTCCATGTTCTAGATGCTCCGCCCCACCAACCTTGTAACAGTGGGGGATGGTGTGACCTTCCTGTGTGGAATCCCGGGAATACAGAGGACGGGGACATCTCTCTGGGGGGTTTCTGTAGCTGGATGACTCCACCATGGTGTCCTGGTACAGATCGTTGTGTTCTTTTAGAGACTCTGACTCCTCCATCACCTTATTATCATCCTCCTCTTTTATCTCTTCTTTAACCTCAACTTTAGAATCTCTCAGGTTTCCACTCTGAATATAGAATAAAAATGACATCAATGGTAACAATGCAGATAATGTACAGATCCTAATGATACTATCAGTGATTGTTCCTCATCTACCTGATGATGGTGGGGGATGGTGTGACCTTCCTGTGTGGAATCCCGGGAATCCTGAGGACGGGGACATCTCTCTGGTGGGTTCCCATTACTGGATCCATCTGTAGGAAACACACACACTGACTGAATACATTGTTTCTATGTGTTTATCAGATGATGGGGGATCTAGGTGGAGCCTCCGTACTGCTCTCTCCTTTACAATAAAGTCTCCTCTTACCCGGTGATGTGAGGGGCGGCTGATTGTCCATCATGACGTCCTTGTAGAGATCCTTGTGTCCTTCTAAATACTCCTCCATGGAGAAATAGACAGTGACATCCTGACACCTTATAGGAACCTGACACACACAATGATACAGTCACCATCCAGACACACCCCTTGTCTGTTACTGGATAATGTCCCAGAATTCCCAGAATCCTCCTCACCTCTCCTGTCAGCAGCTCCATCATCTTCTTGGTGACTTCTAGAATCTTCTCCATGTTGTGTCTCTCAGGTATTAGGGAGTCACATGGAGGCACTGTGATGGTCATGTGATCACCTGACTTCACAAGAGGATATCTCTGTATTGGGGAACCAATAGGAATATCATGTTAGAATCCCAGAATCCTCCTCACCTCTCCGGTCAGGTCTGTGTTATTATTAATAGAGATAAGAGTGATGTCATGTGACCTCCCAGAATCCTCCTCACCTCTCCGGTCAGGTCTGTGTATTATTAATAGAGATAAGAGTGATGTCATGTGACCTCCCAGAATCCTCCTCACCTCTCCGGTCAGGTCTGTGTATTATTAATAGAGATAAGAGTGATGTTATGTGACCTCCCAGAATCCTCCTCACCTCTCCGGTCAGCAGTGAGATGATCTCCAGGGTGAGGTTTAGTATCCTCTCAGTCATGTCACTCCGGGCCTCCTCCATCCTCATTGGTCATGTGATGTATACAGGTTACCTGTAGACCAATAATTGATAAGAGAGAATAATCTGGACTGTACTGGTTGTACAATATTAGGATGGGGGTGTATGGGGGGTAATATGAGGGATTCTATCATGTAAGAACAGCCCCCACCCCCAGTGGGATTACACATAAAGGAACATTCCTTTTAGCATTTGTAATGGGTTTTAGCGTCTGGGCGCATCTAACCCTTTGTCTATAGAACCCCCCGCCCCAAAATGTCAAGGGGTCTCTAATACAGACCCCTCGACAAAATGAAGAGAATTCTCTATGGGGAATGTTTTTCCCCTGAAGGGGTTAATCTAGGTTTCCACACTATATATGTGTGTATCATCATCTGCTGGAGATAAAAGACGTCACAGTGACTATGGAGGAAGAAGACGGACATGACGGGGTTACTGGGTGTAAATAGCAGATACGACCTTATTACCTCCTCTGCTGCGTCTTCTAGCAATGTCTTCCCTCTTTGTTCTCCCGACTCACCTCTCACCCGGAACTTCATATTTATACCTGACATCACTTCCTGTTTGAAGCTGACAACACTTCCTGTCTTCCATAGAGATTTCCTCTATGGTAGAAGTGAGATCACCACCTTGTGGATCTCAGAGGAACTGCAGTCCCAAAAAACATCGTAGTGTGAACACGGCCTTGTGCTGTGTGTGTATGTACTGTATATCCTTATAGATGGGGTCATCTCCACTCCCACCAAGGGGGAGGGGAATATATTACTGCCTAGTCCAGCCTTTCTCAGCCAGGGTTCCCCAAAGGGTTCTAGGGGTTCCTTGAGCAATGAACAATTTCTGTCTCTCTAACAACTGACTTCAAGGGGGGCAGTCTTCCCACCGATGACGATGTAAGAATGTCCTTATCCTCTGATCACTGATATAAGGGGGTCCTTCTGTCATTGGTCACCAATGTAAGGGACCACTACACTGACCACAGATGTAAGAGGGTCTTTCTCCCATTGGTCACCACTGTAAGGGACCAATAAACAGACCACTAAAACTAGAGCTCTGGGTGTGGACGGAACCCATGTTTGAACAGAATTTGGCTTGTTTAGGCAGATGGCGAATGGATGAACTAAATAGGTGTTCAGCCAATTGCAACTTCTGGCTGCAGTATTACTACCGCCTCTAAATGTGGCAGCTTCCTGCTCATGTTGGTTGATAGGAGGTTGGTTACCACAAGTGTCTGAATACCCAGTGATGTACACCCACCAGGCTTATTCAGCTGTATACTGGGGATTTGCTGCTTGGCCAGTTAATGTAAACAAAATATTAAAAGAAGCACAAAAAACTGTATGCCCCCTCCGCTAAGACATTAGTAGCCAGGGGTTGCTACTAAAGTTATTATGTTGAGTAGTTTATTGTTCCTTAAGTAAGGGTTTGTCTCCCTCTAGTGACCGCTGAACTCTATCAGAATCTTCCTTCTTTTTAAGAAGCAAACAGTTATGCATTGTGGGATATGTAGTTTGATGAGGAAGTGACTCATGTTGTTAAATCAGTCTGGGAACTACTAGACCCACAATGCCAGGTCACAGACCCACAAGTTACAGAACAGCCTGTTGGGTAGAGAGATAAAAGGACAGGCGTGGCCTATTTTTGGCCTCTCTGGACGCCATTCAATTGCCAGCAGGAGGTCTGTGTGTGTGACCAGGAGTGAGAGACTGCGGCCTACAGCGGAGAGTCGGATCGACTGCCTGACAGGGATCTTTGTGGACGGCCCTGCTAATCGAGCGGGTGGATCGGCCTGCACTTCGGAGTGTTTGGGGCCATCTGCCTTCCTGCCCATCTGGAGTGGCAGCACGGCGTGGTGGAGCCATCTTCACTGACGGAAGCACCAGCAGGGGATTCCGGACGGAGTCTGCCAGCCAGCTGGGATCCACAGTGGTGAGAGGGCACCTGCCTATCTAAGTAGTGACTGCAGTATTGCTGAGTGAGTTCCTTTCCTACAGACTGCTGATGAGACCTGTAGTTCCACGGCTGTGGATCTGCTGCACCTGAGCATCTTACAACCAGACTTTGGGGCCTTGCTTTCCTTTCCCCCATGCTGTAAGGTCAGTACTGTATTACTCACATATTAAAGGAATTACAAGTGAGAATAGTTCTTCAGATAAGGAATCCATAGCCTCGTATTTCTACAGTCATTGCTTTCCCTCTGTTTCTCTTGGATGACAAAGAATTACACAACTCAACACTGCAGTATAAAATAAGCTAGCTGAAGACAAACTGGAACTTGAGGAACATTCATCACTTTATTCCTTTACAAAGCTTACTGCTCTACATTGGAGAAGTGCTCTGAGCTGCAACCTAGGGGGAGCCATTTAGTGAGATATAGTTAGAACTTGTATTGTATTACTGTATTCACTGTTGTGCATTCTCTTAGTGCATTGGTCTGTGTGCTGAGGCCTCAGTGGGAAGGTATTCAATACATGTGTGAAAAGGTATTGAAAATCTATCTCCCTGTGTACCTGTTCACATATACCCTCATCAGGTTGTTACTGGGTCCAAGTGTATGATATCATTGTATTGAACAAATACCTCTGTCAATCATAACCTGTGTTCATTCAGTGTTTAATCGTACCATTCCTTTGTGTTATCTTTTACCATATTAAACGTTCTTTGAGTGGTTCAGTGACTTTGTCTGAGTTTCTCATTACTAACGTGGTATTTTACAATGGAACCCAAGGTGTCAGAGGTAAGAGAGTCAATCAGCAGCCCCCATGGGGGTACCGCTACATTTGGAGGTCCCACGAGATACCCCATCTCAGTTGATGCGTCCAGAGTGCAAGAGACCATGGACTCAGCCACAGCCGCACAGTGGAGTCAGGAGTATGGGAGTCGGCCAGAGCAAACCATAGTTCTGAGATTACCAGGAGTCCAGTGGTTTGACAGGGAGGCGCGGCAGTTGATGAGGAAGGTCGCTCCGGAAAAGGGGTCCTACCTCTTGGACCTGAAACATGAGTTTGAAGAAGACTGCACATATGCCCTGATAGAATGGAAGGAGAGTATTCCAGCCGAGTTCCAGAAGGGTGTTGTGAGCTTTATATGCCACATGAGTTCGACTTGAACATCTGGTGTTCGCCCGTTTTGTCAAAATATTAACATTATGGGGTGTAAATTCGACTGCCACGTAACGCCTCATAATGCACTGTGAGATCGCATGCTTTGGCCAATCCCAGCGCCATCAGCTAAGAGAGCCATAATTGGCCAAAGGCAGGGTGCCTTTGGCCCATCATGGCTCAGTGGGACTAAGTCCACACCCCACACTATATAAGGCTGCATGCACGTCGGCCCTGTGTAGTGTGTTGTTGGCGTGGACGGAGAGATAGTGTGATTTAGATTGAGCAGGCAGGTGATTCAGTTAGTTATCTGCAGTGTATTCAATATATATATATATATTGTTCTGAATAGAACAAGGATATAGGGTGGTGGAGTAGGCGGGGTCTTTGTACCTTCCGGCGGACAGAGTTAGATATATATGGGTATATGTATGACTATATATGTTTTTTTTTTTAGGGGGATATATAGGGAAAGAATTATATAAGGCAGGCGACCCATGTGTTTAGTGTATCCAGCGTTATGACGACTCCCAATCTCAGGAAGATAGGAGAGGGTTGTTTATTTTCCATAGGTATAAGATATGAGTATGATGTTTTACTTTGGACTTTGTGGATACCTATTGATGTGATGTATATATATGTTATGTTTATCGGTACACTATTGTTATATCATTATTGTTGGTTTGACATGGAACTGTCTTTTTTTAATTGAAAATAAAATAGATATTTGTAAAAAAAAAAAAAATGAATCAGTCTTGGATCACCAGCTACCAAGCACCTGATGCTGATGTAACCGATTGATTTTTCTATGGATGTGGGATCCCTTGAAGACTGCCTATGCTGAGTGACTATCCTATTATGCTGAGTGACTATCCTATTCCTCCTCAATCTTGATGATGCTAGCTTCTATGAATATTTTTGGTTCAAGGTACCACTACCTAAGGCCCAATTTATCTGCCCCTGTTTAACAGAGGCATGTAATTACAATTTTTGATCTAATATTTCATAGCAGGACTCGTTCATGTGCTCAACAAGAGTGTCTGTGAGGGGTTACAGTGTTGTGGCACCACCACCGCGGCCAAAGACCCAACTTTCTGCCCCTGTTTAACAGGGGCGTGCAATTAAAATTTTTGATCTAATATTTCACAGCAGGGCCCGTTCCAGCGCCCACCAAGCGTAACTGTGAGGGGTTACCATGTTCGGGTACCACCAACACCTAAGGCCCAATTTTCGGCAGAGTATATAGTGCAGTCCGCATAGTAGATACAGGCGGCCCCCTACTTTTAAACATTACATTACAGCCACAAGTAGTTTTAAACAAATTATTTTCCTTTAGAAATGTCATTTTGCTGCGGGACAGTTCTAAACACGGGAAAAAAATGCGCCACTTTACAGGCATACTATAGACACCCCCCAGGTACGAAATTGAAAGGAATATATAACTTTTATTGTTTCACTTTAAGCATTATTATAATCACTGCTCCATGAAAAAACTGTTGTTTTTAAAACTTTTTTTGCTTTGACACATGTCCCCTGGGGCAGGACCCGGGGGCCCCAAACACTTTTTATGACAATAACTTGCATATTAGCCTTTTTAAACTAGCACTTTTGATTTTTCACGCAGTGTTTTACTGCCAGTTCGCATGTTCTGCCGCAAACCGAACCGGGGGTGTTTCGGCTCTTCCCTATAAATTAGACAGATAACTGAGAAGCCGCAGATGTCACTCGCTAACAAGCTTTTAGATGTTTTACGAAGTTCCAAGGAATGTCTATACAAGAGGAAATCTATATGTTGTAAACGCCTAGAAGAGGCCACTTGGCATCCTGGCGTGAGTCGCTCCTTTCCCTGGTGAAATAAAAGGTTTGTTTTCCTGGAGTCCGTGTCCGGAGTCCATTCCTGGTTTCCCAGAACTCAAAGAGCCGTTTTGCTGCAACATTTATCTGGTGCATTGGCCGGGAAACCAGGTGTGACGGCTGTGACAGGTGACAACACCACCAGCAATTCTTCTCATTCCACCGACACACACAACTTTTTTTTCTCTTCAATACATTTTTTAATTATAATTTTTACTTTTAAACAGATTACAGTCATAGAATCAGGAAATAGTAAAAAGGTAGAAATGCGATTGGTCAGGAAAATGACTTGTCTGGAATGTGGAGGCGGAGTCATACAATACAATACACAACATGTTACATTATTATAACAAAGTATTGTAGAAAAGATCACACCATAGAAAATGGGGGAAAAGGAGAAAATAAACCCGGAAATTAAGGGGAAATTTGTGTACGAGGAACACCTTAACAATCACCACCATTTTATTCTCCAGGGCCTCTGCTATCAGATAATATATGTTTGGGGGTTTTATCTAATCTTCAGGTCTAAAATGTGCAAAAACATCTGACAGTGAAAGGGTTAATGTGAGCTAGATGGGATCACTCTGCTGTGCTCACACATTAGAGCTCCCCCTAGCTGCAGCCTGGTAATAACATTGCTAGGAGGTCTATTCATTTATCTGCTCCATACTTCCCATCTTTATATAAACGTCTCCTGACATTTAGGGGTCTATTCATAAAATATGTGCATAGCAATTCCCCTCTTAAGTGGTTAATAATCAATTCCACTTCTATATCCCGGGGAAGGACATGAAAGAAAAAACACAAGTATCATAGTGCTCTCTGCTTCTGAATTTATTATAAAAGCCCCCCCTAAAAAGTCACACTTACAATAAAAACAGCAAGTATCAGATCACCAGCTCACTCACCGCCGATCGACATTCACATTAGATTTTATTAATGATTGATTGTAATATGTTTATAAAGTGATATAAGCTCATGAAATGTGGGAGGGGTAACTCGGCTCGTTGGTCTAGGGGTACGATTCTCGCTCGGGGTGCGAGAGGTCCCGTGTTCAAATCCTGGACAAGCCGTAGTTTTATATATTATTATTATTTTTTAGGATCGGTGTACAATTGATTTTTCATATATGTGATTGATTCATACATATTTATGTTTTCTATAATAATTTTTAATGAATGGACAACAAGGTCCTAATAAAGATAGAATTTGTCCCGGTAGATAAAGATATACATATGAACATCTTTTCATTTTATTTTAGACTTTTATTGTATGTATATGGCGATACATCGCACACTCATGTGGAGATTAGATTGTAACGAGACATCACCACGGAGCTCAGCGGTGTGATCGAGTGAGAGCGCCCTGCTGGTTTGCAGATTCGGGTGACACGCTCTCCAGCTCGATGAAATGTGAGCTCTGTAGTCACAAGAAGAGGGTGTGTCCTCACACACTGTGGTGATGCCTGAAGGGTTGCCTAGGCAACAGGCAGGCATATAAGGTTTCACCTCATTTGACCCACCCATCTACTGACGAAGGCCAATGAGAGGCCGACACACGTTTAGAAGGGAGGAGCCCTATCTGTGATGTCAGGCGAAGCGCCGTGGGTCTAGATCGGCGGTGAATGAGCTGGTGATTTGATACTTGCCGTTTTTATTGTTATTTCTTGTAAGTGTAACTTTTTAGGGGACTCTCGCTATGACTAAGCACTAGTTTCAGTGCGAAACGCGTCAGAAGTCGGGTTTTATTTTGCTGTGACTTGTAGTGCTGTCCTTCTTTTAATAAAGGCAACAATTTGTTCACAGTGCGGCTGTCCAGAGACAATTTTTGTTCCTGTGTAACTTTTTAGGGGGGCTTTTATAATAAATTCAGAAGCAGAGAGCACTGTGGTACTTGTGTTTTTTCTTTCATGTCCTTCCCCCCAGGATATAGAAGTGGAATTGATTATTAATAAGTGAATGGAGGAAGGTGGTGTTTGGAGACAATTTATACGTTGATTCCCCACACATTCCCCTCTGGACCAATCGGGGAGAGAAGACTCAACGAGTGACGGCTCACTTGGACAGTCTTCCACCCATCACGTCCGGCGTCTCGCGGCTCTTCCCACATCCGCGCCAGACCAGGCCTCATTCGCGGCCGCCGCAATTAGGAAAGACTGACGACAATGTGACTGGCGACAATGGCTAATCTGCGATACTCTGCGGACTCTATTCGGGGTCTGAGACAATTCGCAACAGCATTACCAGCCGTCACCAAAAAGGCCTTAAAAATAGAGCAACTTTTGAGATTCGATCGACGATCGACCATCAAAAATTTTAACTATTTAACCCAGCTCAAGCACATATCATGTGCTTTGATCAACACAAGATCGGCAGTAAAACACTGATTAGAAATCCACGATTTCTTACTACAAAACGATCTAGACTGCCTCTTTATTACAGAAAGCTGGCTCTCAGACGACTGCAACACCATTCTCAGAGAATTGGTGCCAGAAAACTATTGCATTATAACGGAAAACAGAATAGGGCAAAGAGGAGGAGGCCTGGCGGTGATCCACAAGAATGGCATTACAATCACTAAGCCAGCCCTTCAAAATCCTCTTCCATTCATGGAAACCCTTACTCTTCAACTTCAAACTTCCCCCCAGGAGACTGTTCACATTCTCCTCTGCTATAGGCCACCTGGGCCAAAATCGCAGTTTTTGCCATCTTTAACGGAGTTTATATCCACTTATACCCTTAACAGCAAACACCTTTTGCTGCTCGGGGACTTTAATCTGTGGGCCAACTCCGCACAGGATCCAATTGCGGACGCCTGCATCGATCACCTGGAGGGATTAGGGCTACAGCAACTTATATGCGGGCCAACACATGCTTCAGGTTACACACTCGACCTAATTTTCAGACAAATTCTGAAAATAAGCATTTTAGAAAATGAACCATTGCCATGGACAGACCACCATGCAATTAATTTCATAATCTCCAAAATTCCCCCAGTGATAAAAGCACCCAAGCCGGTGACAATACACTGGGCTAGATCTCAGAAGAAGCTCCATTCGGAACTTTTCAAATCTACCTTGGGAAACAGAATCAAAACAATCCATCCACATCAAACAGCCGCAGATACACTGGATGCCATAAACGCAGCCCTGCTACAGTCAGCCGATTTAGTAGCACCGAAACGCAAAGCCTGCATCCGAAAAAGAAAGTCTGGCTGGTTCAACAACCAGCTGTCGCTTCTGAAGCAAGAGCGCAGAAGGGCGGAAGCCGCCTGGAAAAGAAGCCCTGCAGAGGATAACCTCATCATCTACAAGGCAATAACAACACGATATCATAAAGAAATCTTCAAAGCCAAGAAACATCATTTTTCTATGGCGATTAACAGCGCCCTAAACCGCCCCCGCGAACTCTTCAAGATGGTCACCCAGACCATGAATCCAGGATGTCTTGAAGTCCCCAACTCAGACACCCAAGAGTTCTGTAATGAACTATCGGATTTCTTCATCAACAAAATTTAAAGAATCCGGGAAAGCATCTTGCAAAACAATACCCCCCTCAACCCCACCATAAATCAACCACAAAACACCCACAGAAACGCTCTACAATCAACTAAGTTCACTCTGGAACCGATCTCCATCGATACCACAAAAAATATCATTGGTGCTTTGCGGAACAGCACATCGCCCAATGATATCATCCCCACCAAACTGCTGAAGGAATGTGCTGACATCCTGGCACCACCCATCACACAGCTTATAAACCAGTCATTTAAGGAAGGCACAGTGCCATCCCTGTTGAAAGAGGGCACAATCCAGCCCATCTTGAAAAAACCTAACCTTGATCCTAAGGACCCAACTCACCGCCGTCCCATAACAGGCCTAAATGTTCTCTCCAAGATAATGGAGAAAGTAGTGGTACAACAGCATCTAGATACCCACAATCTACTGGATCCATTACAATCAATCAGGCTTCCGTCCCGGACACGGGACAGAAACGGCCTTACTCAAAATATGGGACGATGCCCTCGAGGCCGCAGACGAAGGAGAATCTTGTCTCCTGGTTCTGCTGGACCTAAGCGCAGCCTTTGACACGGTAGACCACAAACTGTTACTGATGCGACTAGCCAAGGTAGCAGGAGTCGCAGAAGGTGATTTACCATGGTTTTCTTCCTTTCTTGAAAACCGATCACAAACAGTTAAACTGGGTTCTTTCACGTCGGAAAAGCGCACGGTGTCATGTGGAGTCCCCCAAGGATCCCCCCTGTCACCGGTGCTTTTCAACATCTATCTTCGCCCTCTCTTTGATATTATCAGTAGCCAAGAACTACTCTATCACTCTTATGCAGACGATACGCAACTGCATTTTCGCATCTGCAACAAAAAGGATCATCATCCCAGTTTAGAGAAATGTCTCTCTTTGATAGAAAACTGGATGACTAAGAGTTATCTTAAACTCAACAGTTCAAAAACAGAACTCCTTATGTTTCACGCCAGCCGAAAGAGTCAACTGGCAACAACCTGGACACCCCCGCCCATTCTGGGCCAAATCATCACCCCTAGCTCCAAAGTCAAAAGTCTCGGGGTCATCTTCGACACCTTCATGACAATGGACGCACAAATAGGGTCAGTAGTCAGCGGAGCGCACCATTTGTTGCGCCTACTACGCAGACTTATTCCATTTATCCCCAAAGAAGACGTAGCAGTCGTGGTGGGAACAATCGTGAATTCCAGACTGGACTATGCAAATGGCCTTTACCTCGGGCTCCCCAAGTACCAAATCTCCCGTCTGCAAGTCGTACAGAATACGGCCGCCAGACTGGTGACTGGGAAAAGGACATGGGAATCAATCTCACCTTCGCTGAGATCCCTTCACTGGTTGCCAGTAAAAGACAGAATTGCATTTAAAGCACTCTGCCTGACACATAAGTGCATCCATGGGAAGGCTCCGCAATATCTTTGCGACAAGATAGAACCTCACAATTCGAATCGCGTTCTGCGATCCACCGACCAAAATCTGGTCAGGGTACCAAAAACCAAATACAAGTCCAAAGGAGAAAGAAGGTTTGCTTTTCAGGGTCCTAGACTATGGAACGCTTTACCAACCAGCATTCGGTTGGAGGAAGACCACCTGACCTTCAGAAGACGAATCAAAACTCTGCTCTTTTGATGTCATGAGACACGAACAACTAGCGCCCAGAAGCGATTCAGTTCGCATGCGCCGCGCTATATAAGTTTTTCATTCATTCATTCAGTATTAGAGCCCTTTCAGACTGGAGCGTTTTTGCGGTAAAAATAGCACTATTAAAACGCTCCCCATGCATCTCAATGGACCCTTTCACACTGAGGTGTTGCGCTGGTGGGGCGTTGAGAAAAGTCCTGCAAGCAGCATCTTTGGAGCAGTTTTTGAGTGCTGAAAAAAGCGCTTCAAAAATGCCCCTCTCCATTGAAATGAATTGAAACCGCTATAAAACCGCCTGAAAAACGCCCATAATCCACCCTGAGCTGTAGAAAGGTCACATGATCTCACAAAAAATTAAACGCTCCCTAGGGAACATATCTAACCCCTTCAGTGCCCCCTAGTTTTCAACCCCTTCACTGCCAGTGTCATTTACACAGTAATCAGTGCATTTTTATAGCACTAATCGCTGTATAAATGTGAATGGTCCCAAAATAGTGTCTAAAGTGTCTGATCTGTCCGTCGCAATGTCACGGTCACAAAAATCACAGATCACTGCCATTACTAGTAAAAAAAATAAAAATGCAATAAATCTATCCCCAATTTTGTAGACGCTATAACTTTTGCGCAAACCAATTGCTATACGCTTATTGCACATTTTTTAACCAAAAATATGTACTAGAATACGTATCGGCCTAAACTGAGGAAAAAATTGTGATATTTATTAACCACTTAAGGACCACCTCCTGCACATATACGTCGGCAGAATGGCACGGCTGGGCACATGTACGTACAGGTACATCCTCTCCTAGTACCCAGCCGTGGGTCGCGACTGGGGACCCACGGACCCGATCGCCGCTGGAGTCCCGCGATCGGTCCCCAGAGTTGAAGAACGGGGAGAGCTGTGTGTAAACACGGCTTCCCCGTTCTTCACTGTGGCGGCGGCATCGATTGTGTCATCCCTTTTATAGGGATGATGTCACACCTACAGCCACACCCCCCTACAGTTAGAAACAGACATGAGGTCACACATAACCCCTTCAGCGCCCCCTTGTGGTTAACTCCCAAACTGCAACTGTCATTTTCACAATAAACAATGCATTTTAAATGCATTTTTTGCTGTGAAAATGACAATGGTCTTAAAAATGTGTCAAAATTGTCCGAAGTGTCCGCCATAATGTCGCAGTCACGAAAAAAATTGCTGATCGCCGCCATTAGTAGTAAAAAAAAATAATGAATAAAAATGCAATAAAACTACGCTATAAATTTTGCGCAAACCAATCGATAAACGCTTATTGCGATTTTTTTTTTACCAAAAATAGGTAGAAGAATACGTATCGGCCTAAACTGAGGAAAAAAAATGTTTTTTATATATTTTTGGGGGATATTTATTACAGCAAAAAGTAAAAAATATTGTTTTTTTTTTCAAAATTGTCGCTCTATTTTTGTTTATAGCGCAAAAAATAAAAACTGCAGAGGTGATCAAATACCACCAAAAGAAATCTCTATTTGTGGGAAAAAAAGGACGCCAATTTTGCTTGGGAGCCACGTCGCACGACCGCGCAATTGTCAGTTAAAGCGACGCAGTGCCGAATCGCAAAAAGGGGCCTGGTCCTTTAGCTGCATTTTGGTCCGGTGGTGGTTAAATCAAAACGTAAAGAACATTGTCCAGAAGGAGACCATATGAACCAGAGGAGTTTATCAACACCATGAGGGCTTTCCCTGAACTATGGGATCTCAAAAACAATAAATTTTCAAGTAGAATCAAGAAAAGAAAAAGCTGGAACATTGTGGCACAGAGGCACATACCCGACTGGGAAAAGTTAAGCAATAAACAAAAAAACAACAAACGTGAGTACCAGAACATCCCACTTCCACTAGTCCCAAATCCCTAACCCTAATCCTACTAGTCCCAAATCTCTAACCCTAATCCCACTCCCAGTAGTCCCAAATCCTTAACCCTAACCCCGCTTCAACTAGTCCCAAATCCCTAATCCATCTTCCACTAGTCCCCAAATCCCTAACCCTAATGTATGGCCCTATTAAGGGTCAGATATTAGTATTATTTTTTGTCTTTTTAAATGTTGTTACATGTTTTATGATTATGATTGTTACTGTCTACTGGAATGAGAGATCTTTTTCTGTATATGGGATATGTTGGTTCTATGAGCGCATCGAGGCCCTTGGGTAATGACTGCGTTCTCAATAAGCATTTTAATAAATAAATAAATCAATTTTCCACTAGTCCCAAATCCCTAACCCTTAACCTAATTCCGCTCCCAATAGTCCCAAATCCCTAACCCTAAACCTTAAATTATTGAGAGCAGGATTGGGGTTAGGGATTTGGGACTATTGGGAGCGGGATTAGGGTTAGGGATTTGGGACTAGTGGAAGCGGGGTTAGGGATGTGGGACTATTGGGAGTGGGGTTAGGGTTAGGGATCCGGGACTAGTGGAAGTGGGATTAGGGACTAGTGGAAGTGGGATTTGGGACTAGTGGAAGCGGGATTAGGGTTAGGGATGTGGGACTATTGGGAGTGGGGTTAGGGTTAGGGATCCGGGACTAGTGGAAGTGGGATTAGGGACTAGTGGAAGTGGGATTAGGGTTAGGGACTAATGTGAGTGGGATTAGGGTTAGGGATTTGGGATAAGTGGAAGTGGGTTTAGGGATTTGGGACTAATGGAAGTGGGATTAGGGTTAGGGTTACAGATTTGTGACTATTGGGAGTGGGATTAGGGTTAGGGATTTGGGACTAGTGGAAGCGGGATTAGGGTTAGGGATGTGGGACTATTGGGAGTGGGGTTAGTGTTAGGGATTTGGGACTATTGGGAGCGGGATTAGGGTTAGGGATTTGGGACTATTGGGAGCAGGATTAGGGTTAGGGATTTGGGACTAGTGGAAGCGGGATTAGGGTTAGGGATGTGGGACTATTGGGAGTGGGGTTAGGGTAAGGGATTTGGGACTAGTGGAAGTGGGATTAGGGACTAGTGGAAGTGGGATTAGGGTTAGGCACTAATGTGAGTGGGATTAGGGATTTGGGATAAGTGGAAGTGGGATTAGGGTTTAGGGATTTGGGACTATTGGGAGTGGGATTAGGGTTAGGGATTTGGGACTAGTGGAAGTGGGATTAGGGTTAGGGTTACAGATTTGTGACTATTGGGAGTGGGATTAGGGTTAGGGATTTGGGACTAGTGGAAGCGGGATTAGGGTTAGGGATGTGGGACTATTGGGAGTGGGGTTAGTGTTAGGGATTTGGGACTATTGGGAGCGGGATTAGGGTTAGGGATTTGGGACTATTGGGAGCAGGATTAGGGTTAGGGATTTGGGACTAGTGGAAGCGGGATTAGGGTTAGGGATGTGGGACTATTGGGAGTGGGGTTAGGGTAAGGGATTTGGGACTAGTGGAAGTGGGATTAGGGACTAGTGGAAGTGGGATTAGGGTTAGGGACTAATGTGAGTGGGATTAGGGATTTGGGATAAGTGGAAGTGGGATTAGGGTTTAGGGATTTGGGACTATTGGGAGTGGGATTAGGGTTAGGTATTTGGGACTAGTGGAAGTGGGATTAGGGTTGGGGTTTGGGACTAATGGAAGCGGGATTAGTGTTAGGGATTTGGGATTAGTGGGAGTGGGATTAGGGTTAGGTATTTGGGACTAGTGGAAGTGGGATTAGGGTTGGGGTTAGGGACTAATGGGAGCGGGATTAGTGTTAGGGATTTGGGATTAGTGGGAGTGGGATTAGGGTTAGGAATTAATGGAAGTGGGATTAGGGTTAGGGATTTGGGATTAGTGGGAGTGGGATTAGTGTTAGGGATTTGGGACTAGTGGAAGTGGGATTAGGGTTGGGGTTAGGGACTAATGGGAGCGGGATTAGGGTTAGGATTTGGGATTAATGGAAGTGGGATTAGGGTTAGGGATTTGGGATTAGTGGGAGTGGGATTAGGGTTAGGATTAGGGATTAATGGAAGTGGGATTAGTGTTAGGTATTTGGGACTAGTGGAAGTGGGATTAGGGTTAGGGATTTGGGACTAATGGGAGCGGGATTAGGGTTAGGATTAGGGACTAATGGAAGTGGGATTAGGGTTGGGGTTTGGGACTAATGGGAGCGGGATTAGGGTTGGGGTTTGGGACTAATGGGAGCGGGATTAGTGTTAGGGATTTGGGATTAGTGGGAGTGGGATTAGGGTTAGGTATTTGGGACTAGTGGAAGTGGGATTAGGGTTAGGTATTTGGGACTAGTGGAAGTGGGATTAGGGTTAGGGACTAATGGGAGTGGGATTAGGGTTAGGGATTTGGGACTAGTGGAAGTGGGATTAGGGTTAGGGATTTAGGACTAATGGGAGCGGGATTAGGGTTAGGGATTAGGGATTAATGGAAGTGGGATTAGGGTTAGGGATTTGGGACTAAAGGAAGTGGGATTAGGGTTAGGGATTTGGGACTATTGGGAGCGGGATTAGGATTTGGGATGAACTTTTTAACCAAAAATATGTAGAAGAATACATATCGGTCTAAACTGAGGAAAAAATTGTGATATTTACTAAATCAAAAAGTAAAAAAAATGTGTTTTTTTCAAAAATGTCGCTCTTCTTTTGTTTATAGCGCAAAAAAATAAAAACCGCAGAGATGATCAAATACCACCAAAAGAAAGCTCTATTTGTGGGGAAAAAAGGACGCCAATTTTGTTTGGGAGCCACGTCGCACGTCCGCGCAATTGTCATTTAAATTGCGACAGCGCTGAAAACTAAAAATTGGTCTGGGCAGGAAGGGGGTGAAAATGCCCGGTATTGAAGTGGTTAATGGATATAGTATGGCAAGTAGCACATTTGGCACCCTAGGACAGAACGTGTGTTACTGGCAGAGTACCAGGTAAAAATAAAGAGGGGAGAAAAAAAGTCTGAACAAAAAGAAAGCTAATGCAGCCTCCACATGTAAGGAATGGTAAGGTGCAATGGATTACTTTTTAGTTCTTGGGTTTTGGTGCACATTAAAGCTACCTTTATGACCTTGTTTTGTACTTGTACACAGGGAAGCTTTATATATATATATATATCCTGCCGACAAAGAATGTTTATGGCACTTATCTGTGTGTGTTAAACAGAATTTCCCATAAACTGAGTGAACTGTGTATTCAATGGTGGCTTCATGATCAGTAAATCACAATTATTGCTTGTAAAAACCCAGATGCATGACTTTTAATGAGGTTGTGAAGGTTAAAGCTGCTGCTTATTATTTAGGTACTTCTATAGCACTTTCAATGTACGCAGTGCTTTTACATATACATTGTACATGACTATGGTATAAATACATTAACCCCTTATCTGCCAAGCCCCCCACATTTTTACTCAACCTTTACCTTAATAAATAACTGACACCACTACTGTAATCTTTGGAGTAAAAACTGGCCGTAGCAGCCTCCATTTATTTTAAATAACCTTTTAAATATTAAATAACATTAAATAACATTTTCACACATAAACCTTTATTAGACCTGAGATACAATATTTTTAACCCTGCTGGTGCTGGACTTTGCAGGCACATTAACACACTTGTAACCATTCTAAAACGTTTTATGAGCACTGCGGTACCTAACTCTGGTCTTAGGCCTCAAGCCGAAAAACTGACTCAAAGACGACCAACTGACCGCAGTGCCCCCATTAACCACTTGTCAGCTACACCTTGGTAGACTGGACTAACAGCCCCTTCAGAACCCATACCACCTCTGGGTAATGGCATCCACTTTAGGGTAATTTCTTCTCCTGCAAAGTCAAAAACACCCGCCGCCGCCGCCACGACATCATAAGTTCGTACCTGTGTGGAAAAACAAAAACCAGGAAAGCACCCAAACCGCCAACACCCTATCACATACCCTTACCTCCCAATATACCAATAGCCCCCTTTAAAATACCCAAAGAAGGGAGGGTGGGTGGGAAACTTCGCCCCACGTGTGTTACCCAGGAAGCGTGGGAGGGGAAATATATAACCTCCCTCCCACTGCTCTCCTTCCTTACTGACCCCTCCCACCGAACCATGGCAGGGTTTTTCTTTAACCCCGTCATGGCCGGCCCTGCGCCTATGTCCTCCTGTTTTTTGCTCCGGGCCTCTCTTTCACATCTATGATAAAATGGCTGGACCTTGTATGGCCAGTATCAGTAGTTTAACAAAGTAAATGACATTATAATATAGAGAAACAAGTTTGTATACCACCATAATTTAACAACATAGAACATAAGTTCTATATTAATATGTGTAACGGAAGGGCCCGTGGGACCCAGAAGCTCTTAGAAAGGATGAGATACTCCTGTTTCAGCTTCCCCGACTCCTCTTATGTGTAGATCACCCCGTGTCTCTAATAGGGGCACAGGGTGAATGAGAACCCCACTATGATCTGTGCTAGTCACATTTAATGCGGTATACATTGTATATATTGTGTATATATATTGTGTGTTGGCTGTTGTGTACTATAAAGCTTGCTGTGATGAGGTGGGGTGTGATTGCATTCTATTGTCTATTGTGGTAATTAAGTCTGCTACTGTGATAATGTGTATTGTAAGTTAGCAGACAGCCTAAAGGTCAGGTGTCTGAGTCATCAGCTGCAGTTAATTAGCTCATGTAAATTAGGTCAGGTCCCGGAGCCAGGATGTCTGCTAAAAGATGTATTGAGGATGATGTGTATTGGGGGGCTCATTAGGTAACCATTGTGTGATGGTGTGGGTGGATCCGGGCCATATCTCCTGTGATATCCTAAATTGTATATAAGAGTCTGTATTTGAGTGTCAGTAGCTGCCTTGTGTTCGGGAATAGAATATCCTAAACGGCGTTAACCCATTTCCCATTTGGGGTGCCGTTACAATATGTATATTACAGATTAGTAGAGAATGTGTTGATATCCTTCCTGGTAACGTTTAAGCCAAGGGTGCCCAACCGCTGGCCCGTGGGCCACATGTGGCCCGCCATGTCTTGCTCTGAGATGGCGGCTCGGCAAGCCTAGATCGCGGGTTCCCGACCCACCATCTCCGAGCATTAGTGCGAAGAATGGGGTCATGTGCGGAGGCCGCGGCTGGCCTATCCGTGATCGTGGTGGGGCTGGCCTATCTGTGATCGCGGCGGGGCCACAGGGCTGGCCTATCAGTGATCGCGGTGGGGCTGGCCTATCCGTGATCGCGGCCAGCCTGAAGTCCCGCCTCCGCCTCCACCGCATTGTGAACACCAATGCCTTTACTTCCCTCCAGGCTCTCCCTCTCCTACGGACTGATGAAAGCTGCAGGTGAGGGGATTGATACAGTCTGGGGAGAGAGGGAACAGCCAGCCAGAGTTAGAGTCAGTATAAATAAAAACAACATCTGGTGTCAGTATAAGTGTAGTAGTCAGTGTAGTGGGCAGTGCAGTGAAGTGGACAGTGTAGTGGTCAGTGCAGTGAGGTGGTCAGTGTAATTGTCAGTGTGGTGAAGTGTATTGTAGTGGTCAGTGTAGTAGTCAGTGCAGTGTAGTGGTCAGTGCAGTGAGGTGGACAGTGTAGTGTAGTGGTCAGTGCAGTGAAGTGGACAGTGTAGTGGTCAGTGTAGTTTAGTGGTCAGTACAGTGGTCAGTGTAGTGTAGTGTTCAGCTCAGTGAAGTGTAGTTTAGTGGTCAGTGCAGTGTAGTGGTCAGTGTAGTGCAGTGGTCAGTGCAGTGGACAATATAGTGGTCAGTGTAGTGGTCAGTGCAGTGTAGTGGTCAGTGTAGTGCAGTGGTCAGTGCAGTGGACAATATAGTGGTCAGTGTAGTGGTCAGTGCAGTATAGTGGTCAGTGTAGTGGTCAGTGCAATGTAGGTGACAGTGTAGTGGTCAGTGCAGTGTAGTGGTCAGTGCAGTGTAGTGGACAATGTAGTGTAGTGGTCAGTGCAGTGGTCAGTGTAGTGTAGTGGTCAGTGCAATGTAGGTGACAGTGTAGTGGTCAGTGTAGTGTAGTGGTCAGTGCAGTGGTCAGTGTAGTGGTCAGTGCAATGTAGGTGACAGTGTAGTGGTCAGTGTAGTGTAGTGTAGTGGTCAGTGCAGTGTAGTGGTCAGTGTAGTGGAAAGTGTAGTGTAGTGGTCAGTGCAGTGGTCAGTGTAGTGTAGTGGTCAGTGCAATGTAGGTGACAGTGTAGTGGTCAGTGCAGTGGTCAGTGTAGTGGTCAGTGCAGTGGTCAGTGCAATGTAGGTGACAGTGTAGTGGTCAGTGTAGTGTAGTGGTCAGTGCAATGTAGGTGACAGTGTAGTGGTCAGTGCAGTGGTCAGTGTAGTGGACAATGTAGTGTAGTGGTCAGTGCAGTGGTCAGTGTAGTGTAGTGGTCAGTGCAATGTAGGTGACAGTGTAGTGGTCAGTGTAGTGTAGTGGTCAGTGCAGTGGTCAGTGCAATGTAGGTGACAGTGTAGTGGTCAGTGCAGTGGTCAGTGTAGTGGACAATGTAGTGTAGTGGTCAGTGCAGTGGCCAGTGTAGTGTAGTGGTCAGTGCAATGTAGGTGACAGTGTAGTGGTCAGTGTAGTGTAGTGGTCAGTGCAGTGGTCAGTGTAGTGGTCAGTGCAGTGGTCAGTGTAGTGGTCAGTGCAGTGGTCAGTGCAATGTAGGTGACAGTGTAGTGGTCAGTGCAGTGGTCAGTGTAGTGGACAATGTAGTGTAGTGGTCAGTGCAGTGGTCAGTGTAGTGTAGTGGTCAGTGCAATGTAGGTGACAGTGTAGTGGTCAGTGTAGTGTAGTGGTCAGTGCAGTGGTCAGTGTAGTGGTCAGTGCAGTGGTCAGTGCAATGTAGGTGACAGTGTAGTGGGTAGTGTAGTGGACAGTGTAGGAATCAGGTGGTTAGTGGTCAGGATAGTGGACAGGTAGGTCAGTGTAGTGGAAAGTGTAGGAAGCAGGTAGGTTAGTGTAGTGGTCAGTGTAGGGGTCAGGTAGGTCAATGTAGAAATGAAGTAGGTTAGTGCAGTTGTCAGGTAAGTCAGTGTAGGAATCAGGTAGGTAGGTTAGTTTAGTGGTCAGTGCAGTGTAGTGGTCAGTGTAGTGCAGTGGTCAGTGCAGTGGACAATATAGTGGTCAGTGTAGTGGTCAGTGCAGTATAGTGGTCAGTGTAGTGGTCAGTGAAATGTAGGTGACAGTGTAGTGGTCAGTGTAGTGTAGTGGTCAGTGCAGTGTAGTGGTCAGTGCAGTGTAGTGGACAATGTAGTGGTCAGTGCAGTGGTCAGTGTAGTGTAGTGGTCAGTGCAATGTAGGTGACAGTGTAGTGGTCAGTGTAGTGTAGTGGTCAGTGCAGTGGTCAGTGTAGTGGTCAGTGCAATGTAGGTGACAGTGTAGTGGTCAGTGTAGTGTAGTGTAGTGGTCAGTGCAGTGTAGTGGTCAGTGCAGTGGTCAGTGTAGTGTAGTGGTCAGTGCAATGTAGGTGACAGTGTAGTGGTCAGTGAAGTGGTCAGTGTAGTGGTCAGTGCAGTGGTCAGTGCAATGTAGGTGACAGTGTAGTGGGTAGTGTAGTGGACAGTGTAGGAATCAGGTACTGTAGTGGTCAGGATAGTGGACAGGTAGGTCAGTGTAGTGGAAAGTGTAGGAAGCAGGTAGGTTAGTGTAGTGGTCAGTGTAGGGGTCAGGTAGGTCAATGTAGAAATCAAGTAGGTTAGTGCAGTTGTCAGGTAAGTCAGTGTAGGAATCAGGTAGGTAGGTTAGTGTAGTGGTCAGTGTGGGAATCAGGCTGGTCAGTACTATTGTAGGAAGGGAGGGGACTCAGGGAGTGCTAAAACTCCACAGGTTTGGGGGCGCAAATTACTTGCCCCGGGAGCTGACAACCCACGCTACGCCACTGATGCTCATTGTGGCCCGCGACCGGTCGATAAAGTGGCCCCGGCTCTTCAAAAGTTTGGGCACCCCTGGTTTAAGCCTTCTACTTGTGTAGAGCAAGACAGTATTTTCCTAGAGGAAATGGTACAGGAGTAGGTGTCTGGTGCATAGTATGAACCTAATATTTAAAGAGCAACTCTATTCTGGAAGTTGTGCAGAAAAAGGAAAAGAAAAAGCAGCTAAAGCTACTCCTGAATTCTGCCTGTGGGCTGTTTGTAGCTGATCTTTCCTCATTTCTGACCTTCCATGCCTTGCTTTGCACTGTATCTCTGCATGGCGGTTTCCATCTAGGGCAGAGGTTGGGCTTTGCTCATTCCCGGTGATCTGATGATATGGTTCCTCCTATCGATATGGTTCCCGTCTTGACTGCGCAGGCGCAATCCTTGCCAAGGGAAATCACCGAACCTCCAGGGTGACGTGAAATTTGCGGTAAGTGGCCAGTCGTGGCTCTTTTTTTAATATCCTCCAATCCACGGGGATGTTAAGTAATGAGCCTGGATGCCGCCCAAGGTTCAGAGATTTCCATGGGCTTGGTCTGCGCCTGCGCAGTCAGGCAGGGAACCATCTCGATAGGGGAACTAGATCGACAAGACACCGGCAACAAGAAGAGATTTGTAGGAGGAGCACATGGCAATACAAATGTTAGTACATCATATAGGGAAGTCTGGATTAGCTTCCCGTACTTGCATGGCACTGATTGGTGCTGTAGTGGTCACGTGACGTATATGCCCAGAAAGATGGCTCTGGTAAGTGGGGTGCTTACATTTGGGCAAAGGATAGTGTGAATGTCTTGCCTATTCACTAAAAGAGGAGTATGTGCAGGAGAGGTGCCAACAGATGTTTTCATTGGATCCAGTTCTACAGAGGGGATACAGACAAGAAGGAAGCACCAGTGAATAGCAGGATCAACCAGATTTAACCACCTCGCACCCAAGGTACATCATATGATGTCCTGGACTACAGGCATCATTCAGATATCGATCTTTTTAGCAAGCAATTCTGTGCACCATAAGAACAATTATAGTGGCAGTTCAGCGGCTTGATCGTTCTTACAGACAGGGACGTCCTGTCCCCTCCCCCCTCTCGCCGCCCTTCAGTGCTTCTCCGGCTCTCCCGTGCGATCAGTGATACAAAGGAGTCTGCCAGCGCCGGAAGAGAGTCATAGAGAAATCCAAGGGAAAGATGGTCCCCAGCAATCTGACTGTCAGAGACCCAGGCGCGACATTATGACGTCACGTCCGGGCCGGCGGAAGTAAACCATGCCGGGGACTCGGCAGGAAAGCCTGAGATTGTGAACTTTTATGGGTTTTTTTCTTAGCCTTTTCTGCCTAGAGGAGAGAAACCCCTGTGTGTCCACGAATACAACCTTAACATGGGAGGGGTGGACCTCAGCGACCAGTTGTTGGCGCCGTACATAATTGCCCATAAGGCCAGACGCTGGTACAAAAAAGTGTCTGTATACTTATTTCAATTGGCTTTGCTGAACGCTCATGTGCTATACAGAGCTTCAGGATGGACTGGATCTTTCCTTAAATTCCAGGAAGAGATCGTCAGAGCCCTTTTGTTTCCAGATGGTGCTCTTGCCCAACTTCCCAATCCAAATGCAGTGAGCCGGCTATATGAGAGGCATTTTCCTTTTTGTCCTCCCTGGTACCCCTACTAATTGTCAGTAATGAAACCCCCCCAAACACATGTTGTGTCTGCAACAAACACGGATTTAGGCATGACACCCGCTTTTATTGTCCCTCCTGTCCTGACCAACCTGGTCTCTGCATTGGTGAATGTTTCAAATGCTACCACACACTAGTTGAGTTTTAGCGTAGGGTACAGCACCACACAGTCCTAGGCACACTAATACAGGGTCTCAGAAGATGTGATGGCCATCACATTTTGAGAGACCCTAATCTGCAACATTCAGATTACATTTTTTTTAAAATTTTTATAAAAGTGAGAAAAAACACACACACACAAAAACACAAAAAAAAAAAATCCAAAAATAGTTGTGGTTGTATTTTTCTCCTCTCTCTATTGTTCTTTCTCTTATGTTCGCTCACTGTTGTTCTATATCTATTGTTCTCTCTATTTTTACTATGTTTTATTGTATTTGCTTTGCAGGTATGGTATGTTATACTGTAATGTTTGTTTTATTGTTAACCTCATTTGCTTAGCAGGTACACCATTCAGCTGCAGCTGTTATCTTGACAGCAACAGCGTTTGCTCCCACGATATATAAAGCCGTGACTCCAGTGCTGTAGGAGGTGATTTCACCACCACAGTTAAAAAAAAGAGTATATATGCCGAAGCATGAGGGCAGCAGGGGTGGAGGTGCGATTTGCTCCTAACTTTTGGGGCGGATGCCCCATGCTTCGCATATATAAATGGTGCATGTATGCCCATCATTAGAAATGGGTGGATGAAGGGAGGTATTCTAATGGTGCGCATACCCACCGATCAATCTCTTTTTTTCGTTCAGCCCACAGGCTGCATAAAAAAAGATTACAATATATGCCCAACAAGGACCAGCAACATACTGGTATGTTGCTGGACTTTGAGTGGTCATACCAGAATGATGCCTGCGGTTTTAGGTATCATCTTGGTATCATTCTTTTTAGCCAGCGGCTGTCATGTAAAAGCAGTCCTAGCGGCTAATTAGCCTCTAGACTGCTTTTACAAGCAGTGGTAGGGAATGTCCCCCCTCCCCCCCCCCCCCACCATCTTCCATGTTTTTTTTCTGGCTCTAGTGTCCTAACAGGGAACCTGAGAATGCAGCCGGTGGGACAAAGGGAAAATGCCTCTCATGCAGTCGACTCCCTGCATTTGGATTGGGAAGTTGGGCAAGAGCACCATCTGAAAACAGAAGGGCTCTGACGATCTCTTCCTGGAATTTAAGGAAAGATCCAGTCCATCCTGAAGCTCTGTATAGCACATGAGCGTTCAGCAAAGCCAATTGAAATAAGTATACAGACACTTTTTTGTACCAGCGTCTGGTCTTACGGGCAATTATGTACGGGGCCAACAACTGGTCGCTGAGGTCCACCCCTCCCATGTTAAGGTTGTATTCATGGATACAGATGGGTTTCTCCACAAAACCAGTCGCCGTAGGAATTTGGACTACCGTGTGTGAGAGAGGACAGAACGTAAACATTCCGTGAGTCCCTCAACTTCACTGCCAGCAAATTATTAAACCTCAAGCAGGCTCCCTCCCCGTCTAAGTTGGGATTCTACAAGCCGTTGGGGGAAGCCCCTGCGATTAAATAGAACAGTGCCACATGCGCCAATTCCACAATAAAAAAACCACAGACAGGGGAATGATCTCATTTGTCAGGACCGATCACCAGGTCCAGGCCAGATTTCATGGCCTGGGCATGGGGATTGATCAGTTCCTTATCTAATCCGATTGCCGGGGATGGCAGGGGGGGGGGGCTCGCGCGCCCCCCAGCCTGCCCCATGCATCATGTATAGTAATGTGATTTTGCGCAGCTGGGACAACCTGCCGCAGTATCCAGAATCGGTTAAAGTTCATATGCTGTAACTTTTCTGCGTTGAATTATTGTGAGTTCTCAATTCATATCATATCATCCACCACTGTGCAAATCGTGTCTTCAGCAGAAAATGTGCACACCTTCACCAGCCGTTATCTAGTTACCGACCGCCCACCGCCGTTATACGTCATCACTTTAAAGATGAATATCTCGGAAAACGGCAGCAGCTGCTGCCACAATCGTGATATTCATCTCTTCAGTGGGCGGTCCGGTACACGATAATGGCAGTCTCCATGGCAGATTCGCCGCGAGATCGCCGTTATCGGTGGCGGGAGAGGGCCCCCCCCCTCCCGCCGCTCTCCCGCGCCCTCCGCCGCTTACCGTAGCCGTCGGTAGCGGCGGAGGCGATCGGGACCGTTCGGCTGGTGACTGGGGACGAGACTGAAGGAAAAATCTCCTTCGCCCGTCCCCATAGCTCTGCAGGGCAGAAGTGACGTCAAAACGTCAGTCCCGCCCAGCCTCTTAAAGAAACATTTTTTTTTTTTGTCATTTGAAAAAATGACATTTCCACATTTTTTTTTTTTTTTTTTGCATTTATGTCTAAATATGAGATGTGACGTCTTTTTGACCCCAGATCTCATATTTAAGAGGACCTGTCATGCTTTTTTCTATTACAAGGGATGTTTACATTCCTTGTAATAGGAATAAAAATGAAATGTTTTTATTTTTTATTTCAGTGTTAAAAATTGTAAAATAAATAAAAAATAAATGCGAAAACCCCCAAAAAAATTTTTTAAAGCGCCACGTCCCGACTAGAATTTAGAATTTTCGAATTTTTCATTTTTGAATTTTTCATTTTTGAATTTTCGAAATTTCAAATTTTTCATTTTCGAATTTTTCATTTTCAAAATTTCGATTTTTGGAATTTTTGAAAAATTAGAAAATTCGAAAAATAAAACATTTTAAAGTTCGAAAATTAAAAAAATCTGAATTTTCGAAATTGTGGAGTTTCCGAAATTGTGGAATTTTCGTTTTTTTAAATTTTCGAATATTAGAAATTTCGAATTAAAAATTTTTCGTACTTCCGATTTTTTTCATTTCCGAAATTTTCAGAATTTTTTGAATTTCCGAAAATTATTTTTTTAATTTTCGTTTCATTCGTTTTTTTGGGAAATTTCGTTTTTTTCGTTTTATTCGTTTTTTGCTTTTTCGGAAATCCTGAAAATTCGGAATTCCGAATTTACGAATTTGCCGAATTTACGAAAAAAGCAAAAAAATGAATAAAACGGAAATAGATTTTCCCGAATTTACGAAAAAATAAAAAATAAACGAATGAAACAAAAACAATTTTTTTTTCTTCCCCGAATTTCCGAAAAAAAAAAAAAAAAAAACGAAAATAACATAAACAAAAAAAAGAATTTTTGGGCAGTGCACATGTCTAGTTGCCAGTCCTTAGGTCAGATATTGCTCTAGTAAAGGGCTCATAATCCCTGAGACACATACGTGTAGTTGAAGATCATAGGATCTGAAAGATAATCAGGTTACATTTAGATACCATCAGAAAAAGATGGGGTTAAAAGATGCCGGTTATTAGGGGGCCGCAGCTTACCTTACCTAAAATCGATGCATATACCGCTGAGGCCTCCGCATAAACTGCGGTAGAGGCAGCAATATTGTAAATAGTCCAGGGGATGGTTATGGCTACCAGTGAAGGGCAAAAAACCCTGCTGAAAAAACAGATGGAGGCAGATAAACAGTGAGCGCCTAGTCCCATGGGTACAGCGATAGCTAGTGATGGAGACAAACTTACCTAAAGCGCAAGCAGTAATGGTGTGGGTGATCCTGGGAAGAACTTCGAAAGCCGGAATGGTGTCAGGTACCACCTGTGTATGGTCTTTTGATAGGATTCCCAGTGATTGGAACAGTCAGAGGCTGCGTAGGTAAGTTTGAAGGCCCGTGTCCACATATCAGGGGTGGGACTCACATTCAGTTATTCGACCCATTTCAAGAGGGTGGTGATTTTGGGGGAAAAGGACGATTGTCACTGAGTACTGAATAAATTATGGATACACCATGTTTAGGATAAACCGAGCGAGTGTAGAAGTTATAGAGAGGTTCAGGAATGGTGATCACTGAGGGGATTTTAGAAGTTTTAAGGAAGTGCGAGATTCTCATGCTTCAGTTTCAGGCATGTCATATTCAGTTTGGAGATCCCTGAACGGTTTTGGAGAGCCGTTCTTGTACAAATCAGATAAAGGATTAATCCTATACTTCTGCCTGTCTTGTATTTTAATATCCGACAGGTGAGCTGTTAGCGCTTTGAGAGGTATCGGTAGGGAATGAGGAGGATTGTCAACAGGTTTGAGATTGGCGATTTTTTTCCAGGCAGCCAGTGAAGCCGCAATTGGGGGGGAAGGAGTCAGTTTGTTAGGAGGAGAACCCTCAGAGGTGAGTAGGAGGTTGTCTATCAAGTTATTTGGCAGATAGGAGGATGTCTCAATGATGGACTAGGTCTTATCGGGAGTTGGGTGCCACCAGTAGTAAAGCTGGTCCATGATGGAAGCATAATAGTAGTTTTGGATGTGTGGAAGACCCACTGCTCCTTTTTTGTGATGTCTAGTTAGGATGTAATGGGCACATCTGGGATGTTTGGCATCCCAGATATAATTCGATATTCATTTTTGTATTGAGGTAAAAAAGGAAAGAGGTATAGGGATTGGCACCGTGCGGAATAGATAAAGAATTTTGGGCAAAAGCAGCATCTTAAAGGAGGCAATTTTGCCTATTTTGGATAAACCAGTTGAGCGCAATTGACCTAAAAAGTTGGGGAGCCGTTTTTGGAAAGCACGATAGTTAAGATCATATAGGAGGCGAAGTGAAGGGGCCAATTTTAACCCTAGATATGGTATAGCTTGATTTGATCAAGTAAAGGGATGATTTTCTTTCATGAGGGATTCTTGACTTTTCGAGAGATTTAGAGGGAGTATCAGGGATTTAGTGGAATTGAGCTTGTAAAAAGAGGCTAGGCCAAAATGGGAAAGGATTTCTTGGATTGCTGGAATGGAGTGGGTTGGGTCTGTGACCAGGAGTATGACATCATCAGCAAAGAGACTTATTTTGTGTTCCATGCCGTTATGGTTAATGCCTGAGATGCGTTTGTCCTCTCTAATCTTCGCTGCTAAAGGCTCCATTAAGAGAGCAACAATTAGAGAGGAAAGCGGGCATCCTTGGCGGATGCCGTCGGAGATCTCGAAAGGTGTAGATAGGGTTCCCTCTGTCAGAATTCTAGCCGTTGGATTGGAGTATAGGGAGAGTATCGCTGATTGAAATCGTCCAGTGATGCTAAATTTAGTAAGTACTGCTTTCAGGAATCCCCAGTGCACTCTATCGAACGCCTTCTCTGCATCCAAAGATAGGAACAGAGAAGGCGTTCGTGACTGAGTGACTTGATGTATCAGGTTAATGACCCTTCTAGTTGAATCAGGGGCTTGTCTATCTGGCATAAAGCCAACTTGGTCAGGGTGGACCAAGGATGGGAGACACTTCAACAATCTAGATGCAATAGCTTTGGCATAAATTTTCACATCCGTGTTGAGGAGTGATATAGGCCTATGATTAGTGGCAAAGGCAGGATCTTTCTCTGGTTTGGGGATAGTGGTTATAATAGAGCGTAACATATCAATCAGAAGAGAGCCAAAGGTGGCAGCAGAGTTGAAGAGGGTCGTGAGGTGAGGGGAGACAATGGTGGCAAATTTCTTGTAAAATGCATTGGTTTAGCCATCTTCCCCAGGTGATTTATGAAGGGGCAAGGTGTTAATGGCCTCGAGAATGTCATCGTTCGTGAAGGGTTGGGAGAGTATATGTAGTTGATTGGAGGTGACAGAAGGGAGGTCAATTGAGTCTAAGAAGTCTTGAATAATTGGATCAGTTGGTTGAGGTGTAGAGGGGTCTTTTGTCAGATTGTAAAGAGAGGAGTAGTAGTCGCCAAAGGCATTTGCAATATCCTGTGGGTTAGTGAGGAGTTGTGTGGTGGTTGGATGGTAGAGGGATGCAATTCTATGTTTGTGTCGTTGTGTTTTGACCTGTCAAGCCAGCAAGGCTCCTGCCTTATTTCCTAAGGCGTAATATTTGGCCTTAGCCAATTTAAGATTGTGTTCAAATTTGTAGAGTAAGAGTAAGAGTAAGAGTAAGAGTTTGTGCTTCCAGTCAAGGATCTCAGTAGCAATTTTTTGAGAGAGGTTCTGTTTGTTTTGATTTTCTAATAGGGCAATTTGGGAAAGGGCCTCTTCAATTTGCCTAGGCCTCTGGCTCTTAACCCTACTTCGAAGCTTAATGAGGACACCATGCATGTATGCCTTGTATGCAGACCACAGTACAAACCGATCAGTGCTTGGCTGGTCATTCAGATGAAAGTAAGCGTGGTGCTCAGTGGTTATTATTTGGGAGTTATCAGAGTCTGCGATGAGAGAGCTATCGAATCTCCATATAAACGGTACTTTTGATCCACGGTTCCCCACTGTTACAGACACCGGCGCATGGTCTGACCAAGCAATGGTGCCAATCGTCGATGCAGTCACATCCTGAAGAGTAATCTTGTCAGCAAGAAAGAAGTCTAACCGAGAGTAAGAGAGTTGAGAAGAGGAAAAGTAGAAGTCTCGCTCATTGCCATGCTGGCATCTCCAAATGTCGAAGAGATTGTTTGTCCGAAGAAAGGGGTTCAAGGCACGTCGATGACGTTGGGTGGTCGACGTGGTGTCAATAGTTGGGTCGCCCGGTATGTTGAAGTCACCTCCAATGAGTACTCTGCCTTTCTGGATATTGTTAAATTTCTTATAAAATCGATTGCAAAATCGTACTTGTTGCTTGTTTGGACCATAGATGTTGGCCAATGTGTAGGTGATTTGGTTTATGTCACATAGAAGAATAAGGTAGCGACCTTGAGGATCTAGAATGGATTGATGTAATCGGAATTGCATGGAGTCTCGAATCGCCAATAGGACCCCATTCTTCTTCTTAGGGCCTGAGGCTAAGAAGATTTGACTGTAGTTTTTCAGTGAGAACTGTGGGGTTTTGTCAGCTGCAAAGTGGGTCTCCTGTGCCAATAGAATGTCGGCCTTTTGGCTATTGGCTTCCTTAAGTTGCGCAGATCTTTTTTGATGTGAGTTCAGGCACCTTGCATTTATAGAGACTACTGTGAATGCCATAGTGAGATGCGAGTCTCAATAAGGGATTGGCAAATTTCAGGCGGCGGCGTGAGCTATGCTAGTCTGTTTCACTGGAAATTGGGCTGAATCGGTTAAGAGTTGTCCAGTACAGGAGAGATCAGGAACTAATCGGTTCGAGGGGAGGTCGAAGGTTGTGCTGGTGTGGGGTACAGGAGGAGAGTTCTGTACGTAAAAAGGGAGAGCCCTAAACAAAACACGGCTCAATGTGCAGAAAATTCTGCTAACAAACGATGGGGGGAGATGGTCCACCGAATAACAGGTAAAACAGGGACCACTCGTAAAGTAGGCGGGGTCCAGTGAATAGTGCTGCAGGTACCCAGCTGTACAGTAACATAAGCGCAGGAAAGGTCATCAGGCGTGTCATCAGGCGTCTTGATATGCCCCTCCTGTTTCCATGCGTGTTGCGAGGTGGTCAGAAGGGACCGGCTCTTCTGCCGGTATGATGCGCCAGTTCCTCAGGAGTTTAAGGCCAGCAGTGTTCTTATAGCATGGGTTTTATTTTGATGAGTTATCAGGAGTTTTGTGGGAAAGCCCCATTTATAGGGTATTTTATGGTTTTGTAACGCTTTGGTTATGGTCGCCAGCTGTCTGCGATTTTCCATCATTGCCTTGGAAAGGTCAGCATATAGAGCAATTGTAGAGTAAGGGTCGGGAAGTCTCGCCATGCGTTTAGCGGCGTACATGACCTTTTCTTTAACTGTAAAAAAATGAATGCGGGCCAGTACATCCCTAGGTGCAGAGGCTGGAATGTGAGGGGGTTTAGGAAGCCTATGCGCTCTGTCAATCTTGATGTCACGGTCAGTTAGGTCAGGGAGCAGTGTGCGCATAAAAGATTGCAGGTATTGCGCCAGATCAGAATTTTGGACCGTTTCCGGGACATTGCGGAATTTTATATTGTTTTGCCTAGAGCAATCTTCGAGGTCTGCGAGATTAAGATTGATCGATTGAAGCTCATCTTCATGATCTGCAAAGCCATCCACTAGTTCATTATGGGCAGAGAATAGATCTCCCATTTTCTTCTCTATAAAGGTAATGCTTTGCCCATGCTGCTGTACAGTGGTAGAAAGGGATGACACTGCAGTGGATAGATCATTGTAGAGAGTCTGTCTCGGTGAGAGCAGAATGCGTTTCATTGTACATTCAGACAATGGCTGATCTGAGGCAGGGAAGGCATCCAGCGCTGAGGCTTGTTGTGAAGGGGGAGAGAGAGCATGCAGGGAGCTGCGACAGGCTGTATATGCTCAGGTTCTTCCGTCCTGAGTCTGGACTTGGCAGGGCTGGATGTAGTGGGTGAGTTGGGGGGAGAAAACTCACCATCCTTGTCAGGCATCTGAGGGGTTCCCACGCACTGCCCCAAGTGCTGTCCTGCTTGAGGAGAGGAGAGTTGTGGCGGGTATTTTCGGCAGCCGCTGGCGCCATCTTGTCCGCTCGCCATGCCTGACGGGGGATAGAAGTCGTGAGCTTTCTAGGCAGTTTACTGTCCTTCCTCCGTTTGGACATCGTGACCGGAGGTTGCCGCTGTGTCCGGGTAGTGTGAGGAGCGGGTGACACTTTCTGTTTTCCGCTGTGGAGACGCTAACGCTGGGATTGCTGCGGAGCTGTAGATTTACACAGCCATTCACTCGAGCCGCCGAGCCACGCCCCCCTACACCATTCACATGTAAATAGGCACATGTATGAGCTTTAAATATTGATAAAAACAATGTTTTTTAATAATTATGGTAATGTATATTGTTTGGTGGGAATGTAACTTTATTATTTTATTAATATGTGGTGTATAATGTGTGCTGATTCGTGTTCAACTTTTTCTGTATTTTTCACTTCCTCATACTGTAATCCCGCTACATCACGCGAGATTACAGTGAGAGAAGCAGTTCTCAGGAGTTTCCAGACGTTTGTAGATCGCTCCTCATCTCAACATGAGAATCGATCTACAAAGCTTCATAAACAGGCACTCAGAGGAGAGCGATCTCCCCTGAGAATGCCTGAGAACTGAATAGCGGTATTTTACCACACTTTCATAAAAGGACACCTATGAGACGTTTCTCTGGGCTGCAGTTCCTCTGATCTCCACAAGATGGTAATCTCACTTCTACCATAGAGTGAAGAAGTCTCTATGGAAGACAGGAAGTGATGTCAGGGACAGACAGGAAGTTCCCGGTGAGAGGTGAGTCGGGAGGAATTAGAGAGGAGACATCGCTGGAAGAAGCAGCAGAGGAGGTAATAAGATCTTATCTTCTATTTACACCCAGTAACCCCGTCATGTCCGTCCTCTTCCTCCATAGTCACTGTGACGTCTTTTATCTCCAGCAGATGATGATACACACATATATAGTGTGGAGACCTAGATTAACCCCTTCAGGTTCAGAACATTCCCCCACTTACAAGGCCGGAACATTCTCTTCATTTCAGTTTATACTAACAGATTATACGATAATACGGGTTGGGGAATTTATTAAGAGATGGACTTATGATACTTGTTTTTGATTTTATATTCTTTATGGAGGAGGAAATAACTATTCCTGATGTCTGTGAAGGTTCAACACAAGGGATGTGTCTGGATGATGACTTTATCTTTGTAAGTATCAGGTGATGTCCCTGTCTATTTCCCTATGTAGGAGTATTTAGAAGGACACAAGGATCTCTACAAGGACGTCATGATGGACAATCAGCCGCCCCTCACATCACCGGGTAAGAGGAGACTTTATTGTAAAGGAGAGAGCAGTACGGAGGCTCCACCTAGATCCCCCATCATCTGATAAACACATAGAAACAATGTATTCAGTCAGTGTGTGTGTTTCCTACAGATGGATCCAGTAATGGGAACCCCCCAGAGAGATGTCCCCATCCTCTGTATTCCGGGGATTCCACACAGGAAGGTCACACCATCCCCCACCATCATCAGGTAGATGAGGAACAATCACTGATAGTATCATTAGGATCTGTACATTATCTGTATTGTTACCATTGATGTCATTTTTATTCTATATTCAGAGTGGAAACTTGAGAGATCCTAAAGTTGAGGTTAAAGAAGAGATAAAAGAGGAGGATGATGAGGATGGGGTGATGGAGGAAGGTCATACCATCCCTCACCATCATCGGGTAGATGAGGAACACTTATTTGTGGTTATGATTTATATACAAACATGTTTATTATAATGAATGTTTTATTATATATTCAGAGTGGAAACCTCGGGGATGATAATATTGATGTTAAAATTGATGTTAAAGAAGAGTATAAAGAGGAGGATGAGGAGTATGGAGTGATGGAGGAGTTTTCAGAAGGATACAAGGATATGATGAAGCCACCTAATACCAGGAACCCACCAGAGAGATGTCCCCGTCCTCTGTATTCCCGGGATTCCACACAGGAAGGTCACACCATCCCCCACTGTTACAAGGTCGGTGGGACAGAGCATCTAGAACATGGACTGGTGGAGATGATGTGTGGATTTTGTATGTAAATTTATATCTTACAGATGATATTCTCTCTCATTCTCTTGGTTAGAGTGGAGATCCAATCGATATAGAATTTGAGGTGAAATCAGAAGAAGAGAGGTATGTGAGGGATGATCAGCAGTCTATGGAGGAGGATGGAATAACGGGGACATTTATAGAGGAGGACACTCCTACAGAGATCAGCACAGGTGGGTCATTAACACTAAATCCATTCCTACACCCATACTGCTCACTGATTGGTCCAGAGTAGGGCGGGGACTGGGTGATATCAGCCTGTAATCCCCTGGTCACTTTCCTGAGCTGTGTTCCCCGTCCTGTATTCCTGTATTTCTCTCAGATAATCTTCCTTCTCTGTGCTGCAGACACAATTTATGTCTCTAGACTGGATTTATGGAGATTCTGGGGTTCAGCTGGCAGCAAAATGTTGATTTTCACCATAGGGTTTGCTTGACCTAGACACCTGGGGTATGTACCTTGGGTCTTCTGCCCCATGCCCGGGTCTAGTGAGATCTCTGACAGAACAATTCTCCCGGGTTACTTGCTCTGTTATTTGCTGGCTGTGCCGGGTGGAGGGATATGTCTGTATAGTCTCAGACCCAAGTCACTGAGTGCAGTCTCAGGAGATGGGAGGAAGCGGTGTGGGATCTCTGCAACTTGTCTCCAGTAAACATTTCACCCAACACTGATTACTGAATACCAATATCATGAGTCCTGACCCCTGCACTATATACTCTATGTTGTACATTACTTACTCCGGACCCCTGCACTATATACTCTATGTTGTACATTACATATTCCTGACCCCTGCACTATATACTCTATGTTGTACATTACATACTCCTGACCTATATACTCTATGTTGTACATTACATACTCCTGACCCTCGTCCTATAATCCCCTCATCACTGTCACTCCTATAAAAGATAGTTCTCGTTGCTTCCTCACTCTCTGACTAAGGTCCTTGAATAAAGAAATGATCTGGTAGGAGATCAGAGGACCCATTTACTAGTTATCTTGAGGGGGGAATTGTAAGATCCTCAGAGACAAAGCTGCCTGATGTGGGCGGAGTCCTGGTTTAGGGGAACCAATCTGCTCATGTCTAGTAATAATCTTTGTATTTCTATTTTAGTAGATGGACGGGAGATGAGGAAAACCTCAGAGGATTGTCTCACTTTGTCTCCAGACTGTAAAGTAGAAGATGAGGACATCACACAGTATAGTCCAGGAGAAAACCCGACTACCTCAAATGTCCATCCGGCACCACACAGTGTAGATGGACCATCGTATTTCTCTTATCCTGAGGAACCTCGGACTGTGTGGGACGGTGCCGGACCATCGTATTCCTCTTATCCTGAGGAACCTCAGACTGTGCGGGACGGTGCCGGACCATCGTATTCCTCTTATCCTGAGGAACCTCAGACTATGCGGGACGGTGCCGGACCATCGTATTTCTCTTATCCTGAGGAACCTCGGACTGTGTGGGACGGTGCCGGACCATCGTATTCCTCTTATCCTGAGGAACCTCATACTGTGAGGGACGGTGCCGGACCATCGTATTCCTCTTATCCTGAGGAACCTCAGACTGTGCGGGACGATGCCGTCCTTCCAACAGATAAGAAGTTTTTCTGTGCTGAGTGCGGGAAGTGTTTCGGCTTCAAAAGCAGTCTTTATAAGCATAAAAAATCTCACACAGGTGAGAAGCCTTTTTCCTGTTCTGAGTGCGGGAAATGTTTTTCATTGAAGTACAAGCTTTCCAGACACCAGAGATCACACACGGGGGAGAAGCCTTTTTCCTGTTCTGAGTGCGGGAAATGTTTTTTACGGAAATCTTATCTTTCCACACATAAGAGATTACACACAGGGGAAAAGCCGTATTCCTGTCCTGAGTGTGGGAAATGTTTTTCAGATAAGTCCTATCTTTCCACACATCAGAGATCTCACACGGGGGAGAAGCCGTATTCCTGTCCTGAGTGCGGGAAATGTTTTTCACAGAAGTCCGATCTTTCCAAACATCAGAGATCTCACACGGGGGAAAAGCCTTTTTCCTGTTCTGAGTGCGGGAAATGCTTTTCAGAGAAGTCAAGTCTTTCCACACATCAGAGATTACACACAGGGGAGAAACCTTTTTCCTGTTCCGAGTGCGGGAAATGCTTTTCAGAGAAGTCAAGTCTTTCCACACATCAGAGAGCACACACAGGGGAGAAGCCTTTTTCCTGTTCTGAGTGCGGGAAATGCTTTTCACTGAAGTCCAGTCTTTCCACACATCAGAGATTACACACAGGTGAGAAGCCTTTTTCCTGTTCTGAGTGCGAGAAATGTTTTTCAGATAAGTCCTATCTTTCCAAACATCAGAGAGCACACACGGGGGAGAAGCCTTTTTCCTGTTCTGAGTGCGGGAAATGTTTTTTAGATAAGTCCAGTCTTTCCAAACATCAGAGATCTCACACGGGGGAGAAGCCTTTTTCCTGTTCTGATTGCGGGAAATCTTTTTCAGATCAGTCCTATCTTTCCAAACATCAGAGATTACACACGGGGGAGAAGCCTTTTTCCTGTTCTGAGTGCGGGAAATGTTTTTCACAGAAGTCCAATCTTTCCTCACATCAGAGATCTCACACGGGGGCAGAGGCGGCCCGTCTATAGGGGGTGCCCGGGCGCCGCCCCCCCCCTCCTGTAGGCAAAAAAAAAAAAAAATGTCCTTTAAGAAAGTCAACTTAGGCGCCGGACACCAGTGCCCTAGAAAGCGCCACGTCAATGCAATCACGAGATTGCAGACATGGCGCTTCATTTGCAGCCTTTTTACCCGCCTTGTGGCGCATTGCAAAGCGCCGATTAGCTTCCCGTGCGTCCCTGGATCCACTATGGGCGCTGGGAGCATTCCTATAGCTGTTACTTCCAGGTTTCGTCTTACAGACAAAAAGCGGAAGTGACATCACGTCGGCAGCTCCGTTCTTTGCACGGCCCGAGCGGAGCTGCGAAGAAGGTAAGAGAAGAGCTGGCCACCACCATGCCTCGTGTACTATGCAGTATGCAGATATCTGGATCCAAATCATCCGAGAACAGTGTGGAGCGAGGAAATCCCCAGCTACTGCATAACACCAGTGGGGGGAGGAACCAAGATCTTTGTGCCGGGTTCCCGGGGACACAGTTTGCAGTGCACTGAGGTGCTGTGTTATGGGAAGAGAATAGAGATGGATGACCAAGGCTGCCCGAGGTGTAAGACCACCAAATATCGCAAACCCCTCCCTGAAACTGATGGTGGATGTGTGCAGACATACTCTGTAAGTGCAGACAGGATACTTTTACTGAGAGCACTGTCATCTATGCTGTGCTGAGTACATAGGGGCCCCTGACATCCATGCTGTGTTGTGTGCACAGGGGCCCCTGACATCCATGCTGTGTTGTGTGCACAGGGGCCCCTGACATCCACGCTGTGTTGTGTGCAGAGGGACCCCTGGCATTCTGCACTGTGGTGGAAGATTTCTCAGACATTTAGGGATCTATTATAAAACAAATTGTAGAATGAATGTGACACGCGTTCCTCCAATCATGACAAATATTGGATCATCGGCTCCATCTAGTGGCAAAAATCTGCCCCTGTGGTTTTAATACCGACCATTGATGTAAAACAGAAAATACCACATTTGGCCATTAGATGGCGCTAAGTAGCATAGAAATTATCTCCATCTAGTGGCCAAATGTAATTATTTCCATTTTAAATGAATGGAAACCGTTCGACCAGCACAGCAAATATCCTAATAACATTCATCTTTCCCCCATTCACACAGAAGGAATGTACATGGACTTTCCCCGGGGGAATTGCTATGCACATATTTTATGAATAGATCCCTAAATGTCAGGAGACGTTTATATAAAGATGGGAAGTATGGAGCAGATAAATGAATAGACCTCCTAGCAATGTTATTACCAGGCTGCAGCTAGGGGGAGCTCTAATGTGTGAGCACAGCAGAGTGATCCCATCTAGCTCACATTAACCCTTTCACTGTCAGATGTTTTTGCACATTTTGGGCCTGAAGATTAGATAAAACCCCCAAACATATATTATCTGATAGCAGAGGCCCTGGAGAATAAAATGGTGGTGATTGTTAAGGTGTTCCTCGTACACAAATTTCCCCTTAATATCCGGGTTTATTTTCTCCTTTTCCCCCATTTTCTATGGTGTGATCTTTTCTACAATACTTTGTTATAATAATGGAACACGTTGTGTATTGTATTGTACGACTCCGCCTCCACATTCCAGACAAGTAATTTTCCTGACCAATGGCATTTCTACCTTTTTACTATTTCCTGATTCTATGACTGTAGTCTGTTTAAAAGTAAAAATTATAATAAAAAAATGTATTGAAGAGAAAAAAAAGTTGTGTGTGTCGGTGGAAGGAGAAGAATTGCTGGTGGTGTTGTCACCTGTCACAGCCGTCACACCTGGTTTCCCGGGCAATGCACCAGATAAATGTTGCAGCAAAACGGCTCTTTGAGTTCTGGGAAACCAGGAATGGAGTCCGGACACGGACTCCAGGAAAACAAACCTTTTATTTCACCAGGGAAAGGAGCGACTCACGCCAGGATGCCAAGTGGCCTCTTCTAGGCGTTTACAACATATAGATTTCCTCTTGTATAGACATTCCTTGGAACTTCGTAAAACATCTAAAAGCTTGTTAGCGAGTGACATCTGCGGCTTCTCAGTTATCTGTCTAATTTATCATCTACTAAGCTGTAGACATGTGCACTGACCAAACATTTCTTTGTTTTACTTTCATTTGTTTCTTCGTTTTTCGGGTCATTAGTTATGATCGACATTCATTAATTTGAATAAATTTGAAAATCCGGAAATTCTAAATTTTTAAATCTGAAATAACTAACAAATTATCGGTATCGGAATTTAGGGGGTAATCCACAAAAGGGATACGCCGGCGTATCTACTGATACGCCGTCGTATCCCTGTTTCTATCTATGGAACTGATCCACAGAATCAGTTTACCATAGATAGGCAGAAGATCCGACATGTGAATTGAATTACACTGTCGGATCTTAAGGATGCAATTCTAGGCCAGCCGCTAGGTGGCGAGGCCATTGCGGCCGGCCTAGAATATGCAAATGAACACTTACAGCGATCCACGAACGTTCCGACGGGCCCGTCGCGCTAAATCTACGTCGTTTACGTCGAGTTACGCCACGTAAAAATAGGGCTGAGTCCTATTTGACTAAGCCCTATTAAGTATGGCCGTCGTTCCCGCATCAAAATTTTAAACTCTACGTCGTTTGCGTAAGACGTTCATGAATGGCGCTGGACGCTTTTAACGTTAACGTCTAAGCAAATGACGTTGGAGCGACGGAGCATGCGCAGTACGTCCGGCGCGGAGCATGCGCAGTACGTCCGGCGCGGGAGCGCGCCTAATTTAAATGGGACTCGCCCCATTAGATTCGGCACGCCTTGCGCCGGACGGATTTGAGTTACACTGCCGCAAATTTCCAGGTAAGTGTGTTGTGGATCGATACATAACTTAGGAAATTTGCGGCAGTGTAACTTAAATCACTTAAGTTACGGGGCTGTGGATTTGGCCCATACTTTTCAAATTTAGCTGTTAGTGAACGTAATGAATACGAATTTATCCGAAGTTACAAATTATTCAAAATAATGAATGCCGCATCTAAACGAATGGAACGTAATGAATTAATAATAATAACAAAACATTTCTCTTTGTTTCTGTTATAACATTTTGTAAATTAGTAAGTTTTCTCCTTCACTGATGGGCACTGATACAGCGGCACCGATGAGGTGGCACTGAAAGGTGGCACTAGTGGACACTCATAGATGGCAGTGGCAGGTGGCACTTATAGGCAACACTGATGGGCACTGAAAGGCTGCACTGATGGGTATATATGAGTGGCACTGATGGCACTAGCAGGCATTGCTGATGGGCACTTATTGGCATATCCCTGGTGGTCCAGGGTGACATTCCTGGTGGGTGTCCTTTGTGGGCATTTCTGGTAGTACTGGCATCATCTCTGGTGGTCCTGGGTGGGGGGCTGCACTGATAATAAAACAGCACAGACCCCCCCTGTCAGGAGAGCAGCCGATCGGCTCTCCTATACTCTCGTCTGTCAGATGCGAGTGAGGAAAAGTTGATAAACGGATCTTCCTGTTTACGCTGTGATCAGTCGTGATTGGACACAGCTGATCATGTGGTAAAAAGCCTCCATCAGAGGCTCTTTATCGAGATCGGTGTTGCGGCGTATTAGACTGACACACCACAACAGCGATCACCACACTGTGCGCTGCCTAGGGCACGCGATTGCGGCTTATCCTGCTGGACATCATATAATGGGCAGTCAGGATAACTGAACCACTTCCCGGCTGTCATTTTGCTATAGACCAGGTGGGAAGTGGTTAAAAGCCTTCACAGGTCATCAGGTTAAACATAAACCTGAATAATGGGCCTAGAGTGCAGTGATCAGGAGTATATCATTTACAGAGGTCAGGAGTATATCATATACAGTGATCAGGAGTATATCATATACAGTGGTCAGGAGTATATCATATACAGAGATCAGGAGTATATCATATACAGGGGTCAGGAGTATATCATATACAGAGGTCAGGAGTATATCATATACAGTGGTCAGGAGTATATCATATACAGAGGTCAGGAGTATATAATATACAGTGGTCAGGAGTATATCATATACAGAGGTCAGGAGTATATCCTATACTCCCAGTTGATGGTGGCTTCACATGTGGACTCTATGACCAGAAGTGCATTCTTTGATCAAAAGTGCCTGAGTTAAAAACCAGGAGTTTGAAACAGGAGGTAAGACAGGAGTCTTCATTATTTTTTTCAATCACTGATCCAGAACAAGCTTGCAGCTAATAAAGTTGGAACTCTTGATATATTGATTCAGCAGTGCAGCAGACGCTCTCACCTTAGTCTGCTCACCCCAGGGATAGTGAGAGCAGGACGCTCTCAAATGAGTCGGCTCTCCCCAGGGATAGTGCAGCCAGGCAGGGTCCTCCCAGCTCTCGGCTGCTGCAGACACAGCACAAAAAAAACAGGACTCCCACCCCCCCCACACCCCCCTAGGCAATTGATCCAGGGTTGCACCGATCGCCATTAAGGGGTCAGGAAGGAATTTTTTTCCCCCGATCGCTGCAGATTGGCACAGCACGCCTGGGGTTTTTCGCCTTCCTCTGCACCAATCGGGGAGAGAAGACTCAACGAGTGACGGCTCACTTGGACAGTCTTCCACCCATCACCATATAAGACCCCCCTAACAACGTTACTTCCCTGCGTTTTTTTCTGCGACCATGGGTTACCTAAAATACTCTGCAGAAACTATCCGGGAATTAAAACCATTTGCCTCTATACTCCCAGTTGTCACCAAAAAAGCTCTAAGGAATGAGCGACTGTTGAGAATCAATCGACGATCAACCGTCAAAAACTACGCGCAGGTACCCCAGCCCAAGCGCATAATATGCGCTTTGGTCAACACAAGATCGGCAGTAAAACACCGACAAGAAATCTATGATTTCATCCTTCAACACGATCTAGACTGCCTCTTCATCACAGAAAGCTGGCTGTCAAGCCGACTGCAACACCATTCTAGCAGAGTTGGTGCCAGCAAATTATCGCATTCAAATGCAAAACAGAGTGGGGAAAAGAGGGGGGGGCCTGGCGGTGATCCACAAGACTCACCTCTCGATCACCAAACCAGTCCTTCAAAACTCGCTTCCATTCATGGAAACCCTCACTCTGCAGCTGCAAACAAATCCCCAAGATACGGTCCATATGCTACTTTGCTATAGACCAGGGGTCTCCAAACATTTCAAACAAAGGGCCACTTTATTGTCCTTCAGCCTTTAGAAAGGGCCGGATTGTGGCCAGTGGGTGCATAAAATGTCCCGGGCCCAGCACCAGTAAGAATAAATGTGGCCTCAGGGTTGGTGGTCAGTAGGAGGAGGAGTAGGGCCCCTATCAGTAGGAGGAATAGTATCCCATCATTGATATCAGTAGAACAAATAGTGCCCCCTTGTTGGTGTCAGTGGAAGGAATAATGCCTCATATCATTTGGAGGAATAGTGCCCCAAGGGCTGCATAAAGGCTCACAAAGGGCACATCTGGCCCTCGGGCCGCAGTTTGGAGACCCCTGCTATAGACCACCAGGCCCAAAAACGCACCTTCTCACGTCATTGACAGAATTCATCTCCACATATACCCTAAACATCAAACACCTTTTGGTGCTTGGGGATTTCAACCTCTGGGCCAACTCCTCGCTGGACCCCGTAGCCGACGCCTGCATCGACCATCTGGAAGGATTAGGTCTGCAGCAACTAATACAAGGTCCCACTCATGCCTCAGGCTATACGCTCAATCTCATTTTCAAACAAGATTTGGAAATTGACGTCCTGGGAAATGAGCCGCAACCATGGACCGATCACCATGCCATCAAATTCACAATCGCCAAAAATGCCAGCCCAAAAAACCCAACAAAACCGGTGACAACTCACTGGACTAGATCTCAGAGGAAGCTCCACTCGGAACTCTTCAAAACAACACTAGGGAACAAAATAAAAACAACCCAACAAAAACAAACAGCCACAGAAACACTTGACGCCATCAACAAGGCGCTACTACAGTCAGCTGACTTAGTAGCACCAAAACGCAAAACTTGCATCCGGAAAAACAACTCCAGCTGGTTTAATGACCAGCTGATGTTGCTAAAGCAAGAGCGTAGAAGAGCAGAAGCTGCGTGGAAAAGGTGCTCTTCAGATAAAAACCACACCATTTACAAGATAATAACAAAGAAATATCACAAAGAAATCTTCACGGCCAAAAAAAATAATTTCTCCAACATCATCGCAAATGCCCTTAACCGCCCCCGAGAACTCTTCAAGCTGGTCACTCAGACTATGAATCCTGCTTGTTTAGAGGCCCCTAATTCTGATTCACAAGAATTTTGCAACGAATTATCTGATTATTTCATTAATAAAATTGAAAAAATCTGTGAAAGTATTCAGCAAAATGGAACCGTCACCAACTCCCCCCCAAATCACAAACCTAATACCCACATAAATCCGCCGCAATCACCAAAATTCACTCTAAAACCCATTTCCATCGATGCCACTAAAAACATCATTGGGACTCTGCATAATAGCACAGCACCCAATGATATCATCCCCACTAAACTGCTGAAAGAAAGTGCCGATATACTGGCACCAGCTATCACGCAGCTCATTAACCAATCATTCAAGGAGGGCATGGTGCCCACCTTGCTGAAACAAGGTACAATAAAACCAATTCTAAAAAAAACTACCCTCGACCCCAAAGACCTAAACAACTGGAGGCCCATAACAGCTCTAAATGTCGTCTCCAAGGTAATGGAGAAAGTAGTTGTACAACAGCTGCAACTGCATTTAGACACCCATAAATTACTCGATCCGTTTCAATCAGGCTTTCGTCCGGGTCACGGAACAGAAACGGCACTGCTTAAAATATGGGATGACGCTCTAGAGGCCGCAGACGAAGGAGAATCTTGTCTCCTGATACTGCTGGACCTAAGCGCGGCTTTTGACACTGTAGACCACGGACTACTACTGGCTAGGCTAGCTGAAGTAGCCGGAGTCCCTGAAGGTGTTTTACCCTGGTTCTCCTCCTTCTTGGAAAACCGATCACAAATAGTGAAACTGGGGTCTTTCACTTCTGAAAAACGTACGGTGTCATGCGGAGTCCCTCAGGGATCTCCATTATCGCCCGTATTGTTTAATATCTATCTTCGCCCTCTCTTTGAAATCATCAGTAACCAGAAGTTACTTTACCACTCCTATGCAGACGACACACAACTGTATTTCCGCATCTGCAACAAAAAGGATCATTCTCTTGGACTAGAGAAATGCCTCACTCTAATAGTCTGCGATCCACCAATCAAAACCTCCTCCAGATACCCAAAGCCAGATACAAGTCCAAAGGAGATCGAAGATTTGCAGTCCAAGAACCCCGCCTGTGGAATGCACTACCAACTACCATCCGACTGGAGTCGGACCACTTGGCCTTCAGGAGAAAGATTAAAACCCATCTCTTCTGAGGTCAAGGGGTTCCTTAACCATGAAATGGATACAGCGCCCAGAGGCGATTCAGTTCGCATGTGTTGCGCTTTACAAGTCTCTCTCTCTCTCTCTCTCACAGAGGATGAGGAGGATGAGGACGGCTTTGTTATCCACTCCACCAACTCTTCTGCATGTTATGGCTCAAAGCCGAAAGAAAGGGATAGGCTTGGCTAGACTGGATGCAGTGGATATATACATGTAGGAGACTGTATATATATATATATATATATATATATATATATATATACAGTATATATATAATTTATTGGACTGCAGCTCACTGAATCACCTGCCTGCCTGAAAGTATATTAGAAAAAAGTACACCAGGAACGGCCTGCAGTCAGATCTAGCTACACTGGATGCAGTGGATATATATATATATGTGTGTGTAGGAGACTGTGTATATATATATTAAATGCACTGCAGCTAACTGAATCACCTGCCTGCTCAATCTAAATGATACTCTGTCTCTGTCCACGCCAACAACACACTACACAGGACCGACATGCATGCGACCTTATATAGTGTGGGGCGTGGACTTAGTCCCCCTGAGCCATGATTGGCCAAAGGCACCCTTCCTTTGGCCAATTATGGCTCTCTTTGCTGACGGCGCTGGGATTGGCTAAAGTATGCGGGTCATAGTGCATGCTTTGGCCAATCATCATACAGCAATGCACTGCGATCTCGCAGTGCATTATGGTGCGTGACGCGGCGCTCGAATTTGGCGCGAACGCCCCATAATGTTCGTTTTTCAATGAACGGGCGAACAGCCAATGTTAGAGTGGAACTCATGTTCGACCCGAACATAAAGCTCATCCCTACTAGTGAGAGAGCGGAAGCTCAGGGAGAGAAGATCTGCAGTGAGAGACTGTGTGAGAAGAAGAGAACTATTCTGTGTTACCAAGAGTTATGTAGAACTAGCGTTAGTGACCATAGGAGACAGCGGTCCTACCTATACAGAAGTGGTGTCCGGCTGGAGGCATTCCACTGTATAGCAGTCTACCTATAGAAGTCTCGGAGTCTGCCAATTGTCATTGCATCTACTCAAATGTGTCCTGGCCCTAAACCAACCGTTCTTGTTCAGAGATAATAAAAAGAGTATGTAATGTACAACATAGAGTATATAGTGCAGGGGTCAGGAGTATGTAATGTACAATATAGAGTATATAGTGCAGGGGTCAGGAGTATGTAATGTACAACATAGAGTATATAGTGCAGGGGTCAGGAGTATGTAATGTACAACATAGATTATATAGTGCAGGGGTCAGGAGTATGTAATGTACAACATAGAGTATATCATGCAGGGGTCAGGAGTATGTAATGTACAATAGGGATGAGCCGAACACCCCCCTGTTCGGTGCGCACCAGAACCTTCGAATGGACCGAACATTCGCACAAACATTTAGAACCCCTTTGACGTCTATGGGACTCGAACGTTCGAATTCAAAAGTGTTCATTTTAAATCCTAATATGCAAGTTATTGTCGTAAAACGTCTTTGAGAACCCAGTCTTGCCTCAGGGAACATGTATCAATGGAAAAAAAGTTTTAAAAACATTCGTTTTTTTCAGGAGCAGTGATTTTGATGATGCTTAAATAATAAAAAAAAAATAATGAAAAATTGCTTTAAATATCGTACCTGCTGGGTGTGTATAGTATGTCTGTGATAACGTCTTTAACCACTTCCCGACCGCCGCATGTAAATGTACGTCCACAGAATGGCACGTACAGGCATATGGGCGTACATGTACGTCCTTGCCTTCTAGCGGGTGGGGGGTCCGATCAGGACCCCCTGCGCTACATGCGGCGGTCGGATTCCCGCGGGGAGCGATACGGGACGACGGTGGGGCTATTTGTGTATAGCCGCTCCGTCGCGATCGCTCCCCGGAGCTGAAGCACTGGGAGAGCCGTGTGTAAACACGGCTTCCCCGTGCTTCACTATGGCGGCGTATCGATCGAGTGATCCCTTATATAGGGAGACTCGATCGATGACGTCAGTCCTACAGCCACACCCCCCTATAGTTGTAAACACACACTAAGTAAACACTAAATCCTACAGCGCCCCCTGTGGTTAACTCCCAAACTGCAACTGTCATTTTCACAATAAACAATGCAATTTAAATGCATTTTTTGCTGTGAAAATGACAATGGTCCCAAAAATGTGTCAAAATTGTCCGAAGTGTCCGCCATAATGCCGCAGTGACGAAAAAAATGCTGATCGCCGCCATTAGTAGTAAAAAAAAACTAATTAATAAAAATGCAATAAAACTATCCCCTATTTTGTAAACGCTATAAATTTTGCGCAAACCAATCGATAAATGCCTATTGCGATTTTTTTTACCAAAAATAGGTAGAAGAATACGTATCGCCCTAAACTGAGGAATTTTTTTTTTTTTATATATATATGTTTTTGGGGGATATTTATTATAGCAAAAAGTAAAAAATATTGATTTTTTTTCAAAATTGTCGCTCTATTTTTGTTTATAGCGCAAAAAATTAAAACCGCAGAGGTGATCAAATACCACCAAAAGAAAGCTCTATTTGTGGGGAAAAAAGGACGCCAATTTTGTTTGGGAGCCACGTTGCACGACCGCGCAATTGTCTGTTAAAGCGACGCAGTGCCGAATTGCAAAACCTGGCCTGGGCATTTAGCTGCCTAAAGGCCCGGGGGTTTAGCTGCCTGCCAGTAAATTAGGAAGAACTGATCTAGCTAAACTATACAGTGTATAAATATATGTACAACACCTGGGATGTATATATATCCTCTACACCAGGGGTCTCAAACTGGCGGCCCTCCAGCTGTTGCGAAACTACAAGTCCCATCATGCCTCTGCCTGTGGAAGTCATGCTTGTAACTGTTAGCCTTGCAATGCCTCATGGGACTTGTAGTTTGGCAACAGCTGGAGGGCCGCCAGTTTGACTAGTCAGTGTGTAACAGTGTGTAGAGCAGGGGGCTCTACACACTGTTACTTTAACTGACTAGCCTGCCTGCTCTATCTACCTGCAAAAAATTACACTCTCTCTGTTCCCTGTTAACTGCCGCAACACACTACACAAGGCCGCCCTGTAGGCGGCCTTTTATAGTGTGGGGCGTGTACTAAACCCCCTGAGCCATAATTGACCAAAGCCACCCTGGCTTTGGCCAATTATGGCTCTCCGTTTTTTGCGCGCTGTGATTGGCCAAGCATGCGTGTCATAGTGCATGCTTGGCCAATCATCAGCCAGCGATGGCGCAGTGAATTATGGTCTGTGAAACGTAACTCGAATTTGGCCGCGAACGACCCGTTTTGTTCGTATTTCGACGAACAATCGAACATACGATGTTTGAGTCGAACATGAGTTCGAATCGAATACGAAGCTCATCCCTAATGTACAACATAGAGTATATAGTGCAGGGGTCAGGAGTATGTAATGTACAACATAGAGTATATAGTGCAGGGGTCAGGAGTATGTAATGTACAACATAGAGTATATAGTGGAGGGGTCAGGACTCATGATATTGGTATTCAGTAATCAGTGGCGGATGAAATGATTACTGGAGACAAGTTGCAGAGACCCCACACCGCTGCCTCCCATCTCCTGAGACTGCACTCAGTGACTTGGGTCTGAGTCTATACAGACATATCCCTCCACCCGGCACAGCCAGCAAATAACAGAGCAAGTAACCCGGGAGAACTGTTCTGTCAGAGATCTCACTAGACCCGGGCATGGGGCAGAAGACCCAAGGTACATACCTCAGGTGTCTAGGTCAAGCAAACCCTATGGTGAAAATCAACATTTTGCTGCCAGCTGAACCCCAGAATCTCCATAAATCCAGTCTAGAGACATAAATTGTGTCTGCAGCACAGAGAAGGAAGATTATCCGAGAGAAATACAGGAATACAGGACGGGGAACACAGCTCAGGAAAGTGACCAGGGGATTACAGGCTGATATCACCCAGTCCCCGCCCTACTCTGGACCAATCAGTGAGCAGTATGGGTGGAGGAATGGATTTAGTGTTAATGACCCACCTGTGCTGATCTCTGTAGGAGTGTCCTCCTCTATAAATGTCCCCGTTATTCCATCCTCCTCCATAGACTGCTGATCATCCCTCACATACGTCTCTTCTTCTTCTGATTTCACCTCAAATTCTATATCGATTGGATCTCCACTCTAAACCAAGAGAATGAGAGAGAATATCATCTGTAAGATATAATCTTTATTATTGTGACATCACATCTATAAAATCCACACATCCCCCCACAAGTCCATGTCTAGATGTTCCGTCCCACCAACCTTTAAATAAGGAGGGATGGTGTGACCTTCCTGTGTGGAATCCCGGGAATACAGAGGACGGGGACATCTCTCTGGGGGGTTCCTGGTATTAGGTGGCTCCATCATGGTGTCCTGGTACAGATCTTTGTGTCCTTTTGGAAACTCTGACTCCTCTATCACCCCATCCTCATCATCCTCCTCTTTTATCTCTTCTTTAATATTGACCAGTGTGGAATCCCGGGAATATAGAGGACGGGGACATCTCTCTGGTGGGTTCCTGGTATTAGGTGGCTCCATCTTATCCTTGTGTCCTTCTGAAAACTCCTCCATCACTCCATACTCCTCATCCTCCTCTTTATACTCTTCTTTGACAACAATATTATAATCTTCGAGATTTCCACTCTGAATATATAATAAAACATTCATTGTAACAAACATGTTTGTGTATAAATCATAACTACCAATAATTGTTCCTCATCTACCTGATGATGGTGGGGGATGGTGTGTTCTTCCTTCATCACCCCATCCTCATCATCCTCCTCTTGTATCTCTTCTTTAACCTCAACTTTAGGATCTCTCAGGTTTCCACTCTGAATATAGAATAAAAATGACATCAATGGTAACAATGCAGATAATGTACAGATCCTAATGATACTATCAGTGATTGTTCCTCATCTACCTGATGATGGTGGGGGATGGTGTGACCTTCCTGTGTGGAATCCCGGGAATACAGAGGATGGGGACATCTCTCTGGTGGGTTCCCATTACTGGATCCATCTGTAGGAAACACACACACTGACTGAATACATTGTTTCTATGTGTTTATCAGATGATGGGGGATCTAGGTGGAGCCTCCGTACTGCTCTCTCCTTTACAATAAAGTCTCCTCTTACCCGGTGATGTGAGGGGCGGCTGATTGTCCATCATGACGTCCTTGTAGAGATCCTTGTGTCCTTCTAAATACTCCTACATAGGGAAATAGACAGTGACATCACCTGATACTTACAAAGATAAAGTCATCATCCAGACACACCCCTTGTGTTGAACCTTCACAGACATCAGGAATAGTTATTTCCTCCTCCATAAACATTATAAAATCAAAAACACGTATCATAAGTAGAGGTAGGCCGATATATCGGCCGATATTTGGCAGTTTTTGTGAAATCGGCATAGGCCGATTTTTGTGAAAGAATCGGACAATTAGCGGCTAAAGTGTCCGGCCCGCATGGCCGCCTGCCCTGCAGTACTGACCCCACTCCCATGTTTCCGATTCCTCCATCTGCACGGCCACCACAGAAGGGACATAGATTTCACTGGCATCGCGCCGCCAGCCGTGCCCCGCCCCCTCCCTCGGCTTGCTGTATTAGGGACAGGGAGAAACAAACAATCATTGGCTTACAACTGCCGCCTGACTAATGTAACTCCCCCCAGCAGGAATGTCTTCCTTCCCTGCTGAGGCGGAGCCTGCTGGCATTACACCAAGTTCTAAACAATGATTGGCTGATCAGCTCATCAGCATGCACCTAGCCTATTAGGTGCATGCAGATAGAATTGGATTATGATACCAGCATGTATGGAGGGTAAATTGCCCAAATTATGTGCTACTGTGCCCCCCCTGCAGAATTTATTAAAACTCCTTTTAAAAGGGAAACCTGGCTGAGGCTGGCATTGAGAAAATGGATGAGGATGAATTTGGGTGGAAATTAGATACATTGTGGAGATCCTTCTCACAATGTAACTCTCATCCCCACACAGAGTCATCCTCATCCATCTGCACAATGCAACACAATCATCTTCATCCCCACCCAGCACCATCCACCCCACTCCAACGCATCCCCTGCACCATCCACCCCTTTCCACAACACATCCCCACCCACGCCCAGCACCATCCATCCCTCTCCACAACGCATTCCCATCCACCCCTCTCCACAACGCATCACCACAATGCATCCCCACCCATGCCCAGCACCATCCATCCCACTCCACAATGCATCCCCACCCACCCCTCTCCACAATGCATCCCCACCCATGCCCAGCACCACCCACCCCTCTCCACAACCCATCCCCACCCACGCCCAGCACCATCCATCCCTCTCCACAACGCATTCCCATCCACCCCTCTCCACAACGCATCACCACAATGCATCCCCACCCATGCCCAGCACCATCCATCCCACTCCACAATGCATCCCCACCCACCCTTCTCCACAATGCATCCCCACCCATGCCCAGCACCACCCACCCCTTTCCACAACACATCCCCACCCACGCCCAGCACCATCCATCCCTCTCCACAACGCATTCCCATCCACCCCTCTCCACAACGCATCACCACAATGCATCCCCACCCATGCCCAGCACCATCCATCCCACTCCACAATGCATCCCCACCCACCCCTCTCCACAATGCATCCCCACCCATGCCCAGCACCACCCACCCCTCTCCACAACCCATCCCCACCCACGCCCAGCACCATCCATCCCTCTCCACAACGCATTCCCATCCACCCCTCTCCACAACGCATCACCACAATGCATCCCCACCCATGCCCAGCACCATCCATCCCACTCCACAATGCATCCCCACCCACCCCTCTCCACAATGCATCCCCACCCATGCCCAGCACCACCCACCCCTCTCCACAACCCATCCCCACCCACGCCCAGCACCATCCATCCCTCTCCACAACGCATTCCCATCCACCCCTCTCCACAACGCATCACCACAATGCATCCCCACCCATGCCCAGCACCATCCATCCCACTCCACAATGCATCCCCACCCACCCTTCTCCACAATGCATCCCCACCCATGCCCAGCACCACCCACCCCTTTCCACAACACATCCCCACCCACGCCCAGCACCATCCATCCCTCTCCACAACGCATTCCCATCCACCCCTCTCCACAACGCATCACCACAATGCATCCCCACCCATGCCCAGCACCATCCATCCCACTCCACAATGCATCCCCACCCATGCCCAGCACCATCCATCCCACTCCACAAGGCATCCCCACCCACCCCTCTCCACAATGCATCCCCACCCATGCCCAGCACCACCCACCCCTCTCCACAACACATCCCCACCCACGCCCAGCACCATCCATCCCTCTCCACAATGCATTCCCACCCACCCCTCTCCACAATGCATCACCGCAACCCATCCCCACCCACGCCCAGCACCATCCATCCCTCTCCACAACGCATTCCCACCCACCCCTCTCCACAATGCATCACCGCAACCCATCCCCACCCACGCCCAGCACCATCCATCCCACTCCACAACGCATTCCCACCCACCCCTCTCCACAATGCATCCCCACCCATGCCCAGCACCACCCACCCCTCTCCACAACACATCCCCACCCACGCCCAGCACCATCCATCCCTCTCCACAACGCATTCCCACACACCCCTCTCCACAATGCATCACCGCAACCCATCCCCACCCACGCCCAACACCATCCATCCCTCTCCACAACGCATTCCCACCCACCCCTCTCCACAATGCATCACCGCAACCCATCCCCACCCACGCCCAGCACCATCCATCCCTCTCCACAACGCATTCCCACCCACCCCTCTCCACAATGCATCCCCACCCATGCCCAGCACCACCCACCCCTCTCCACAACGCATCTCCTCCCACCCCTCTCCACAACGCATCCCCACCCACGCCCAGCACCATCCACCCCTCTCCACAACACACGGCTGTGGAGGAGGCGGGTACAGAGAGAGGTGGCTGTAGAGGAGTGGGGTACAGAGAGGTGGCTGTAGAGGAGTGGGTACAGAGAGGTAGCTTTACAGCCACCTCTGTACCCCCCTCATCCACAACCACCTCTCTGTACCCCCCTCCTCCACAACCACCTCTCTGTACCCCCTCCTTAAAATGACTAAGATTGTATTTTTTTTCTTTTTTAATAATTATGAGGTGGCACTGATGGGCTGCACTGGTGGGCACTAATGAGGTGGCACTGATGGACACTAATGGGCTGAACTGGTAGGCACTGATGAGGGGTGCACTGACAGGCTGAACTGGTGGACACTAATGAGGTGGCACTGATGGACACTGATAGGCTACACTGGTGAGCTGCATTGGTGGGCACTGATGGACATGATCCCTCTCCACAACGCATTCCCATCCACCCCTCTCCACAACGCATCACCACAATGCATCCCCACCCATGCCCAGCACCATCCATCCCACTCCACAATGCATCCCCACCCACCCCTCTCCACAATGCATCCCCACCCATGCCCAGCACCACCCACCCCTCTCCACAACGCATCTCCTCCCACCCCTCTCCACAACGCATCCCCACCCACGCCCAGCACCATCCACCCCTCTCCACAACACACGGCTGTGGAGGAGGCGGGTACAGAGAGAGGTGGCTGTAGAGGAGTGGGGTACAGAGAGGTGGCTGTAGAGGAGTGGGTACAGAGAGGTAGCTTTACAGCCACCTCTGTACCCCCCTCATCCACAACCACCTCTCTGTACCCCCCTCCTCCACAACCACCTCTCTGTACCCCCTCCTTAAAATGACTAAGATTGTATTTTTTTTCTTTTTTAATAATTATGAGGTGGCACTGATGGGCTGCACTGGTGGGCACTAATGAGGTGGCACTGATGGACACTAATGGGCTGAACTGGTAGGCACTGATGAGGGGTGCACTGACAGGCTGAACTGGTGGACACTAATGAGGTGGCACTGATGGACACTGATAGGCTACACTGGTGAGCTGCATTGGTGGGCACTGATGGACACTGATAGGCTGCACTCCACCTCTCCACCCTAAACAATAACCTCCTCCCCAACCTAGATTTTCTGAGATAAAAAAAAAAAAATCGGCCTAAAATATCGGCCGCCCAAATTTTGAAATATCGGCATTGGTATCGGCCAGAGAAAAACCCATATCAGTCTACCTCTAATCATAAGTCCACCTCTAAAAAAAAAACCCAACCCGTATTATCGTATAATCTGTTAGTATACACTGAAATGAAGAGAATGTTCCGGCCTTGTAAGTGGGGGAATGTTCTGACCCTGAAGGGGTTAATCTAGGTCTCCACACTATGGTGTCCGTTTAATAAACTGTGAAGTTTTTTCTCCATTCAGTTCACAGCAGTTCTCATGAGGAGAATTATCTCCTCTGCAGCCGGTTTAATAAACTGAGAACTTCAGTTCTCAGATGGTGAAGTTTTTTCTCTGAAAACAGCCGAGATCTGTGTAAAAGTGGGTGGACTGCCTGTAATCTCGTGAGATATTGTGAGATTATGGTGCAGCCGAATTCAAAAAGTGAAACTAAAGTTTAAAAGAACATGTAATTAATGTTTTCAGACATAAAATTACATATATATATATATAAATACTGTATGTATATATATATATATATATATATATATATATATATATACACATATATACATACATATATACCGTATTTATCAGCCTATTGTGCGCACCCGTGTATAGCGCGCACCCCTACTCTGGACGTGAAATTCCTGAATTTTATTTATTTTTTATTACTTACAGTTTTGGTGTCTTGCCTAGCGTCCATCGGCGGCCTTGTCTGGTCCGGCGTCCGTCTGCGACCTTCGTGGTGTCCTCCCTGCTGCTCCTGCGCTGTCTCTGAGCCGATCCCTGCTTCCCGCGCTGTGTTTGAACGCCGCCGCCGACATAAACCGAGCGCAGTACACTCGAGCACGCTCGGCTCCTCTCGCATAACCTAGAAGGGAGCCGAGCCTGGCCGACTGTACCCGAGTGTACTGCGCTCGGTATATGTCCGCCGCGGCGGTCAAACACAGCGCGGGAAGCAGGGATCGGCGGCAAAGTTCAAACACAGTGCGGGAAGCAAGTATCGGCGTATATCGCGCACCCACAATTTTGCCCTGATTTTAAGGGCAAAAAAGTGCGTGGTATACGCCGATAAATACGGTATATATATGTGTGTGTGTGTGTATGTATATATATATATATATATATATATATATATATACATATATACATATATATACACACACACACACGTGTATATTGTTGTTAATATTCATTTTTAACCCACTGGTGTTGAAATTAGGAAGAAATAAGCCTTCTTCCTCTTATCACACCAGCTTCTCTCCCAGATTCTCCACCTCTGAGCTGGTGAATCTGGAAGGGAGATATTTCAGGTGAAGAGCTGTGAAATCTTCATATCACGGTTTATTAAACTGGCCGTTTGTGACAAAACATCCATGTGCTGTGATGTGAAGTGGAGAATGTGTTCTCTGCTCCTTATCACAGTTTATTAAACCGGCAATGCTCTGTGATAAGCAGTCATCAGCCGTGATCATCATGATCTCGGCTTATCACGGTTTATTAAACGTACACCTATATAGGTGTGTATTATCATCTGCTGGAGATAAAAGACGTCACAGTGACTATGGAGGAAGAGGACGGGCATGACGGGGTTACTGGGTGTAAATAGAAGATAAGATCTTATTACCTCCTCTGCTGCCGATTCCAAAGATGTCTCCTCACTACTTTCTCCCGACTCACCTCTCACCCGGAACTTCCTGTCTGTCCCTGACATCACTTCCTGTCTTTCATAGAGACTTCTTCTCTCTATGGTAGAAGTGAGATCACCATCTTGTGGAGATCAGAGGAACTGCAGCCCAGAGAAACGTCTCATAGGTGTCCTTTTATGAAAGTGCGGTAAAATACCGCTATTCAGTTCTCAGGCATTCTCAGGGGAGATCGCTCTCCTCTGAGTGCCTGTTTATGAAGCTTTGTAGATCGATTCTCATGTTGAGATGAGGAGCGATCTACAAACGGCTGGAAACTCCTGAGAACTGCTTCTCTCACTGTAATCTGGCGTGATGTAGCGGGATTACAGTACGAGGAAGTGAAAAATACAGAAAAAGATGAACATGAATCAGCACACATTATACACCACATATTAATAACATAATAAAGTTACATTCCCACCAAACAATATACATTAACCTAATTATTAAAAAACATTGTTTTTATCAATATTTAAAGCTCATACATGTGCCTATTTACATGTGAATGGTGTATAGTAAATGAATGGAATTCCACATATGTAATGCAGCTATACACCATTCTGCAGAAGTAGCCAGAAAGGTTTAAGGGCGTTGGAAAACTTCAGCTGTTCAGAATGAGGCAATTAAGGCCTCTATAAGTAATCCAGAGGATTACTACTGATTGCTGCATCCTGAGGCTTTTTGAGTAAGGAGAGCAGTGAGCTGAAAAGACTTCTGAAGAGGTGAGGTGGTGTTGATTTTTCTGTGTGATAAAATCAAAAAGACTATTGTTTTGTGCTGTATGACCAGCAGTGTCTGCCCAGCACTAGGCTGTGCCAGACTCCATAGATAGGTTCCTGTGTGGTGAAGGTAGACGCCCCAAGTGGCCAGGGTTTATTTTATGTTTGATTTTGTTTATGCTGTTTGGATGCTTGCACTTGTTTCCAGCAAGATGGAAGAATAAACCAAAATCTTTGTTTTCAACCGTCTTCGGCTGCTTCTCTGTATAGTTCAGTGTGTAGTGAACCCATCCAGAGGGTCACACACCCCGCTACTGAGCTAACCCCTTACACATGGTGGAGTGCCGCGGGCAGTTAAAGTAAACCCAAAATGGAGGAGATACTGAAACAGCTGGCTATAGCAAATGCAAATTAACAGCAGACAAATGCAGGTTTGCAGCCGAGCCTTGCAGCTCAACAACAGGCTCACGCAGCTCAACAACAGGCTCACCAAGAGAGCATGGCAGCTCACCAAGAGAGCCTTGCACCTCAACAACAGGCTCATGCAGCTCAACAATAGGTTCACCAAGAGAGCATTGCAGCTCAACAACAGGCTCACCAAGAGAGCATTGCAGCTCAACAACAGGCTCACCGAGAGAGCATTGCAGGCTTGGAACAGAGACACCAGCAGGAAATGGAGGCCATCATGAAACAGCTTCAGAGACAGCAGACCAAGGTTGGGAGTCAGGCCAGTAACATACCGACTTTTCGGGTAAGACACTTATTGCCAAAGATGACTGCAGATGAGGACCCTGAGATGTTTCTGACCACGTTTTAGAGAGCAGCGGAAAGAGAGAGTTGGCCTAAAGAACAGTGGGCTGGACTAGTGGCCCTCCTATTATCTGGAGAAGCCCAAAAGGCATATTTTGATTTGGAGCTTGCAGACGCAAAAAACTATGATCGATTAAAAGAGGAAATATTGGCACGTTTTGGTGTAACCCTGGATGTCCGTGCTCAGCGGGTCCACAATTGGAGTTATCAGCTGAGGAAGCCACCTCGGTCGCAGATGTATGACCTCATCCATTTGGCAAAGAAATGGCTGCAGCCAGAAACTCTGTCCGGACCAAAAATTTTGGAGCGAGTAGTCATGGACAAATTTCTTAGGTCTCTTCCTAACACCCTGCAGAAATGGGTGAACCATGATGGTCCGGAAACCGCAGACAAACTTGTAGACCTGGTCGAAAAATACCTAACAACAGAGAATTTGTCCTCTTCCACCAGAGACGCACAGACTTTCCACCCCAAGGCCAGACCCTCCCCACCTATAGGTAAGACTGCATCAAGGGATGGGGGTGGAGAGAGGGACCAAGGAGCAATGATTGGCGAGAGCGGCCTGGAAGACCCATCCCACAGGAGAGGACCAGAAGGTTGATTTGTTACCGTTGCCGGGAAGAGGGACATGTAGCAGCGGTTTGCCCCGCGGTTGATGAACCCATGCAGTGTGACTTTCTGACAGAGAGACGACAGTCCCTTTTTGCAACCACATGCACTGCAGAAAAGGGAAATGAGAAACCTTTATATAGAATGTGCTTAGATGGTAAAAATGTTGTGGTATTGTTGGATTCAGGTAGCCTGGTCACCTTAGTGAAAAGTGATCTAGTAGTGGGAAAAACCTTACATCCGAGGAAAATGGCTGTAGTTTGTGTACATGGGGACACTCGAGAATATGCGGTGACTACGGTTTCCTTTGAAACCTCTCTCGGTAACTTGTGTCACCAGGTGGGTTTAGTTCCCAAACTGTCACATGACGCCATTGTGGGAAGGGATTTCCCAAAATTCTGGGAACTCTGGGACTGTCCAGATTCCCCAGTAGGTGGTTCTTCTGAGGCTGAACAATTTACTCCAGAAACCGCCAATCTCGCCAATCATTAGCAGTAGTCCCGATAATTCCTCTAGTTGCTCCTTGGTCCCTCTCTCCACCCCCATCCCTTGATGCAGTCTTACCTATAGGTGGGAAGGGTCTGGCCTTGGGGTGGAAAGTCTGTGCGTCTCTGGTGGAAGAGGATTCTCCTGAGTTTCCATTCTCAGTCTTAGCAGGGTAAACATCAGTCCCTAGGGAGGAGCCTGCTACCTCAGAAGAGGAACAGCGGCCAATAGGGTTTGATGACCTCGAGGTGCACAGAGAAAATTTTGCCACTGAGCAATTGAGGGACCCCACATTGCTAAGAGCCCGGGAGAATGTAGTGAAGATAGATGGGGAGTTAGTTAACCCTGACGAGAGGGTTGCCCTCCCTTACTTCATTATTGAAAGGGACCTGTTATATCGAGTGTCACAGAGGATAGAGGACACCATTGAGCAACTGGTAGTGCCTAAACGGTACCGCAAGATGGTTTTGGAACTGGCCCATGGGCACATTCTTGGGGGACATTTGGGAGCAGAAAAAACCCGGGAGAGGATCACCCAGAGGTTTTATTGGCCTGGGATCACTAAGGAAGTGGAATTGTACTGCTCTTCCTGTCCAGTGTGTCAGATTACTGCACCCATGCCACATTTCCGCAGTCCGTTGGTACCCCTGCCCATTATCGAGGTCCCTTTTGAGAGGATCACCATGGACTTGGTTGGCCCCTTACTGAAGTGCACTAGAGGGCACCAGCACATCTTGGTAATAATGGACTATGCCACCCGTTACCCAGAAGCGATTCCTCTCCGAAACACCTTTGCTAAAACCATTGCCAAAGAGTTATTTCAGGTTTTCAGCCGTGTGGGTCTTCCTAAGGAAGTCCTAACTGACCAGGGCACCCCGTTTATGTCTAGGGTTACCAAAGAACTTTGTAAACTCCTGAAAGTGACCCAATTACGTACATCAGTATATCACCCTCAAACAGACGGGTTAGTGGAAAGGTTTAATAAAACCTTAAAACAAATGTTGAGGAAGGTGGTGGATAAAGACGGAAAGAATTGGGATTATCTGCTCCCTTATCTGATGTTTGCCATAAGAGAGGTTCCCCAATCGTCCACAGGGTTCTCTCCGTTTGAGCTACTGTATGGGAGGCACCCCCAGGGCCTACTGGACATTGCCAGGGAAACATGGGAGAGTGAGAGTTCCCCTCATCGAAGTGTGATTGAACATGTGGCCCAAATGCAAGATAGAATTGCCCAAGTGATGCCGATTGTGAAGGAACATTTAGCCCAAGCCCAATTGGCTCAACAAAGTATTTACAATCGTGGGGCCCAGGTCTGTTCTTTTGCACCTGGTGATAGGGTGTTGGTGCTGGTCCCCACGGTTGAAAGTAAATTCCTAGCCAAATGGCAGGGTCCATATGAAGTGTTGGAAAAAATGGGAGTGGTGAATTATAAAATTAGCTCTATCACGTGAACTTGCTGAAACCATGGAAGGATAGAGAGTCCTTGGTCGCTAAAACTACCTGATTTTCTGCTCCATTTAACCTGGCTGTCCCTGAAGTTGGGATAGCGGAGACTCTATCCAAAACTCAGCAACAGGAGGTTAAAGAATTTGTGCTCCGTAATAAAGAGAAGTTTTCAGACCTGCCAGGTTGGGTCTCCGGAGTTGAACATGACATTATCACCACACCAGGGGATAAGGTCAAGTTGAAGCCTTATAGAATTCCAGAAGCTCGGCGAGAGGCAATTCGCCAGGAAGTAAAAAAAATGCTTGGGCTGGGGGTGATAGAAGAGTCAAATAGTGATTGGTCCAGTCCCATTGTCTTAGTGCCCAAACCAGATGGAAGTTGGCGGTTTTGTAATGACTTTCGCCACCTGAATCAAATCACCAAGTTTGACACCTATCCTATGCCCCGCATAGATGAACTGATTGATCGCCTAGGCACTGCCCGATATATGACAACGTTAGACCTGACCAAGGGTTATTGGCAAATTCCTCTCTCGGAGTCGGCCAGGGAAAAAACAGCATTTGTAACTCCAGACGGATCTTTCCAATATCGAAGGATGCCTTTTGGATTACAGAATGCTCCCGCCACATTCCAACGCACCATGGATAAGACCCTTTGGCCTCATCAAGCCTATGCTGCTGCATACCTCGATGACGTTGTCATCCACAGTGAGGATTGGGAATCATACTTGCCAAAAGTTCAGGCTGTGTTGGATTCCATCTGGAAAGCCGGGTTTACAGCCAATCCAAAAAAATGTACCCTTGGGCTAGAAGAGGCGAAGTATCTGGGGTATACCATTGGAAGAGGTCTAATCAAGCCCCAAATAAACAAAGTTGAGGCTATTCAGGATTGGCCACGTCCCACCAACAAGAAACAGGTTCGTGCATTTTTGGAGATGGCGGCTATTATCGCCGCTTTATCCCCCATTTTGCCTCACAGGCTGCTCCCCTGACCAATTTGACCAAAGAGAAGGAGTCTGTCATGACCAAATGGACTCCCGAAGCAGAAACAGCTTTTCAGGTGTTAAAGCAGGCCTTATGTAGTCAGCCAGTTTTAAATTTGCCTGATTTTTCACAGGACTTTGTGGTTCAGACAGATGCGTCAAATGTGGGCTTAGGAGCTGTACTGTCTCAGATTATCAAGGGGGAGGAACACCCTGTTATGTACCTCAGCCGAAAGTTGAAGGCCCATGAGGAGAATTATGCCACCATTGAAAAAGAGTGCTTGGCGGTGAAATGGGCTTTGGATTCTCTCCGGTACTACCTCGACAGTTTGAACTGGTGACGGATCATGCCCCATTGAAGTGGATGGCACAGAACAAAGAGACCAATAGGAGAATAAATAGGTGGTTCCTGGCACTCCAGGAATTTAGTTTTGTGGTAACGCATCGCCCCGGTGCTAAAATGGGGAATGCAGATGGGTTGTCCCGAGTGCATGCCTGCCTGGCAACCTGTGTCCCAAACCTAGGGTTGAAACAAGAGGGGGGGGGGGGTGGGGGTATGTGACAGGAAGTCAGGAAAATCTGTGGGTGTGGTCACAGATGGGAGATACATTTCTGCCTTGTTTAGACAATACACCAATTGTTATTAGGCGTCGGCTGCAGAAGTAGCCAGAAAAGGTTTAAGGGCGTTGGAAGACTTCAGCTGTTCAGAATGAGGCAATTAAGGCCTCTATAAGTAATCCAGAGGATTACCACTGATTTGGTGCATCCTGAGGCTTTCTGAGTGAAAGAGAGCAGTAGCTGACAGTCTTCTGAGGAGGTGAGGAGGATTGATTTTTCTGTGTGATAAAAATCAAAAGACTATTGTTTTTCTGCTGTATGACCAGCAGTGTATGCCCAGCACTAGGCTGTGCCAGACTCCATAGATAGGTTCCTGTGTGGTGAAGATAGACGCCCCAAGTGGCCAGGGTTTATTTTATGTTTGATTTTGTTTATGCTGTTTGGATGCTTTTGATTTGATATTTTTCTTCTTACATAGTTCCAATTTTATTGACAAAACAAACGTCCAATATATTTCACATTGTTAATCACTTACTTACCTGTAGTATAGTAACGGATGGACATGTGAAATAGACGCTTTCGTTTCATTGTCATTTACATAAAGTTATTGTAACTAAATTGAGAACCTACCATTGCACAAATATCAAGTATACTAAATGCCCAGTTTGGGGGTATGTTGATTTATTTTCAAGTCGTTTATGGAATGCAATTGGTATTTTAATTTCATGTAAAATATTAATATTTTGTCTACCAATAAATTACCTATTTTGTATGATCGTACGTCTCCGTGAATAAGTTTCATATTATAGACTATGTCATATAGATTGACTTGTATTCAAAAATATCTTCATTAGAAAAGAATTCAAAATAAATTACTGTGCGGGTAAAAATGACCTTAAAAAAGCACAACAGGTTCGATATAAATTAGACCCCGGCAAGCAATTACCTGTCTCTGGTGACCGCCGGCAGCCACATCAGACATAGATAGACCAACAACAGAGATGGGTCACGTACTGGTAAGGTACTGAAAGGTATGTCTTACCGTACTCTGGAGGTGATCAGACTCCAGCTCGTCCGCACTGGTCCACCTCGGCCCCTTCGCGACCGGCTGTCCGTTGGTTCACAACCCGGGGCCCTCACGTTAGGGCACCAGCTGATATGGATTAGACTAATCGTCTGGCGAGTATCTTCCCCGTCCTGATTAGGCCTATATGATATAGTGCATGCACCACGAGAAAAGGACCACACTGAGACTGTGCTCAGATTTAAGATGCTCTCTTTATTGGTTCCGGATACATGGGGGGTTTTATAGGTGAGTGACTAATGCTGTAAGCAAATGTATCATTAGCATAATGTTATCTAGATACTCGTAGCTTCTGATTGGTTGTGTCCATGTAAGGTGAACTTCCTCCAGGATCTGAGTGTCATCAGATAGGGTGTAGTCTTGGGCGGAGGCGCCATTGTTTAGCTATATTCTTCACTCGATGGGAGGGGGTGCTACTAGCGGCCATTTTGAGCAAGGAATATAAAAGCAATTTATATACAGGAAAAATATAGACTTTATAGTATAGAAAAGATGCATAGAAAATGGGCATTTTACCTAATCATCACAGTATTATCACTGATCTCTGTATTGGTGTCACTGGTGATGTCAGTTCCCAGCCGGTGTCAGTAGTACAGTGACAGTGCATAGTATTATCACTGATCTCTGTATTGGTGTCACTGGTGATGTCAGTTCCCAGCCGGTGTCATCAGTACAGTGACAGTGCATAGTATTATCACTGATCTCTGTATTGGTGTCACTGGTGATGTCAGTTCCCCAGCCGGTGTCATTAGTACAGTGACAGTGCATAGTATAATCACTGATCTCTGTATTGGTGGCACTGGTGATGTCAGTGTGAAACAATAATATAAATGTCATTTGTGTACAGCGTCACATGACTGAGCAATTACCAGGTAAAGGAGCACAGTGTTAAATAGCAAACAATGGTCTGGGCTGGTCATGAAGGGAGGGGGGTAAAACCTTCCCAAGGCTGAACTGGGTAAAGAATATATAAGTCCAACATTTCCTCTTCCTGATCTGTGTCTGCTGTCCCATGTACTGGTATGAAGAAGTCTCCTGTTCTCTTTGTATTGCTTCCTTTGTGTGAAATCCCTGGTGATCCTGCCACTCCCTCTACTTTCCGGTTAAGAACTGACCACACTAGGCAGGAGAGCACAACATGATCAGTTTGCTGGCTGTGCGGAGCTTGGAAGTCAACCTGCTTTTCTCCAATGATCAGACTTGTGCTTACAACCTCCCCCCTGCACAGCCATTCACTGGGAAGACCAGTGTGTGGCTGTTTCTCCTATCCCAACTCTTATGCAGCTGAGAACAGAGGGAATGTGATCACTTATAAAAAAGGAGAGAAAAGTACTTCTAATATATTTTATATCTATACACAAATGTTTTGCCTTTCATTTCTATTATAAACTGAATGGGTTGTATTAGAAGGTGAGGCTTCCATACACTTTCCCTTATATCCCCCAATATCTGCTGTACTGATAAGTGTATGAGTATGATCTCAGGTATTAGTATGAAATCATGTCTGACAGAGCAAACTGAGGGCTCTACTTATAGGAAATTCATTCAGCTCTTACACATATTGCTAGAATGTAACACAGTGATTTCCTATGACTGTCAGCTCCATCTAGTGGACATAAAACTGTATTTTTCATTAAATACCTCAATCAGTAAAAATAGCACAATACCACTTTATGGCCACTAGATGGAGCCAAGGAAATCAGTGTATGAAATAAAATACATCCAATATTCATCATGGCGGCTCACATTCATTCAACTATTTTTATTTTATACCGACCTCTAAGTGTTTGTGAAATCTTCCACCCCAAAATGTACTCAGCCAATGAGAGGTAATGACTCCATTTTTATTTTTCTACTGCTATCAATGGCCAATACGGTACAACACTTCATCCATGTCTTTGGTGATCTCTGATCTCCTTATGAACGGTTTCTTTTTTTAATCCAAAATAAAGGTTTATTGAAGCACCAAAAGAAATTTACATACATCGAGAATACTTCCAGTCATAGATCATTGAACAGCAATCCATTACACATTTCAGCTTTGGTAAACCCTAGCCTTACATCATCAACCGATATGACAAAATCCAGTCCCGGCCCCCCCCTCCCCACATAAATGCTTCTCCCGTCCCTTAGCCCGATCACATTGACAGTATAGAAATCAAGTTGGAGTGCTCAAACCGAGTAACCTACCTGTGACCAGGTCCACCGGTGCCAAGCCCGGTACATCTAGCCACCTGCCCCACAGCTTCTCGAACTTCTGGGAGCAACCTCTATGTTGGTATATCACTTTCTCTTTGCGCAGCATTTCCCCCATTAGATTGATCCATTCCCTCATACTGGGGGGCTCCTCCGCTATCCAGTGAGCCATTATAAGTTTGCGGGCCAGAAATAGGGACCTAATGACCGCCACTTTAGTGCCCTCCTCCCACTCCAGTTCATCCAATATAAGTAGCAAGCAATGTTTTGGGTCAATAGGCAGCGTTATCTGGAACACCCTGTTAATGGTGTCCACTACTCCCACCCAGTACGGGTGAAGCTTCGGGCATCTCCACAGTAGGTGAATCAGGTCACCATGGTCTCTCTTACACCTGGTACACAACGGGGTGGGTCGTAACCCCATAGCAAACAGTCTGTGGGGGGTGTAGTACACTCTCAGTAGTAGGTATAATTGCGATACCTTATGGGATACATTTAGGGAGAAGATTGGTACCGCCTGTAGAGCCTCATCCCACTGTTCACCATCCATCGGGCCCACGTCCCCCTCCCACTTGGCTCTCACTCTCAACGGGTGTTTGGTCATGAAACTGTGTAACAGCATGTTATAGCATTGCGATATAAAACCCTTGGTAGAAGTCGCCCCTGCAACCAGATTGAACAAAGTGGTAGGGGAGGGAAGCCACTCCGTAGCGTCGCCCTGGGCCTGCACTGTGTGTCTAAGTTGCATGTAATAGAACTGCATTGATAGTGGTAGTTGAAAAAGCTCCCTCAGAGTCTCAAATGAGAGTAGGTTCCCGTTGCGAAATATCTGCCCCAGACGGGTTATCCCATATCTCTTCCAAAGTGCCCCATGCTGTAGCTTGGCTAACTCAGGGTATGAGTCATTCGACCAGATGGGGCTATATTCCGTGAACCCTGTTACTCCCTGCAAATACCTAGCTTTGTTCCATACTTTTTGCATAAGGTTATAGGTAGGGTATTGTTTTTTGGCTTTCCAAAGGCCAGCGCTTCCAGGGCAGGTGCTACCGACTCCCTCCCAACTGTATGGAGCATCACCATCTCAGAGGAACCTCCTCCTTCCCCCTCCCTCCTCTCCGCAGTGCGAACCACGCCTACCAGCTGTTGCAGCTGAGCGGCTATATAGTATAACCAGGGATTAGGGAGGGCAAGCCCCCCCTCATCCTTCGGACACTGGAGATGTTCCAGCTTAATCCTGGGGGTACGGTTTATCCAGATAAGTGAGCAAAACAGGGCATTAACAATCCGGAATACCTTCAAGGTCACCACTGTGGGGGTATTGTGAAGGACATAGAGCAGTTGGGGCATAAGGATCATTTTGATCAGATTTTCCCTGCCGGCTACCGACAGGCCTAGAGAATTCCACGTTTTAATACGGTCACAAAATTTTTGCAGCAACGGGGACACATTCAGTCTTCCATACTCACATATCCTGGGCGTCACCTGGATACCCAGATATCGGAATGAGGCAGTCATGGGCACCGTGGAAGAGGACGGGGGGGGGCCCCCCCTCGTCGGTGAGCATCAGCGAGGACTTGGTCCAATTTATCTGCAGCCCTGAAAATCTACCAAATTCCTTTATCACAGTCATAGCCCCCGTCAGTGAGCCCTCTACGTCTCCTAGCAAAATCATGGTATCGTCCGCATAGAACATTATTTTTTCCTGCCTGTCTCCGTACCTGAACCCCACTACCTCCTGGCTGGCTCTAATTTTAATAGCAAGTGGTTCTATTGCCAAGGCAAACAGCAGAGGTGACAGTGGACACCCCTGTCGCGTGCCTCTCCCCAAAGAAAAAGTGTGGGATACCGCCCCTGACGACCGGATAGCTGCCCTCGGGTTGAAGTACAACAAGCGGACCCAGGAAATGAAGGATTCCCCAAACCCAAACCTCTCAAGCACCTCCCATAGATACTCCCACTCAACGCTATCGAAGGCCTTCATAGCGTCCAGTGAGAGCAGGGCCCTCCCTCCCACATTATCTGCCGGGGATTGCATATTCAAGTATAGCCTACGCAAGTTGACGGCCGTCGACTTGTTAGGCATGAAGCCAGCCTGGTCTGAATGCACCAGACTAGTAATGACCCCATTCAGCCTGATCGCTAACATTTTGGCCAACAGCTTAATGTCACTCTGGAGTAACGATATCGGTCTGTAGGAGCCCGGATCCAACGGGTCCTTGCCAGGCTTTAGTATCAAGACAATGTTAGCCGTAGTCATAGAATCAGGTAAAATCTGTCTTTCCCTGGCCGCATTAAACACTACTAAAAGTTTCGGTAGGAGAATACCCGTGTAGCGTTTGTATATTTCAATGGGCAATCCGTCTGCCCCCGGTGCCTTACAGTTAGGGAACTCAGCCAGGGCCGTCTGCAGCTCCTCCAAAGTAAAGGGGGCGTCCAAGGCCCTCCGCTGCTCATTACCCAACCCGGGGAAGTCAATGCCCTCTAAGTAAGTCAAGAGTTCTGCTCGGGTAGATAGTTCCGTCAGAAGGTACAAATTCTCGTAGAACCTGGCCAGTTCCACCAATACTAGGTCCGGGGAGTTCACTATTTTGCCCTCTTTGTTTTTAATAGCTCCGATGCTGGGGGACCTCCGCTGGGAGTTAGCTATTCTTGCTAGCATACGTCCTGTACTTTCCCCCTCCTCAAAGTACGCCAGTCTAGAGAAGAATAATTTATTTTCTGCCTTGGAGGCGAGCAGCCGCTCATAAGCTGATTGAGCTGACTGCCATACCTCTCTAGCAGCCTCCGTAGGGGTTTGCACGAAAGCCACCTCCAGGGCCGTTACCTGTTTTTCAAGGTCCTCTTGGAGCCCCGAAGACGCCTTCTTCACCCTGGTAATTTCCCTTATAAGCAACCCCCTCACATAAGATTTAAAGGCATCCCATTGCTCGGGACGGGGATTCAACAAAACTCTCCCTATCCAAAAATTCCCGCATGCTCCGTTCCACCTCCTCATGCGACAGGAACAATTCTAGCCAAAAGGCGTTAAATTTCCATGGGGATCTTGGGAGTGTAGAGGGTAGAGAGATAATCAAGTTTGTCACCAAATGTGAGTGATCCGAGACACTACGTGGCTTGTAAGTCACTTCCGAGATGGACGGGAGCATAGCAGGGTTACACACTACCAGGTCTATCCTAGATAGTGTCCCATGAGTCTTGGAAAAGCATGAGAACTGCCTGTCCCATGGGTTCCTTGACCTCCATACATCTATCCAACCTACCTCGGTGAGCAATCTCAGCAATGGGGAATCCCTCGGAGTGGACGAGGCCCCAGAAATAGGGTGCCTGTCCACCGAGGGATTCAGCCAGCAATTAAAGTCCCCCACTATCAGCAGCGGAAGGTCCGGCCTGCCCTCCAAATAGGCCAGCAGCGACCGGAGCACCGCCACCGTGAACGGCGGGGGTATATAAACACATGCCACTATGCAGGTCAGCTTTCCCACCCGACAATGCAAAAAAATAAACCTTCCCTCTGCATCAATACACACATCCAGTTCCTGAAAGTCAATGGCGGCATGAATCATTACACTCACACCCCGGGAATACGAGGTGTGAGTAGAATGGTAGGCCTTACCCACCCAAGCATATTTCAGACAGCATTGCGTTTCAATAGTCAAGTGCGTTTCCTGCATACATAGAATCATAGGATGGTATTTTTCAGACAGGTGGATACCATCATATGTTTCAGTGGGGAGCCTAGGCCCCTCACGTTCCACGATACTACTGGTAACTCAGCCATTAGGATAAAGCATGTATAAATGAAAGGGTAATAAAATTACAAAGAAAAACATCAATCCCAGGCTGGCATCTGGAGGCCCAGGAGTGGCTAGGAAAGGACAGTCACTATGCCACGGTGCAATGGTAAGCAAAAAGAGTTCTCGATGTAGGTGGTAAAAGTGCAAAAACCGAAAGGCCTGGGCCGTCAACTGACCGGTCCCGTATCCATGACCTAGAATCCGAAAACAGAACTGTAGTGTGACAAAAATAACAAAAAAAAAGTTATAGGCCCAGGTCGCCAACAGAGCTGACCTCTCAGCTCCAACAGGGAGCGAACCATTATAAGGCACTTTTGCTCCACGTGTATTGTGAAGCAATCGCATCTTCCTTGCAACTTTACAAGGTGGCTCAAAGATCTCTTCCAAATGTAACGTCTCCCAGCAGAACATGGCAAAAACATAATCACATAGAAACAGGATAAGAGCCTTTTTGTGCAGGTAGCAATAAATGTTGACAGCAGGCCAGCTATTTCCAACAGGGGAAGGGGAAAGAGGGTATGGAAATCCACCCCTCCGCTTATAGAACGTGTAGACAGTACATCAAAAAGTAACGAGCAAACATAGTAGCCTGCTTCAGCTCCTGTAATGTCAGTCTCCTTCCTCCTCTCTCTCGCGGTGACGTAGTGCCTGTTCATTCCGGTCAAGCCATAATGCAGCATCTTGAGCCGATTCGAAAAATTGGGCCTGGCGGTTGGCAGTGACTCTCAGCTTAGCAGGGTACAGCATAGCATACGGTAGTTGTAGTGCGTGAAGACGCCTCTTCACATCCAAAAATTTGGCCCGGCGGCGCTGCACCTCAGCAGAAAAGTCCGGGTAGAAGGACACTCGGACCCCATTAACCTGTACATTAGCTTTCTCTCTGGCATGCCTCAGCACCGCCTCCCTGTCCCTATAATGCAGCAATTTGGCCAGGATAGGCCTAGGGGGGCCCCAGGCTGCGGCGGGCGGCCTGGTGTGCGGTGCGCTCGTTCCACCGTAAAAAATGGGGAGAAGGCCTCCTTTCCGAATATCTCCACTAGCCAGCTTTCAATAAAGGTGGTGGGGTCCCGGCCCTCCGTTTTCTCCGGCAACCCCACTATGCGCACATTATTGCGGCGTAAATGATTTTCAATGTCATCAGCCCTGTTGTTAGTGTCCCTGGCCAACTGAATGGCTGCATGGGCCTCTCAGGCAACTGGGGGCAGCCTGTCTTCCACCTCACTCACCCTGCTCTCCACAGCCGTTGTGCGCTCCCTTATCTTTTGCATGTCTTGCCGCAACAGGGATACCTCCTCCCTGAGGCCCCCAAACTGTTCTTTCAATGTGTTCACTGATGCAGTACACACATGGACCGCTCTTAATATTTCAGCCAGTGTCGGTTGTTCTGTTTCCCCAGCCTCAGTATCCGGATCTGTATGTATGGAGGGGGGCTGTTCAGTACCGTCAGCACGCTCCACACATCTCCAGGCCCCGCCATCCGTCTGTCCCTGCAAGGCCTGCCCTGAGTCCGGGGACCGCTCATCTTCCCCCCTGCTCCTTGCTCCTGGGGGCCCCCAAGCTTCTGCGTAAAAAAGGTCATGTCTCTAGGGTACTCCTTACCCTGAGTCTTTGTTGCTTTTTTGCTGGGCTCCCCCCTGGGTTTGTCAGCGCCTTGTGGTGTGCGGAGGGCCCGGGCCGCGGCGGCGCCATCTTGGATCTCGAGTGGCGGCCAATCATCCTGTTTTTTTAGCCATTCCGCGGGTGCAGTGAGCCGGCGGATGGACCGGGAGGTTGACCGGGTGAGTAGCCAGCTGAACAGCCGAGCCTTCGGATCGCTGCTGGGAGAGGATCGTTAGCAGGTACTGCGGAGGAGCTGTGAGACACACGTCTTCTCACATGCCGGTCTTGGCCACGCCCCGTATGAAGTGTTTCTTACATGATGAAGATCAGCCATGGAGTATATCTGAGGTGTATATCAGGGTGTGCTTCTTCCCCACATGAGACCTGTGATGTCCAGCAACATTCATATACAAGACATTTCCCGCACTCACCAATACACCTCAAGGGTTGTGTGGGATCCCTGATGTACAGGAAGACAGGACTTCAGTGAGGAGCAATTCCCTCACTCAGGACAGGAATACGGCTTCTCCCCCGTGTGAGATCTCTGATGTTTGTAAAGATTGGACTTCTGTGTAAAACATTTCCCGCACTCAGGACAGGAATATGGCTTCTCCCCCGTGTGAGATCTCTGATGTCTGTAAAGATGGGACTTCTGTGTAAAACATTTCCTGCACTCAGGACAGGAGTACGGCTTCTCCCCCATGTGAGATCTCTGATGTGTGAAAAGACTGGACTTCAGTGTAAAACATTTTCCGCACTTAGGACAGGAATACGGCTTCTCCCCTGTGTGAGAGCTCTGATGTGTGTAAAGATGGGACTTCTGTGTAAAACATTTCCTGCACTCAGGACAGGAGTACGGCTTCTCCCCCGTGTGAGATCTCTGATGTTTGTAAAGATCGGACTTCTGTGTAAAACATTTTCCGCACTCAGGACAGGAATACGGCTTCTCCCCCGTGTGAGATCTCTGATGTGTGTAAAGATTGGACTTCTGTGAAAAACATTTCCCACACTCAGGACAAGAATACGGCTTCTCCCCCGTGTGAGATCTCTGATGTGTGTAAAGATTGGAGTAGTCTGAAAAACATTTCCCGCACTCACGGCAGGAAAACGGCTTCTGTCCTGTGTGAGATCTCTGATGTGTGTCAAGATGGGACTTCTGTGAAAAACATTTTTTGCACCCAGGACAGGAATACGGCTTCTCCCCTGTGTGAGATCTCTGATGTGTGTCAAGAATGGACTTCCGTGAGAAACATTTCCCGCACTCAGGACAGGAATACGGCTTCTCCCCCGTGTGAGATCTTTTATGCATATTAAGAAGGGATTTAAAAAGGAAACACTTCCCGCACTCAGTACAGGAAAACCTCTTCTCTGTTGGAAGGACGGCACCATCCCTCACAGTCTGAGGTTCCTCAGGATAAGAGGAATACGATGGTCCGGCACCGTCCCGCACAGTCTGAGGTTCCTCAGGATAAGAGGAATACGATGGTCTGGCACCGTCCCGCACAGTCTGAGGTTCCTCAAGATAAGAGGAATACGATGGTCCGGCACCGTCCCGCACAGTCTGAGGTTCCTCGGGATAAGAGGAATACGATGGTCCGGCACCGTCCCGCACAGTCTGAGGTTCCTCAGGATAAGAGGAATACGATGGTCCATCTACACTGTGTGGTGCCGGATGGACATTTGAGGTAGTCGGGTTTTCTCCTGGACTATACTGTGTGATGTCCTCATCTTCTACTTTACAGTCTGGAGACAAAGTGAGACAATCCTCTGAGGTTTTCCTCATCTCCCGTCCATCTACTAAAATAGAAATACAAAGATTATTACTAGACATGAGCTGATTGGTTCCCCTAAACCAGGACTCCGCCCACATCAGGCAGCTTTGTCTCTGAGGATCTTACAATTCCCCCCTCAAGTTAACTAATAAATGGCTCCTCTGATCTCCTACCAGATCATTTCTTTATTCATGGACCTTAGTCAGAGAGTGAGGAAACAACGAGAACTGTCTTTTATAGGAGTGACAGTGATGAGGGGATTATAGGACGAGTGTCCCCACCCCCTCTATCACTCATTACCATCTTCCCAACACAAGAAGTCCTGCACCTCCTTATTTAGTCCATGATTTAGTCATGAATAACAGCGGGGCTGAGCCCCACCAGAGGTCAGAGAGTGAGGATGGGGGGAGAACAACCAAGATGAAGACTGGACTGATCCTGAAGACCCCCATCATTGGATTATTGACTCCTCCCTCATTATCACTTTCTGTTTAACCACTTTCCCACCGCGCTATAGCGGAAATACTGCTACAGCGCGGTGGAGTTATTCTGGGAGGACGTCCCTGGGAATCATCCGTGAGCGCCGGGTCTAGAAGACCCGGCGCATCACGGATCGTGGTAAATTGCCGCTGATAGCGGCCGTTTACCACGTGATCGCTCCGTCAAATGACGGTGCGATCACATGTAAACAAACCGGCGGTACAGTGCGAGAGGAGAGGGGGGAGCGGGTGGCAGCAGCAGCACTGTGGGCTGGATCTGTGAAAATTGCAGTCACAGATCCAGCCATCCCTCCCTGCGCAATACTCTGCAATACCCCCCCACACTCTGCAATACCCCCCCCACACTCTGCAATACCCCCCCCCCACACTCTGCAATACCCCCCCACACACTGCAATACCCCCCCACACTCTGCAATACCCCCCCCACACACTGCAATACCCCCCCACACTCTGCAATACCCCCCCCCACACACTGCAATACCCCCCCACACTCTGCAATACCCCCCACACACACTGCAATACCCCCCCCCACACACTGCAATACCCCCCCACACACTGCAATACCCCCCCCCCCCCCCACACTCTGCAATACCCCCCCCACACACTCTGCAATACCCCCCCCCCCCCACACACTCCACAATACCCTCAATACTTCACAATACCCCAATACGTCACCTATGGGGATTCTGAAGTAGCGAAGTTTGGCGCAATTCCACGAGCGTGTGCAATTTTGAAGGGTGACATGTTAGGTATCTATTTACTCGGCGTAACTTCATCTTTCATAGTATGCAAAAACATTGGGCTAACTTTACTGTTTTTTTTTTTAAGCACAAAACAGTTTTTTTTTAAAAACACGCGTTCAAAAAATTGCTGCGAAAATACCGTGCAAGATAAAAAGTTGCAACAACCGCCATTGTATTCTCTAGGGTCTTTGAAAAAAAAAAGCATATATAATGTTTTGGGTTTCTATGTCATTTTTTAGCAAATAAATGATGATTTTTACATGTAGGAGAGAAATGTCAGAATTGGCCTGGGTGGTCCCTGCATGTTGGGCCTCTGTATGTGGCCACGCTGTGTAAAAGTCTCACACATGTGAAGGTGCTCCCTGCATGTTGGGCCTCTGTATGTGGCCACGCTGTGTAAAAGTCTCACACATGTGAAGGTGCTCCCTGCATGTTGGGCCTCTGTATGTGGCCACGCTGTGTAAAAGTCTCACACATGTGAAGGTGCTCCCTGCATGTTGGGCCTCTGTATGTGGCCACGCTGTGTAAAAGTCTCACACATGTGGTATCGCCATACTCAGGAGGAATAGCAGAATGTGTTTTGGGGTGTAATTTGTAGTATGTATATGCTGTGTGTGAGAAATAACCTGATAATATGACAGAAACTAGATTTTTTTTTTTTTTTACAGAATTTTCAGTCTTTTTTCTTTTATAGCGCAAAAAATAAAAACCGCAGAGGTGATCAAATACCACCAAAAGAAAGCTCTATTTGTGGGAAAAAAAGGACAAAAATTTCAGACGGGTACAATGTTGTATGACTGAGTAATTGTCATTCAAATTGTGAGAGCACCGAAAGCTGAAAATTGATCTGGTTAGGAAGGGGGTTTAAGTGCCCAGTGGTTAAGAGGTTAAGGTTCTAAAGTCTGAGGATGTTATCACATTATTATCACCATGTAAAAGTCTGTGCTCCAATCAAATCATCAGATATAAAATGTCCAGCTGGTAGGAAATGGGTGTAAGAAAAGAGAATACATATTATGTGTATATATAACAGTGGGTAGAGGGGAGAGGGCAGAAGTCAGGACTATGTAATGTACAACATATTGTATAAGATACAACAGACAGGACTATATAGTATCAGAATGATGTAATGTACAACATAGAGGATATAGTGCAGGGGTCAGGAGTATGTAATGTACAACATAGAGTATATAGTGCAGGGGTCAGGAGTATGTAATGTACAACATAGAGTATATAGTGCAGGGGTCAGGAGTATGTAATGTACAATATAAATGATACAGTGTAAGGGTCAGGACTCATAATATTGGTATTCAGTAATCAGTGGTGGATGAAATGTTTACATGAGACAAGTTGCAGAGATCCCACACCGCTGCCTCCCATCTCCTGAGACTGCACTCAGTGACTTGGGTCTGAGACTATACAGACATATCCTTCCACCCGGCACAGCCAGCAAATAACAGAGCAAGTAACACAGGAGAATTGTTCTGTCAGAGATCTCACTAGACCCGGGCATGGGGCAGAAGACCCAAGGTACATACCCCAGGTGTCTAGGTCAAGCAAACCCTATGGTGAAAATCAACATTTTGCTGCCAGCTGAACCCCAGAATCTCCATAAATCCAGTCTAGAGACATAAATTGTGTCTGCAGCACAGAGAAGGAAGATTATCCGAGAGAAATACAGGAATACAGGACGGGGAACACAGCTCAGGAAAGTGACCAGGGGATTACAGGCTGATATCACCCAGTCCCCGCCCTACTCTGGACCAATCAGTGAGCAGTATGGGTGGAGGAATGGATTTAGTGTTAATGACCCACCTGTGCTGATCTCTGTAGGAGTGTCCTCCTCTATAAATGTCCCCGTTATTCCATCCTCCTCCATAGACTGCTGATCATCCCTCACATACGTCTCTTCTTCTTCTTCTGATTTCACCTCAAATTCTATATCGACTGGATCTCCACTCTAAACCAAGAGAATGAGAGAGAATATCATCTGTAAGATATAAACTTACATACAAAATCCACACATCATCTCCACCAGTCCATGTTCTAGATGCTCCGCCCCACCGACCTTGTAACAGTGGGGGATGGTGTGACCTTCCTGTGTGGAATCCCGGGAATACAGAGGACGGGGACATCTCTCTGGTGGGTTCCTGGTATTAGGTGGCTCCATCATATCCTTGTGTCCTGATAACTCCTCCATCACTCCATACTCCTCATCCTCCTCTTTATACTCTTCTTTAATATCAATATTATCATCCCCGAGGTTTCCACACTGAATATAGAATAAAAATGACATCAATGGTAACAATGCAGATAATGTACAGATCCTAATGATACTATCAGTGATTGTTCCTCATCTACCTGATGATGGTGGGGGATGGTGTGACCTTCCTGTGTGGAATCCCGGGAATACAGAGGACAGGGACATCTCTCTGGTGGGTTCCCATTACTGGATCCATCTGTAGGAAACACACACACTGACTGAATACATTGTTTCTATGTGTTTATCAGATGATGGGGGATCTAGGTGGAGCCTCCGTACTGCTCTCTCCTTTACAATAAAGTCTCCTCTTACCCGGTGATGTGAGGGGCGGCTGATTGTCCATCATGACGTCCTTGTAGAGATCCTTGTGTCCTTCTAAATACTCCTACATAGGGAAATAGACAGTGACATCCTGACACCTTATAGGAACCTGATAGAGTCTCTCTATCCACATTCCTCCCACAACTCTGGCCACCTTACAATCCACTTATTCGTGTCACTAGTGTACCTGTTCCCTCAAATACCGGGGTATTCACGTCACACCCTCTCCTCATACTAAGATAACTAACCCTTTTTTTTTCTAGACATACACTCATCCTTGCATTAATGGGATATTTACTGTATAATATCTCCTGGCTAGGCAGGGTTAATGTCCTCAAATGTTAATTCCCCCCAAAATGGTGTACCTATTAGAGACTCTCCCAGGTCCCTTTTTCTCCCAAGTACCTTTGTTGTATATGGCACCACAAGACCCATCACAGAGCACAATCTACTTTTCTTTCCCTTGGATCTAGGGGCGGTCTGGGGGCACCTGACCTGTTCATATATAATTATGCCTCCCACCCCCACACTTTTATGCCCTGGTCTGTCCATCGCCCTCCCAATTGTTGGTGTGAAATAGAATTTGAACTCATCTCCTCCCACACACCTATGCTCTTTATTATGGTCAGCTGATTCCTCCATGTCCTCTCCACTCACACAATCCTCCTCCTCCCCTATGCCATTTATGTCGTCCTTCAATCCCAGACTCCCTGTCCTATGGAAGAATCCTGCCCTGCCTGAAACCAATGGATTTCAGTGGTGTCATTTTGTAGATCTGGTTACACGCAAAGCAGACCCTTTGGGGAATTCCACTCCAAGCACCACATTCCCAATAACCTCTTTATTTCTTATATTCAATTTCTCCCTCTCTCCATTATTTATCTTTAGACCACCCAACTAAATGTGAGCACATATGAATCCAAGGCTCACACCAACTACATCTCATATCCTCAAACTATTACACAAGGCATATACATGGAAGTGGACCCAAAATCTCCAACGCCTTATCCCTGTGAAACCTTGGGAGAGAATGTGGCTTCTAAATCCTCCAGACGTGTGGTATATCGGGAGAATGCCTACAACGTTATGATGGACTGGTACAAGACGTCTGAGGAGCTCCATGCCACCAACCTTCCTTTACCCGACTCCTGCTGGAGATGTGGCCAAGACAAAGGCTCTTCATTTTACTTACTATGGAGATGTCCTGATCTCCAGATTTTTGGGCTTTATGTTATGTCCGTGCTTGGAAAGTTCCTTGATGCCTCCTTGACTGACGACCCCGCCCCCTACCTTCTTTTTTAGATATTTCTAAACAATCATAGAAGTTGGCCAATCATATCCTAACAGCATCTAGAAGAGTATTCTCTAGGTTTTGGCTTTCTACTTCTCCCCCCCCCCCATCCCCCATCCCATAGCCAATTCATACATCCTATAACTATGTATCGGCAGCACATCCACACACAAAATATAAATGGATTCCTTTATTGAAAATGATAAAAGCAATGAATGGGCACCGCTTGAGACCGGACCAGACCGGCTTCAAAACGGTATCTATTCTGATTTTTTCTTTACAGGGCTAGATAGGTTAGTGTTAGATCATCGATGTCTGTAGATGTAGAGATATTAGTGTTAGGCTGGACTTCCACTTTAACTGACAAACTGGATCTATTCAATAAAGTCCAGCACTTTGAGGGTTGTTCTGACTTATTTCACTTTATTGCGTATACTTTCCAAGTATGCTGTATATCTATTGGTTATTGCAAGCTGTAACACTATACTAACTATATACCTCTTCATACTGTAATACCTATATACCCTCTTCATACTGTAATACCTATATACCCTCTTCATACTGTAATACCTATATACCCTCTTCATGCTGTAATACCTATATACCCTCTTCATACTGTAATACCTATATACCCTCTTCATGCTGTAATACCTATATACCCTCTTCTTGCTGTAATACCTATATACCCTCTTCATACTGTAATATCTATATACCCTCTTCATGCTGTAATACCTATATACCCTCTTCACACTGTAATACCTATATACCCTCTTCATACTGTAATATCTATATACCCTCTTCATACTGTAATACCTATATACCCTCTTCATGCTGTAATACCTATATACCCTCTTCACACTGTAATACCTATATACCCTCTTCATACTGTAATACCTATATACCCTCTTCATACTGTAATATCTATACACCCTCTTCATGCTGTAATACCTATATACCCTCTTCATGCTGTAATACCTATATACCCTCTTCATACTGTAATACCTATATACCCTCTTCATGCTGTAATATCTATATACCCTCTTCATACTGTAATATCTATATACCATCTTCATGCTGGAATACCTATATACCCTCTTCATACTGTAATATCTATATACCCTCTTCATACTGTAATACCTATATACCCTCTTCATACTGTAATACCTATATACCCTCTTCATACTGTAATATCTATACACCCTCTTCATGCTGTAATACCTATATACCCTCTTCATGCTGTAATACCTATATACCCTCTTCATGCTGTAATACCTATATACCCTCTTCATGCTGTAATATCTATATACCCTCTTCATACTGTAATACCTATATACCGTCTTCATGCTGTAATACCTATATACCCTCTTCACACTGTAATACCTATATACCCTCTTCATACTGTAATACCTATATACCCTCTTAAAGCTGTAATACCTATATACCCTCTTCATGCTGTAATACCTATATACCCTCTTCACATTGTAATATCTATATACCCTCTTCATGCTGTAATACCTATATACCCCCTTCATGCTGTAATACCTATATACCGTCTTCATGCTGTAATACCTATATACCCCCTTCATACTGTAATACCTATATACCCTCTTCATACTGTAATACCTATATACCCTCTTCATGCTGTAATATCTATATACCCTCTTCATACTGTAATACCTATATACCCTCTTCATACTGTAATACCTATATACCCTCTTCACGCTGTAATACCTATATACCCTCTTCATGCTGTAATATCTATATACCCTCTTCATACTGTAATACCTATATACCGTCTTCATGCTGTAATACCTATATACCCTCTTCACACTGTAATACCTATATACCCTCTTCATACTGTAATACCTATATACCCTCTTAAAGCTGTAATACCTATATACCCTCTTCATGCTGTAATACCTATATACCCTCTTCACATTGTAATATCTATATACCCTCTTCATGCTGTAATACCTATATACCCCCTTCATGCTGTAATACCTATATACCGTCTTCATGCTGTAATACCTATATACCCTCTTCATACTGTAATATCTATATACCCTCTTCATGCTGTAATACCTATATACCCTCTTCATACTGTAATATCTATATACCCTCTTCACACTGTAATACCTATATACCCTCTTAATGCTGTAATACCTATATACCCTCTTCATGCTGTAATACCTATGTACCCCCTTCATGCTGAAATACCTATATACCCTCTTCATACTGTAATATCTATATACCCTCTTCACACTGTAATACCTATATACCCTCTTCATGCTGTAATACCTATATACCCTCTTCATGCTGTAATACCTATATACCCTCTTCATGCTGTAATACCTATATACCCTCTTCATACTGTAATACCTATACACCCTCTTCATACTGTAATATCTATATACCCTATTCATGCTGTAATACCTATATACCCTCTTTATGCTGTAATATCTATATACCCTCTTCATACTGTAATACCTATATACCCTCTTCATACTGTAATACCTATATACCCTCTTTATGCTGTAATACCTATATTTCCTCTGCACACTGCAATATCTATATACCCTCTTCATACTGTAATATCTATATACCCTCTTCATGCTGTAATACCTATATACCCTCTTCATACTGTAATACCTATATACCCTCTTCATGCTGTAATACCTATATATCCTCTTCATACTGTAATACCTATATACCCTCTTCATACTGTAATACCTATATACCCTCTTCATACTGTTTGTGATGGTTGCGGAATTCAAACCATTGACTATTCTCTACTGTTTTGTGAAATACAAGGGATGTAACTTTATTTGTGCAATAGAAAAAATATATAATTACAAAAAAATAATTCCCGGCACCGCTCACCTCTCCTGTCAGCAGCTCCACCATCTTCTTGGTGACTTCTAGAATCTTCTCCATGTTGTGTCTCTCAGGTTTTAGGGAGTCACATGGAGGCACTGTGATGGTCATGTGATCACCGGACTTCACAAGAGGAAATCTCTGTATTGAGGAACCAATAGGAATATCATGTTAGAATCCCAGAATCCTCCTCACCTCTCCGGTCAGGTCTGTTTTTTATTAATAGAGATAAGAGTGATGTCATGTGACCTCCCAGAATCCTCCTCACCTCTCCGGTCAGGTCTGTGTTTTATTAATAGAGATAAGAGTGATGTCATGTGACCTCCCAGAATCTTCCTCACTTCTCCGGTCAGGTCTGTATTATTAATAGAGATAAGAGTGATGTCATGTGACCTCCCAGAATCCTCCTCACCTCTCCGGTCAGGTCTGCATTATTAATAGAGATAAGAGTGATGTCATGTCACCTCCCAGAATCCTCCTCACCTCTCCGGTCAGCAGGTAGATGATCTCCAGGGTGAGGTTCAGTATCTTCTCAGTCATGTGACTCCGGTCCTCCTCCATCCTCATTGGTCCCATCATTTGATCTATACAGGTCTCCTTGTAGACGGATAACTTTGGGAAATGAAAGACGTATTTGGAGGGTATTGGTCACACAATAATAGGATGTGGATGTGAGGCGGGTAATTGGAGGGTTTCTGTACATTCAAGAACTACTACCCCTATGGGAATACATTTATTATTATTGGTATACAGGATTTATACAGCACCAACAATTTGCACAGCACAGGATGATCAGAGGGCCCTGCTCGTTAGCGACTACAATCTAGGAGGGATGGTCAAATAATACAAAAAGTAATAACTGTGGGGGATGAGCTGATGGAGAAAATAAATGTACAGATGTTAGGTGAGGACAGGATAGGCTTCTCTGGAAAGGAGGGTTTTCAGGGATCATCTAAAAGCAAACAGAGTAGGAGATAGTCAGAAAGATTGGGGTTTGGAGTTCCATAGGATAGGAGAGGCTCGGGAAAGTCCTGGAGGTGAGCCTGGGAGGAGGTAACAGGAGAGCTAGAGAGCAGGAGGACTTGGGAGGAATGAAAAGAACGATTTGGTTGGTATAGTGAGACTAGGTTAGTGATGTAGGTGTGGGCTGAGATGTGGATGGCTTTGTCAGTTATTGTTTGTATTTAGAATTTATTTTGTTGGGTGAATGGAAGCCAATGGATGGATTGGCAGAAAGGGGTGGCAGACGATGGGCGGATATTTCATAAGAGAGAAAGTAGGGTTGCCAGGCAGAGAAGTCATCAAGAAAGGTTGATACCAGTCCAGGGGGCCGGTAGATAACAGCAATTCTTAGAGAAAAGGGAAAAGAAGCCAAATACAATGTGCCTCAAAAGAGGAGAGTGTCAGAGAAGGAGGTGGGTGAAGGTGCTGTGTGGGGCTAGAAGGATTCTCACTCTGCCTCCCTTCCATCCCCTTGGTCTGGAGGAGTGAGTCCAGAGAAGGCCACCATGGGAGAGGGAAGCAGGAGAAGCAGTGTGGGATTCATGAAGCCAGGTTTCAGTAATGGCAAGTAGGGTAAATGGATTTGTGATAAAGAGGTTGTGGAGGGAGGTGAGTTTATTACAGAGAGAGCGGGCATTCCAGAGGGCACTGGAGAAGAGGAGGCTGGTTTTAAGAAGAAGAGGAATGGAAACCAAGTTATGTGGATTGCAGATGCTGCCAGAGGGTGTAGGGTGATTGGAGTGTTGGGCAGTTAAATGATAGAAGGCCGGGGGCGTGGCTAACTGTGGACTTTGATGGCTGCTTGAGAGCGGAGCTCCTCAATAACGGGACACACAGCGGCACAGAACGGCTTTACAGGGGACATACACTCACCCTAGCAGAAACCCTACACGGCCGGATGACCATGACCAAGAAGCGAAAAGAGAACCGAAAGCCTCAAAAACTGACAGAGTTCTACTCATATCGGCAGCAAGGAGGTAGGCAAGATGGTGCCGGCACCTCATCAACACCAGCACATAACGCTTGTTCCCCTCCACCTTCATCCACCTCCTGCAGCAAAACTGGCAGTTTCCCTGTAAGCCCCCAATCCTGCCCTGACACACCACAATCAGCTAGCCCAGCTAAGGCTAGATTCAGGCTGGATGGTCCTGGATGCAGTCCGGTGACAGGGACAGAGGTTGACTCAGGGGAAGACACCAGGAAATTACTAGACAGAATTGAGAAATTCCCCACCACTAATCAGGCTGTCATGGACACTGTGCTGAAAGATATGCTGCTCTCATTACGAAGCTCTATACAGGCCGACATGATGTCCTGCATGCAGAAGTTTCACACAGACATACAGGATGTGGAGTCAAGGGTGGATCACATCGAATGTAAAATGGGGGAATTCACATCCACTATAAATTACTTAGTGGATGCCCAGGAGAAGAATGAGGACGAGATGGAGGGTTTTAAGGCAAAATGGCAGACATGGAAGACAGGAGCAGGAGAAACAACATGAAAAAAGGAGTTATCCCTGAGTCCGTCCAACAGGGGATCTGAGGGACTACGTCACTACCCGATTTACAGAACTCCTTCCTCATCTGACTGTGCTAGATGTCACTATAGACAGAATCCATCGCCTCCCCAAACCATCCTACCTTCCCGATCAAATTCCGAGAGATGTGATTCTGAGATTACACTTTTACCATGCCAAAGAGCAGCTCATGGTGGCCATGCGTACCAAGGAATGCATCTCACCCCAATACCAGCACCTGCAATTATATGCAGATCTGTCGCAGTATACATTGAAAAAAATGAGAAGCTTGGTCGCCATCACCAAGGCACTCAGGAATCACCAGATATCTTACAGGTGGGGGTGCTCACTATCACCAAAGAGGGGACTACGCACGTTTTGACATTCCTTGCTCAAGGAATGGCACATTGTCCCTGACTTGGACAATAACTCCAATAAAAAAAAAAATGAAAAAAGCGCAACCTGTGGAATCAGAATGGAGAATGGTCACTGCAAAAAACTCTAAGAAACACGCCTGAACCTGGTGGGCTTGTCTAGGAATTTTAAGTCCCGGGGGAGGAGGGGACGCCCTCTTAGTCACAAACTTGACCCCTTTAATTACATTTGAGCAGCAGCCAGCTGCATCCGAGTGAACAGTTAAATTGTTTTGACCCGGGCAGTTAACCTTTGGGTCCAACATCTTCCTTTTTTCTCAGAAATCTGAACTTCAGTTGTGTTATATAATTTTTTGTGTTACGCTTCTACTTATCATTTTTTCTCCCTATTCATCACAGTCCGCTCCAACTAACAAATGGCATCATCTTAAGTGTTGTATTCAGGACTTCTTACACGATCAATTCCCATGCTGGAAGACACACAGTGCTGACTTCAAGATCCTACACCAAAGCACAGCCAGTGTACCCTCACGTCCATCTACGGTGCATCATCAGAACGTGAGTACCTCAGCCACAGCTTCTACACACTCTTTTCACTACAAAAGACATTCTCTCTTTGACCACTGGGGGGAACACTCAGCACAAGACTCGGCTCTCCTCTTCAAGGATCTAAAGCATAGCATCTTCAAACCATCCACATGGGGGTGACTTTTCTTTCTATTAATTCAAAAGGCCTCAATCACCCAGTTAAGCGCAAATCACTGTGGTCTGAAGCCTTGCAATTTAAGAGTGACATCCTGTGTGCACAGGAAACACACCTCTGCGCTACTGCACAGCTCAAATGCTCACACAAGAGCTACCCATATGTTTTTACCGCAAATGCTGAGTCAAAGAAAAAGGGGGTCCTCACGGCAATCAGAGACACGGTCTCATTTCAGCTCCACAAAGAAATTAAAGACCCTAGTGGCAGGTATCTCATCTTAATCTGTGATATAAACTCTACCACGTATACAAGTGCAAACGTATATACCCCTAACTCCCATCAAATTAAATTCCTTAATAAGCAGTTAAAGCGGGGGTTCACCCTTAGAGGGCACTTTTCCCCCTTAGATTCCTGCTCGTTTTTACTAGGGGAATCGGCTATTTGTTTTAAAATATGTGCAGTACTTACCCGTTTACGAGATGCATCCTCTCCGTCGCTTCTGGGTATGGGCTGCGGGAATGGGCGTTCCTTCTTGATTGACAGTCTTCCGAGAGGCTTCCGACGGTCGCATCCATCGCGTCACGATTTTCCGAAAGAAGCCGAACGTCGGTGCGCAGGCGCAGTATAGAGCCGCACCGACGTTCGGCTTCTTTCGGCTACGAGTGACGCGATGGATGCGACCGTCGGAAGCCTCTCGGAAGACTGTCAATCAAGAAGGAACGCCCGCTCCCGAAGACCCATACCCGGAAGCGACGGAAGAAGATGCATCTCGAAAACGGGTAAGTACTGCTCATATTTTAATACAAATAGCCGATTCCCCTAGACCGAACGAGCAGGAATCTAAGGGGAGAAAAAAAAAAATTTAATACATGGGTGAACTCCAGCTTTAAAGAAGATAGACCTGCTCAGAAGAGGGGCCCTGGTGATCTGCGGAGATTTTAACCTTGCTCCAGATAAAACCATAGACTCAACCTCTGCATCTACTCGCAAAGTCCCTTCTCTTCTTAGCACACTGCATCAACACCGTTCTTACTCCTGCATAGATCTCTTTCTAGTGGACCAAAGACTCCTATCCCGTACCACCAATACGACTATAAATACTATTACGTGGTCAGACCATGCATCTGTGACTCTCACTATAAAAGACTCCCTCTCATCTGGGGCAAACCCATCCCTCCTGCAGAGAGAGGATACCAGGAAAATTCTAGAAACTCAGCTGAATGCTTAATTTGCTGACAATGTGGATTCTGTGGAAAATTACTCTACCATGTGGAACACCCACAAAGCGTTCATGCGAGGCGTTTTTATAAAGCTAAGAGGAAAGACACATAATTACTGACAGCATCCATGATCTGGAAACCCAGAACAAACAGGATCCCTTGCCCTCCATATCCCATAAACTCTCACAAATTAGACATGATCTCAGACTCTGTCTTCTGGGGGACGTTGAGAAGTCTACTAGACGACTAAAAATGACTTATTATGCCAATGGCAATAAAGCCGGGAAAATTCTCGCCTACCGCCTGCATGGCTGCAGGTACAAAGCTAGAATCCCTTACATAGTCCACCCTATCACTAATGATAAACATTATCATCCTAAAAACATTGGGCTAGATTCAGCAAGGATTTACGCCGGCGTATCTATAGATATGCCACGTAAATTCAAAGCTGCGCCGGCGTATCTTCTTTCTGTATTCAGAAAGCAAGATACGCCGAAATTAGCCTAAGATCCGACTGGCGTAAGTCTCTTACACCGTCGTATCTTAGGGCGCATATTTACGCTGGCCGCTAGGTGGCGCTTCCGTCGTTTTCGGTGTAGAATATGCAAATGACCTAGATACGCCGATTCACAAACGTACATGCGCCCGACGGAATTTTTTTACGTCGTTTGCGTAAGGCTTTTACCGGCGTAACGTTGCTCCTGCTTCTATGAGGCATACGCAATGTTAAGTATGGACGTCGTTCCCGCGTCGAATTTTACATTTTTTACGTCGTTCGCGTAATCGATTGCGAATAGGGCTGGACGTAATTTACGTTCACGTCGAAACCAATACGTCCTTGCCGCGTACTTTGGAGCAATGCACACTGGGATATGTACACGGACGGTGCATGCGCCATTCGTAAAAAACTTTAATCACGTCGGGTCACCACCCATTTACATAAAACACGCCCCCCTCATCCTCATTTGAATTAGGCGCACTTACGCCGGCCCCATTTACGATACGCCGCCGTAACTTAGGAGGCAAGTGCTTTGTGAATACAGCACTTGTCTCACTTACTTACGGCGGCGTAGCGTAAATACGATACGCTACGCCGCCGTAACAATGCACGATTTTACGTGAATCTAGCCCATTGTGGATGCTTTCAGTAACTACGATGGAACCCTCTACAACTTAGGCCCCGTACACACGACCGAACATGTCTGCTGAAACTGGTCCGTGGACCAGTTTCAGCAGACATGTTCGGTCGTGTGTAGGCCCGAGCGGACAGGATTTCAGTGTACATTTGCCCGCCGGGCCTTTTTCCAGCGGGCAAATGTTTCTGAACATGTTTTAAAACATGCCCGCTGGAATCCTGTTCGTCGGACATGTTCGGTCGTCTGTACAGACCTACCGTACATGTCCGAGCGGCCGCCATCCCTCGCATGCGTCGAATGACTTCGACGCATGCGTGGAAGCATTGAACTGGCAGGGCCGCGCACGTCGCCGTGTCATCGTCGCGGCGACGGCGTGCGGCCTCGTCGCCGCGTATCGAGTACGCGTGGATTTCTGTATGATGGCGTGTACAGCCATCGTACAGAAATCCCTGGGCAGACATGTACGCTGAAAACGGTCCGGCGGACCGTTTTCATCGTACATGTTTGCCCGTGTGTACAAGGCCTAAGAGAAAGATCCTCTTACTCACCAACCCGAATCGGAGCCGATAGCTGGCTTCCTAGCCAAATTGTCCCTTCCTCAACTAACAACATGCCAACTTCAAATGATAGAAGGTCCAGGGTTTGGGGATATGTCACCAGAGGTTAGGAGAAGCAGAAGGGTGAGGGAGGTGATATGGGAGTGTGATTTATATGAAGGGACATAACCCAGCGTCCTGGGGGATTTATCAGCATGTGGGTGTAGAAGTATCAGGAGCTGGTGAGTGCAGTAATAGGGAGAGGACAGAAAGGAGGGTGATATATATAAGCTGAGGGGTGGAGGAAAATAGACACAAGTGGTAGGAAGTAGGGTTGTCCCGATACCACTTTTTTAGGACCGAGTACAAGTACCGATACTTTTTTTCAAGTAGTCGCCGATACCGAATACCGATACTTTTTTTAAATGTGTCCCCAAATGCAGCCATGTCCCCCACATATGCAGCCATGTCCCCCACATATGCAGCCATGTCCCTCACATATGCAGCCATGTCCCTCTAGCCATGTCCCTCACATATGCAGCCATGTCCCTCTAGCCATGTCCCTCACATATGCAGCCATGTCCCTCACATATGCAGCCATGTCCCTCTAGCCATGTCCCTCACATATGCAGCCATGTCCCTCTAGCCATGTCCCTCACATATGCAGCCATGTCCCTCTAGCCATGTCCCTCACATATGCAGCCATGTCCCTCTAGCCATGTCCCTCACATATGCAGCCATGTCCCTCACATATGCAGCCAAGTCCCTCACATATGCAGCCATGTCCCTCACATATGCAGCCATGTCCCTCTAGCCATGTCCCTCACATATGCAGCCATGTCCCTCTAGCCATGTCCCTCACATATGCAGCCATGTCCCTCTAGCCATGTCCCTCACATATGCAGCCATGTCCCTCTAGCCATGTCCCTCACATATGCAGCCATGTCCCTTTAGCCATGTCCCTCATATATGCAGCCATGTCCCTCTAGCCATGTCCCTTACATATGCAGCCATGTCCCTCTAGCCATGTCCCTCACATATGCAGCCATGTCCCTCTAGCCATGTCCCTCACATATGCAGCCATGTCCCTCACATATGCAGCCATGTCCCTCCAGCCATTTCCCCCATACCTTTGCCGCCGAAAGCCGCCGCCGCATGGAGAAAATCACAACATTTGAATAGCTGTTTTGCCCGCGCGTATAGACACTCCCCCTTGCTCGGGATTGGACAGATCACGATCACCCATCCAATCCCGAGCAAGGGGGAGTGTCTATACGCGCGGGAACACTACAGCTATTCAAATGAAAGCTGTGATGTTCCCGCACGCCGTTTAACCCATGAGGCGGCTTTCGATGCGGCGGTGCGATGCGGCGGCAGTGGCGGGGAAAAGTATTCTATTTAGGTATCGGGGGTATTTGCGCGAGTACAAGTACTCCCGCAAATACTACCGATACTGGTATCGGTATCGGGACAACCCTAGTAGGAAGCGCATGTTACAGGGTGGAAGGAGAGCTGAATAGAGAGACGGGTCACCTACAGTCTGTTTGGTACTTCTCAGTGCAGTTTTCTATGTATGTTCACTTTGTGCAATCACTGGAGTGCAGAGCTTTATTGTACAGATCACTTGTATAAAGAATCACTTAGAGAGAGAATCTCTAAAGGAAAGAACCCCAGCAATGTGCTGACCCCATAAGTGTGCTCCAGTGTTATAATGTCAAAGGTGGGGGTGGTTGTTTGTTAAAGCGGGGGTTCACCCTTAGAGGGCACTTTTTCCCCTTAGCTTCATGCTCGTTTTGTCTAGGGGAATCGGCTATTTGTTTTAAAATATGAGCAGTACTTACCCGTTTACGAGATGCATCCTCTCCGTCGCTTCCGGGTATGGGCTGCGGGAATGGGCGTTCCTTCTTGATTGACAGTCTTCCGAGAGGCTTCCGACGGTCGCATCCATCGCGTCACGATTTTCCAAAAGAAGCCGAACGTCGGTGCGCAGGCGCAGTATAGAGCCGCACCGACGTTCGGCTTCTTTCGGCTACGAGTGACGCGATGGATGCGACCGTCGGAAGCCTCTCGGAAGACTGTCAATCAAGAAGGAACGCCCGCTCCCGAAGACCCATACCCGGAAGCGACGGAAGAAGATGCATCTCGAAAACGATAAGTACTGCTCATATTTTAAAACAAATAGCCGATTCCCCTAGACAAAACGAGCATCCATCTAAGGGGGAAAAAAATAAATTTAAGAAATGGGTGAACTCCCGCTTTAATTGATGAATCATGAGATAATATAAGGATGGCTGACAATGAAAGCAAACCTTTCACATCTAAAGTCAGACCAGCAAGAGGGCAGAGCTGTAAAGATAAGATCTGCACATAAAACTTTGGTAAAACACTACAGAGCAACACAAACATCATAATGATGGAGACGGGGAATAGATGGTGAAAGTGACACCAAAATTCCATACCATTCCAAATACATTTCCACATTATATATGTGTGTATCATCATCTGCTGGAGATAAAAGACGTCACAGTGACTATGGAGGAAGAGGACGGACATGACGGGGTTACTGGGTGTAAATAGAAGATAAGATCTTATTACCTCCTCTGCTGCCGATTCCAGCAACGTCTTCTCTCTTCTGCCTCCCGACTCACCTCTCACCCGGAACTTCCTGTCTGTATTCCATAGAGAATTACTGTCTTGGTAGAAGTGAGATCACCACCTTGTGGAGCTCAGAGGAACTTCAGTCCTGAGAAACTTCTCGTAGGGTGAACACGTCCTTGTGCTGTGTGTGTATGTATTGTATATCCTTATAGATGGGTCATCTCCACTCCCACCAAGGGGGTTAGAAATATATTACTGCTCGGGGGGGAACATTTTCCCAAAGGGAAGACTTACCTTTGTTACAGCAGCAGTCCGGTATAAGTTATTTCTGTAGGTATTTGAGTTGTTACACATAGCGCAAGTTTTTTTCTATTTATATTGGGGACATAATTGCCCAAATCTGGGGATCAGGAGCCATTTCCACCCTTTACTCTCGGCTGGGGTTCTTTGTATCCATATAACAGATGTTCTACATGACTAAATCTCACATCAATTTTACTGCAAAATCAAAGGGGCCAAAATGTCTCCCCTCCTCCCCCGAGCAGTAATATATTTCTCTCCCCCTTGGTGGGAGTGGAGATGACCCATCTATAAGGATATACAGTACATACATACACAGCACAAGGACGTGTTCATACTACGAGAAGTTTCTCAGGACTGAAGTTCCTCTGAGCTCCACAAGGTGGTGATCTCACTTCTACCAAGACAGTAATTCTCTATGGAATACAGACAGGAAGTGATGTCAGGTACAGACAGGAAGTTCCGGGTGAGAGGTGAGTCGGGAGGAAGTAGTGAGGAGACGTTGCTGGAAGAGGCAGTAGAGGAGGTAATAAGATCTTATTTTCTATTTACACCCAGTAACCCCGTCATGTCCGTCCTCTTCCTCCATAGTCACTGTGATGTCTTTTATCTCCAGCAGATGATAATACATACATATATATAGTGTGGAAATGTAGAATATCCCCGTATATTACAATGAGGGAATTTATGGTCTGTACCACGAGGGGAGTTATTGATGTCAGGAAATGTCGGTTCCAGACATTGTATGTGGGGGGAATGAAATGATAATTAAGGCTTAATTTCCATGGACGCTTTTACAGCCACTTTTCTGAGCGTTTTTTTCCTCATGCCCACCATGATGTTTTTGAGCTGTAGATGGCTGAGCCATTTTTAAGCTGCAAAAAAAAAAACAGGACCAGTAAGTTCTGAAGCTCCAGCGTTAGAGCTGTAAGCCTCGTCCTGCGTTTCTTTCTCTATTCAAAATCAATGGTTCCCTATGGGAGCCCATTGATTTGAATAGAGGTCGCACCAGAATCGGATCAAGATGATCTGACTTGCAGGGGGCAGTGGTGTTCAGAGAATCTTGAAGGGGAACCACGCGCAAATTAAAAACATTTTTGCGTGAGGTTCTCCCCCAGGATGATACCAGACCCTTCGGTCTCGTATGGATTTTAAGGGTAACACCTACGCCAAAAAAAAACGGTGTGGGGGTTCCCTCAAAATCCATACCAGACCCTTATCTGAGCATGCCGCCTGACCGGTCAGGAATGGGGGTGGGGACGAGCAATCGCCTTCCCCCTCCTGAGCCGTACCAGGCCGCATGCCCTCAACATGGGGCACAAGGGTCTCTTCCCGACAACCCTGGCCGTTGGTTGTCGGGGTCTGCGGGCGGGTGGCTCATCAGAATCTGCCCCCAGATCCCGGCCCCCCACTCTACGTGAATGAGTATGGGTACATCGTACCCCTACCCATTCACCGGGAGGAAAAGTGTCAATAAAATAAAAACACAACACAGGTTTTTAAAATAATTTTTTAGCCAGCTCCGGGGGTCTTCTCCGCTCACCGGGTGTCTTCTTCTGCCTTCGGGGGACTTCTCCACCCTCCCCGGTTCTTCTCCCGCTCTCCGGCAGCTCTTTTACTAGCAACGGACAGCCTGCTCTTCCTCGTCGCCTTCTGCCTTCTTCTGATGTTGCCACGTCGCTTCCTCCCGCTGTAATGCCGGGTGTGCGGTGCGCGATGATTTATATAGGCCTCTTATGACGTCACAGTCCCAGCATGCTCCGGGTAATGTCGTCACCATCCGGAGCATGCTGGGACTGTGACGTCATAAGAGGCCTATATTATTATTGTGTCCCTGATCACTACCACACCAGTGCACTGTTGCCGCTTCCTGCCACCTGGCCTTTTTATTGACCATGTTTCTGCCTGCTGCCTGGACCGATCCTTTGCCTGTTTGCTAACCGTGCCTCTGCCTGCATCTTAAACTGACTCATCTGCAGATCCCACTGACTACATACCTATAAGACACCACACCAGTGAGCATTGTATTTCGGGAGGCAGCCATGTACCAGTAGGCCAGGCTTAGTTGACTTATAGAAACTGGGACTGATAATGGTAACGCTACACTAAGCTATATTCTCTGATCAGAGAGAGGTGACCATTACAGTACATTGGTTTTTACACAAGTGGTTGATTTGTGTGATACACAATTGCATTCTCTTAAAGCGGAGCTCCACCCTTTTTTTCAAGTTTATACCATTCTATTTAACACTGCCCCCTTAATTACATTTGGCATGTTTTTTTTTTTTTTTGAAAACTCACTGTGTTCTTGCCGTGAGTTTATTACTGCCGCCGCGGCGGCAGCGCTGCTATGTATGCCTCCTGGGAGATGTTTGTCCTCGATCCCAGGAGGCTGGGCTGAAGTATCGCGGGACTTCGGCCGCAGCTGAAAAACATCTCGAGCGAGTCTGCTCACACTCTGCAGTGCACTGAAGCCATAGCTGAGCATCTGTGATAGAGGCAGCCTGAAAAACATCTCAAGCGAGTCTGCTCACACTGCACTGAAGAGGAGCCTGCGATGGCATATAGAGCTGGCTGCTGTGACTCTGCGGTAAGGTGTGGGGGTCCTGTCTCTGCGGTGCAGGGGGGGAGTGCTGCTGCTATATGCCATTGCAGGCTCCTCTTCAGTGCAGTGTGAGCAGACTCGCTCGAGATGTTTTTCAGGCTGCCTCTATCACAGATGCTCAGCTATGGCAGCGTGTGTGTCTATCTCCTCCAGTGTCTGTGTGACCAGATACATTCCCTCCCCCCGCCCCCCCGCTCACAAAAAAAAAAACAGCTGCTTCCTATCAGGGTACAGGAGGAATTAACCCTTGTCTGACCGCAGGGAGGCTGATGCCTTCAGAGATCCAGACACAGCATCAGTTTCGTCATCCATCCCCCTTTATCCAGAGACCTGCACAGCACCAGCTCCGTCATCCATGCCCTTATACACAGAGACCTGCCCAGCAACACTTCATTCATTCACATTCTTACACAAGGCACCGCTGTCATTCACTCCCAACACACCATCAGTCTTGTGCGAAGCACCCCCGGTGTCTGCTGCTGCTACAGGGAAGCTGCACATCGTCTCCAAGGCTGATGGTAGGGAGAAGATGCTTGGTAAAGTTTGTGCCATCACAGGAAAATAAAGAAAACCTTGCACCTCCACTGCACATTGATTCATAAAGTCTTCACGATATGATTGTGGCTGCCTAGTATTCACATAAATACTTTTAAAGTGTTGTTACATTTGACTTGATAATGTCATTTAAATGTGACAGCTTTCCTTCAAAAGGATTCAAAATGTGACCGCGTCCCATCAGTAGAGTCTAAAAGCAATAATGTCCTATCAATAAAGTCAAAATGTGGCAGCATTCCATCAGAAGAGTCTAAAAGGCTTGTGCAGCACTGAGCGTGTGCGAGATCTGCAAGGCTGAAATCCAGGAAGTCTGGCTTCATGATGCCCACACTTAAGATGGCCCCAGTCAATTTCTATTTTATAAAGTATCTAATTGCTGTAACAACCTAACAAAACGGACCTTAGTTTACAGACTAACTTTACTAGAATACATTAAGCTTGTGTATTACAGGGGTATTTATATTTAAAAAGTGAAATTGTGGCCGGAACTCCGCTTTAAACAGATCACATGCAGTATTTAGGTGATCTGACACATTTTTCCCAAATACCACATGCAATGCTGAAAATGTCTATTCACTTTCTTTTTATGTGGTATTTACCTCAAAAAGTACAAATGTACAATACCGCATAAAACAGCATTAAAGTCAATTCACAAAGGAAATAAAGAAAGAAATGCAAGTGGAAATTAAGTAGCGATCGAGGCATGCAATATTTAAAGGTTGTATGATTTTAACTGAATGTTAAGGAGTCGGCAGGTGCTGGCATTCTTAGCAATCAGTAAACAATATGGTTGTCAAGGAGTGGGTGGTCGCTGTGTCCTTAAAAACCATGAGTCATCTGCAGAATTGCTGGCTAATTACCCTCGCTAATAATTTTTTTTAAATGGCATGGGGTCCCCACCAAAATTTTTACCAGGCCCTTATCCGAGCATGCAGCCCGGGAGCACACCCCCTTCTGAACGATGCCAGACCATATGGCATCAACATGGGGAGGTGCTTTGGGGCAGGGGGGCTCCACCCTCAGCACTTTGTCTCCATGTTGATGAGGACAAGGGCCTCTACCCCACAACCCTGGCCCGGTGGATGTGGAGATATGTGGGGGCGAGGAGCTTATTGGAGTATGGAAGCCTCCTTTAACAAGGGGCCCCCAAATCCTGCTCCCCATATGAATAAATATGGGGTACATAGTACTCTTATTCACCAAAAAGTAAAAGTCAATAAAAAAAACACAGCCAGTTTTTGACACTTCCTGTATTCAACCCACCAAAAATTAATAAATGTCCCCCAAGTAGATCTAACATTAATCACGATGAACGCCAACCGCTGACTCACACTGATGCTCGGCTCCCACAGAATGACAGCTCCACAGCCTCCCACCGCTTAATAAAGTAAGGGGCGGGGCCACCCAATGACATCACTGGGTGATGCCACCCCTTATGACATCATCCACTCAGCATGCCACAGTCAGTGGGGGCCTAGTATGGATTGATGACCCCATGCTGTTTTTTTTCTTAATTTTTAAATGCTGGCAATTCTTTTGTTTACATTCTACTGTCAGTGGGAAATCCCGCTGACAGCAACTCATGGTTGTTAAGGACATGGCAGCTGCCCAATCATTAACAGCTATGACAGTAACTGGTTGTTAAGGATGCCGGTGGCTGCCCTCTCCTTAACAACCAGCTCATTACTGCTTGTTAAAGCGGGAGTTCACCCGAAAAAACTTTTTAACATTAGATTGAGGCTAATTTTACTAAGCAGAATCAGTTTTTTTTTTTTTAAATGAATGCAGTACTTACCATTTTAGAGATCGATGTTCTCCGTGGCTTCCGGGTATGATCTTCGGGACTGGGCGTTCCTATTTGATTGACAGCCTTCCGACGGTCGCATACAGCGCGTTACCAGTTGCCGAAAGAAGCCGAACGTCGGTGCGGCTCTATACGGTGCCTGCGCACCATATGTTTTCAAGGAAACCAGGCTCCCCCCCCTCCATTGATACGTAAATAAACCAGTTGGATAGGTTTTGGAGCTGAGACAGGAAGTTGGTATACAGGAAGTTGGTGGGAGGGACCTGCTTCTCTCCCTTTTTAAAAATAATTTCCTCATTTAAAACAACAAAAATTGTGACAAAAAATTACAGCTTAAAAAAACTCACCATACCTCTTACTAAACAAGCCAAGGAAAGAGAGCAGCGCCATCTCAGTGCAGTATGTCAAGTATTTTAATGGAAATATATACACACTCACATTGTAAATAAGAGAAGGTCAGCATGGTGGAGACACTGTACGGGGTTCTTCCGCTCTGAAGGGAGGACGTGCTGCTGCGTGTGAAGGTGTCAATCTGGTCATGGCTGTGCTGAATGCCTGAAGAAGGAACACGCATGTTCCGAACGCATGCACCACCCCGCTCCATCTGACATCTACCTAACACCCGGAAGTGATGTCGGTGGCTTCTCTCTGTATGTACCCATGGACTAGGAAGTGCTGGAAGCCACCAGCACAGCCGTGACCAGATTGACACCTCCACAATCCACAGCACATCCTACCTTCAGAGCAGATGAACCCACGTGACCAGATTGACACCTCCACACGCCACAGAACGTCCTTCCTTCAGAGCAGATCAACCCACGTGACCAGATTGATGCCTCCACAATCCACAGCACATCCTACCTTCAGAGCAGATGAACCCACATGACCAGATTGACACCTCCACACGCCACAGAATGCCCTCCCTTCAGAGCAGATGAACCCATGTGACCAGATTGTTTTTAACCACTTGCCGACAGGCTCACGCCGATATACGTCGTCAAAATGGCGTGGCTGGGCATATTAATGTATCTGTACGTTGCCCTTTAAGACGCGCCATTGTGGGCGCACTTGCGCACCCGTCGCGAGCTCCGTGAGTATGACCGTGGGTCCCGTGGAAACGATGTCCGCCGGGAGTCCCGCGATCGTCTCACACATAGCTCATCCCCCCCAACACATCTCTAGGACACACTTAACCCCTTCAGCGCCCCCTACTGGTTAACCCCTTCACTGCCAGTGTCATTTTTACAGTATTCATTTTTAAGGCACTGATCACTGTATAAATAACAATGGTCCCAAAATGGCATCAAAAGTGTCCGCCATAATGTCACACGCCACGATAAAAATCGCTGATCGCTGCCATTACTAATGCCATAAAACTATCCCCTATTTTGTAGATGCTATAACTTTTTTTGCGCGGACCAATCAATAAAGTTTATTGTGGGTTTTTTTTTAACCACAAATATGTAGAAGAATACATATTGGCCTAAACTGAGGGGAAAATAAGTATTTTTTATAGATTTTTTGGGGGATATTTATTTTAACAAAAAGTAAAAAATATTGTTTTTTTTTTTCAAAATTGTCGCTCTTTTTTTGTTTATAAAACAAAACAATAAAAGCCGCAGAGGTGATCAAATACCACCAAAAGAAAGCTCTATCTGTGGGAAAAAAGCCCCTCTGGGGCTTATACACTTTCCTGTTATACTCTATAAGAGGTGGTGCATTTATTGAAATATCTGGGCTTCATGAATACTTTGATAAACTATTCTCTTATTTACTCTTTCCTTGGCTTGTGTATCTTCAGAGTATTCCTTCTAGCTCTTTCCTGAGCCTGCTGCCGTCCACAGTCCGCAGTTCATCCCAAAGACTGTCTATCAGAGACGCACAGTTGTGCTCTTTTTTTTTACAGACCATACCCACTCCTCCTAAAGCTCCTGTTCGGCTCTTCTGCTTGATTCTGAGCATACATGTTTTTTTTTGTGCGTCACAATTGCATACAGACGATCGGAATTTCCATCAAGAACCTTTCTTGACGGAAAATTTGAGAACCTACTCTCAAATTTTTGTTGTTGGAAATTCCGATGGAGCATACACACGGTTGGAATTTCCAACCAAAAGCTCACATCGGACATTTGTTTGTGTGTACACGGTATAAGAAATGTATCAGAATACAGTTTGGCTTAAATTTATGAAGACAATTATTTATTTGCAACATAACAGAAAACATTTTTGTTTTTAAATTTCAGTATTTTTTAATTTTTATAGCAAAAATAAAAAACCTTTTTTTTTTTTTTTTTTTGAAAAGCCTATGGCGTGTGAACACACCCAAAAAACTCCACCCGGTGCAGAAAAAATGTGCACACACATAAAGAGTGTTCACAAAAACGTGCAGACGGGTGCAACGTCAAGTGGTCCTCCTGTGAAGAGGGACCCAAACCCTGGGGCGTTAGGCTCCAGACGGGGACTGAGGTACTGTGGTCCGAGCAACCGAAGCTGACACGGACCCAACTTCCTTGGAGGGACTGCCGAAACAGGACCCTCCCAGTACTAGGTGGGGCTCCCCCGAAGGGAGACCCCATGAGAGCAGGCGGACTAAGCCAGAAGGCCATGTCCACCCACTCCCAAGACGTTCAGGGCTGGCCCAAGGACCAGCACCCTACTAATCACACAGTGACAAAACGTGCACAACAAAAAAAGACAAAAAAGTGACAAACACAGGCTTAAATAAAATAAAGTGGGGGAAGGGATAGTGGAGAGGAGAGTGAAAGAAGTGGCCATTGTGGTGAAACAATGACCAGGCCCTCCGGCCAGGAATAAAAAATTCCTCCGGTCCTAGCCAAAAGGCCCGGCCCAGGAGGCAGGTGCTAAAAAAAGCGTGTATGTAGCAAAAATAAAAACCTTTTTTTTTTTTTTTGAAAAGCCTATGGCGTGTGAACACACCCAAAAAACTCCACCCGGTGCAGAAAAAATGTGCACACACATAAAGAGTGTTCACAAAAACGTGCAGACGGGTGCAACGTCAAGTGGTCCTCCTGTGAAGAGGGACCCAAACCCTGATCCCCCGGGGCGTTAGGCTCCAGACGGGGACTGAGGTACTGTGGTCCGAGCAACCGAAGCCGACACGGACCCAACTTCCTCGGAGGGACTGCCGAAACAGAACCCTCCCAGTACTAGGTGGGGCTCCCCCGAAGGGAGACCCCATGAGAGCAGGCGAACTAAGCCAGAAGGCCATGTCCACCCACTCCCAAGACGTTCAGGGCTGGCCCGAGGACCCGCACCCTACTAATCACACAGTGAGACAAAACGTGCACAACAAAAAAAGACAAAAAAGTGACAAACACAGGCTTAAATAAAATAAAGTGGGGGAAGGGATAGTGGAGAGGAGAGTGAAAGAAGTGGCCATTGTGGTGAAACAATGACCAGGCCCTCCGGCCAGGAATAAAAAATTCCTCCGGTCCTAGCCAAAAGGCCCGGCCCAGGAGGCAGGTGCTAAAAAAAGCGTGTATCTGGTGCAGTGACCGTGGTATCCTTCAATCAATGTGTCCCTCACACACAGTGATCTTCAGATACCCCTGGACTGCCACTCCAGGGGCACATGCACCATAGGCTTTTCGTTCCATATCCGACCCCCCGACCGGCCAGTGCAGCCCTCCACCCCTGCCAGCCAACCCAGCGGATTTGCACGGTCCTGCCCCGTCATATCCCAGAGCATTACCAGCTCCTCCTACCGGATCGCTGACAGAGATAGCACTTACACCAGCCAGCCAGAAGGCCAGACTAGAACTCGGCAAAAAGACCAAGACCAAGCACAGCACCCATCCTCACCAGAAGCACCCTTCCAGATGGCTCAGACTCAACCATGGGCCGGCCCCCAGTATTCTATCGGGCAGCACAGCGTAGTCCATGCTGAAACCATCCTTCCAGGTGCAATGACGTCATTGGATTGCATCCACCCTCCCCATGTAGGAGGTGCTTCAGCGCTCCGCTGACAACTGATAAGGACAGATACCACACCCAGTCCCAGCCAAAAGGCCGAGAAGCGGCAGGGAAGACAACCACGATCAGCACGGCCTAGAGTGTGCAATAGCCGTGCCTCGCCCTGGGAGAACCACCTTCATGATCATGGTGTCTCCCCTGCCAGGTAAGTAAGCAAAAATAAAAACCTAATGGGGAATTAAATACCACCAAAAGAAAGGTCTATCTGTCTGAAAAAATCTGAAAACTGGCCTGGGCAGTAAGGGCATACAAGTTATTGTGTGACCAATACCATCCAAATAATTCTTACTTTCATTTCCCAAAGTTATCCGTCTACAAGGAGACCTGTATAGATCAAATGATGAGACCAATGAGGATGGAGGAGGACCGGAGTCACATGACTGAGAAGATACTAAACCTCACCCTGGAGATCATCTACCTGCTGACCGGAGAGGTGAGGAGGATTCTGGGAGGTCACATGACATCACTCTTATCTCTATTAATAATACAAAGACCTGACCGGAGAGGTGAGGAGGATTCTGGGAGGTCACATGACATCACTCTTATCTCTATTAATAAAACACAGACCTGACCGGAGAGGTGAGGAGGATTCTGGGAGGTCACATGACATCACTCTTATCTGTATTAATAAAACACAGACCTGACCCGGAGAGGTGAGGAGGATTCTGGGAGGTCACATGACATCACTCTTATCTCCATTAATAAAACACAGACCTGACCGGAGAGGTGAGAGGGATTCTGGGAGGTCACATGACATCACTCTTATCTCTATTAATAAAACACAGACCTGACCGGAGAGGTGAGGAGGATTCTGGGAGGTCACATGACATCACTCGTATCTCTATTAATAATACACAGACCTGACCGGAGAGGTGAGGAGGATACTGGGAGGTCACATGACATCACTCTTATCTGACCGGAGAGGTGAGGAGGATTCTGGGAGGTCACATGACATCACTCTTATCTCCATTAATAAAACACAGACCTGACTGGAGAGGTGAGGAGGATTCTGGGAGGTCACATGACATCACTCTTATCTCTATTAATAAAACACAGACCTGATTGGAGAGGTGAGGAGCATTCTGAGAGGTCACATGACATCTCTCTTATCTGACCGGAGAGGTGAGGAGGATTCTGAGAGGTCACATGACATCTCTCTTATCTGACCGGAGAGGTGAGGAGGATTCTGGGTTTCTAACATGATATTCCTATTGGTTCCTCAATACAGAGATTTCCTCCTGTGAAGTCCGGTGATCACATGACCATCACAGTGCCTCCATGTGACTCCCTAAAACCCGAGAGACACAACATGGAGAAGATTCTGGAAGTCACCAAGAAGATGATGGAGCTGCTGACAGGAGAGGTGAGCGGTGTTGGGAATTCTGGGACATTATCCAGTAACAGACAAGGGGTGTGTCTAGAACATGGACTCGTAGAGGTGGTGATTGTTTTTTTTTTTTACACTATGTGATATTACAAGATTATCACCTTTTACAAGTGATCTTTTGTATAATTCTCTTGGTTTAGGGTGAAGATCTGATAGATATAAAAGTTGTGATTAAAGAAGAAGAGACGTATGTGAGGGATGATCAGCAGTCTATGGAGGAGGATGGAATAACGGGGACATTTATAGAGGAGGACACTCCTACAGAGATCAGCACAGGTGGGTCATTAACACTAAATCCATTCCTCCACCCATACTGCTCACTGATTGGTCCGATTTTGATGCTTATACATTTACCCTTATGCGTTTTTTCCAGTGCTTTTTATTGCCATACCTATTTTAGATGAAGGTTGGCAGGTGACACACACCCCTTGTCACCTGCTCTCCATCTACTCATTAGCACTTGTATGCCTCATTGAGGAAACTAGAACAGTTTAGTTAGGACTACTGTAATGCAGAGAGCCTTGTAAGCGGCCTGTGGCTTATCCATATATTTGCAAATGTGTGCAACCAATCCTCTGCTTTTAACATACGAAGTTAGACAGCTGAATTCGGCTTGCAATTTGGTTGGTAAGTTTGAGCCTGGTTATTACGCTATACAATTTTACTTATACATACTGTTTGCATCAAAACGCATCTCATTTAAAGTCCCAACCCTTTCTTTCAACTTTTAAGGATGGAGGCATGTGTTATTCATATGCCTTATTCAAAGTCCCAAACCCAGTTCCACATTGGTCCAAAGTAGGGCGGGGACTGGGTGATATCAGCCTGTAATCCCCTGGTCACTTTCCTGAGCTGTGTTCCCCGTCCTGTATTCCTGTATTTCTCTCGGATAATCTTCTCTCTCTGTGCTGCAGACACAATTTATGTCTCTAGACTGGATTTATGGAGATTCTGGGGATCAGCAAAATGTTCCCACAATAGGTATTCGTAGACCTGGGGTATGTTTTTTGGGTCTTCTGCCCCATGCCCGGGTTTAGCATGATCTCTGACAGAACAATTCTCCCAGGATTACTTGTTCTGTTGTCTGCTGGCTGTGCCGGGGGAGGGATATGTCTGTATAGTCTCAGACCCAAGTCACTGAGTGCAGTCTCAGGAGATGGGAGGCAGCGGTGTGGGATTTCTGCAAACATTTCATCTTCCACTGATTACTGAATACCAATATTATGAGTCCTTACCCTTACACTGTATAATTTATATTATACATTACATACCCCTGACCCCTGCACTATACACGCTATGTTGTACATCATTCTGATACTATATAGTCCTATCTGTTGTATCTTATACAATATGTTGTACATTACATAGTCCTGACTTCTGCTCTCTCCCCTCTACCCACTGCTATATATACACATAATATGTATTCTCTTTTGTTACACCCATTTCCTACCAGCTGGACATTTTTATATCTGATCAGATTGGAGCAAAGCAGGAACCAATCAGCTCATGTCTAGTAATAATCTTTGTATTTCTATTTTAGTAGATGGACGGGAGATGAGGAAAACCTCAGAGGATTGTCTCACTTTGTCTCCAGACTGTAAAGTAGAAGATGAGGACATCACACAGTATAGTCCAGGAGAAAACCCGACTACCTCAAATGTCCATCCGGCACCACACAGTGTAGATGGACCATCATATTCCTCTTATCCTGAGGAACCTCAGACTGTGAGGGACGGTGCCGGACCATCGTATTCCTCTTATCCTGAGGAACCTCAGACTGTGCGGGACGGTGCCAGACCATCGTATTCCTCTTATCCCGAGGAACCTCAGACTGTGCGGGATGGTGCCGGACCATCGTATTCCTCTTATCCTGAGGAACCTCAGACTGTGCGGGACGGTGCCAGACCATCGTATTCCTCTTATCCTGAGGAACCACAGACTGTGCGGGACGGTGCCGGACCATCATATTCCCCTTATCCTGAGGAACCTCAGACTGTGCGGGACGGTGCCGAACCATCGTATTCCTCTTATCCTAAGGAACCTCAGACTGTGCGGGACGGTGCCGGACCATCGTATTCCCCTTATCCTGAGGAACCTCAGACTGTTCGGGACGGTGTCGGACCATCGTATTCCTCTTATCCTGAGGAACCTCAGACTGTGCGGGACGGTGCCGGACCATCGTATTCCTCTTATCCCGAGGAACCTCAGACTGTGTGGGATGGTGCCGTCCTTCCAACAGAGAAGAGCCTTTCCTGTACTGAGTGCGGGAAGTGTTTCTGTTTTAAATCCAGTCTTATTGTGCATAAAAGATCTCACACGGGGGAGAAGCCGTATTCCTGTCCTGAGTGCGGGAAATGTTTTTCACTGAAGATCAATCTTGACATACATCAGAGATCTCACACGGGAGAGAAGCCGTATTTCTGTCCTGAGTGTGCGAAATGTTTTTCAGATAAGTCCAGTTTTAACAGACATCAGAGATCTCACATGGGGGAAAAGCCGTATTCTTGTCCTGAGTGTGGGAAATGTTTTTCAGTGAAGTCCAGTCTTTCAACACATCAACGATCTTACACAGGGGAGAAGCCGTATTCCTGTCCTGAGTGCGGAAAATGTTTTTCAGTGAAGTCCAATCTTAACACACATCAGAGATCTCACATAGGGCAGAAGCCATATTCCTGTTCCGAGTGCGGGAAATGTTTTTCAGTGAAGTGCAATCTTTACAGACATCAGAGATCTCACATGGGGGAGAAGCCATATTCCTGTCCTGAGTGAGGGAAATGTTCCTCACTGAAGTCCTGTCTTCCTGTACATCAGAGATCCCACACAACCCTTGAGGTGTATTAGTGCCTTGAGTGCGGGAAATGTCTTGTATATGAATGTTGCTGGACATCACAGCTCTCATGTGGGGAAGAAGCACACCCTGATATACACCTCAGATATACTCCATGGCTGATTTTCATCATGTAAGAAACACTTCATAAGGAGATCAGAGATCACCAAAGACATGGATGAAGTGTTGTACCGTGTTGGCCATTGATAGCAGGAGAAAAATAAAAATGGAGTCATGACCTCTCATTGGCTGAGTACATTTTGTGGTGTAAGATTTCACAAACACTTAAAAATAGTTGAGCGGTTATGACCGGCATTCGTGATGAATATTGGCCGCATTTTATTTCATACTCTGATTTCCTTGACTCCATCTAGTGACCATAATGCAGTATTGCACTAATTGAGGTATTTCAGGAAAAATACCTGATTATGGCCACTAGATGGAGCTGATGATCATAGGAAATCACTGTGTTAGATCACAGCCAGAAATTGTAACAGCTGGATGAATGATTGTCCAATAAATTCTTTGAAAAACAGACGTCTTATTTCCCTTCATCAGACATGTCTTCATACTAATACCTGAGATCATACTCATACACTTATCAGTACAGTACACACTGAAGGATAGAACTTCAATAAGACAACACTATTACACTAACCATTGAATTACAATGAGAAATACTATGTTTGGACTTTAGATGGCGCTGAGTATAATAGCAATTATCTCCAGCTAGTGGCAAATGTAGTATTTTCTATTTTAAATCAATGGAAATTATTCGACCAGCAAATAGCCAATTAAACTCCATTTTCCCCTCATTCACACAGAAGGAATGTACATGTATTTTCACCCGGAAAATTGCTGTACAATTATTTATGACGAGACCCCTAAATGTCAGGAGAAGTTTATATAAAGATGGGAAGTATTGAGCAGATAAATGAATAGACCTCCTAGCAATGTTATTACCAGGCTGCAGCTAGGGGGAGCTCTAATGATTAGAGTGTGACCACAGCAGAGTGATTCCCATCTAGCTCACATTAACCCTTTCACTGCCAGAGCTGGTTTCCCATTCTTTTTGCACACATGGTAAAATGCAGATTTTGGGCCTGAAGATTAGATAAAACCCCCAAACATATATTTTCTGAAAGCAGAGGCCCTGGAGAATAAAATGGTGGTAATTGTTAAGGTGTTCCTCGTACACAAATGTCACCTTCATATCTGGGTTTATTTTCTCCTTTCCCCCATTTTCTATGGTGTGATCTTTTCTACAATACTTTGTTATAATAATGTAACACGTTGTGTATTGTATTGTACACAAATTAATAATGACTCCGCCTCCACATTCCAGACACGTCATTTTCCTGACCAATCGGATTTCTTCCTTTACTATTCCCTGATTCTATGACTGCAATCTTGTTATAAGTAACATTATAATAAAAAGTTTATTGAATGAAGAAAAATAAAGAGTGTGTGTCGGTGTAATGATGAAAATCTGTGATATGAAACATTTCTCATCGGTGACACTATAAAAGTCTTTACAGGTCATCAGTTTAGAGTTCGGGGTCATTATTCTCACCATCTGCAGAGATCTGCCTTGTTCTGCACTAGGGAAATGCACATCTGTGCAAGACACATAGATAACAATTGTTTTCTATGTCTGGTTCACACCCAAACCCGTGTGTGATGTGCGGGGCGGAGCTGTGTGGGGTTATGCAGCATGTCTGCAGTTTTCCGCACCTAAACTGAAGGAAAGTGACAGCGCCGCTCTGCACTCCATGTGAGAGGAGAGTCGTGTGTCCCCACAGATAAGAGAGGACAGCAGGAGGAATCATGGTGGATAGGAGCATGTGATCAGTGTGGTGGGGGAGGGGGGCAATTATAAGAAATTATCTCCTGTGCGTCTCTCCCTGCAGCTGCTAAAAGCTGCTTCCGCTTTGTGCCTACTTCTTTGATCTTCTAATATTTGCTACTATAATAAATAAACTAAAAATCTGTGCAAATTCATGTAATCATACAATATTTTTTGCTCAATTTAGTGTTCAGACACTCAGGAGCTCCGCCTCTTCATACACACTCAGAGCTCCGCCTCTTCATACACACTCAGGAGCTCCGCCTCTTCATACACACTCAGGGATCCGCCTCTTCATACACACTCAGAGCTCCGCCTCTTCATACACACTCAGGGAGGAGAGAAATTCAACTTGGCTGTATACCAAATACCAATTTAGTGCAGCCATTATCTCACCCCCAAACAGGGCAAATTCAGTCCAAACCCAAACAAAACCAAACAAGTGATCTGTTTATTGTTCCCTTATAGCCGGTTCACACTGGGGCGACCTGGGATCCGACTTCAAGTCACCCCAAGTCGCGCGGTCGAGAAAATGAATGGAAGTGAATGGGAGATGTCTTAATGTACACTACTGAAGTCGCTGTGACTTCAGAAAAGGTTCCTGTACTACTTCAATCCGACTTCTAGGCAACTTGTACCCATTGATTTCAATGGAAGTCACCTCAGAAGTCGGATCACTGTCTTAACTGAAGCAACAATACAGGAAGATAACATACATTTCTCAGGCAAACCCCTCCCTCCCACAGAGCTGATTGTTGTTTGATTGGCCACTGGAAAGCCTCCTGTTCAGGATGCGACTTGAAGTTGCCTTGTACTGTCCAGGAGGCGACTTGAAGTTGCCTGATGATTCATACTCAAGTTGTGTCCAAGTTGCCTCCCAAAGTCGTGCTTGAAGTTGTGTTGCCCCTGTGTGAATGGGCTCTTATTGGTGACCGATGGGAGAAGGATCCCCTCGTATCAGTGATCAGTGAAAGAAGGACATTTTTACATTATCATGAAATTGTTGTTACTGAAAGACAGAAATTGATCAATTCACAGGGAACCCCTAAAAACCTTTGGAGGATCCCTGGCTGATTAAGGATGGACTAGTCAGTAATATATTTCTATCCCCCTTGGTGGGAGTGGAGATGACCCATCTATAAGGATATACAATACATACACACACTGCACAAGGCCACTTCAATATATTTCTCAGGACTGCAGTTCCTCTGAGCTCCACAAGATGGTGATCTCACTTCTATCAGGAAGTCTGTAGACAGGAAGTGATGTCAGCTACACATAGGAAGTTGCGGGTGAGAGGTGAGTCGGGAGGAAAAAGAGAGGAGAAGTTTCTGGAAGAGGCAGCAGAGGAGGTAATAAGATCTTATTTTCTATTTACACCCAGTAACCCCCGTCATGTCCGTCCTCTTCCTCCATAGTCACTGTGACGTCTTTTATCTCCAGAAGATGATGATACACACATATATAGTGTGGAAATGTAGATTAACCCCTTCAGGGTCAGAACATTTCTCAACTTACAGGGCCGGAAAACACCATTTTGGAGATGTGTCACCTTTCCCACCAATCACCTTCTCACCTCATCAGTCTATATCAGGGGTCTCCAAACTTCCTAAACAAAGGGCCAGTTTAGACTTTAGAGAGGCCAGTGGAAGTAAACAATGCCCCATCGTTGGTGTCAGTAGGAGGAACTGTGTCCCATCATTGGTGTTGGTGGGAGGAATAGTGTCCTATCATTAGTGTCAGTGGAAGGAACTGTGCCCCATTGTTCATATCAATGAAATGAATAGTGCCCCATTGTTTATATCAATAGAAGAGATAGTGCCCAATTGTTGGTGTCAGGGAGATAAATAATACCCCATAGTTAGTGTCAGTGGATGGAATAGTGCCGCAAGGCCCAGATAAAGGCAAGCAAAGGGCCTCATGCAGCCCCCAGGCCACAGTTTGGAGACCGCTGGTCTACGCTAATTGGATTATACCACTTCTATTAGTGGGGGGTGTGGCAGTGTATGGCATTGGAAGAAATCACATCCAGGTACATGTGAATGGTCAAGTTGGTGACAAGATACACAGCGGGTCCAACCAAAATGCACAGTGAGACCTATCTAGTAATAGAAGGTCCATCCATTGTGGTGAGTGTCATCCATGTGGGGTCCCCTGGAAGTGGTCACGTGTTTATCTGTTACTAATGGCACAGCACCTGATCACCTACCTCTTGTTTTTCAAGCAACTAATATTTGAAGGGGACTTTTTGATACATTGGACATTAGTTGTGTTTTCTGGTGTCATTCATTTCTTTATTTTTTACATGTGGCAAACTGTTTAATAATCTTTATTTATATTTTTGGCAGCGCAGTCTATATACACATTTACTGGAGATCATATGACCATCACATTGCCTCCACCTCCCTCCCTGATAGAATAGAGAAATACAAAGAAGATTCTAGAAGTCACCAGAGAGATGATGGAGGAGAGGTGAGCGGTGCCGGGAATTCTGGGACATTATCCAGTAACAGACAAGGGGTGTGTCTGGATGGTGACTGTATCATTGTGTGTGTCAGGTTCCTATAAGGTGTCAGGATGTCACTGTCTATTTCTCCATGGAGGAGTGGGAGTATTTAGAAGGACACAAGGATCTCTACAAGGACGTCATGATGGACAATCAGCCGCCCCTCACATCACCGGGTAAGAGGAGACTTTATTGTAAAGGAGAGAGCAGTACGGAGGCTCCACCTAGATCCCCCATCATCTGATAAACACATAGAAACAATGTATTCAGTCAGTGTGTGTGTTTCCTACAGATGGGTCCAGTAATGGGAACCCACCAGAGAGATGTCCCCGTCCTCTGTATTCCTGGGATTCCACACAGGAAGGTCACACCATCCCCCACCATCATCAGGTAGATGAGGAACAATCACTGATAGTATCGTTAGGATCTGTACATTATCGGCATTGTTACCATTGATGTCTTTTTTATTCTATATTCAGAGTGGAAACCTGAGATTTTCTAAAGTTGAGGTTAACCACTTCCATACCAGGTACTTACGCAGCTTCCCGCCCAAGCCAATTTTCAGCTTTCAGCACTGTCGCACTTTGAATGGCAATTGCGCGGTCATGCTACACTGTACCCAAACAAAATTGGCGTCCTTTTTTCCCCACAAATAGAGCTTTCTTTTAGTGGTATTTGATCACCTCTGCAATTTTTTTTTTCTGCGCAACAACTAAAAAAAGGCTGAAAATTTGGAAAAAAAATTACATTTTTATTTTTTTCTGATAATTTTTTTGTAAATAAGTTTTCTCTTTCAATTACGGGCACTGATATGGCGGCACTAATGGGCACCAATGAGATGGCACTGATGGACATCGATGAGGTAGTACTGACGGGCACAGATGAGGTGGCACTGATTGGCGGCGCTGGTATGCGACACTGATGGGCACTCATAGGCGGCACTGATGGGCACACATAGGCGGCACTGATGGGCACACATAGGCGGCACTGATGGGCACACATAGGCGGCACTGATGGGCACACATAGGCGGCACAGATGGGCACTCATGGGCGGCACTGATGGATACTTATGGGCGGCACAGATGGATACTTATGGGTGGCACAGATGGGCACTGATAGGTGGGCACTGGGCATGGATGGGCACTGTGGGGTGGCACTGATGGACACTGGGGTGGCGCTGATGGACACTGGGGTGGCGCTGATTGACACTGGGGTGGCGCTGATGGACACTGGGGTGGCAGCACTGATTTTTGACAGGTTGCCAGTCAGTGCCCATTTGTGGGCACTGACTGGCATCTTTTTTCTAATGCTTTTTTTTTTACTTTTTTTTTTTTTTTTGCTGGCATTTTTTTTTTTTTTGCCCACCCTGGTGCTCCAGGGTGGGCATCCCTGGTGGTCCAGTGTGGCGATCCGAGGGGGGGCTGCGCTGATAAACAATCAGCGCGAACCCCCCCTGTCAGGAGAGCCGCCGATCGGCTATCCTCTACTCGTGTCTGTCAGACGCGAGTGAGGAAGAGCCATCGACGGCTCTTCCTGTTTACATCTTGATCAGCCGTGGTTGGACACGGCTGATCACGTGGTAAAGAGTCTCCCCCGGAGGCTCTTTACCGAGATCGGAGATGCAGGGTGTCAGACTGACACCCCGCATCACCGATCGCCGCGATGCGCGCCCCCACGGGCGCGCGCGGCATGAAATCCTGCAGGACGTTCTAGAACGTCCTGTCAGGATTTCATAACCACTTCCCGGACGTAAATCGGCCATTGGCCGGGCGGGAAGTGGTTAAAGAAGAGATAAAAGAGGAGGATGATGAGGATGGGGTGATGGAGGAGTCAGAGTCTCTAAAAGAACACAAAGATCTGTACCAGGACACCATGGTGGAGTCATCCAGTAATGGGAACCCACCAGAGAGATGTCCCCATCCTCTGTATTCCCGGGATTCCACACAGGAAGGTCACACCATCCCCCACCATCATCAGGTAGATGGTTGACAATTATTGGTAGTTCTGATTTATACACATCATGTTTGTTACATTGAATGTTTTATTATATATTCAGAGCGGTAACCTCGGGGACTATAATATTGTAGTTAAAGAAGAGTATAAAGAGGAGGATGAGGAGTATGGAGTGATGGAGGAGTTTTCAGAAGGACACAAGGATATGATGGAGCCACCTAATACCAGGAACCCACCAGAGAGATGTCCCCGTCCTCTGTATTCCACACAGGAAGGTCACACCATCCCTCACTGTTACAAGGTTGGTGGGATGGAGGTTATAAAACACACTAATAGAGACAATGTTTGGATATTAAATGTGATGTTACAATAATAAAGATTATATCTTACAGATGATATTCTCTCTCATTCTCTTGGTTTAGAGTGAAGATCCAATCGATATAGAATTTGAGGTGAAATCAGAAGAAGAAGAGAGGTATGTGAAGGATGATCAGCAGTCTATGGAGGAGGATGGAATAACGGGGACATTTATAGAGGAGGACACTCCTACAGAGATCAGCACAGGTGGGTCATTAACACTAAATACATTCCTCCACCCTTACTGCTCACTGATTGGTCCGGAGTAGGGCGAGGACTGGGTGATACCCAGTTATAGAGAATACCGGGTAAGGGGTTACTTTTAGCAGCAAAAATTTGATCAAACTTTATCAAAAAATTGTTGAATTTATTCCATTTACAAAATGTATATTTATTTTATCAAGAAGTTCAGACTAGAAATAGTGCATTGTTCTTAAAAACGGTGTCAGAACCATTGACGTATCTTGGCATAGAGCCAACATATACCGTCAGAATGTTTATATTGAACTATAAATTATTATTGTATTTATGGAAATATGTAAATATGTGCTTTGGGAGATATACAATTTTCCTACAATGCAAGATATCCAAATTCTTTTATCCATGCTATTTTGAGGACAAGCAACACAACTGAATATTTAAAATATATATATTTATTAACTAAAGATTTAGTGCAACAATTAAAATCAGGTACAATTTGTGTAAAAACAAATAATTGATATGCTTCTACAATCAGAGATAAGCGATTGTTAAATGTTCAGATAATATTTACATTATATGACAAGGTATATCCATAGCTCCTATTTAAATCATCCTGGCATATTTAAAACCTGGTGGCTTGTACCTTGACATGTATTATCTCTTCTCAATGACAAACAGATCTCTTGCTACTACTTATATATACGTGTACAGAATAAATGTTATATTTGTACACAAGCTTTGCAATGCAAACAAGCTTAATTTTAAATTTAGGAAGAATTTATTTTCACATACCTCATTCTAAAACCGATTTACCGTCGTTAGCTTTTCAAAGACAAACGTAATGCGTATGTCTTTAATATTTGGAATACAATTATCTCATACTGCAGTTAGACATAACCAACTCCCAAATTATATTTGCCAAGTATATTTAAACGGTCTTAGTTGTGTGTATGTGAAAACCTTCAAATTACCAAAAGGTAAATTATCAAGATTATACATTACCAGTATGTAAGAGATCTTGCTGTTTGAGAAGTGAGAAAGTCCTAATGAAGGACTTATGTGAGCCCCCTCCATGTTTGTGGTCAATCTCTGCCTTCCAGCTTCCTTCAGAGATCAGATCAGGCTCCAGCCATCGGCCTCGAGATCCCATCAGCCTCTCCTCAGATCCCCCCTCTCCTGTGCTGTGTAATCACTTTTTATCTCCCCAAAGAAGTGGGTGTATTTCACAATCACGTGACTGGCGATGTCACATGATGCTATGTTAGCTCAGCTGCCCTTAGCAACCAAGGATCTGGCTATCTTAAACCATGCCGATATTAACCTGTAGGGGGCAGTGGTGTATAAGAAATTATTCCTAATGATAGGGTCAATCAGAGTTAATCAGGATTTATGACCCCCTCTGACTTGAATCTTGGTATAGCATCATAAATTGTTTTATATGTCAAACAAAATGACAACGAACCCAGACATTTCGGCAACTTCTCAATTTATGATTGAGATAAGGTTTTATGGTCAGCACAGATGCTTTGGGAAGTTTCTTTGAACTAATGCCGGAATGTGATCAAAGCAGTCTAATACTTTTAAGCTATTATAGGATCTTATTCTTGGGACCCTAGTTATCTATGAATTAAACAATTGTAAAAGAAAGTGATCTGTTTGGAATCCAAAACCTAGAACATGCCCCCATCCCTGTAGTCATATAGAACAAAAAAAATTGGGTTGTGGGACTTTAAATGGGGCATGGACGGGTTTGTGAGATTATTAGAGATATCAACAGTGGGAGATCTATCACAGTCCCATCAAGGGAAATCTCTGTGGTCAAGGATAATGCTTAGTGATCAATCCGAAAAGAAATTGAAGGAGTCAAATATAAACTTAATAATATAATGTGTATCATAATAAATAATACAGAGATCATGCATACAAAGGCATAATACATGTAGTCATAGTAACATTGATAAAAAAATATTCAAAATCCAGGACATGACCATTAAAAGCAATCACAGTAAATTGACATATAGATACGGTAGATATGATTATCCAATAAAGTTGGTGGATGTAAACAATATGGTGATGTATTAAACAGGTTTATATATGAATTACTAATACACATATATTGTTAAAGCATTATAAAGAAACAATACTATTTCAGATATATTATTCCACCGGGATTGTGAATGAGCCCCTTTGGTCTCATAGTACAAAGTGATTTACAACCTAAGAACAATGTCTATTCATGCCTGAGAACCTATGTTGAAACTTTAAGGCCCCGTACACACGACCGGATCTGTCCGCTGGGATTTATCCGCGGATCAGTTCCAGCGGACAGATCCGGTCATGTGTAGGCCCGAGTGGACATTTTCCAGCGGACATTTGTCCAGCCGACGGTTTTCCAGCGGATAAAAATTTCATCATGTTTTTTCATCATGACTTCCTCTGAGGGCGTGGCCTTATGCTGGCCGTCGTATCTTAGGCATGTTTAAGTGTATCTCAGTTTGAGAATACACTTAAACATAGGACGGCCTTAGAATCGGACTTACGTCGGCGTATCTGCTGATACGCCGGTGTAATTCTTTGAGAATATGGCCCTTTGTGGCTTCCTATAGGGGATCTCTATACTATACTTTGTACCTTCCTATAGGGGAACTCTATACTATACTTTGTACCTTCCTATAGGGCAACTGTATACTATACTTTGTACCTTCCTATAGAGGAACTCTATACTATACTTTGTGGCTTCCTATAGGGGATCTCTATACTATACTTTGTACCTTCCTATAGGGGAACTGTATACTATACTTTGTACCTTCCTATAGGGGAACTCTATACTATACTTTGTGGCTTCCTATAGATGAACTCTATACTATACTTTGTACCTTCCTATAGGGGAACTCTATACTATACTGTGTACCTTTCTATTAGGGTTGTCCCGATACCACTTTTTTAAGGCCGAGTACAAGTACCGATACTTTTTTTCAAGTACACGCCGATACCGAATACCGATACTTTTTTTTTTTTTAATGTGATGTGACCGTGGCATTTTTTTCTTTTGTTTGTTTTTTTTTTTTACTTTTTTTTTAATTTTGTATAGTGGCATTTTTTTTTTAAGAGGGGGGGTAGTGGATTGTCAGTGTGTTTTTAAATTTTTTATTACTATTTACATTTTTTTTTTATTATTTTATTTATTTATTGCAATTTTTTTTATTTTTTTTAATCAGCCCTGTTGGGGGGGCTTTGGTGAGATATCAGGGGTCTTAACAGACCTCTGACATCTCCCCTTTGAGACAGAGAAAGGGACTAGGGACACAGATTCCCCAGTTCCTTTCTCTGCAGCCTCAGCTGAAATGAATGGAGAGAAGCTCCTCTCCATTCATAAACTGAAGCATCGTAAACACAGCTTACGATGTTTCAGTTATGTGAATGGACAGAGTCAGTGATCATTCGGAAAAGGTAGGAGCAGGGTTTAGCGGCTCCTAGCTCCGCTCTCCATCCTGACAAATTGAGGGGGGAGAGCAGCATGGATGGGGAGAAGACATCATGGGTTCCCCTGTCCCTTTCTAAGCAGCATCAGCTGCGCTGAAAATGAAAGGAGAGAAGACAGCATCTTCTCTTCATTCATAAACTGAAACATTGTAATCACAGTTTACCATGTTTCAGTTCTGTGAATGGGCAGAGTCATCGCTGACTCTGTCCATTCGGAACAGTAAGGAGCCGGGTTTACCGGCTCCTACCGCCACTCTCCATCCTGACAGTTCCAGGGGGGCACAGAGGAGAGAAGGAAACAGCGGGGGACGTACGGGGGAGAGAAGGAAACCGCGGGGGACACGGAGGAGAGAAGGAAACATTCGGAACAGTAAGGAGCCGGTTTTACCGGCTCCTACCGCCGCTCTCCATCCTGACAGTTCCGGGGGGGCACAAGGGAGAGAAGGAAACAGCGGGGGACGTACGGGGGAGAGAAGGAAACCGCGAGGGACACGAAGGAGAGAAGGAAACAGCGGGGGACACACGGGGGAGAGAAGGAAACAGCGGGGGACACGGGGGAGAGGAGGAAACTGTGGGGGACACGGAGGAGAGAAGGAAACAGCGGCGGGGGCACGGGGAAGAGGAGGAAGCAGCGGGGGACGCATGGGGGGGAGAAGGAAACCGCGGGGGACACGGAGGAGAGAAGGAAACAGCGGGGGGCACGGGGGAGAGGAGAAAACATCGGCGCGGGACACGGAGGGAGAAGGAAACAGCGGGGGACACGGAGGAGAAGGAAAACACGGCGGGGGGGGGGGCACAGAGGAAGAGAGACTTCAGCAAAACGGAGGGGGGGCTGGAGGAGGACACAGGACAAGTATCGGGAGCATTTGCCCGAGTACAAGTACTCGGGCAAATGCTTGGTATCGGTCCCGATACCGATACTAGTATCGGTATCGGGACAACCCTACTTTCTATAGGAGAACTCTATACTATACTTTGTGGCTTCCTATAGGAGAACTCTATACTATACTTTGTGGATTCCTATAGGGGAACTCTGTACTAGGCATGATGGGAATTGTAGTTCCTGAACAACTGGAGGGCCGTAGTTTGAAGACCCATGCTTTACAGCTTCCTATATGGGAACTCTGAAGGCAGGAGGAGCCAGAAGTGTGGGGGGGTCCAGAAGAGGAGAATCAGGGCTGCTCTGTGCAAAATCATTACACAGAGCAGGTAGGTTCCCCCTCTAACCTCCATATATCTTCATGTGTGACTCCCAGGTAAAATCCCCATATATCCTACTTCTGGGTATATTTATTATTATATATATGATATAAGATATATTACTTTCACTATCTCACAGTATAAATGATTCCCTTATAGTAGTGATTATTGGATGTTGTTGTACTATAAAGGAATATTTTTTTTATCCCATCATAACAGATGATGAAATAAAATCATGCTGCTGCTATAAATGTCCTATGCTGGTCATACACGGATCTATTATTGGATGAGAATATTCACACAAATATTTGTATGAAAATGATTTGTACATTCGATGAATGGACGAGTGTAGATAGAAAATTCTACTTTCTTTTACCATTCAATTATAAAATGAAAGTAACTTCTGAGTAAAAACCACACCCACCATGTGAGAATTTGTTCTATGGAGAAAAGTTTTCTGTTCTGCTCCTTCCAATTTTCCCGTCACTGTGGTGGAAAATGAACGCCGATTTGACCCACTAATGGTTAGAAAAGTGGATGAACGTTTTTGTGAAAGAAAAATGAGTTTGTGTACGGCCAGCATAAGTGACATCAGGTGCAGGGAGCTTGTACCCACCTACCTGTCACCCATCATATTATATTACACTCCTGTCTGATAATCTGCAAAACAGCGTTTTACCTCTTTTTTATATTTTATTAATGTTGATCTCTGATTGTGATATGTAGCAGATTCCCCCTCTAATAATACATCTATCTGTCTGTTATTCTCAGAGTGTATTAAATATCCAACTATATATCTGGGTATTTATATTTACCGCTGTATATAGATATTCAAGAATATTAACTCCATTATACACCAAACTTTTGAGGTTTGTATCTAATTTGTCGATTAATCAAAACAATGATCGGCCATCTAATCAATTCTGAAAATAATCATTAGTTGCCGCCCTACAGAGGAGCCATTTACTAGTTACCTTGAGGGGGAAATTGTACGATCCTCAGAGACAAAGGTGCCTTATGTGGGCGGAGTCCTGGTTTAGGGGAACCAAACAGCTCATGTCTAGTAATAATCTTTGTATTTCTATTTTAGTAGATGGACGGGAGATGAGGAAAACCTCAGAGGATTGTCTCACTTTGTCTCCCGACTGTAAAGTAGAAGATGAGGACATCACACAGTATAGTCCAGGAGAAAACCCGACTACCTCAAATGTCCATCCGGCACCACACAGTGTAGATGGACCATCGTATTCCTCTTATCCTGAGGAACCTCAGACTGTGCGGGACAGTGCCGGACCATCGTATTCCTCTTATCCTGAGGAACCTCAGACTGTGAGGGACGGTGCCGTCCTTCAAACAGATAAGAGCTTTTCCTGCACTGAATGCGGGAAGTGTTTCAATTTTAAATCCAATCTTAATAGGCATAAAAGATCTCACAGAGGGGAGAAGCCATATTCCTGTCCTGAGTGCGGGAAATGTTTTTCACAGAAGGCCAATCTTTACACACATCAGAGATCTCACACGGGTGAGAAGCCATATTCCTGTCCTGAGTGCGAAAAATGTTTTTCACAGAAGGCCCATCTTTACACACATCAGAGATCTCACACAGGGGAGAAGCCACATTCCTGTCCTGAGTGTGGGAAATGTTTTGGAGAAAAATCTGAATTTGTCAGACATCAGAGGTCTCACACAGGGGAGAAGCCATATTCCTGTCCTGAGTGCGGGAAATGTTTTTCACGGAAGTCCAGTCTTTACGCACATCAGAGATTTCACACGGGGGAGAAACCGTATTCCTGTTCTGAGTGTGGGAAAGGTTTTTCAGTGAAGTCCTGTCTTCCTGTACATCAGGGATCCTACACAACCTTCAAGGTGTATTAGTGCCCTTGTCTTCTATATTTATGTTGCTGGACATCACAGCTCTCATGTGGGGAAGAAGCACACCCTGATATACACCTCAGAAATACTCCATGGCTGATCTTCATCATGTAAAAAAACAGTTCCAAGGGTGTGGACAGTTAAAAAAAAAAACTTAGGCTTTCAGCTCTGGACTTTTAATCCTAGGTGGAGATTTTAACGTCCCCCTGGACCCCCTGACAGACACCTCTGCAGGCAAGACATGTATCAGATACAAGATCTTAAAAAGGATTAAGGCACTATTACACTCTCTCAATCTAGTAGACACATGGCGCTTTCTCCACCCAGATGACAAAGATTTCACTTTTTACTCGAATCCACATAATCGATACTCCAGGATCGATTATTTATTCATTTCACAACAAGACCTACAGGCAGTGACGGAAGCTCGTATAGGGACGCAGAGTCTTTCTGACCACGCCCCGATCTCCCTCACTTTGAACCAGGCAACACCTCAGACCAAGACCTCAATGTGGAGGCTAAATGCCTCTCTACTGACGGACCCGACCTTACTTCCTGGGCTGAACTCAGCTCTCCTTGAGTACTTCAAACACAATGTCACCCCAGGTTCAGACCCCTTGATGGTATGGGAGGCCCATAAGTGTACAATCAGGGGGGAATTGATCAGGATGGGCTCAAAGAAAAAGAAGGAGAGAGAAGGGGAAATCCTGAAGCTGATCAATCAGATCCGTCTTCTGGAAACCCAGCACAAACAATCCTTGTCTATCCAATCAGCGACTTCACTTTTAGAGTTCAGAAAAGCCCTGAGACAGATCATTGACGCTAAGACCAAGAGATTCCTTTTCTTCCGGAGGAAGCTATACTATGAGCATGGAGATAAGCCTGGTAACCTGCTGGCTAGGGCCTTAAAGGGACCAATTTCGCGTTGCACCATAGCGGGCATTCAAAACAAAAGTGGTAGAATTGACAGGGAAACAAACAAGATTGCGCAACATTTCCAAGAATTCTACACCAAACTGTATAACCTGCCAATGCACCATACAACATCTGGGCCCAAAGAGAATAGAACGCAGGCAATTAAGGACTATCTGACAGAATCCGCCCTACCCTCACTTTCCTTAGAGGATGTCGCCCTCTTAGAGAAAGAAATAGAAGCCTCTGAGTTGAAGGCCGCAATCAAAGACCTGAAGGCGGGCAAAAGCCCTGGTCCTGACGGGTTTAGCGCTATATATTATAAGACATTTCTAGACATACTCCTTATCCCCCTCAAAGACGCCCTAAACTCACTATCCACTCACAGGGAAATACCCCCTGACTTTCTGTCTGCCTACATTACGGTGTTGCCCAAACCGGGGAAAGATCCACTCCACTGCACAAGCTATAGGCCGATATCCCTATTAAATTTGGATGTCAAGCTGGTGGCGAAGATAGTTGCCAACAGGATGAGACCCTTGCTACACAAATTGATAGGCCCATGCCAGGCGGGCTTCATGCCTGGTAGGGAGGCCAGGGATAATGTAACCAAGTCTCTCAACCTTATCTATGCTGCCCGGGTTCGAAAGATCGAAGGCTTTCTCCTATCGACGGATGCGGAGAAGGCCTTCGATCGAGTAGATTGGGACTTTATGCTGGGGACATGCCGTCACGTGGGCCTAGGCCCGCATATGATGGCATGGATCTCAGCGTTATATAGGAACCCCTCGGCTAAACTTAAAATCAACGGATCACTATCTGACAAGGTCAACATCAAAAACGGGACCAGGCAGGGGTGTCCTCTGTCACCTCTACTTTTCATACTCTCACTAGAACCCTTTATCAGACGGGTTCTGGCAAACACAGACATCAAGGGATTCCAATTGGAGGGGAGGGAATTTAAGATCGCGGCCTACGCCGACGATCTTCTATTCTTTTTGTCGGCCCCGCATACCACCTTACCGTCCCTCCTGAAGGAATTTTCGCTGTACGGCCAATTAGCAAACCTTAAAATCAATTACTCCAAGTCCGAGGCATTGAACATCACATTACCAGATGCTGTTTTGAACCACGCCCAAAGCAATAACCCCTTCACGTGGCAACCCTCTGCCATAAAATACCTTGGTATCTGGTTGACCCCTAAGCTCCAGTCGATTTTTGAACGGAATTTTCCCCCTCTCTTCAAAAACATTGAGCGGGACCTGAAGACATGGCACACAGGCCATTTCTCGTGGTTTGGTAGGGCTGCCGTCTGTAAGATGACGACCCTCCCCAGGGTCCTCTATCTTATCAGGGCACTGCCGGTCAAGATCCCCACCAGCTTCTTCAAAAACTTACACTCCATCCAGATGAAATTCATCTGGGCGCACAAACCCCCTCGCATAAAATCGAATCTATTGACTAAATCCAAGGCACAGGGGGGACTGGGTATCCCTGACTTTAAGGCTTACTACCACGCCTCCCATATTGGCAGGATTATTGATTGGCACTGCCACGCCAACAACAAGGACTGGGTGGGGATAGAGTCCTTCCTCATATCTATTCCCCTAAAGTACTCACCATGGATACCCAAGACCTCCTACCCTCAGTCAGTTCAGGCTCATCCCCTGGTCAGTACCACACTCAATATTTTTCATCAGTTGACTAAACATGCTAGACTCTCATCCCCCCTGAGTCCACTCACCCCCTTAACGAATAACCCTGGATTTTTACCGGGTTTGGAGAGGGTTTTTTTGGGTCCCAACGCTGCCAAAGCCCCTCTGCTCGCACGGCACTGCTTCAACAACCAAGCAATGAAAGACATGACACAATTTAGGACGGACAATAATCTGCCCCTACTGCCCTGGTGGTCATACCTTCAAATACGTAGCTTTGTAACCAACCACGCTCACGAAACTCACCTAAACAGAGACCTTACCGAACTTGAAAAGGTATGCGACAGGGGGGAACAGGTCTACAGATCAACTTCTGTGGCCTATTCATGGCTACAGGAGGTGACAGACTCCGACTCGAACAAATATAGGGAGAAGTGGTCGGGCACCTTGGGCATTCAGATCACGGAGGCACAGTGGACCAGAGCTTGTATCCTGTCTCACAAATGCTCTATCAGCACTAGACTACAGGAGACGGCATACAAGCTCTTAACACAGTGGTATGCCACACCGGAGAGGGTCAATAGATGGTTCCCACAGGCTTCGGATGAGTGTTGGAGGTGCCATAGAGAGAAGGGAACTTTATTGCACATATGGTGGCAGTGTGACATGATAACACCTTATTGGTCGGAGGTCAAGGAGGTGGTGAGGCGGATCACGGAGACCACACTTTCCCTGGATGCGGCATGCTGTCTGTTACACGTCTCCCATTTCTCCCTTGGAGCTTATAAAAAATCCCTATCCAGACACCTACTTAATGCAGCCAAATCACTGGTTCCATTGCACTGGAAGTCCACAAAAGTCCCAACGGTGTCTTACTGGCTACGCAAAGTTGCAGACGTCTGCGAAATGGAAGACACCACAGCCCAATCCACCGAGTGTGTGGAGAGATATCACAAAACTTGGTCTCCCTGGTTCGCCTTTAGGTTTTCACAAGATTACGACCTCCTGTTACAGAAGTAAAAATGATCGACAGGACTGTAAGTCCCAATATACACTATACACGTGTAATGTTACTTGCTTTTATCTAAACCCATACCTGGTTATCTGTATGCCTTTCCTCAATGCTTAATGAACCACCCACTAATGTGACCCCGATGACCTTTAAAGATGCATAACTGCCCGAATTGCGGTCAGTTGCACTCCCCAACATGCAATGGGGTCTTAACGAACGAATAATACTTCACCACCCTTCATGCTCCACTTTCATAAAATTTGGTAAATAAGTAATTTTTCTCTTTCACTGATGGGCACTGATGAGGAAGCACTACTATGCAGCACTGATTGGCATCACTGGTGGTCATCATGGGCCTGTACTGATAATCAATGCTAAATATCAATGTAGATCCACTGATCGGCTCTCCTCTACTCGCACCTTGTCTCAATGAATAAAGGAGAGCCAATAACAGTCACTTCCTGGTTACCATGTGATTAGATTTAATTGGACATCGCTGATCACATGGTGAAGTGCCTACGTCATAGGCGATACACGGCATCACTGATCGCCACGTGTGCCTGAGCAGCTTATTATGGAAAGTTGTATGACATCCAGTCAGGATAGGGAAGTGATGTCATACATGACACTTCCCGGTCCGGACCAAGAAGGGGAGGAAAGCAGGTGTGTGTCCTCTCTCCTCCCTCCCCTCTACCCATTATCACCCGCTATGCTGGTCCCAAGTCCTCAGATGGGCAAGAGGAGCCCGGGATACATAGCGGGTGTGTGCAGGGGTGGGGGGCATTTACTGAGGGGGGTGGAAACATTCGCTCAGCCACCCGAATGCTTCCATCCGACAAGTAAACCTGCTCCTTGCTCACCCACAGCAGTGCTAAATGTTAAAAAACCTACCTGTCCGGCCCTCAGAACTGCATGTCCCGGGTGTCATGCGATAGGAATTGTTCATCCCGGAGTTCATAAGGAGATCAGAGATCACCAAAGACATGGATGAAGTGTTGTACCGTGTTGGCCATTGATAGCAGGAGAAAAATAAAAATTGGGTCTAAGATTTCACAAACACTCAGGCCGCGTACACACGGTCGTTCCAAACCGATGAGAATGGTCCGACGGGCCATTTTCATCGGTTCACCGCTGAAGTGGCCTGATGGTCTGATGTGTGTACACACCATCATTCCAAAAACCGATCGGGTCAGAACGCGGTGACGTCAAACACACGACGTGCTGAATAAAACGAAGTTCAATGCTTCCAAGCATGTGTCGACTTGATTCTGAGCATGCGCGGGTTTTGAACCAATGCTTTCTGTACTAACCATCGGTTTGGACCGATCGGGCAGCGGGCCATCGGTTCGATTTTTAAAGCATGTTTTAAAATTTTGGACCGAAGGACAACAGACCGATGGGCTATACACACAGTCGTTTGGTCCGATGAAACTGAACCTCGGTCCATTCTCATCGGTTTTGTCCGACCGTGTGTACGCGGCCTTAGAGGTCTGTTTAAAAATAAATAGTTGAATGAATGTGAGCGGCATTCACCCAGCTGTGATGAATATTGGATGCATTTTCTTTCATACTCTGATTTCTATGCTCCATCTAGTGGTCATAATGTGGTATTGTGCTATTTTTACTAATGGAGGTTTGTCAGATACAAAATACCCCATTATGGTCACTAGATGGAGTCGGCGATGATAGGAAATCACTGTATTACATTATGGTCAGTAGGAATGGGCCAAACAGCGCCCGGTTCGGTTGACACCAGAACACCTCAAACAGGTAAATTGTTCTAATGAACAAGCAAACCCTATTAGAGTCTATGGGACACGAACATGAAAAATCATTTTTAAAGCTTATATGCAAGTTATTGTCATAAAAAGTGTATGTGGACCCGGTACTGCCCTTGAGGGAAATATATCAATACAATTTTTTTTTTAAAACAATAATTTTTAGAGGAGCAGGGATTTTAACCACTTTAGCCCTGGAACATTTGGCTGCTCAATGACCAGGCCATTTTTTGTAATACGGCACTGCATAGATTTAACTGACAATTGTGCGGTCATGTGACGCTGTACCCAAACAAAATTGGCGTCCTTTTTTCCCCCACAAATAGAGCTTTCTTTTGGTGGTATTTAATCATCTCTGCGGTTTTATTTTTTAAGCTATAAACAAAAATAGAGCAAAAATTTTGAAAAAAAACACAATGGAGCTGATTTACTAAGAACAATGCGTTGCGCCGGTTCATATCTTAATTGGTGCGCCGGAAAAGTCATTAATCGAACGTGCGAAGCGGCGCACTTTGAAGCGCAAAGCGATAATAAATATGTAAATGGCAACTGTTGCCAGGGTAACGGCTGTTTTCTCATTGATAATAACGCACACCAATCTCATTGAATGTGTCTTGTTAGGCAATTAGTAGATGTTCGCACTTAATTAACCCTTTGATGCTAATCTCATTCCTATTACTTCTAATATATCTTTGAATTGTTTTTGTTTTATTTTCACACAAATATTTCAATACAAAGAACAGAGAAGTGTTTCTAAACCCAATAAATTAATATTTTCAGATCTTGATCTTTATTGGTGACCATACACTGCAATCTTTTAGAAAAATTAGATTAGGCAAGAGCCTGTTTGATTTCCAAAAATGTTAATTAATTGTTCAAGTGTGTATTCCTATTACCTATTTTGCCAAAATATCGAGTTGTACAGAGATTGGCCAAATAGATTGCATAGTGCATGACCGGCTTAAGTGCCAAATTTGGAATGTAGACGTGCCATGACCCACTTGTATTTTCATAAGTGGACACAAGAACCTACATCTCTAGATACATATTTGTACAGCACAGTGGTGTAGTGGTTAGCACTTTTGTCTAGCAGCAAAAAGGGTCGCTGGTTCGAATCCTGCCCATGACACCATCTGCCTGGAGTTTGCATGTTCTCCCTGTGCCTGCGTGGGTTTCCTCCAGGTACTCTGGTTTCCTCCCTCAAGCTAAAAACCTGCTTTAAATCAGATCCTGTCTAAATTGGCCCCAATATGTATGAATGTGTGTTAGGGACCCACACAAACACCACCCCATGTTAACCACTTAAGACCCGGACCAAAATGCAGCTAAAGGACCTTGCCCCTTTTTGCGATTCATCACTGCTTCGCTTTAACTGACAATTGCGCAGTCGTGCGATGTGGCTCCAAAACAAAATTAGCGTCCCTTTTTCCCCACAAATAGAGCTTTCTTTTGGTGGTATTTGATCACCTCTGCGGTTTTTATTTTTTGCGCTATAAACAAAAATAGGGCAACAATTTTGAAAAAAATGCAATATTTTTTACTTTTTGCTGAGGCCGATACGTATTCTACCTATTTTTGGTAAAAAAAAAATCACAATAAGCGTTTATCAATTGGTTTGTGCAAAATTTATAGCGTTTACAAAATAGGGGGATAGTTTTATTGCATTTTTATTAATTATTTTTTTTTTACTACTAATGGCGGCGATCAGCGATTTTTTTCATGACTGCGACATTATGGCGGACACTTCGGACAATTTTGACACATTTTTGGGACCATTGTCATTTTCACAGCAAAAAATGCATTTAAAATGCATTGTTTATTGTGAAAATGACAGTTGCAGTTTGGGAGTTAACCACAGGGGGCGCTGATGGGGTTATGTGTTCCCTGAAGTGTGTTTACAACTGTAGGGGGTGTGGCTGTAGGTGTGACATCATCGATTGTGTCCCCCTATAAAAGGGATGACACAATCGATGCTGCCGCCACAGTGAAGAACGGGGAAGGTGTGTTTACACACGGCTCTCCCCGTTCTTCAGCTCCGGGGACGGATCGCAGGACTCCAGCGGCGATCGGGTCCGCAGGTCTCGCGGTCACGGAGCTTCGGACCGCGGCTGGGCTTAAAGGACAACGTACCTATACGTTGATGTGCCCAGCCGTGCCATTCTGCTGATGTATATCAGCGTGAAGGGGTCCTTAAGTGGTAAAAAAAAAAAAAAAAAAATCGGGGTTACTTACCGGTAACATCCCTTTTCCAGGAGTCTTTCAGGACAGGTACTGTAGAGAGACACAGGCTCCTCCTCTCTCAGGAAACACCGCCTTCCAATTAGGAATTTAAGCCTCATCCTCCCTCAGCTCCTCAGTTTTTCCAGAGTACCTCCGACCAGCTGGGGAGACACAAGAACACGTCATAAAAATATAAAATTTCATCTTACCTGACGGCCTCGTCTGATGAGTTTTCATAATATCCCCTACAACAAAGAGGGTGGGTACCAGTGCTGTCCTGAAAGACTCCTGGAAAAGGGATGTTACCGGTAAGTAACCCCGATTTTCCCTGTTCGTCTTTCAGGACAGGTACTGTAGAGAGGATAAGCGAGCACCTTACCCTAGGGTGGGACTACTGCTTGTAGTACTTTGCGTCCAAAAGCCTGATCTTTGGCTGAAAGCAGGTCCAGTCTGTAGTGTTTCACAAACGTCGAGAAACTAGACCATGTTGCAGCTTTGCAGATCTGCTCCGGGGAAGCACCAGCACACTCTGCTTGGGAAGTAGCTACTGCCCTGGTGGAATGAGCCCTGATACCCTGTGGAGGCTCCACCCCCCTAGAAGCATAGGCTTGAACAATGGCTGCTCTTAACCACCTGGCTATTGTGCGTCTAGAAGCCCTAGACCCCTTCCTGCCCCCCTAAAATAAAACAAAAAGAGAATCAGCTTTCCTGAACTGACTAGTGCTATTTAAGTATTGGAGGACACACCTCCTAACGTCTAGGTTGTGAAAATTGCGTTCCTGTTCCCTCACAGGGTTTGAGCAAAAAGAAGGCAATGTAATTTCTTGACTTCTATGAAAATTCGAAGATACCTTCGGTAAAAAGGCCGGATCAGTCTTAAAAATAATGCGATCCGAAAAAACTTGAAAAAAGGGGGCCCTAATAGATAGGGCCTCGAGTTCACTTACTCTTCTAGCTGTGGTGATCGCTACTAGAAATACTGTCTTGAGTGTGATCACCTTTAAAGTACAACTATCTAAAGGCTCAAATGGTTCTTCTGTAAAGGCCTGTAGAACCAATGAGAGATCCCATACTGGGAAGTTGGAGGCTCTAACTGGTCTCCGTCTACCCACAGCTTTGAAAAATCTAGAAACCCAAGGGTCCAACGCTAGCTGTTTTTCCAGAAAAACGCTTAATGCTGAAACCTGACCTTTCAGCGTGCTAATGGCCAGCCCCTTGTCAGCCCCAGCCTGCAGAAACTCTAATACGGCTACAGAGCTACGAACACTGAAAGAGCTTTCCGAGCACCAGATGTTAAAACGTTTCCACACTTTTTGGTAGATGGCTTGCGTCTCCTTCTTCCTGCAGCTTAGGATAGTTGTTATCAAGCGTTCTGAAAAGCCTTTGCCCCTTAGCAGCTCCTCTTCAGAAGCCAAGCTGCCAAATTTCACCTCTCTACCTGCGGACAGCAGATTGGACCCTGAGAAAGGAGATCTTCCCGGATTGGTAGAATCCAGGGAGGTTCTATCGATAAGCCCTTCAGGATGGAAAACCATGGCCTTCTGGGCCAATGAGGTGCAATTAGAATAAGTGTTGTACTCTCCCCCTGCAGTTTTCTCAAGACTGCTGGAATTAGAACCGGAGGGGGGAAAGCATAGCACCTGGAGAACTGCCAGGTCTGAGCCAGAGCGTCCACCCGCAGAGCTCCGTCCCACCTGTTCAGGGAGAAAAAGAGCTGTGTCTTGGCATTTCTCTTGAGGTGAATAAATCCATCTCCGGCATACCCCACCTTTGAGTGATCACTCTGAAGACTTCTTGATTCAGAACCCAATCGCCCTCTCTCAGCTTCTTCCTGCTGAGGAAGTCCGCGACCTGATTCAGTTCTCCCTTCAGATGTACTGCTGAGAGGGACAGGACATTGGCCTCCGCCCACATGAGGATGGATTTTGTCAGATCCCACAAGGATTTGCTCCTGGTGCCCCCCTGCTTGTTGACATAAGCTACTGCGGAGGAGTTGTCCGACCGGATCCGAACATGCTGGCCCTGAAGATCCTTCTGAAAGGCTCTGAGAGCTAGATCTATTGCCTTCAGCTCCCTCCAATTCGAGGATCTCTGTGAGTCCTCTTTCTCCCAGCAACCCCTAAGGGAGTTCAGGTGTGCTCCCCCGCCGGTGCCACTGGCATCTTTTGTTACCGTTCTGGAAATTGGGGAGATCCAGACCTTGCAACAGGTTCGCCCCCTTCCTCCACCACCAAAGGGTCCTCTTGATGTGGACCGGTATGGATATCAGGGAGTCCAGAGAGCCCGGTTTGTGGTCCCAAACGCTTAGTATGAATAGCTGTAGGGGCCCAAAATGCAAACCTGCCCACTGTACTGCCGGAAGAGTGGACGTCAGCAACCCCAAGGCTGACATGGCTTTCCTTATAGGGAGCTGGCAGCTGCTCTGAAGTAGTAACATTGCACTGTCCACCTTCTGATAAATCATCTGCCTGGTTGAGTCCAGTACATAACCCAGAAATGTGACCTTTTGGGAGGGCGTCAAACTGGATTTTTCCAGATTCAAGAGCCATCCTAGGTTCTCCAGGATCTCCCTTGCTACCTGGAGGTCCTGGGATAACTGTGCCGGGGAAGATGCAAAAAACAACAGATCGTCCAGGTACGCCACCACTAAGATGCCCCTGAGACGAAGAAAAGCCAGTACCTCCACCATTACTTTGGTGAAGATGCGGGGGGGGAAGAGGAGAGCCCGAAGGGAAGCGCTTTGAACTGAAGGTGAAACGTCCCCTCTCTGGATCTTACGGCCAGTCTGAGAAATTTTTGATGGCATTCTGCTATAGGGATGTGTAAATAGGCATCTTTCAGGTCTATTGATGCCATAAAACAGTTCGGAAGGAGAAGAGTCCTTACGGAGTAGATTGAATCCAATCCGGAATCTTTTGTACGTGATCAAAGTATTTAGAGGCTTCAAATTCAGTATAAGCCTGAACTTCCCAGAGGGCTTGCGGACCACAAAAATGTGGGAGTAGAATCCCCTGCCTGTCTCCTCTGATGGAACACGACCCATCACCTCCTGATCCTCCAACTCTTGAAGAGAGGAGAGAAGAGCCATATATTTTTCTTTGCACTGTGGTAAATTGGTAACTAAAAGCCTGATTGGGGGGGGACTTGAGAACTCTAGTCTGTATCCTCTCCTTATGATCCCCAGCACGAATTGATTGCTGGTGATCATCTCCCATTGTGGGAGAAAGGCCCCCAACCTTCCTCCCACCTTGACTCCGTCACTGTGGTTTTGGGGCTGTTCAGGAGCACGAAAAAGCGCTCCACCACGGCCCTTACCCTTTTGTCCCCAAAACTTTTTCTTTCCTTCAGGTTTTAAGACTTCTACCTTCTTTTGGGTACAGAATTTTTTCTTTGCCTGTCCCCCCAACTTTTTCTTTATGGGGAAGGCTTTTTTCTTGTCGGCTGTATGATCTAAGACAGCCTCCAAGCCTGGCCCAAATAACAAATCTCCTGTAAGGGGGATCCCGCACAGCTTAACCTTTGAAGCGCTATCCCCTTGCCATGTCTTGAGCCACAAAGCCCTTCTTGCAGAATTAGATAGGGCTGCAGATCTGGCAGACATGCGGACCGATTCTGCTGAAGCGTCTGCTAAATACCCCACGCCATTTAGCAAGGTTGGAAAAGAAGACAGTATGGTCTCTTTAGGAGTGCCAGCCTCAATATGTGCCCTGATCTGTGTGAGCCAATGCTCCAGATTACGGGCTACCACTGTGGCTGCCATAGCTGGCTTTAGGTTCCCCTGGGAAGCATCCCAGGACTTTTTTAGAAGTGAATCCATCCGCCTGTCCATGGGGTCTGAAAGCACCCCCATGTCTTCAAACGCCAAGTCCGTATGACGGGATACCTGCGAGAAGGCAGCATCCAGTTTGGGAGATTTGTTCCATACCAGAGCTTCCTCTTCAGAAAAAGGAAACCTTCTCTTCAAAGCATTTGAAAAGAAAGGATTCCTTTCCGGGTCCTGCCACTCCTTTTTGATGGCATTGATCAAGACCTCATGGACCGGAAAAACTTTTTTCTTTTGTTCTCCCAGGCCCCTGTACATCTGATCATGGAGTGACAGTGTCTTCTTCTCCTCAACTATCCCTAAAGTAGTGTGGATAGCCTCCAATAATTCTTCCTCCTCTTCAAGGGAAAGCTTGTAGCGAGAGACCCTGGAGGACCCCCCCCCCCCTCCGTCCCTTCACCATCCGACTCCCCTTGGGAGATAGAAGCGGCACTGTCTTGCTCCTCCTCAGCGTCCTCTCTGACGTCCTCAGGTTTTTCTCTACTCCCAGAGGGAAGTACCCCAGGACTAGGTGGAACTAACTGTTGCGCTATAGAAGGGCTGCTCTGGGGTAACTGAAAGTTTGCAAAAATATCTTTAAAAGATTGAAAGGTGCTAGAAAGCTCTTTCATAGATGCTGCTAGTTCAGACCCCTGCTCTGCCTCTCTCTCTCTCTTTATTCAGCCCCTCAATGCATCTCCTGCAAAGTACTTTATTCCAACTCTCACTAAGGGAAGTTCTGCAGGAAGGACACTTCTTCTTAGAACTGTGAGCTGATTTTTCTGTGGATTTCTGAAAAACACAGAAGAGAGTAGAGGGTACCATGAGAGGGAGCCCAGCGCTTAAAGAGACAGACATCCACCAGGAGTGCTGCCCCAGGACCAGCCACCACCAGGGTCTCAGATACACTACCAAAAACTCCCCGACCACCAGGAGAAAAAAAAAACAGTGAAGCTGCTAGCAGGGTAAGTGAACACCACCCCAGGGTTCTCCTTACCTTAGAGTGGCTGGTGCTGTCGTCATCCGGAGGTGCGCGTGAAGTCTCCACTTCCAAAAACGCTGACCCTACGGCTGAAAGAGAGGCCGCACCAGCCCAGCGCCTGGCCTTTTCACTACTGCAGCGTCTGGGACCAGTGACGCGTATCCAGCGGAAGTGACCGCCCCCCCCCCCCCGGAACTGACGTCACTCGTCATCCGGTCCAGCTTCCTGGCCGACTGTGAATTACACAGGGAGCCAGCACACCACCTGCAGCGCCACCCCTGTGCGTTCGTGAAAAAGACCTCCACGGTTGAATCATCCCCAGGAATGTCCACGGGACGCTAACACGGCAAGTGTCCAGGTATGTAGCTTCACCAGCTAACTGGGACGCCGTGAAACAAACGGACCTGAGCTACAGGGAGAGCGGGTCCCCCTCTCAGGAATACCGGCCTCAGCTTCCCCAGCTGTCTGGCCCTTGGCCCCCAGCGGTGTCTCCCCTGCCGGAGGAAACACCATAAACTGAGGAGCTGAGGGAGGATGAGGCTTAAATTCCTAATTGGAAGGTGGTGTTTCCTGAGAGGGGAGGAGCCTGTGTCTCTCTCTACAGTACCTGTCCTGAAAGACGAACAGGGAAAAACAATTGTAAAGTGCTTCTGTCTCCTTCTAAAAATTGCCAGGGATCAAGTTTGTCAAAAATATTTGTCAAAGGTTAGGTTTGGTGTGTGCAAGATTGGGAAGACTCCTCAGTGGTCAAAAGGGGTTGTATATGAAAGTGAAATCCACTTTGCACTACAAGTGCAGTCGCTGTAGATCTGAAATGAGGGGAAGCTCTGCTGAAGTTCTTATACAATCATTTGCAAGCTAAAATGCTGTTTTTCCGTTTCCTAGCATGTCCCACTTGAATCTACAGCAACTGCACTTCCAAGTGCAGTTTGCACTTGTAGTGCAAAGAGGATTGACCTTTTATGAACAACTCCAAGGCCTCGTACAGACGAGAAAAAGGCGGACCGTTTCCAGCGGACAAATCCTCTGGCGGATTTGGATCTGATGGCTGTACACACCATCAGATCGAAATCCCTGCGGAATACATCCGCTGTGACGTGGCCGCGCCGCCGCCGTGACGATGACGCGGCGACGTGCGCGACCCTGGAAGGTAAATACTTCCACGCATGCGTCGAATCATTACGACGCATGCGAGGGATGGGAGCGGACGGACTGATCCGGTGAGTCTGTACAGACGACCGGATCAGTCCGCTGGACTGTATTCCAGTGGATAGATTTCTTAGCATGCTAAGAAATTTTTATTCGCTGGGAATCCGTCGGCTGGATTTTTATCCGCTGGGAAATGTCCGCTCGGGCCTACACATGACCGGATCTATCTGCTGGAACTGATCCCCGGATCAATCCCAGCGGATAGATCTGGTCGTGTGTACGGGGCCCAATTGTATTTGTTAATAAGACTGACAAAGGGTCAGTTAGGCTCCTATGGTATTCTGCTCAATGTGTGCCTAGCTGGCACAATCTTATCTTCCCCTCCTGAACACTCCAGCAATGGCAGACTTAGGCCCCATACACACAATTTGATAATCTTTTGATTTTGGAATGCATCTTTACCCAAAACATGTACTGTAGTGCAAGGGCCCACCATATTGCATACACATTGAAGCTCTTAAAGGGGTTGTAAAGGTTTGTTTTGCATTTTCTAAATAGGTTCCTTAAAGCTAGTGCATTGTTGGTTCACTTACCTTTTCCTTCCATTTACCTTCTAATTTTTTTTTCTTTGTTTGAATTTCTCACTTCCTGTTCCTCCTCAGTAAGCTTTCCACCATCATCCAAGCGGTGGAAAGTTATTTAGAACAGCTTACTAAACACCTTACTGAGGAGGAACAGGAAGTGAGAAATTCAGACAAAGAAAACAAAAGGAAAAAAACATTTAGAAGGGAAATGGAAGGAAAAGGTAAGTGAACCAACAATGCACTAGCTTAAAGGAACCTATTTTGACAATACAAAACAAACCTTTATGCTCATATTACCGTATTTATCGGCGTGTATCGCGCACTATTTTCCCCTTAAAATAAGGGGAAAATCGTGGGTGCGCGATATACGCCGATAGCCGCTTCCCGTGCTCAGTTTGAAATCCTGTGCCGACATATACCGAGTGCAGCACACTCGGGTACATTCGGCTAGTCTCGGCTTCGCTCGTGCTCACGCATAAACGTCACAGAGCGTGAGCGCGAGCGAAGCCGAGCCTTGCCGAATGTACTGCACTCGGTATATGTCGGCGGAGGTGTTCGAACTGAGCGCGGGAGGTGGGGACTCGACTTGAGGCACGCGCTGAAAAAGCCGGGAGGACACCATCGAGGCCGCAGACGGACGCCGGACCGGACGATGGACGCTGGGAAGACACCAAATTTGTAAGTAATAAAATCATATAACATTTTTTTTACAGGAATTTTGGGGGCAACTTTAGGGGTGTGCGGTATACGCGGGAGCGCGTTATACCGCAGGGATGTCACTAACAGACTAGAAGACGTGGAACAGACTGTAGAAGACAATGTGGCCACCCTTCAAACCCATGAAGCCATACTTAAAGCGGATGTGCCACTAAAAACATGTATTAAAAGCCAGCAGCTACAAATACTGCAGCTGCTGACTTTTAATATAAGGACACTTACCTGTCCTGGAGTCCAGCGGTGATCGCAGCAGATGACGAGCCGATCGCTCGTCACCCTGCTGCTCCCCCCTCCATCCACGGTGAGGGAACCAGGAAGTGAAGCGCTCCGGCTTCACTGCCCGGTTCCCTACGGCGCATGCGCGAGTCGCGCTGCGCCCGCCGATTGGCTCCCGCTGTGTGCTGGGAGCCGAGTGTTCCCAGCATACAACGGGGGACGGACGGAAGGTAAGGAAAAAACCCGTCCTTTGCCCGTATCGTAGGGCCGGAAGTGGGTGCAGATACCTGTCTGTAGACAGGTATCTGCACCCCCCTCCCCCCTGAAAGGTGTCAAATGTGACACCGGAGGGGGGGAGGGTTCCGATCAGCGGGACTCCACTTTAGAGTGGAGATCCGCTTTAATGATCACACTGCTCAGATTCAACAGCTCATGCTAGCCCAGGATGACCAGGAGAATAGGGCCAGACGCAATAATATTTGCGTGCGTGGCCTCCCTGAATTGATTGAAACCAAAGAATTGGCCACAGTGATCACCACTATCTTTAACGACCTGCTCCAGAAAGACAAAGAGGCCCCCATAGAACTGGACCGTGTCCACAGGGCGTTGGGCCCCAAAAACCCGAATCCAGACCACCCCAGAGACGTGATCTGCAGGGTCCATTTCTACGCCGTCAAAGACACCATTATGCAAGCAGCATTGTTTCTGCCCTAGCCCAGAACTCCCGTCCTTGAATTCTATTTTCTTATTTCTGTTGATCACTCTGTTTTCACTTGAATCGGGACGCTCTGCAGAAGGCCTTTATTTTGATGGGATATGGTGGGGCGGTGGGTATTCACTTAGCCTCATCCCTAGTCCCTCACCCGCCTTAGAGTAGCGGCCCTGAGCTAGATGGTCTCCCTGTTTTGCTTACCATATCTCCCTGCTGGCCGAGAACGATCTCCCCCAACACACCCCCCCTCCCCTCCATGTTCCCTTAGGAGCACCTTCCCGCTGACTAGGCGTGTCAGCAATTTACCAATTTACGGGGAGCTAGAGCAAACTAGGGTCTCGCCCCCTCCCCATGGTGGGACCCCCCTAGATACCTTTTTATAGGAATCCTCCCCACATAGCTCACCCGGGCCTCAAACTGTGACAATAACCGTTATTAAATGTTTGTATGCAATGTTCCTTATATGTTACTGCGGCGTGTGCGGGCCCCCTCCCCGTGCGAGGACCGCGGCACCCCACTTAGGATTTTCAGCTCCCTTTGGGTGATAGCTGAAATGTTGCTAGCAACAGACTTAGAGTGGCCGTTTCGGCCTCAATTTTTCTTTCTTTACTTCTTGTCCCTCCTTTTCCTTCCCTCTGGCCCTCTTGCCTTGCCCTCTCACTCTCGCCCTCTCACTCTCCCCCTCCCCTGGAGTTGGCGTGCTCCCTTCCGGTAAGTTATTATCTATCCTCCGCTGAACCACTTTCATGGCTGCCCCTGCCTACCTAACTGTATCCTCTCTGAACTGCAGGGGCTTGAATGTTCCCAAGAAGAGGAGACAGATTATGTATCACTTCCACAAACTTCACACTCAAATCCTTCTCCTCCAAGAGACCCACTTTAGATCTGACTCAATCCCCAAGCTTCTCCATAAACACTATCCCACCTTGTTTTAATAGCACTAACCCCTTATCGAAATCTAAGGGGGTTTCCATTGCTTTCCATGCCTTGTTCACGCCCGATGTCTTAGACTCTTACATAGACGCAGCTGGAAGGTTTATTTTTCTAAAACTGTCTTATAAGAAAGTGATATACACTGTGATTAATGTGTATTCTCCCAACCAGGACCAACTCCATTTCTTCACTTCCATGCTCTCCCGCCTGAGGAAGTTCAGCGTGACCAATATGATCCTCGGAGGTGACTTCAACGCTGCTTTGATACCCCGCCTGGACACATCAACCGGTAAGTCCTCGCTCTCTCTAGCTACCACGACCAGGCTGCGTACTCTCTTTACCGACCTCTCCCTGGTGGACGTGTGGAGAGTTCTCCATCCCTCTGCCATGCCAGGGATTACACCTACTTCTCCCCCGCACACTCATCTTACAGTAGATTGGACTACATATTCGTATCCCAGTCGCTGCTGGATCTCTCTCCCAGTGCCTCGATTGGCCTCACACTGTGGTCAGATCATGCACCCGTCCACACATGCCTGGGAAAACCCCCATCTTGCAAACCCAGAGCCTCATGGCGGCTTAACGACAACCTACTGTCAGACCTGGCTTGCTCCGCTGACATCACTCAGACTATCACAAATTTCATTACTGATCATGCGCGAGACGACACCAACCCGCTCACATGATGGGAAGCCCTCAAATGTGTCCTGAGGGGCACGTTCATAAAAAACGGCTCTAGACTCAAAAAAGCCCGCTCGGTAGACATTAACCGCCTCCTGGCCACTATAACGGCCTTGGAGGACTCCCACAAACGCTCCCCTGATGCATCTCAAATGGTGGAGCTGGCCAATGCCCGACGAGACCTCCTGCAGATTTTTGCCGACCGATCTTTGGTGGCTAGAGATAAGGGGCGGTTTTCGCACTACTCTCAGGCCAACAAATGCGGCAAACGACTGGCAAACACGCTCAATCCGCGCCAGACCAAGAAACATATCCCCTTCATCTCTTCCCCCACTAAAGGGAAACTAATGGCCAATTCCGCCATTGCAGAGGAATTCCGTCAATATTACTCAGACCTTTACAACCTCCCACCCCAGACCCCCCCATCCCCGCCTGACCCGAGCAGCTTGTCACCTGACATATCTTCCTATATCACCGAAACCGCTCTCCCTTCTATCACAACGACTGACTCTGACGAACTAGAAGAACCCCTGACTGACCTTGATTTTCTCTTAGCCATTAAGAAACTTAAAAACTGCAAAAGCCCCGGCCCGGATGGCTTCACCAACCGTTTCTACAAGACATTCAGCACACAACTGGCCCCCCTTTTAGCGAAAGCCTTCAATGCCATCAATGAACAATCCTCCCCATCCTCCTCCCTTTTATTGGCCCAGTGTTCCAATTTCAGGCCGATATCTCTTCTGAATGTCGACCTGAAATTATTTGCGAAAATTCTCTCAGACCGCCTTGCGCCGCTTCTGCCAAATATTATACATGGGGACCAGGTGGGGTTTGTCCCTGGCCGCGAGGCCCGGGACAACACCACTAAAACTCTACACCTGATAGCGTATGCTCATAAACACCGGATACCGACCTGCCTTCTCTCCTGTGACGCAGAGAAGGCCTTTGATCGGGTCAGTTGGCCATTTTTGCGCGCCACTCTCACCCAGATTGGGCTAGGACCGCAGATGCTCTCCCGCATCATGTCCTTATATACCTCCCCTTCTGCCACCGTATTGGTGAATGGTGTTCAGTCAGGCACGGTGTCGATTAAAAACGGCACCAGGCAAGGCTGTCCCTTATCCCCCCTTCTCTTCGCGCTTGTAATAGAACACCTGGCCCAGGCACTCAGAGCAAACCCTAGTATACGAGGCATACAAACACCCTCCTCTCACTGCAAACTTTCCTTGTACGCGGACGACCTGCTTCTCTATGTTACTCAACCCCACATCAGCATCCCATCCATCCTGCGAGAACTGGCTCGGTTTGGCGGACTCAGTAATTATAAACTAAACTTAACTAAAACGGAAGCCCTAAACGTATCTCTACCGCAAGCGACCCTGAACACCCTTAAAACTAACTTTTCGTTCCAATGGCGGGAGAGGTCTATCTCCTACCTAGGTACCGCCATCCCCACACAACCGTCAGAGGTATACACGCTGAATTATAGCCCACTACTAACCAAACTTAGACGCCTTATGGAGGACCGTATGGACCTTCCTATCTCGTGGTTCGGGCGCATGAATGCTTTGAAAATGGATATCCTACCCAAGGCATTATATCTATTCCAGGCACTCCCGATAGCTCTTCCGTCTGCCTTTTTCCGCTCACTTCGCTCGATGGCTATCCGGTTTGTCTGGAGAGGACACCGCCCAAGGCTAAAACACAAACTTCTATGCTCCCCCATCACTAAGTGGGGGAACGGGCCTCCCCGATTTTGAGCTATATCACACTTCGGCGGTACTCTCTCGAGTCCTGGAGTGGTTTCCTCGCCCATTGCGTAAAGTTTCCACCATGGTGGAGCAGGATTTGTCCCCCGTAGACATCCGGGCTCTCCCATGGGGATACGCTAAGACGTACCGGACCCTTCAGGGGTTGTCCCCCCTGACTAAAGATGCCCTGACCATCTGGTACCGGAGGAGAGAAGCATGCGCTCTCTCCACTGATCCGGGGCCTTTAACCCCACTGTTCGACAACCCTGCCCTCCCGGAAAGCAGATCGATCCTAACCATAGACGACTATGACAGAGCTTCTTGGCCTACCGCCCACCGCTTTGTCCATGCCTCCTCCGGGACCTTTACCACGTCCACGCCTTTCACTTCCTCTCGGATAACTTGGCTCACCCGGCTACACCTCTCGACGTATTGCAAATCACTCCGTGACACTGGCCAGGTCCACAGACCCCTGACCGACTTCGAGCAACTGTGCTCGCTCCCGGACATCCCGCGACATACCCTCTCCCAGATTTACAAGCTGATTTTGCATCACACACATGACTCCCTGCCCAGGTTTACTGCAGCTTGGTCGGAGGAACTTGGTAGAGATATCAGCGAGGCGGATTGGCGTAAAGCCTTTTTTTACACACACAAGTAGGACAAACCCCCAAAAATTCTTTAAATATATTAATAGTAAAAAGGTGAAGTCTGAGCATGTAGGCCCCTTACAAAATAATCTAGAGTGGGTGACTGGGGACAAAGAGAAGGCAAATTTATTAAATGTTTTCTTCAGCTCTGTGTATACAATGGAGCATGGGGGAGGGGCTCATGTCCAAAATGGGGGTGGGAGTGACACAGCCCCAAATCCACAATGGCTCAAAAGTGATATGGTCCAGAAATATTTAGACAGAATAAAGGTGGATAAAGCACCTGGACCTGATGGCATCCATCCACGGATCCTAGGTGAGTTGAGCTCTGTCATTTCAAAGCCACTGTATCTAATATTTAGGGACTCATTAAAGACAGGAATAGTACCACTGGATTGGCGCAGGGCCAATGTGGTGCCCATATTTAAAAAGGGAACAAAGTCTTTACCAAGTAACTGTAGACCTGTTAGTTTAACTTCTATAGTTGGGAAGATACTGGAACGTTTAATAAAAGACCACATAGATGAGTTCTTGCTGGAAAAAAACTATTTAAGCAGCAGACAACATGGATTCATGAAAGACAGAAGTTGTCAGACAAACCTGATTTCCTTTTATGAAGAGGTAAGTAAAACCCTGGACAGAGGCGTGGCTGTGGACGTGATATATTTGGATTTTGCAAAAGCGTTAGATACAGTTCCGCACACACGGCTCATGTGTAAGGTAAGGTCTACAGGATTGGATATATCAGTTTGTAAATGGATAGAAAACTGGCTGAAAGACAGAATTCAGAGAGTCGTGGTTAATGATTCTTACTCTGAATGGTCCAATGTTATGAGTGGTGTACCCCAAGGTTCAGTGCTGGGACCCTTACTTTTCAATATATTTATAAATGATATTGGGTCTGAGATCAAAAGTAACATTTCTGTCTTTGCAGATGACACCAAGCTATGCAGTGGAATAACGTCCTTTCAGGATGTCTCCAATTTACAAGCCGACCTCAATGCTCTGTCTGATTGGGCGACTAAGTGGCAGATGAGGTTTAATGTAGATAAATGTAAAGTTATGCACTTGGGGGCTAAGAATATGCATGCATCATACATACTAGGGGGAGTACAACTGGGGGGGTCTGTAGTGGAGAAGGATCTGGGGGTTTTAGTTGATCATAAGCTCAATAATGGCATGCAATGCCAAGCTGCGGTTTCCAAAGCGAGCAAAGTCCTTTCTTGTATTAAGAGAGGTATGGACTCCAGAGACAGAGATATAATTTTGCCCCTGTACAAATCATTAGTAAGACCTCATCTGGAATATGCAGTTCAGTTTTGGGCACCAGTTCTCAAAAAGGATATAGGAGAACTGGAGAAAGTGCAGAGAAGAGCAACCAAACTGATAAGAGGCATGGAGGAGCTCAGCTATGAGGAAAGATTAGAGGAACTGAATTTATTCTCTCTTGAGAAGAGGAGAATTAGGGGGGATATGATCAACATGTACAAATATATAGGAGGTCCATACAGTGAACTTGGTGTTGAGTTATTCACTTTACGGTCAACACTGAGGACAAGGGGGGCGCTCTTTACGTCTAGAGGAAAAGAGATTTCACCTCCAAATACGGAAAGGTTTTTTCACAGTAAGAGGTGTGAAAATGTGGAACAGACTCCCTCCAGAGGTGGTTCTGGCCAGCTCAGTAGATTGCTTTAAGAAAGGCCTGGATTCTTTCCTAAATGTACAGAATATAACTGAGTACTAAGATTTGTAGGTATAGTTGATCCAGGGTAAATCCGATTGCCTCTCGGGGGATCAGGAAGGAATTTTTTCCCCTGCTGTAGCAAATTGGATCATGCTCCGCTGGGGTTTTTTGCCTTCCTCTGGATCAACTGTGGGTATGGAGTTGGGTGTATAGGATTTTACTGTGTTTTTTTATTTTGTTTTTTGTGGTTGAACTGGATGGACTTGTGTCTTTTTTCAACCTGACTAACTATGTAACTATGTAACTATGTAACAAGTTCTCTATCTCGAGCTACGCTCAGGAAAAGAATTATAAAATAATGTCAAGGTGGTATCGTGTTCCAGTCACCCTCAGGACCATGTTCCCATCCGCTTCTGACTCATGCTGGAGATGCGACCAGACCACAGGTACGTACTGCCATATATGGTGGGAGTGTGACTTGATTTGCCCTTTGTGGGAATTAATTTTCCAGATCTATACAGACCTGTACGATAAACCACTTGCTCCCTCCCCCTTCATAGCCCTTCTTTCCATTCTCCCAGGCCCCTTTAAGTTCCAAAAACACACCCTTTTGAAATTTTGCTTGAACGCTGGCAGACAACTGATCTCCAGGCATTGGAAATCCCCCGACCCTAGCCGAATGGGTATGTGAGATGAACAATATCATGCTTATGGAGGAACTACAGGCCAAATCCCTTGACACCCATGCTAAATTCTCTTTCACCTGGAGTGTATGGAGGCATTACTCCACTTCAGACAAGCTAAAATCCAGGCTAAATCCAGCCTGACTCCCCGCCTACCACCTCGCGCCGGCCAAATCCACCCCCCAGATGTGGAGAGCCGCCTGGGAACGGAGCACGCAGCTCCACCCCCTCCCCTCCCCTTTCTCCCCTCTTAACTTAACTTCACTGATTATCTTTAGTTTCCTTTCCGCTGTGTCACGTGGCCCTCCCCCAAGGCCATTCAAACGGACCATACCATGCTTTACCGACCCCCTACAGGCTCGGTGTAAATACCGAGCCCCTGGGCTACGGTGCATCCCTTATGCTGGTGGGTGGCCCCCTGTACCTCAGCCCTAACTGTATAAATGTCATGGACACTACTGCCCTTGTTCCTGGCCGCAGCAGGCTCCCAATGGGGCGGCCGGGACGGGGGTGGTCCCTATCCGAAGCTGGGCTACATTGCCTATAGATGTGTAAACCACCGATGTGCCTACCTAACATTTATTTGTATCTGCATTTTAATCGTCAGACATGGTAACGTAACTGTTTTTTTTTTGTTTTCTGTTTTATTTGTAATTTCATTTTGTGTTTCTACGATCGGGTCACCCTCTGTTGGGTTCTCGACCCGGTTGGAGCTGTTCTTTCTGTCTAAAAAAATGACAATAAAAACTTATTGAACCTAAAATTTTATTTGAAAAAAACATTCAAACAAAACGTAAATTTAAGGATGACTTTTAACAGAAAATAGATCTGAAAACAATATAAAAAAGCAGGGGCTGCATTAATGCGGCTGCTGTGGTTCCCGAAGCATGGCCATCTGCTCCTGATGTTGCTGCAGAAGCATGGCCATCTGCTGCTGCTGCTGCTGTGGTAGTTGTATGGCTATCTGCTGAAGTGGGTTACTGGACAGGGGTTGTGCCTGAGGGGTGGGGAAGGTACCAGAGGTGGATTGTGGCATAAGGGAAAAGGTCAAACCAGGGAGGTGAGTGTAACTTTGGGGGGCAAGGTTGATCGGGAGGCTGAAAAGGGGTAAAGTAGAGGGAATTACATTTTGGGCTGGTAAATGAGAACGGATTTGGGGATTTGGACTTTCACGAAGAGGGGTAGTGAAAGTTGAATAAGGGGAGAGGTCAGGTTGAGCATGTCTGGAGGTGTGTGTGGCAGAGGGCAAGGAGAAAAGTGGAGTGGAGGTAGGTGCTATGCGAGTTGATGTAGGCTGGTCAGGTGGGAGCATGTTAGAACTATGAGAACAGGGAGATGCTGTGTGATGTGAAGGATCAGAATGGTGTGTTTGGGTGTTTGAGTCTGTGGGGGCATGTGAGGAAGTGGGGAGAGTATCTAATTGGGAGGGAGGGTCCATCGGGGGTAATTCAGAATCAGCCACCCCCTGGCTTTCAGTCCCTAGCCTGGCAACATGCTCATCTTGTAGCAACACAACACCTTTCTCTTCACTGCCACTGCTGTGAGAGCGTCTGGCGATTGTTGCATTTAGTTGCTGTACCGCTAAACGCAGGGCCCGAATCTCTTCACCACTTTGCCTGAGGACTACAGTCTGGTTGTTAATAGCTATAGTCAACATTTAGAAGTTTTGAAGCCTGATTCTGGTCCCTACGCTGCAATTGTTCTTGCAATTGCTGGCGGTCCTGAGCTTGTTGGCTCAAGTCTTGCTGTAAGAGCTCCAGTGTCCTTTCTACATAATTAATTTGTGTAGAAGGCCTACCTTGCTCCCATAATCTATCCGCCTGGGCAGCCAACCTTTCACCAAGTTCGAAAAGCTGCCTTCGCCCAGGTGGCAGGGGTGCCGATTCTGCTGCATCCAATGTGGGCTGGAAAGAAACAAAAAGATTCAATTAGAAAACAAATCATTTGCATTGCTGAACACACAAACAGTAGTAAAAGTGGGTTCCATTTGCCCGAAGAATAGAACATGTTCAAGGCTGCGTTACTTGGCACAGGAGACTTCAACAGAACTTTTTCCAAAAACTTTGCTAAAATAATTTTTTTTTTAAACAAAAGGTTTGGAACAAGATGAATTTAGAATACGACTGATTAACTTGCCCAGATGCTCCAGATTAGACACTATCCCATTTAAGAAAATCAACCCCTTAGTTTCCATGGCTATGTCAACCCTTGATAAAAGCAACTTGATGGAACAATTAACAAGGTATATTTGTGGGCAAGCAACAAATATAAGGGTTATGTGTAAACACTTGTGGCAAAGAAGATTCAATATTTGAACTTACCATCTGTGGAGGCAACTCAGCAGAAGCAGCTGCATTTTCTTCAAAAGCCTAAAACCAAAAAAAAAGTCTGACATTACAATAAGTACATAGGACTCCTTTCAATGTTCCCCGCACATTTTCTGACTTACACATACCCCCACATTGGATTCAGGATCATCCCCCACTCCAGCAGCAGCCATAATCAACTCAGGATCTGCAGTTCAAACAAACAAAAGTAAGTAAACATCCAAAATATTCTTTCATTACAAACAAACATTTTGCCCAGTTTGTCTACGTGAATCATGTGGACAAAGATTTCAATGTGACCTTGCTTGGCAAAGGCTTCAAATGCAAATGTTGGCACTGGCAAACCAGCCCTAAACCACCAGTAAAGAGGCCTTTGCCCTCAATATATGTGTGAGTGTTTGCTTTGCAATGGAGGACACCCTATTCACTGAATTGTGGATATAAAGCATGAGCACCCACCTAACCCCCCCACCACCAAATTTATTTTCATCTACAAGCATATGGGGCGTTGGCAGTTATGTGGTTGATGTATTTGGCCATTTGTTGCCTAACACAAACCACTATGTTCTTCTTAGTTTAATTATGCCTACACTGTTTTCTGGTCCTGTCCTTTTCCCATAGAAATAAGTTTGTCACAAATGTAGCTAGCTTACGCCCTGGACCAAAATGCAGCTAAAGGACCAGGCCCCTTTTTGCAAATCGGCACTGCGTCGCTTTAACTGACAATTGTGCGGTCGTGCGACGTGGCTCCCAAACAAAATTGGCGTCCTTTTTTTCCCACAAATAGAGCTTTCTTTTGGTGGTATTTGATCACCTATGCGGTTTTTATTTTTTGCGCTATGAACAAAAATAGAGCGACAATTTTGAAAAAAATGCAATGTTTTTTACTTTTTGCTATAATAAATATCCCCCAAAAATAGATAAAAAAAATTTCCTCAGTTTAGGCCGATACGTATTCTACATATTTTTGGTAAAAAAAAATGGCAATAAGCGTTTATCGGTTGGTTTGCGCAAAATTTATAGCGTTTACAAAATAGGGGATAGGTTTATTGCATTTTTATTTTTATACTACTAATGGCGACGATCAGCGATTTTTTTTTTTTTCGTGACTGCGACATTATGGCGGACACATCGGACAATTTTGACACATTTTTGGGACCATTTTCACAGCAAAAAATGCATTGTTTACTGTGGAAATGACAGTTGCAGGTTGGGAGTTAACCACAGGGGGCGCTGAAGGGGTTATGTGTGACCTAATATGTGTTTACAACTGTAGGGGGGTGTGGCTGTAAGTGTGACATCATCGATTGTGTCCCCCTATAAAAGGGATCACATGATCGAGGACGCCGCCACAGTGAAGAACGGGGAAGCTGCGTTTACATACAGCTCTCCCCGTTCTTCAGCTACGGGGACCGATCGCGGGACTCCAGCGACGATCGGGTCCGCGGGTCCCGCAGTCACGGAGCTTCGGACCGTGTCGCGACCCCACGGCTGAGCTTAAAGGGCAACGTACATATACATTGATGTGCCCAGCCGTGCCATTCTGCCGACGTATATCGTCGTGCAGCGGTCCTTAAGTGATTAAAAACATCCTACCTAGATCTTCCTCCTGGGTTCGCTGCAGTGGGAAGGTGCTTGGCGCCGCTGCCTCCTCCTCCTGCTGGTGGTGTGTTGCTGTGAAGATATTTTTTAAGGTTAAATGTAAAGTTTCCTCTTACTGTTGTATTTTTGGCAAACAAAGCAGAGCTCATTTGATTACTTACCAGGGGAGACCTGTTCAGTCTGTGTGGGCGGCTCTTCGGGTTGTTGCTGGCCAGAGGGGCTGCCAGGGGGAGATGACACAGGACTTTGGGCTGCAATTCAAGCACATAACGTTTAAATAAATCCAACATGTTTCCTCATCAAGACACACTTTTAAAATGATACATGTGATTTTAACTTACCATGCTGGATATCATCAGTGTCATCCTGAGAAGCGGCACCAACAACTGTCTCCAGGCTGATGATATCCAGCAATTGCCTCTGATATTCCCTGAGCTGGCTCAGATGGGATGGAGCCACACCCCACCTGGTCACATACCCCTGGCGAGCCCACGTGCCCAGTAACTTCCTGAGCCGCCCCACCAGGTCATTTAAGTGCTTCTGCACCTTGTCAGAGGTACGGCGAGCACGGCCTCCCACTGCACTCACTGCCACAGCGATCTGCTCCCATAGGCGTTCTCTTTCGGGAGCACTCGCACGGGAGATGCCCAGGCCCCGGATTTGGGAGTGTCTTTGGAAATAACTTGCAACAAGGACTTGATTTTCCTCCTCGGAAAAGGGGGGTAAACGCCCTTGTGGCCTTTCGATGTGCTGGGATGAACCCTCCCCTGGCGACTCCAGGCTTGGCACCAGTCTTTCTGCAGGAACCATTGGGCATAAGGAGGATCTACCCCTCCTGCCTCCAGCCGCACCACGGCCTGACAGCCTCAAACCCCTGGGCCTTCTGGTGGGGGTCATGGTCACAAAACGATCAAGCCAAATCTGAAAAAAAATAAAACATTTGTTCAATCAAACCATGGATAACATGAATAGCTAGCAACCAAGGCTGGAGGAGGAACTTACAGTATAGGCATAAAGGCAGACCCCAGCAACTTGCCCTTACCAAACGATCACAAAAAATCTGAAAGAAAAAAAAAAATTTGTTCATTCAAACAAGAAGGAAACCGTGGATAACAAGAAAAGCTAGCAACCTGCAACCAAGGGGGAGGGGGGTGCAGAGGGTGCCATGTCTCCTAAAAGTTTAAGAGCAGAGGGGACCCATGGGGATGCTAAAGGGATGTCAGAAAATAAATTTAATCATGCAATGCTATACATACAGCCAGAGATGTATCTTTGCGGGGGCGGCGTTTCGCAGCCCCCCGCACGAAAAAAAAAAAACCGTCTTCCCAATACAGAGGCAGCCACCCGCTGAGATTGCTTGCCGCGGAGCTGCCTTTCTGTGTGTGTCACCGCCGCATACTGTGGGGAGCGACTGCCAGTGCACATTGTTTAGCTGGTGGATGCTCCGCCTCCCAGCCTCCGCGCGGCATCATAGCGTTGGGACGGGAGGAGGAGCGAGAGAGGAGAAGAATGATGGTGAACGGTGTGGACCGTGGAGGAAAACCAAGTTCAAGCAGCACTCAGATCATCATCTAATAACAGGTACAAATCGATGAGAGCTGTCTGATGTCTAACCCCCCCCCCATTAACTTTTTTTTACATGTGAATACAGCATGATGTCTGATGTCTAACACCCCCCCCCCCCCGCCACCACGCTTATTAACTATTTAAATTAAATGTGAATACAGCATGATAGCAAATTAGGGGGTATGAGTTTAGTCGGGCCTAGGGCAGCACAAAACCTCTGGCTGCACTCTGTACAGAATGCACTACTAGTATTTAGCAATGCCCCATTAAGACTCTCCCACTGTTAGGCGGTGGTGGTGTGGTTAAGGTCCTGCACTTATTCTCTGAGAAAAAACGCCCTGCCTATAGTATGTCTGCAGTCTCTGACCATTTCCTGTAGTGTGTCTGCAGTCTCTGAACGTCGCCTTTACTATGTCTGCAGTCTCTGACCATCTCCTGTACTATGTCTGCAGTCTCTGACCATCTCCTGTGCTATGTCTGCAGTCTCTGACCATCTCTTGTACTATGTCTGCAGTCTCTGACCATCTCCTGTAGTATGTCTGCAGTCTCTGATCATCTCCTGTACTATGTCTGCAGTCTCTGACCATCTCCTGTACTATGTATGCAGTCTGACCATCTACTGTACTATGTATGCAGTCTCTGACCATCTCCTGTACTATGCCTGCAGTCTCTGACCATCTCTTGTAGTATGTCTGCAGTCTCTGACCATCTCTTGTAGTATGTCTGCAGTCTCTGACCATCTACTGTACTATGTCTGCAGTCTCTGACCATCTCCTGAACTATGTCTGCAGTCTCTGACCATCTCCTGTACTATGTCTGCAGTCTCTGACCATCTCCTGAACTATGTCTGCAGTCTCTGACCATCTCCCGTAGTGTTTCTGCAGACTCTAACCATCTCCTGTAGTGTTTCTGCAGTCTCTGACCATCTCCTGTAGTGTTTCTGCAGTCTCTGACCATCTCCTGTAGTGTTTCTGCAGTCTCTGACCATCTCCTGTAGTGTTTCTGCAGTCTCTGACCATCTCCTGTAGTGTTTCTGCAGTCTCTGACCATCTCCTGTAGTGTTTCTGCAGTCTCTGACAATTTCCTGTAGTGTTTCTGCAGTCTCTGACCATCTCCTGTAGTGTTTCTGCAGTCTCTGATCATCTCCTGTAGTGTTTCTGCAGTCTCTGACCATCTCCTGTAGTGTTTCTGCAGTCTCTGACCATCTCCTGTACTATGTCTGCAGTCTCTGACCATCTCCTGAACTATGTTTGCAGTCTCTGACCATCTCCTGAACTATGTCTGCAGTCTCTGACCATCTCCTGTAGTGTTTCTGCAGTCTCTGACCATCTCCTGTAGTGTTTCTGCAGTCTCTGACCATCTCCTGTAGTGTTTCTGCAGTCTCTGACCATCTCCTGTAGTGTTTCTGCAGTCTCTGACCATCTCCTGTAGTGTTTCTGCAGTCTCTGACCATCTCCTGTAGTGTTTCTGCAGTCTCTGACCATCTCCTGTAGTGTTTCTGCAGTCTCTGACAATTTCCTGTAGTGTTTCTGCAGTCTCTGACCATCTCCTGTAGTGTTTCTGCAGTCTCTGACCATCTCCTGTACTATGTCTGCAGTCTCTGACCATCTCCTGAACTATGTCTGCAGTCTCTGACCATCTCCTGTAGTGTTTCTGCAGTCTCTGACCATCTCCTGTAGTGTTTCTGCAGTCTCTGACCATCTCCTGTAGTGTGTCTGCAGTCTCTGACCATCTCCTGAACTATGTCTGCAGTCTCTGACCATCTCCTGTAGTGTTTCTGCAGTCTCTGACCATCTCCTGTAGTGTTTCTGCAGTCTCTGACCATCTCCTGTAGTGTTTCTGCAGTCGCTGACCATCTCCTGTACTATGTCTGCAGTCTCTGACCATCTCCTGAACTATGTCTGCAGTCTCTGACCATCTCCTGTGCTATGTCTGCACTCTCTGACCATCTCCTGTGCTATGTCTGCAGTCTCTGACCATCTCCTGTGCTATGTCTGCAGTCTCTGACCATCTCCTGTGCTATGTCTGCAGTCTCTGACCATCACCTGTAGTATGTCTGCAGTCTCTGACCATCTACTGTACTATGTATGCAGTCTCTGACCATCTAATGTACTTTGTCTGCAGTCTCTGACCATCTCCTGTGCTATGTCTGCAGTCTCTGACCATCTCCTATACTATGTCTGCAGTCTCTGACCATCTCCTGTACTATGTCTGCAGTCTCTGACCATCTCCTGAACTATGTCTGCAGTCTCTGACCATCTCCTGTGCTATGTCTGCAGTCTCTGACCATCTCCTGTGCTATGTCTGCAGTCTCTGACCATCTCCTGTGCTATGTCTGCAGTCTCTGACCATCTCCTGTGCTATGTCTGCAGTCTCTGACCATCTCCTGTGCTATGTCTGCAGTCTCTGACCATCTCCTGTGCTATGTATGCAGTCTCTGACCATCTCCTGTGCTATGTCTGCAGTCTCTGACCATCTCCTGTACTATGTCTGCAGTCTCTGACCATCTCCTGTGCTATGTATGCAGTCTCTGACCATCTCCTGTGCTATGTCTGCAGTCTCTGACCATCTCCTGTACTATGTCTGCAGTCTCTGACCATCTCCTGTGCTATGTCTGCAGTCTCTGACCATCTCCTGTGCTATGTATGCAGTCTCTGACCATCTCCTGTGCTATGTCTGCAGTCTCTGACCATCTCCTGTACTATGTCTGCAGTCTCTGACCATCTCCTGTGCTATGTCTGCAGTCTCTGACCATCTCCTGTGCTATGTCTGCAGTGTCTGACCACCTCCTGTATTATATCTGCAGTCTCTGACCTTCTCTTGTATCATGCCTGCAGTCTCTGACCTTCTCCTGTACCATGTCTGGGGACTCTTTCTAACAGACTCTCTAACAGAATCCCCCTCTGTGTGCATCAGAGAGACTCCATCCAGGTTTCATTAGTGTACACTCTTCCTATATTTTCTTTATTGTTAAAAGATCATGGGAGGATCCCAGGGTAACAAAGACTTCATAGGGGAGCATCTCTGTTGTTGCCATAGAAACATGTGTAGAGGGGAGGAGTTTGTAAGATGACCACACCCATGTGGGGGTGCCATAAATATTTCTGCACCCAGGCGTCTGTGACCCTAGGATCGGCCCTGTCACCAGAGGTTAGGAGAAGCAGAAGGGTGAGGGAGGTGATGTGGGAGTGTGATTTATATGAAGGGACATGGCCCAGCGTCCTGGAGGATTTATCAGCATGTAGGTGTAGAAGTATCAGGAGCTGGTGAGTGCAGTAATATGGAGAGGACAGAAAGGAGGGCGATATATATAAGCTGTGGGGTGGAGAAGTATCAGGAGCGGGTGAGTGCAGTAATAGGGAGAGGACAGAAAGGAGGGCGATATATATAAGGTGTGGGGTGGAGAAGAGGGGAGGAGGAAAGAGAGAGGACACAATTGCCAGAAGGAGTGGTAGAAAGTAAGGATGAGCTCCGGCGTGTTCGCATTGAACACGTGCGGAGCCCGCCAGGAAGTCGGCACCCGCGCTGCGCTAATCACAGCCAGGCAGACATTTCCCGATCTTTGCAGCCGAGCATCGGACAATGTCTGCCTAGCTGTGATTAGCGCAGCGCGGGTGCCGACTTCCTGGCGGGCTCCGCACGTGTTCAATGCGAACACGCCGGAGCTCATCCTTAGTAGAGAGGAATCAGGATAAAGGTCAGGACAAGAAACAGACGAGCGCATCCAAGAGATGAAGCCGGGGTCACTACACAGAAAATCAATCCAAGGAAACAACAGGAAGGACGAGGAATAGCAAGAAGGAGCTCAGAGACCAATGAGAATATTGCTCAGCCAATGGGAGATTATCTCAGCATAACATCAGCTTACATAATGAAGGAGAGGGGAGGAAGCCACCTAAGGTGACCATAGATACATGGAAATTCAGCTGGTTCAGCAGGGATCGGTCACATTTCCATCCATGTGTGGTCACTGCCGGATAAAAGTCACTCGATCAGCGGCTGCAGCCAATAGATTCATCATCACTGATCTGTGTATTCTGAGAGCGGAGGAGCGCCCCCCATTGTCAGAATACAATAGTGCAGAGGGGAGGATTCCCCCATCCCCCTCCAATGTGTGGATGAGGGAATCGGTAAAAAAAAAATTCCTCTCTGCCCGCTGGCTGAACGATAAAACTGAACCATGTATGGCCAGCTTTGGAAGCAAAATATATTATTCATCAACTGATCTCCCTGAAGGGGTTAATCTACATTTCCACACTATATATGTGTGTATCATCATCTGCTGGAGATAAAAGACGTCACAGTGACTATGGAGGAAGAGGACGGACATGACGGGGGTTACTGGGTGTAAATAGAAGATAAGATCTTATTACCTCCTCTGCTGCCGATTCCAAAGACGTCTCCTCACTACTTCCTCCCGACTCACCTCTCACCCGGAACTTCCTGTGTGTACCTGACATCACTTCCTGTCTTCCATAGAGACTTCCTGTCTGGGTAGACGTAAGATCACCACCTTGTGGAACTCAGAGGATCTGCAGCCCCAAAAAAAGTCTCTGCTATGTGTGTATGTACTGTATATCCTTATAGATGGGTCATCTCCACTCCCACCAAGGGGGATAGAAATATATTACTGCTCGGGGGAGGGGGGGAGACATTTTGGCCCCTTTGATTTTGCAGTAAAATTGATGTGAGATTTAGTCATGTAGAACATCTGTTATATGGATACAAAGAACCCCAGCCGAGAGTAAAGGGTGGAAATGGCTCCTGATCCCCAGATTTGGGCAATTATGTCCCCAATATAAACAGAAAAAAACCTGCGCTATGTGTAACAACTCAAATACCTCCAGAAATAACTTCTACCGGACTGCTGCTGTAACAAAGGTAAGTCTTCCCTTTATCACCTAAAAGAGCATTATGTGTCACAGCGCTGTCCTATTGTGTGTGCCGCCCATCAATTATCACAAATACACTAAAATATGTGGAGACATTCATATATAAAGTGCTAGGGGCCCCAATAATATTCTCTGCAGATCTACTGCTTCCACTTTACACCTACTTCATTCATCTTATGGTGTTTATCAATAAATGAAGTAATCTGATCCATGTGCAAATTCATATACAACATAAAGAGCTTTGTGCTCAGGATGATGTTCCCTGCAGATCCACTGCTTCCTCTTTACACCTACTTCATTGGTAATCCTTATAATATTTGTCTCTATATAAAATAAAAATCTGTGCAAATTCATGTAATCATACAATATTTTGTACTCAATATAATTTTCTCTGCAAGTCCACTGCTTCCACTTTGCCTCTACTTCAATTAACTTATTTTGCTCCAAAAAAGTCCACAAATCAATGAAAAGTTGATAAGGTGTGAAAGTTCTCTGTGCTCCAAACTGTGCCAGCTGTAGTGTAGCCACGCCTTCTTCCTCCTCTTACACACGTGATGGTGAGGGCGCCCCCTTAGTAGTGCTTCCCCACTCACCAGAGCAATATGACTCCCAGCTTTTCATCTACCAGAGTCACCAACATCCTTCCCACTCTCCTCACCTCCGATGGATCCTCCTCGCTCACTCCTGCAAGTCTGCTGCGCTTTCTGTCAGTCTCCCTCCTAGACTCGGCTTCCTCCTCCGACCGCTGTTCCAGCAGGAGCTCCACCTCTTCATACACACTCAGGAGCTCCGCCTCTTCATACACACTCAGGGCTCCGCCTCTTCATACACACTCAGGGCTCCGCCTCTTCATACACACTCAGGAGCTCCGCCTCTTCATACACACTCAGGGCTCCGCCTCTTCATACACACTCAGGAGCTCCGCCTCTTCATACACACTCAGGGCTCCGCCTCTTCATACACACTCAGGGCTCCGCCTCTTCATATACACTTAGAGCTCCGCCTCTTCATATGCACTCAGAGCTCCGCCTCTTAATACACACTGAGGAGCTCCGCCTCTTCATACAGACTCAGGGCTCCGCCTCTTCATACACACTCAGAGCTCTGCCTCTTCATACACACTTAGGGCTCCGCCTCTTCATACACACTCAGAGCTCCGCCTCTTTATACACACTAAGGGCTCCACCTCTTCATACACACTCAGGAGCTCCGCCTCTTCATACACACTCAGGGCTCCGCCTCTTCATACACACTCAGGAGCTCCATCTCTTCATACACACTCAGTAGCTCCGCCTCTTCATACACACTCAGGGCTCCGCCTCTTCATACACACTCATAGCTCCGCCTCTTTATACACACTGAGGAGCCCCCCTCTCCATACACTCAGAGCTCCGCCTCTTCATACACACTCAGGGCTCCGCCTCTTCATACACACTCAGGAGCCCCCCTCTCCATACACTCAGAGCTCCGCCTCTTCATACACACTCAGGGCTCCGCCTCTTCATACACACTCAGGGGCTCCGCCTCTTCATACACACTCAGGGCTCCACCTCTTCATACACACTCAGGAGCTCCGCCTCTTCATACACTCAGGAGCCCCCCTCTCCATACACTCAGAGCTCCGCCTCTTCATACACACTCAGGGCTCCGCCTCTTCATACACACTCAGGGGCTCCGCCTCTTCATACACACTCAGGGCTCCACCTCTTCATACACACTCAGGAGCTCCGCCTCTTCATACACTCAGGAGCCCCCCTCTCCATACACTCAGAGCTCCGCCTCTTCATACACACTCAGGGCTCCGCCTCTTCATACACACTCAGAGCTCCACCTCTTCATACACACTCAGAGCTCCGCCTCTTCATACACACTCATAGCCCCGCCTCTTCATACACACTCAGGGAGGAGAGAAAGGGGAATCCCACATCATGTAACGCCTTTTATTAAAAGGAAATACTAAAATCTGCACTCACTGAGGTGGGAATCTGCCACATTTAGCATTGGTAGTCATACTGCAACTGAAGGTTCATCTTGGCTGAATACCCAATCAGTGCAGCCGTTATCTCACTCCAAACAGGGCAAATTCACTCCAAACCCAAACAAAACCAAACAAGTGATCTGTTTATTGGTCCCTTATTGGTGACCGATGGGAGAAGGATCCCCTCATATCAGTGATCAGTGAAAGAAGGACATTTTTACATTATCAGGAAATTGTTGTTACTGAAAGACAGAAATTGATCAATTCACAGGGAACCCCTAAAAACCTTTGGAGGATCCCTGGCTGATTAAGGATGGACTAGTCAGTAATATATTTCTATCCCCCTTGGTGGGAGTGGAGATGACCCATCTATAAGGATATACAGTACATACACACACAGCACAAGATCACTTCAATGTATTTCTCAGGACTGCAGTTCCTCTGAGCTCCACAAGATGGTGATCTCACTTCTATCAGGAAGACAGACAGGAAGTGATGTCAGGTACAGACAGGAAGTTCCGGGTGAGAGGTGAGTCGGGAGCAAGTAGAGAGAAGACGTTGGAAGAGGCAGCAGAGGAGGTAATAAGATCTTATTTTCTATTTACACCCAGTAACCCCGTCATGTCCGTCCTCTTCCTCCATAGTCACTGTGACGTCTTTTATCTCCAGCAGATGATGGTACACACATATATAGTGTGGAGATCTAGATTAAATCCTTCAGGGGCAGAACATTTCCCCACTTACAGGGCCGGATCACTCTCCGTTTTGGAGATGTGTCACCTTTCCCACCAATCACCTTCTCACCTCATCAGTCTATATCAGGGGTCTCCAAACATTCTAAACAAAGGGCCAGTTTAGACTTTAGAGGGGCCAGTGGGAGTAGAAAATGTCCAGTGGAAGTAAACAATGCTCCATCGTTGGTGTCAGTAGGAGGAACTGTGTCCCATTGTTCGTATCAATGAAATGAATAGTGTCCCATTGTTGATATCAATAGAAGGAATGGTGCCCCATTGTTAGTGTCAGTGGGATGAATAATTCTACATTGTTGGTGTCAGTGGATGGAATAGTGCCCCAAGGGCCAGATAAAGGCAAGCAAAGGGCCACATGTAGCCCCCGAGCCAAGGTTTGAAGAGCCCTTGTCTATACAAAACGGATTATACCACTTTTATTAGTGGGGGTGTGGCAGTGTTTGGCATTGGAAGAAATCACATCCAGGTACATGTGAATGGACAAGTTGGTGACAAGATACACAGCGGGTCCAACCAAAATGCACAGTGAGACCTATCTAGTAATAGAAGATCCATCCATTGTGGTGAGTGTCATCCATGTGGGGTCACCTGGAAGTGGTCACGTGTTTATCTGTTACTAATGGCACAGCACCTGATCACCTACCTCTTGTTTTTCAAGCAACTAATATTTGAAGGGGTATTTTTGATACATTGGACATTAGTTGTATTTTCTGGTGTCATTCATTTCTTTATTTTTTACATGTGGAAAACTGTTTAATAATCTTTATTTATATTTTTGGCTGCGCAGTCTATATACACATTTACTGGAGATCATATGACCATCACATTGCCTCCACCTCCCTCCCTGATAGAATAGAGAAATACAAAGAAGATTCCAGAAGTCACCAGAGAGATGATGGAGGAGAGGTGAGCGGTGCCGGGAATTCTGGGACATTATCCAGTAACAGACAAGGGGTGTGTCTGGATGGTGACTGTATCATTGTGTGTGTCAGGTTCCTATAAGGTGTCAGGATGTCACTGTCTATTTCTCCATGGAGGAGTGGGAGTATTTAGAAGGACACAAGGATCTCTACAAGGACGTCATGATGGACAATCAGCCGCCCCTCACATCACCGGGTAAGAGGAGACTTTATTGTAAAGGAGAGAGCAGTACGGAGGCTCCATTTAGATCCCCCATCATCTGATAAACACATAGAAACAGGGGGCCAGATTCACGTAGGAGCGCGTATCTTTGTTCCGGCGTAGCGTATCCTATTTACGCTACGCCTCTGCAACTTAGACGGGCAAGTGCAGTATTAACAAAGCACTTGCTCCGTAAGTTGCGGCGGCGTAGCGTAAATTGGCTGGCGTAAGCCCGCCTAATTCAAATGTGGAAGAGGTGGGCGTGTTGTATGTAAATCAATCGTGACCCCATGTAAATGACGCGCTTAAAGAACGGCGCATGCGCGCGCATGCTCAGTATCACGTCAATTTTTTTCACTAAGTTACGCCGGCTCAATGCCTGTGACGTGAACGTAACCTACGCACAGCCCCATTCACGTACGACTTACGTAAACGACGTAAGAAGATACGCATGTGCCGAAGTCCACTTTGCATTGGCTGCGCCTCATACAGCAGGGGTAACTTTGCGCCGGACGTAAGCCTAACGTAAATGGCATAGCGGGCGCAAGTACGTTCGTGAATCGGCGTATCAACCTAATTTATATATTCGACACGGAAATCAATGGAAGCGCCACCTAGCGGCCAGCGTAAATATTCACCCCAAGATACGACGGCATAGGAGACTTACACTGCTCGTTTCTTGCCCAAATCTATGCGTAACTGATTCTATGAATCAGGCGCATAGATACGACGGCTCGAATTTGGACTTACGACGGCGTACGTGGAGATACGCCGTCGTAAGTACATCGTGAATCTGGCCCAATGTATTCAGTCAGTGTGTGTGTGTTTCCTACAGATGGATCAAGTAATGGGAACCCACCAGAGAGATGTCCCCGTCCTCTGTATTCCCGGGATTCCACACAGGAAGGTCACACCATCCCCCACCATCATCAGGTAGATGAGTGACAATTATTGGTAGTTCTGATTTATACACAGCATGTTTGTTACAATGAATGTTTTATTATATATTCAGAGTGGAAACCTCTGGGATGATAATATTGATGTTAAAGAAGAGTATAAAGAGGAGGATGAGGAGTATGGAGTGATGGAGGAGTTTTCAGAAGGACACAAGGATATGATGGAGCCACCTAATACCAGGAACCCACTAGAGAGATGTCCCCGTCCTCTGTATTCCCGGGATTCCACACAGGAAGGTCACACCATCCCCCACCATCATCAGGTAGATGAGGAACAATCACTGATAGTATCATTAGGATCTCTACATTATCTGCATTGTTACCATTGATGTCATTTTTATTCTATATTCAGAGTGGAAACCTGAGAGATCCTAAAGTTGAGGTTAAAGAAGAGATAAAAGAGGAGGATGGGGTGATGGAGGAGTCAGAGTCTCTAAAAGAACACAAAGATCTGTACCAGGACACCATGGTGGAGTCATCCAGCTACAGAGACCCCCCAGAGAGATGTCCCCGTCCTCTGTATTCCCGGGATTCCACACAGGAAGGTCACACCATCCCCCACCATCATCAGGTAGATGAGGAACAATCACTGATAGTATCATTAGGATCTGTACATTATCTGCATTGTTACCATTGATGTCATTTTTATTCTATATTCAGAGTGGAGACCTGAGAGATCCTAAAGTTGAGGTGAAAGAAGAAGAAAAGACTTATGTGAAGGATGATCGACAGTCTATGGAGGAGGATGGAATAACGGGGACATTTATAGAGGAGGACACTCCTACAGAGATCAGCACAGGTGGGTCATTAACACTAAATCCATTCCTCCACCCATACTGCTCACTGATTGGTCCAGAGTAGGGCGGGGACTGGGTGATATCAGCCTGTAATCCCCTGGTCACTTTCCTGAGCTGTGTTCCCCGCCCTGTATTCCTGTATTTCTCTCGGATAATCTTCCTTCTCTGTGCTGCAGACACAATTTATGTCTCTAGACTGGATTTATGGAGATTCTGGGGATCAGCCGGCAGCAAAAGGTTCATTTTCACTGTTGTGAAGTCATAATGGCCCTTTCACACGGGCGGACCATATGTCTGCTTTTTCATCCATCCGTGTACGGATGAAAAAGGGACATACATTGGTCCCTATGAGATCGTGGGGGTCAGCGGATGAAAATCAGCGGACACCTGGTCTCGCCCGCCTCTGCATTCCTCAGACGATTCTGCAGACGGAGGAAAACCCTTTTTTTCCTTCCGTCTGCGGATCAGATCGGTTGAACACGGACAGATGGTGATGTTAAAAGTTCACTTAGGCCTAAAAAGCTGATGAACCAGAATTCACCATTATTGGACCGTTGCTTGTTAACCACTTAAGCCCCGGACCATATTGCTGCCTAAAGACCCGGGGGGTTTTTACAATTCGGGACTGCGTCGCTGTAACAGACAATTGCGCGGTCGTGCGACGTGGCTCCCAAACAAAATTGGCGTCCTTTTTTCCCCACAAGTAGAGCTTTCTTTTGGTGGTATTTGATCACCTCTGCGGTTTTAATTTTTTGCGCTATAAACAAAAATAGAGCGACAATTTTGAAAAAAAATCAATATTTTTTACTTTTTGCTGTAATAAATATCCCCCAAAAACATATATACATTTTTTTTTCTCAGTTTAGGCCGATACGTGTTCTTCTACCTATTTTTGGTTAAAAAAAATCGCAATAATCGTTTATCGATTAGTTTGCGCAAAATTTATAGCGTTTACAAAATAGGGGATAGTTTTTTTACATTTTTATTTTTTTTATTTTTTTTACTACTAATGGCGGCGATCAGCGATTTTTTTCGTGACTGCGACATTATGGCGGACACTTCGGACAATTTTGACACTTTTTTTGACATTTTTGGGACCATTGTCATTTTCACAGCAAAAAATGCATTTAAATTGCATTGTTTATTGTGAAAATGACAGTTGCAGTTTGGGAGTTAAACACAGGGGGCGCTGTAACATTTAGGGATCACTGTGTGTGTGTTTACTAGTGTAGGGGTGTGTGGCTGTAGGAATGACGTCATCGATCGAGTCTCCCCTATAAAGGGCATCACCCGATCGATGCGCCGCCACAGTGAAGCACGGGGAAGCCGTGTTTACACACGGCTCTCCCCGTTCTTCAGCTCCGGGGAGCGATCGCGACGGAGCGGCTATAAACAAATAGCCGCGCCGTCGTCCCGGATCGCTCCCCGAGCGGACCCGACCTCCGCATTTAACGGGGGGGGGGTCCCGATCGGACCCCCCACGTCTAGCAGAGGACGTACAGGTACGTGATTGTGCCTGTCCGTGCCATTCTGCCGACGTAAATGTACATGAGGAGGTCGGGAAGTGGTTAAGAAACCTTTCAGCGCAAAAAACACAATACAAGTTTTCCAATGGTCAGGGGATTAGCCATCTTCTAATTTTTATGAGCCCTTTGTGGAAACGAAAGACCAGGCCTGATGTGTTCTCAGAATTTGAACAATGGTGTCATGTAGCTGAGATTGGACAAACTGGTGTCTTGAGCTCTCGGTATTGGGACTTTTTGTTCAAGAAAAGCCATAGCAGATAAAACCCATTGTGTAATAGATTTTAGTAAATACCCATGTTGATTCTAGCTGTATAAAAACAATGGATGATGTTGACCAAGAAGGGTCCGTAAGGAGAATTTGTTTATACAGCTGGAATGGTATCCTGTCCTAAGGAAATCAGCCAGTATTGTCTCAGCTTCTCCTAGACAATAGCAGGAGACTCCAGGTAATTCTACGCCAGGATGAGAACAGTCACAGAACTTGTAACGAAAGTGAAATGACAAATACATGTATCTATATATGATATGGACATGACATATATGTTATGTTACAATATTGCCATGCATTTTATAAGAATCAATATGTACCAAAGTCCATCTCAACACTTGGTGTAACAGATTTGAAGACATGCAAGTCAGAAGTAATGTAAAATCCCCAAATGTTATTATAGGACATTTTGTTATAGGAAAGAAATATGTTTGAGTGTGATTTTATAAATAGAAGTGTTTTAAAGAGTTAATTAGCATTATGAAATATGTCAAATTGTGATTATAAAAATATAAATGAACCTGTACTTAGAGTAACACATATTCATCAAACACATATCAAAATTATTCATGTATCCACATTAAAGGGGGTTGTAAAGGAAATGTTTCCCTAAATAGCTTCCTTTACCTTAGTGCACTCCTCCTTCACTTACCTTCCATTTTGCTTTTAAATGTCCTTATTTCTTCTGAGAAATCCTCACTTCCTGTTCTTCTGTCTGTAACTCAACACCGTAATGCAAGGCTTTCTCCCTGGTGTGGAGAAAGCCTCTTGAGGGGGCAGGGGTCGAGCAGGCAAGTCATTACGGTGTTGAGTTACAGACAGAAGAACAGGAAGTGAGGATTTCTCAGAAGAAATAAGGACATTTAAAAGCAAAATGGAAGGATGAGGTAAGTGAAGGAGGACTGCACTAAGGTAAAGGAAGATATTTAGGGAAAAAAATTCCTTTACAACCCCTTGAATAATCAATTTGTGTAATATTGATATAATCTGTGTAATGTTTAGAAAAAAATGTTTTAAAGATATACATTTATACAGGAATATAGAAGCAAGTTATGTAGGAATCAAAAATATACTAATCATATTTTATATAATATAAAGTTGCCAGAATATTCAAAGTGTGTGTGTGTGTGTGTGTGTGTGTGTGTGTGTGTATATATATATAGTTTTCTCAGCATTATATAAATTTACACACATTCTGAAAATAGAATATCAACATAAAGAGATAATCTCACAATACATGTGAAACACCCGGTGGTTTAAAGTGATATTACTTGAGGATCTCAAAGTCCAGAGAACAGTTAATCATTAAGTTGTCAACCTATAGAAACCAGACGCTTTTGGACAGTTACTCCCATATTTACAACCAACCTATGAGTTAAGGACACATACTAGTTGGGCAGAACTTGGTATAAATTTTATAATCTTATTGTCCAGAGACAGTACTTAAGCGAATGAAAATTGGACGGACAGATGCTCAGGACACACACTCGCCCCCACAGGGAGGACGGAGGGACATACACAATCAGGGACACACCCTGAGGGGCACACTGGGAGATCTACACTCTCAGACAGACTGACACACATGCACCATGCATGAAGACATATCTTTACACTCATGAAGGTTTCAGCCATTTTACTCTGGTCACTTGACAGCAGGGGCGGACTGACCATTGAGTCACTCGGGCACTGCCCGAGGGCCCCATGCCACTAGGGGGCCCCATCCGGGTTGCCAGGCTCAGTAAAACCAGGGACAGTATGTAAAAATCTGTGTTTTTTTTAGATCTGTCCCTGATATGTCCGAAAATGACATGCTTTTAATGTGAATATCCCAAGATTTTAGCTGCCCGCCTCTGCACTACCTCCTGGCGTGGTGGTCATCTGTAAGCCAGAGGGGCCCCATAATCTTCTATTGCCCGGGGGCCCCATGAGTTGTCAGTCCGCCCCTGCTTGACAGTCACTTGATGGTGGTCTTCAGGATCAGTCCAGTCTTCATCTTGGTTGTTCTTCCCCCATCCTCACTGACCTCTAGTGGGGCTCAGCCCCGCTGTTATTGATTAATAAATCATTGACTAATTAAGGAAGTGCAGGACTTCTTGTGTTGGGAAGATGACAATGAGTGATAGAGGGGGTGGGGACACTCGTCCTATAATCCCCTCATCACTGTCACTCCTATAAAAGACAGTTCTCGTTGTTTCCTCATTCTCTGACTAAGGTCCATGAATAAAGAAATGATCTGGTAGGAGGTCAGAGGACCCATTTACTAGTTACCTTGAGGGGGGAATTGTAAGATCCTCAGAGACAAAGGTGCCTGATGTGGGCGGAGTCCTGGTTTAGGGGAACCAATCAGCTCATGTCTAGTAATAATCTTTTTATTTCTATTTTAGTAGATGGACGGGAGATGAGGAAAACCTCAGAGGATTGTCTCACTTTGTCTCCCGACTGTAAAGTAGAAGATGAGGACATCACACAGTATAGTCCAGGAGAAAACCCGACTACCTCAAATGTCCATCCGGCACCACACAGTGTAGATGGACCATCGTATTTCTCTTATCCTGAGGAACCTCAGACTGTGCGGGACGGAGCCGTCCTTCCAACAGAGAAGAGCTTTTCCTGTACTGAGTGCGGGAAGTGTTTCCATTCTTAATCCAAACTTAACAGGCATAAAAGAACTCACACAGGGGAGAAGCCATATTCCTGTCCTGAGTGTGGGAAATGTTTTTCAGTGGAGTATAGTCTTTACACACATCAGAGATCTCACACGGGGGAGAAGCCATTTTCCTGTCCTGAGTGTGGGAAATGTTTTTCACAGAAGTGCAATCTTTATACACATCAGAGATCTCACGCAGGAGAGAAGCCGTATTCCTGTCCTGAGTGCGGGAAATGTTTTTCTTATAAGTCCTATCTTCAATTACATCAGAGATCTCACACGGGGGAGAAGCCATATTCCTGTGCTGAGTGCGGTAAATGTTTTTCAGGCAAGTCCAGTCTTTACAGACATCAGAGATGTCACACGGGGGAGAAGTCACTTTCCTGTCCTGAGTGTGGGAAATGTTTTTCAGACAAGTCCAATCTTTACACACATCAGAGATCTCACACGGGGGAGAAGCCGTACTTTTGTCCTGATTGCGGGAAATGTTTTTCAGACAAGTCCAATTTTTACACACATCAGAGATCTCACACGGGGCAGATGCCCTATTCCTGTCCTGAGTGCGGAAAATGTTTTTTAGTAAAGTCCCATCTTTCCACACATCAGAGATCTCACACAGGGGAGAAGCCGTATTCCTGTCCTGAGTGCGGGAAATGTTTTTCAGTGAAGTCCAGTCTTAACACACATCAGCGATCTCACACAGGGGAGAAGCCATATTCCTGTCTTCAGTGTGGGACATGTTTTTCACTAAAGTACCTTCTTTTTACACATCAGAGATCTCACACAGGAGAGAAGCCATATTCCTGTCCTGAGTGTGGGAAATGTTTTTCAGATAAGTCCAATCTTTCCAGACATCGGAGATCTCACACGGGGGAGAAGCCGTATTCCTGTCCCGAATGAGGGAATTGTTCTTCCTGTTCATCAGGACCCTTGAGGTGTAGTAGTGAGTGTGGGAAATGTCTTGTATATGAATGTTGCTGGACATCACAGCTCTCATGTGGGGAAGAAGCACACCCTGATATACACCTCAGATATACTCCATGGCTGATCTTCATCATGTAAGAAACAGTTCATAAGGAGATCATAGATCACCAAAGACATGGATGAAGTGTTGTAACGTGTTGATCATTTCTAGCAGTAGAAAAATACTCAAATGTACTCATTGGCTTTGTACATTTTGTGGTGTAAGATTTCCCAAACACTGATGCCGCGTACACACGATCATTTTTCGACATGGAAAAACTTTGTTTTAAAAAAACTTAATTTAAAATGAAAAACGACAAAAAAAAATTCGAACATGCTGCATTTTTTAACGTCGTTTTAAACAATGTAGTTTTTCGGGTTGTGGGCTAAAATGATGTAAAAAACCTGCGCATGCTCAGAAGCAAGTTATGAGACGGGAGCGCTCGTTCTGGTAAAACTACCATTCATAATGGAGTAAGCACATTCATCACGCTGTAACAAACAGAAAAGCGCAAATCGTCTTTTACTAACACGGAATCAGCTAAAGCAGCCCAAAGGCAAATAGAACTTCCCCCTTAGAGTGCCGTCGTACATGTTGTACGTCACCGCGCTTTGCTCATCATTTTTTTAAAACGATGGTGTGTGGGCCACGTCGTCTTTAATGATGAAGTTGGAAAAACTTTGTTTTTTCTACATGCTGAAAACTACGTTTTTTTTTCATGACGAAAAACGATTGTGTGTACGCAGCATTAGAGGTCTGTTTAAATAAAAATATTTGAATGAATGTGATCAGCATTCATCCAGCTATAAAACGTTTTGGTCCTTTTCTTATTACAGTGTTTTCCTTGGCTCCATCTAGTGGCCATAATGCAGTATTTTGCTATTTGTTCCAATTGAGGTAATTCAGGAACAATACCCAATAATGTCCACTAGATGGAGCTGATCATCATAGGAAATCACTGTGTTAAATGATGGCCAGATTTTCTAATGACTGGATGAACGATTGTCACATTCATCCAACATATTATTTTTATAAATAGACCCTTTCATTTCTTTCATCAGACATGTCTTCATACTAATACAAGAGATCATACTCATACACTTATGAGTACAGTAGATAGTGAAGAACATATGTTAATTAAAGTGGTTGTAAACCTCAGACATGAAATATGAACAAAGCACATCCCTCTATAGTGTGTACTTATCTCAGTCCAGAGCATTAAGTGTCATTTCTATCTGCTTCCTCCTTCCTCTGCACGAGTCACTTCTGACAGGTTTTTCTGTCGGCCATTTCTGAAGGTTCTACGGTGCCCCCCCCACATCTGGCCGCATGCGGTATTGCATCCCATTGAAGTCAATCTGGAACAAATTATTTTCATTTCCATTGACTTCAACTGGAAATCCCACTTTGATATGCAAGTTCTTTGGGTTACGAGCATTCTCCTGGAACGGATTATGCTCGTAAACCGAGGTTCAACTGTATATGCTTAATCCTGTAATAGTAGTGATCAGGGAGAAAATTGCCTTCTAGAAGCTTCTTAGATTTTTGCAACTCCATAATATATGTAAAATGCCACCTTTTTTCCCCACACTGGGGGTCATTTACTATAGCACCAGGAAGTACTGGGCACTATTACATATAATAACGCCCATTTTAGCCAATTACAATGGCAACAGGCGAATGTGCAAATGAAAAAGTGCGCTATTAGCGACAAACAAACGTTAGTAAATTCGAAATCTGCGCTAATTAACGATTCCACGGACATGCAAGTTCCAATTTCTACTACGTTATTATATAGCACTGCCCTGTAACCACGATCCGTGTATGTGAAAGAAACATTTTTCTGTGAGATGTGCTCTACCTCGTGTGCATCTATTGATGTATATTACAATTAGTATTGTTAGTTTTCTTCCTTCTTTTGCTAATGAATGCAGTTATGAATGATTATTACACAGTAATGTCTGCTATTCTGTAAGGTTACATGTATTAAACATTTAGGTTACCTGTTTGTTGTTTTTTTCTTTTTTATTCCGGTGACTATAAAGCAGTAATTATTTGTGTTCATTCTTTAATCATACTACACTATTATGCAGGTCCCGTACTTCGCACAATGGCTTGGTGGTCTGCTCAGATGTCTCCACAGCACTCAAGTTTTGAGTTCAATTCCCAGCCAACCTACTATCCACCAGCTGTATTGTTTTTTTTTTTCAGTGCACAAGCAAATTAAAACAAACAAAAAAATGTAAACCGCCCATTAACTAGTATGTGATGTTTGGAATTCCATACCATAATATTATTGAATACTTACATACCATTCCATGCATATGAAGAGTTAATATAATAGAATCAGCCAAACTAAGGTGCATTGGCTAATTGACATTCACCTATTTTCAGCATATGCTGCTTCGGCTAATTGTGATTTTCCTTTCTTCACCAATTCAATCTTTTAGGATCCCTCTGTGGGATTCAAACCCATGAGTCTCTCAATGCCTGAGATTTTGAAGGTATAAGCACTGACCACTAGCCTATTGGGTTGAGTACAATTATACATACAAAATAATTTTACTAGTGTTTGATGTTTTTAATACTACACATTAATGTGGCATTGGCTATTCCTTAAAAAATAAATGGTGTGGGGGTCCCCCCTCAGTCCATACCGGGCCCTTTGGGTCTGGTATGGATATTAAGGGGAACCCTGAACCCAAATTTTGTTTAAAAGGGCGTGGGGGTCCCCCCAAAATCCACACCATGCCCTTATCTGAGCATGCAACCTGGCAGGCTGCAGGAAAAGGGGGGAAGAGAGAGCACCCCATGCAGTGGAATAACGTCCTTACAGGATGTCGCCAATTTACAAGCCAATCTCAATGTTCTGTCTAATTGGGCGACTAAGTGGCAGATGAGGTTTAATGTAGATAAATGTAAAGTTATGCACTTGGGGGCTAAGAATATGCATGCATCATACATACTAGGGGGAGTACAACTGGGGGGATCTGTAGTGGAGAAGGATCTGGGGGGATCTGTAGTGGAGAAGGATCTGGGGGTTTTGGTAGATCATAAGCTCAATAATAACATGCAATGCCAATCTGCGGTTTCCAAAGCGAGCAAAGTCCTTTCTTGTATAAGAGACGTATGGACTCCAGAGAGAGAGATATCATCTGTACAAATCATTAGTAAGACCTCATCTGGAATATGCAGTCCAGTTTTGGGCACCAGTTCTCAAAAAGGATATCGGAGAACTGGAGAAAGTGCAGAGAAGGGCAACCAAACTGATAAGAGGCATGGAGGAGCTCAGCTATGAGGAAAGATTAGAAGAACGAAATGTAGATGTAAAAGAGAAGAATAAAGGGGGATATGATTAACATGTACAAATATATAAGGGGTCCATACAGTGAACTTGGGGTTGAGTTAATTACTTTACGGTCAACACTGAGGACAAGGGGGCACTCTTTACATCTCGAAGAAAAGAGATTTCACCTCCAAATACGGAAAGGTTTCTTCACAGTAATGGTGCGTACACACTGTCGTTTTTCGGCATGAAAAAAATGTAATTTTTCAGCATGTCCAAAAAACGACGTTTTTCCAACTTCATCATTAAAAACTACGTTGCCCACACACCATCGTTTTTGAAAAATGATGAACAAAGCGCGGTGACGTACAACGGCACTCTAAAGGGGAAGTTCTATTCGCCTTTGGGCTGCTTTTAGCTGATTCCTTGTTAGTAAAAGACGATTCGCGCTTTTCTGTTTGTTACAGCGTGATGAATGTGCTTACTCCATTATGAATGGTAGTTTTACCAGAACGAGCGCTCCCATCTCATAACTTGCTTCTGAGCATGCGCAGGTTTTTTACATCATTTTAGCCCACAACCCGAAAAACGACATTGTTTAAAACGACGTTAAAAAATGCAGCATGTTCGAATTTTTTTTTTGTGTGCTTACTCCATTATGAATGGTAGTTTTACCTGAACGTCTCATAACTTGCCTCTGGTCATGCGCGGGTATAAAACGTAGTTTTTGCCCACACACGATCATTTTTTACAACACAAAAAACGACATTTTGAAAAACTACATGAGTTTTGGCGTTTTCAGAAGCCGAAAAACGATGTGAAGTCCACACACGATCATTTTAAATGACGTTTTAAAAAATGACGTTTTTTTTCATGCCGAAAAACGACGTGTTTGAAAATGTGGAACAGACTCCCTCCAGAGGTGGTTCTGGCCAGCTCAGTAGATTGCTTGTACAGTAATGTACAGAATATAACTAAGTACTAAGATTTGTAGGTAAAGTTCATCCAGGGAAAATCCGATTGCCTCTCGGGGGATCAGGAAGGAATTTTTTTCCCTGCTGTAGCAAATTGGATCATGCTCTGCTGTTTTTTTTTGCCTTCCTCTGGATCAACTGTGAGTATGGAGTTGGGTGTATGGGATTGTACTGTGTTTTTTATTTTGTTTGTTTATTTTGTTTGTGGTTTTTCAACCTGACTAACTATGTAACCGTACCAGGCCACATCCCCTCAACATGGGGAGGGTGTTTTGAGGTCCCTACAACTCTTGCCCAGTGGTTGTGGGGGTCTGTGGACGGGGGGCTTATCAGAATCTGGAAGCCCCCTTTAACAAGGGGACCCCCAGATCCCGCCCCCATGTGAATGGGTACATTATACTAATTTGCCAAAAAATGTGTAAAAAAGGTAAAAATGACAGGAGACAGTTTGGGACAAGTCCTTCATTAAAAAATAAATAAAATGTCCCGCAATGTAACTCCATCTTCGATCACAGCATCGCAAACAAAATAAAAATACGGAAAAACTCAGCCGTGATGGGAGGCTGCAGCCTTTTTGCGATGACAGCTTTTATATAGCTGAGGGCGGGGCCACACGGTGATGTAAATGGGTGACCCTGCCCCCCTCTGACATCAGGTGACATCACATGATGTCAGAAGGGGTTGGGGTCATATATAAGAGCTGTCAGCGCAAAAGGGCTGCAGTCGGCAGGACACCTCCCATTTCTTTTTTGTTCTCGGATCGTCGGCGCTGTGATTGAAGACGGATTTACATTGTGGGACATTCATTTTTATTTTTTTAAATAAAAGGAATTGTTAACTGTAATTTTTACTTTTGTGACACTTTTTTTCGGTGAATGTGTAGGGGTACAATGTACCCGATACCCATTCACATGGGGGAGGATCTGGGATCCCCCTTGTTTAAGGGGGCTTCTAGATTCTGATAAACCCACCGCAGGCCCCCCAAACCACCGGGCAAGGGTTGTGGGGAAGAGGCCCTTGTCCCGATCAACATCAGGACAAGGTGTTTTGGGGGGACCCCAAAACACCCTACCCCTTTTGAGGACATTTGACCTGGTACAGATCATAAGGAGGGGGGCCGCTGTCTCACCCCCCCTCTTCCTGCAGTCTGCTAGGTTGTGTGCTTGGATAAGGGTCTGGTATGGATTTTGGGGGAACCCCCATGCAGGGTTACCCTTAATATTCATACCAGACCCAAAGGGCCTGGTATGTATTTTGGGGGGACCCCCACGCTTTTTTTCTTTTGATGCGTAGTTCCCCTTAATATTCATACCAGACCCGAAGGGCCTGGTATAGACCTGGGGGGACCCATGCAGTTTTTTTGTGATTTTTTTTATTTTTGGCTGGCATTTTTCTTTTGAATTTCAGTGGGGCTGACAGCTGATGACTCATTGGTTGTTAAGGCCACAGCAGCTGGCTTCCTGCCCCCCCAGTTAGCAACCAGCTATATACAGTGTTAAAATAATAACCTGCAAAACACATCAAAAATCACATCACAAACGCAACAGTTGCGTTTCTGGTGTGGTTCCATTGAAATCTATTACCCGCAAATCGCGTGAAAAAAGTCCCCAAAAACCCCCTACCTGCAAAACGCATAGATGTGAACTAGTACCGTAGGAAACCATGTTAAATGGACTGTAGAGTGTTTCTGCAAAATGCATAGATGTGAACCCAGGGTCAGGGCCAGTTCATACTGGAGCGATGCAGGAACCCTGCGAAACCAGTTCCTGTATCACATACAACTCGCAGGCAGTTCACACTGCCATATGCAAACTGCTGGGAGTCTCAGTAGAAAGCTAATGACACCCCCAAATCAATTTGCATATCACAGAGCGAACTGAAAATTAAGACAACACCAATGCGATCCGATTCTGCTGTGGAACAAAAAAAGGGTCCTGTGCGGGTTTGGTCCGAATGCGATGCAAATTCAACTATACAATCTGTACGGCTGAGTTTGCATCACACCGACATCGCATGTGATTTGCAGTGCGGGGCAAATCACATCCGATGTCAGGACAGCAAAGCAGTGTGAACCCGTCCTAAGGCCCCTTTCACACTTGTGTGACTTGTCCTGCGACTCCTGTGTCCATAGACCTCAAGATTACACTGGCATTGCTTCAAATCACATCACATTCGTGGCAAAAAGTGCTGCAAAATTGCAGAACTTTGAGATCGCACAAGTGTGAAAGGGGATTTATGGACCTCAAGTTGTATGAAAAGTCGGCCAAGTGTGAAAGGAACCTAATCAGATTCATTGATAACACCTTTGAATTAGGCCCCATTTGCACTTGTACGACCAATGCCTGTGTAATCTTGCGGTATATGGACCTCAGGTCGCATCAAAGTCAAACCAAAGTAGTGCAGGGACGAATTTGACCCACTTGCAGGATGCACAAGTGAGAATAGCGCCTAATTCAAAGGTGTTCTCCATGAATCTCATTCACACTGCTGCCACCTGAAAGTCACACTATTTTGCTGCTGCAACTTGGGCCCAACTTCTGGGAATGCCTGTGTAATATTGCACCCTATGTACCTCAAGTCACATGAAAGTCACACCAAAGTAGTAAAGAAGAAGCACAGATATGAATGGTTATCATTGAGAATCATGGGGTACAACTTGTCATGCAACTCGGAGGTCCAAATTTGCTGGAAACGTCGCCCAGCTGTGACTCAAGTCATATATATTTTATTAGAAAGGAGATCTCATTTATACTTGTATATTCCCCTTACTGATTTACATCAGCAGAACAAATACAGGAAGTGATGTGTGCACATGGGCCGGAAGAAAATGTGTGGTGATGCCAAACAGATCAATGGACCCCACCCCCACCAAATCCACCCCCCCCCCCACCAAATCCAACTACCACACCCACCCCACACCAAATCCAACTACCACATCCACCCCAAATCCAACTACCACATCCACCCCCCACACCAAATCCAACTACCACATCCACCCCCACACCAAATCTAATATGCAAATCTGTATTTCTACATATAATGATATTAGAAGGTAAACTTAAAGTAGAGGTTCACCGTATAAAAAAAATTCTAACACTACATCCAGCCCAGTACTGCATATACAATTACACTGACCTTTTTTTTTTTTCCCGTAGATAGCGTTTAGCCGTGGAATTCACCGCGGCTTCCGGGTAGGGAATCCCGCGGGAGTGGGCATTCCTATCGACATGCCAATTGATTGACATGCTAAACGACGGCGCACACAGCGTGTCACGACTTCCCGAAAGAAGCTCGGGTCGGCTCGGCTCTATTCGGCGCCGGTTCGCAGGCGCCGAATAGAGCCGAACTGACCCGAGCTTCCTTCGGGAAGTCGTGACGCGCTGTGTGCGCCGTCGTTTAGCATGTCAATCAATTGGCATGTCAATAGGAACGCCCACTCCCGCGGGATTCCCTACCCGGAAGCCGCGGTGAATTCCACGGCTAAACGCTATCTACGGGGGGGGGGGGAAAAAAAAGGTCAGTGTCATTTTATATGCAGTACTGGGCTGGATGTAGTGTTAGAATTTTTTTTATAGGGTGAACCTCCACTTTAAGGGAGTTCGATAAGAAATGGTGTCCCTGGGATAGCAGCAGGTGAATCACAAAGACAAAGGGCCAGTTTGAGCCCTGCTTCACACTGACTGCGGGAGGAAATCGTTCAGCCGAGACATCTGTGCAGGTTTCTGCACGGATATCTTTACGATCTTCAAAGTCACACCCATTAGAACAGTGCAACTGCCACCGATTTGACATGTTAAATCACACCAATGTAAATGAGGGCTGACACATACAACACGGCCTATCCTCCAGCTGAATTCATTACCTGCAATTCTCCACAGCCGTTAGAAAGATTCCACCTTCATCATTTACCTGCAGGTGTGCTGAAGCCTAGGCTTACATTGGAGCGACTTGTCATGCGATTTGAGAGATCATATCGCATGATTGTTGGCATCAATGGCACTGTTCCAATCGATGCGACACCAATTTTGTGGCGCCGCACTGATTTGCAAAAGTAGTTCCTGCAATACTTTTGCCAATTTCAGGTGCGACTAAAATAGACATCTGAGTATGAAGCCACACAGATGTCCATCAAGAAGCACCTGAAATCGCATTGACCTTGCTGCTTTGAAATTGTGCAACTTCAAGTGAAGTAGCGCGATTTCAAAGTAGCATCAACGTGAACCAGGGCGACGAGATTCGTTTTTTGGTGCACGAATACATATAGAAATAATAAAATATAAAACATTTTGCACTTTCCCAAAACCACCACCAAAAACTAAAGAAAGAAAAGAGAAAAAAACACAACAAAGCTCAATAATGTACTTTTATTTTGCCAGCAGGAAAAAAATGTACATTCATTTACTAGCTTCCAAAAAAATTGGACAGGATATATGGGGCTACATTTAGCAATTGGATTTTAGGGGCCCTGCTCATAGGAGCTTACAATCTAAAATCTGACAAAACCTTACAGAGGACAAAGCTTTACTTTCAGTGTATAACGGAAACACGTCACATTTTTATCTGCAAGATTATAGAAACATACTTAATAGTCATTATTCTTACAAAGCATTCCAACATATTATTTAAAAAGACACATGTTCTGCTCTAATTCATCCCCAACATGTTCTGTTGTGGTGATGTCAGGACTCTGTGCAGGCCGGTCAAGTTCCTTCACCCCAAACTCACTCATCCATCTCTTTATGGACCTTGCTTTGTGCACTGGTCCAAATCGTTTGGTGGAGGGGTGTTATGACGTGGGCTTGTTTTTCAGGGGTTGGGCTTGGCCTCTTAGTTCCAGTGAAGGGAACTCTTAGAGCATCATCATTTGGACAATTTCATGCTCCTAACTTTGTGGGAACAGTTTGGGGATGGCTCCTTCCTGTTCCAATATGACTTCACACCAGATGTAAACATTGATACTGTTGCATGGTGGGAGCCAAGGTATGATGGATCTTATATAGTTGTAGGTTCAAACAACACTTATAGCTTGGATGACTGCCAGACAGCTGATAAAGGTCTCATTTGTACACATAGGTCTCCTGTGTTTGTACCCTGCCTATTAGCCAAGCCAGATGTTAACATGTGTACTTGGACTTAATATCCACAGGGTTATAATGCATTTATAGAAGTAGGCCCACAGCAGGTATGCCTGGCAACGGAGGAAGGAGTAACCATGACTGAAGTGGATGCTCATTTGCCCTTTTCAGGCTGCATACACAATGGTTCACTTTTGTATTGGCATGGTAAATATTATATGTTAGAGTCACAGAACACTTCCACAGTATCTACTGGAGACCAGATGCCCTCCCAGGGGGTGATTTCTCATTGCCCATAAGCCCAATTGTAGAAATACTCAAACAATAGAAGACATCTTTGCAATATCTTAAGACATATCATTTGACAGTACATCAGGCAATCGTAAAAACTACCATTATGAGAGGAAAACTTGAAGCAACCACTACTCAGTTATCACAAGACTCCCGTCATTCATGGTATAATGTGTTCACAGGTTGGTCACCCACAGGAAGCGAGGTGGTGAAAACTTTATTCTACCCACTTGGTCATACTTGTCCGGTACAATTGCTATTTGGTTTGTACTATAAAGAGGAAAATTAACAGAATGATCAATAAAGCTGATGATAAAGACTGGACAAGCTTATTTCCAAAGTAATATGGAGGAAATGATCATATTCATGATAAAAGAGGGGATTGAAGGGTTAATGATGTTTCTATGCTGTTTCTGTTCTGTATATTTCCATGTTATTTCTATTATCTGAGTTTGACTTAGAATGTGTTTACTTGCTAGATATGTTTGGGCTAATAGATTGGCATGGCTGGTTTCTCAGGCTGAGGACGGCCTGACCTGTACTTTTTACCGATAAAATTATGAGACTGAACATCATATGGAGGTAAACATCTTTTCTTAGGCCCCTTTCACACGGTCGGACCATTCAGGTCCACCTGTCAGTTTTGTCAACGGACCTAAACGGTCACTCCATACATCTCTATGGATTGTCACATGTGAGCGGTGACATGTTCGCTGACATCCGACCCAATCCGCTAAAATCAGACGGATGGCGATATGTCGCCATGCGTCCATAGTGGATCGAATCAAGTGAGATAGTGGCACTGGACAAGCCCCTCCCCACTCCGTGAGCAGAGAGGGACCTGTCATCTGCCAGCTCATCAGAGAGATCTCCCGCTGAGCTGGCGGACCACTGAAAGCGGATCCGTCCCCGTGTGGAAGGGGCCTTAGAATTGCCATCCTTTTTCTTTTTAACCAACCCCTAAATGTATTGTAATCCATCCTTCCTTTATTTTGTATAAAACAAAAGGACATTCCCCTTAATAAACGGACATGTTCTGGTGTGTGTGTGTGTCATTTGGGTGTCCACAGGATCCTGGTGGAAGTTATCCAGCTGTCCGGTTCAAGTCCCCGACACCCCCCTGTGAGATCTCTGATGTGTGTAAAGACTGGACTTGTCTAAAAAACATTTCCCGCACTCAGGACAGGAATATGTTTTTTTCTCCCGTGTGAGATCTCTGATGTGTGGAAAGACTGGCCTTCAGTGAAAAACATTTCCCACATTCAGGACAGGAATACGGCTTCTCCCCTGTGTGAGATCTCTGATGTGTGGAAAGACCGGCTTTCTGTGAAAAACATTTCCCACATTCAGGACAGGAATACGGCTTCTCTCCTGTGTGCACTCTCTGATGGCTGAAAAGATGGTACTTACGTGAAAAACATTTTCCACACTCAAGACAGAAATGCGGCTTTTCCCCCGTGTGAGATCTCTGATGTGTGTAAAGACTGGACTTCTGTGAAAAACATTTCCCGCACTCAGAACAGTAATATGGCTTCTCTCCCGTGTGAGATCTCAGATGTTTGTGAAGACTCAACTTGTCTGAAAAACATTTACCACACTCAGGGCAGGAATATGTCTTCTCTCCCGTGTGGGAAATCTGATGTCTGTAAAGATTGGCCTTCTGTGAAAAGCATTTCCCGCACTCAGCACAGGAATACGGCTTCTCCCCCATATGGGAATTCTGATGTCTATAAAGATTGGACCTGTGTAAAAAACATTTCCCGCACTCAGAGCAGGAATACGGATTCTCCCCTGTGTGAGATCTTTTATGCACATTAAAACCAGATTTAGAATGGAAACATTTCCCGCACTCAGAACAGGAATACGGCTTCTCACCTGTGTGAGATCTCTGATGTGTCACTAGATCAGATTTTCGTCCAAAACATTTCCCGCACTCAGAACAGGAATACAGTTTTTCCCCCTTGTGAGATCTCTGATGTCTGTATAGATTGCACTTATGTAAAAAACATTTCCCGCACTCAGGGCAGGTATGTGGCTTCTCACCTGTGTGAGATATTTTATGCGCATTAAGTTTGGATTTAAACCGGAAACATTTCCCGCACTCAGTACAAGAAAAACTCTCATCTGTTGGAAGGACGGCACCGTCCCTCACAGTCTGAGGTTCCTCAGGATAAGAGGAATACGATGGTCCGGCACCGTCCCGTACAGTCTGAGGTTCCTCAGGATAAGAGGAATACGATGGTCCGGTACCGTCCCGCACAGTCTGAGGTTCCTCGGCATAAGAGGAATACGATGGTCCATCTACACTGTGTGGTGCCGGATGGACATTTGAGGTAGTCGGGTTTTCTCCTGGACTATACTGTGTGATGTCCTCATCTTCTACTTTACAGTCTGGAGACAAAGTGAGACAATCCTCTGAGGTTTTCCTCATCTCCCGTCCATCTACTAAAATAGAAATACAAAGATTATTACTAGACATGGGCTGATTGGTTCCCCTAAACCAGGACTCCGCCCACATCAGGCAGCTTTGTCTCTGAGGATCTTACAATTCCCCCCTCAAGGTAACCAGTAAATGGGTCCTCTGATCTCCTACCAGATCATTTCTTTATTCATGGATCTTAGTCAGAGAGTGAGGAAACAACGAGAACTGTCTTTTATAGGAGTGACAGTGATGAGGGGATTATAGGACGAGTGTCCCAACCCCCTCTATCACTCATTACCATCTTCCCAACACAAGAAGTCCTGCACTTCCTTATTTAGTCATGAATAACAGCGGGCTGATCCCCACCAGAGGTCAGAGAGTGAGGATGGGGGGAGAACAACCAAGATGAAGACTGGACTGATCCTGAAGACCTCCATCATTGGGTTATTGACTCCTCCCTCATTATCACTTTCTGTTTAAGGTTCCAAAGTCTGAGGATGTTATCACATTATTATCACCATGTAAAAGTCTGTGCTCCAATCACATCATCAGATATAAAATGTCCAGCTGGTAGGAAATGGGTGTAACAAAAGAGAATATATATTATGTGTATACCGTATTTATCGGCCTATTGCGCACTCCGGCGTATAGCGTGCACCCCTAATGTGAACTTGAAATTCCTGATTTTTTTTTTTTATTACTTACCGTTTTGATGTCTTGCCCGCGTCCATCGGCGGCCTTGTCCGGTCCGGCGTCCATCTGCGGCCTTCGTGGTGTCCTCCCCGCTTCTCCAGTGCTGGTCTCTGAGCCGATCGCCGCTTTCCGCGCTGTGTTTGAACGCCGCCGCCGACATATACCTCCTCTCGGCTTCTCTCGCATAACCACGAGGGGAGCCGAGCATGGCCAAGTGTACCCAAGTGTACTGCGCTCGGTATATGTCAGCGGCCGCGTTCAAACAGCGCGGGAAGCGAGTATCGGCGTATATCGCGCACCCACAATTTTGCCATGATTTTAAGTGAGCGGTATACGCCGATAAATACGGTATATAGCATTGGGTAGAGGGGAGAGAGCAGAAGTCAGGATTATGTAATGTACAACATATTGTATAAGATACAACAGATAGGACTATATAGTATCAAAAAGATGTAATGTACAACATAGAGTATATAGTGCAGGGGTCAGGAGTAGGGATGACCTTCAAGTTCGAGACAAACATGAGTTTGACTCGAACATTGCCTGCTCTCCGAACAGCGAACTATTTGGGTTGTTTGCGACAAATTCGAAAAGCCGTGGAACACCCTTTAAAAGTCAATGGGAGAAATCAAAAGTGCTAATTTTAAAGGTTAATATGCAAGTTATTGTTATAAAAAGTATTTGGAGACCCTGGTCCTGCCCCAGGGGACATGTATCAATGCAAAAATTCAGGTCTGGTATGGATTTTAAGGAGAACCCTGCACGAAAAAAAAAAAAAAAATGGGGTGGGGTTTTCCCCCCAAAAATCCATACCAGACCCTCATCCGAGAGCGCCCTCCTCCTGAACCGTACCAGGCCACGTGCCCTCAACATGGGGAGGATGTGCATCGTTCCTCGCTGGAGAATTTATCATCGCTGGAATGTTTTTTTTTAATAAAGGACGTTTCCCAACTGTGTCTGTGTGGTTTTTAAAAATGTTGACACTTTCTTTTGTGAAATGTACAATGTACCTCGTTACCAATTCACATGTGGGGGCGGAATAATAAGCCCCACGCCCGCAGACCCCCACAACCACCGGGCAAGGGTTGTGGGGGATGAGGCCCTTGTCATCCTCCCCATGTTGAGGGCATGTGGCCTGGTATGGTTTCAGGAGGGGGGGAAGCTCTCTCGTTCCCTCTTTTCCCCCCTTTAAAATCCATTTTTTGGGGGGAACACCACGGCAATAATAAAAAAAAAGGCGCCTGATATGAAATTTGGGGGGGCCCCCAATGCTTTTTTTTTTATTCTGGTTCGGGGTTCCCCTTAATATTCATACCAGACCCAAAGGGCCTGGTTTTTTTCAATTATTTTTGTAATGGGAGGAGGGGGGCGAGCACCGCCGGCAGGCGGGGGTTGAACGGGAGCCATTCTCCCAGCCAGGGAAAGAGAGGAGAGGAAGAGTCGAGCTGGCCGATCATCAGAGAGCGGGGATTGCCCACTGTAACAGCTTTCATTCTTAATACTGCGTTCCCGGTGCCGCTCACTATCACATACAGCCCTTCCTCTCCCAGCACTGCTCGTGTCACACAGTGCTGCCTCCTCACCCGGCGCATTTTGTAGGCAGAACACCAGTCCAATGCTGGGAGGTGCTGGGCAAGGAGACGAGACTGTGTGCTGTGAGTGGTGAGGAGGCAGGACTGTATGTGACGGTGAGCGGCACTGGGAACCCAGCCATTCAAATGAAAGCTGTTACAGTGGGCAATCCCCGATCTCTGATGATCGCCCAGCTTGACTCTTCCTCTGCACAGGTGAGGCTGTATTGATGGGCACTGGTGAGACTGTATTGATGGGCACTGGTGAGACTGTATTGATGGGCACTGGTGAGACTGTATTGATGGGCACTGGTGAGACTGTATTGATGGGCACTGGTGAGACCTTATTGATGGGCACTGGTGAGACTGTATTGATGGGCACTGGTGAGACTGTATTGATGGGCACTGGTGAGACTGTATTGATGGGCACTGGTGAGACTGTATTGATGGGCACTGGTGAGACTGTATTGATGGGCACAGGTGAGACTGTATTGATGGGCACTGGTGAGACTGTATTGATGAGCACAGGTGAGACTGTATTGATGGGCACTGGTGAGACTGTATTGATGGGCACTGGTGAGACTGTATTGATGGGCACTGGTGAGACTGTATTGATGGGCACTGGTGAGACTGTATTGATGGGCACAGGTGAGACTGTATTGATGGGCACTGGTGAGACTGTATTGATGAGCACAGGTGAGACTGTATTGATGGGCACTGGTGAGACTGTATTGATGAGCACAGGTGAGACTGTATTGATGGGCACTGGTGAGACTGTATTGATGGGCACTGGTGAGACTGTATTGATGGGCACAGGTGAAACTGTACTGACGTCAAAATAAAAAGTGAACAAATATAATACCACACTACACTCTAAAATATGAAACAGCAGCTAACACGGCAAACAGACAATTGTAATAACAGTAGTGGAGGTAAAATTCAAGTGAACGTAGACCATTTGATAGGTCTCACAATGATCAATGCAAACGATGTAAAGACGTAATTGAATAGATACACCTTAATTCTACATTGAAAAGAAAAACATAAAGTCCTTAGGTGAAATAAAAACAAGTGTGTGGTGAGTCCAAATGATCCTTAAAGCAGACCTCAAATTTTCCACTCGCCTACTCGCATTTTGCCAGTGGAAAATGAGGTCTGGCGAGGAGCTGGGCTGCCTGGGAGAGGGGGGGCGAGCACCGCCGGCGGACGTTGTTGATCGGGAGCTGTTCTCCCAGTGATCGTCTGTGGCAGAGAGCATTGAGTTAGAGGAGGACCGCGGTATAGCCCACTGTAATAGCAGAACATTGAACTTTTCTCTGCTCTGCTCGTTCTCACACACAGCCCCGCTTCCTTCTAACCCTGCGCCTGTATGACAGAACGCATCCCAGCATTGGACACGCATTCTGTATATTACAGGTGCGGGGTTAGGAGGAGGCGGGGCTGTGTGCGAGAACGAGCAGAGCAGAGAAAAGTTCAATGTTATGCTCAGGGTGCTATTGTCAGGCATCCAGGGCATGTACAGGTAAGGCATACTGTATGTTGGTGGATGCCCCCGGTCCCAACCCCGCAAATGCTCGTATTTTTTTTTCCGTTCCTGTTTTGCTTCGGGAAGACGCTCCTGTCCCCGCCCCCGCCTGTCCGATATGGGTAGCACAGAGCCGAGTGAATCGTTCCAGATCTCCACACTCTTCAGCTCTGTGTTCTTGGCGCCATTGTAAGTTCCGCTGTGTTGGGGGGAAAAAACGGCACATGCAGCACATCTAGCACAGATGTGCCAGCTGCACCCCACAAGGCTCTTTTGAAAAGGTGAGAGAGGGCAGTGGAGGAAAGTGGGGGCCTTTGCAAAGAGGCAGCTGCAGGGAGGTTAGAGGTGTAGTGCAAAAGTGACAGCTGGGGGAGTGGGGAGATTTGTTAAAAGGTAAGAGCTGTGAGAACTGTGAAAAAAGAGGGGGGGATTTATAAAGAATAGGGGGCATTTCTGAAGTGTGGAGGGGGGAATTTATAAAGAATGGAGGAAGTTTCTGAAGTGTGGAGGGAGGAATTTGTGAAGAATGGGGAATTTGGGGAATTTGTGGAGAATGGGGGAAGTTATAAAGAATGGGGAAATTTGTGAAGCGTGTAGGGGGGGTTTATAAAGAATGGGGGGCGTGTGAGAGCGAACAGAGCGGAGGAAAGTTCAATGTAAGCTGTTACAGTGGGCTATACCGCTCGGTGATCCCGCAGCTCTCCTCTTTCTCCTGTCATGATCTGGCCAACAATGGGGGCACAGTGAGTCCGCAGTGGAGGTACAGTGAGGCTGCAATGGGGGGCACAGGTGAGGCTGCAATGGGGGGCACAGGTGAGGCTGCAATAGTGGGCACAGGTGAGCCTGCATTGATGGGCACAGGTGAGGCTGTACTGAGGGGAACTGATAAAGTTAATATTTATTTTTGTAACCTAATTCTGCATAAAACATTTAAGTGTAATTTCAGGAGATAATTTATGAGGGCGTGATTAGCGGCAGAATTAGGGGCAGGGCATGGTAGGGGTTGGGCGGGGAAACTGGTGGCGAGTAACCCTTGAGGCCTGGCTAGTGGCTCAAGACTTGAAATTTTGAGCCCTGCTTAAAAGGGACATGAGCCAAGTGTTCATGACATCAAAATTAGTGAGTGGATGGTGAAACAATGTGTAAAGGAGAGTAATCCGCCACCGATCGGATGAAGGTTTACCAAATGATTTGAACTCAAAAGCACGTACGTCCTATGAGTCAAGCTTGGATTGGCAAACGCTAGAGTTGGAAACATCAGACCCGGAAACCTTTTGATGGGTAACCCTTTTTACCTGTCAAAAGGTCTCCGGGTCTGATGTTTCCAACTCTGGCGTTTGCCAATCCAAGCTTGACTCATAGGACGTACGTGCTTTTGAGTTCAAATCATTTGGTAAGCCTTCATCCTATCGGTGGCAGATTACTCTCCTTTACACATTGCTTCACCATCCACTCACTAATTTTGATGTCATGAACACTTGGCTCATGTCCCTTTAAGGATCATTTGGACTCACCACACACTTGTTTTTATTTCACCAAAAGACTTTATGTTTTTCTTTTCAATGTAGAATTAAGGTGTATATATTCAATTAAGTCTTTACATTGTTTGCATTGATCATTGTGAGACCTATCAAATGGTCTACGTTCACTTGAATTTTACAGAGAATGTACTGACGGGCACAGGTGTGACTGTACTGATGGGCACAGGTGAGACTGTATTGATGGACACAGGTGAGAGTATACTGACGGGCACTGATCACTCTACATTGAGGGGCACTAGTTACGCTGCATTGACGGGCACTGGTCACGCTGTATTGATGGGCACTGGTGAGGCTGTGCTGAGGGGCACTGATAAAGTTGTTGTTAATAAAGGGATTTTTATAACAGCTTACCTGTAAAATCCTTTTCTTGGAGTACATCACGGGACACAGAGCAGCATAGTAATAACTATGTGGGTTATAGAGCCTACCTTCAGGTGATGGACACTGGCACTCAAAGACAGGAAGTTCCCTCCCTATATAACCCCTCCCACACAGGGAGTACCTCAGTTTTTTTTATATACATCCAACTGGTAGAATTTTGTAAATGTGTGGACTGACGACCAGGTCGCCGCCCTACAGACTTGAGCCATGGAGACCTGATGGTGCACAGCCCAAGAAGCGCCCACTGCCCTAGTAGAGTGAGCCCTTATAGATACTGGGGGATCCTTCCCCTTTAATCCGTAGGCCTGTGAGATTGTCTACCGAATCCATCTGGAAATAGTGGCTCTAGACGCAGCCTGGCCCCGCTTAGGACCCTCTGGCAGGACAAATAAGACCTCAGTCTTTCGAATCTGGGCAGTAGCCTTCAGATAGACCATAATCACCCTTACCACATTTAAAGAATGTAGTAACCTTTCCTTCCCAGAACTTGGAAAAAAGGATGGAAGGATAAGATCCTGGTTTAAATGAAAACCCAACACTACCTTCGGGAGGAAGGATGGATGAGGCCGCAAAACGACCCTATCCTTGTGGATGACCAAGTATGGTTCCTGACAAGAAGGAGCAGCCAACTCCGAAACTTCTGGGCGAAGACATGGCCCCCAGGAACACCAGCTTCCTAGTTAGCAAAACTAAGGGAATCTCTTTCAATGGCTCAAAGGGCTGTTTCTGTAGAGCCGAGAGGACCAAGTTTAGGTCCCAGGGACACAATGGGGTTCTTATCGGGGATTAATCCGCAAGACTCCCTGCAGAAAAGCCTTGACCAGAGAGTGGGTAGCCAATGGCCTCTGAAACAAAACGGACAAAGACGAAATTTGCCCTTTAATCGTGCGGACAGCTATATTCATGTCCACACCAAGTTGAAGAAATTCTAGAATTCTGCCAATGACAAACTTACGAGGGTGCCACCTCCTGGCTTCACACCAGACCATGTAAGCCCTCCAGACCCTGTAATAGATTAGTCTAGAGACAGGCTTTCTGGCATTAATTAGGGTGGCAATCACCGGATTGGAGAGCCCTCTCCTTCTTAAGATATATGATTCAGTCGCCAGGCCGTTAAACCTAGCGACTGTAAGGAAGGGTGGAATATCGGGCCCTGGGACAGTAGGTCTGGCCGGAGTGGAAGGGACCACGGATCCCCCACTGACATCCTTACGATTAGCGTATACCAAGACCTCCGGGGCCAGGCCAGGGCTATCAGGATCACCGGCTTGCGTTCCACCCAAATCCTGCGAAGGAGCCGGGGTAATAGTCGCACAGGTGGGAAGGCGTAAATCAAGGAGAACTGGGTCCATGTGCACACCAGAGCATCCGTCTGGCACGCCAACGGGTCCCTTGTTCGAGATACAAATGTGCCTAGTCTTGCATTGAACCTGGGTGCCATAAGATCGACATCCGGCGACCCCCACCTGCTGCAAATCTCTCGGAATACCTGGGGATGGAGGCACCATTCCCCTGGAGAGATCTGTTGGCGGCTGAGGTAATCCGCCTGCCAATTCTCTACCTCGGGGATAAATACTGCCGAAATGCAGGGCACATGTGCTTCTGCCCATGTGAGGACCTGATCGGCCTCCCTCTGGGCCGACCGGCTCCTTGTGCCCCCCCCGGTGGTCTATGTATGCCACAGCTGTGCCGTTGTCCGACTGTATCCTGACTGGAAAACCCAGCAGCTCCGCCGTCCATGCCCTTAGAGCTAGCCGAACTGCCCGGATCTCCAGTTGATTGATGGGCAGAGGCCCTTCTGAAACTGACCACCTTCCCTGCTGGGTCAGGTTCCCCATCACTGCCCCCCAGCCCGTTAGGCTGGCGTCCGTCGTCACTATCTTCCAAACGACCCGGCTGAAGGATTTCCCCTTCTGGAGATTCCGGGGGGTCATCCACCAACACAGACTCCGCCGGACTAGAGGAGAGAGAGAGACATGGGGTAGTCCAACGTTTGAGGCTTTCTGTTCCAAACAGAGAGGATGGCTGCCTGCAATTTCCTTGAATGGAATTGAGCGTAGGGTACCGCCTCGAACGTGGCCACCAGTTTTCCCAATAGTCGCATACTGAGGCGAATGGCTGGTCTTTCTTTGCTCAGGACTGATCGAATTAACACCCTTATAGCGTTGATCATTGGTTGCGGCAAGAAGATCTTTTGGTTTTCTGTATCGAACAACATGCCGAGATATTCCAATCGTCTTGTTGGCTGTAAGGTCGACTTGGCCTCGTTTATGACCCATCCGAGTGACTGGAGATACTGTACTGTCACGCGAACTGCTCTCCTTAAGCTGAGGGCTGAATGATCTATCAACAAAAGATCGTCTAAATACGCTATCACAGAGATCCCCTGGGTTCTTAAATTGGCCAAAAGGGGTACCAAGATTTTTGTAAAAACTCTGGGAGCTGTGGCTAACCCGAAGGGGAGGGCCACGAATCGGAAATGGCGCTGGCCTACCGAAAAACGCAGGTACTTGTGATGACCTGGAAATATCTGAACTTGGAGGTATGCATCTTTTACGTCGATAGATGCTAGGAAATCTTCGCCTTGTAACGTAGCGGCTACGGACCGGATAGAATCCATCCGAAAGGTCTGGATGTTCAAATACCGATTCAGGCCCTTCAGGTCTAATATTGGCCTGACGTCGCCATTTGGCTTCGGATAATGAAAAGGTTTGAATAGTATCCCTGGCCTTGCTCTTGCACTGGCACCTCTACGATCACTCCCTGACCCAGGAGCCGTTCCAAGGCTGCCAAGAGAGAATCTCTCTTTCCCAAGTCGTTTGGCATGTTTGAAACAAGAAAGCGAGGAGGGGGGAACCCTCGAAACTCCAGTTGTTAGCCTGAAGAGATCGTGGAGAGGACCCATCTGTCGGGGACCTTTTCTTGCCAGACCTCTGAAAAGAACCGGAGTCTTCCACCCACCCGAGAGAGTGGGGGCGCCCCTTCATAGGGACGCCTTTGGGGCCGGCTTGCCTGGCTTACGGGTCCAAGGTCTCCTGCTACCTGGGGCCTGACCCTGTGGTTTATTCCCCATGCCCAGCTGACCTGTAGGTCGTCGATACTGCCGGGAGGCCGAGGTCCCCGGGGCCGGAGAGGTAGGGCGTTTAAATGTGGGACACCGGATCCTTTTCTTTACCGGCAAAAGGGTACTTTTCCACTTGAGATCTTCTGAATGTACCTATCCAGATCATCACCAAATAATCTTTCACCATGAAAGGGAAAACCTGCCAAGAGTTTCTAGCAAGGAGTCTCGGCTGACCAATTCCTCAGCCATAGGAGAATCCGCATATGAACCAATGCTAACGAGAGACGGGAAGCCTGCTGGATGGAATCTTTGATGGCATCCACGGCAAAGCACAAGGCTCTTGGTAGGTCAGCCAAGTCTTGAGCCTGCTGGGCCGGAATATCCCTCAGGACCTGCTTTGCTTGGTCCTTTAAAGCCTGGCAGACCCCTATAGCTGCAAAGGTCGGCTGAATCACTGCCCCAGCCATTGTAAAGGATGCCTTTAGTAAAGTCTCCAACCGCTTGTCGGCAGAGTCCTTAAACATTTGGACATTATCCACAGGGCAAGTGAGGCTTTTATTAACACAGGACACTGCCCCATCTACTGCGGGAACAGCCCACTTTTTTGTGAACCTCTCTTCCATTGGGTAGAGTACTGCAAACCTTTTAGGGGGGACAAAGATCCTATCCGGGCAAACCCAATCCTGATACATCAGATCCTCTAACAGAGGATGGATCGGAAAAACTGAACTAGACTGTGGAGCCTTCAAGGATCCCAAAGAGGAGACTGCGCTCACCGCCGGTACAGGCTGGGGCAGCTTGAAAGCCGAGCACACCATATCCGCCAAGGACTGGATCCAAAGCCTCTCTGCCTGAGTGGCCGAGAAAGGCTCCTCTAGAGTTGATTCCTCAGATTCTGCCCCCTCTAGGTCCTCTCCCACCTGGTCCCCCCAAAAACACGGCTTCCTCTAGGGAACAATGCTCCCTGTCCAGGGACTGAACTTCAGGAGAGGGGGACCTAGCCCGTTTCTTCTCGAGCAAAGCAGCAGCAATTAAGGCTGCCAACCTCTGTTCCAACCCCCCTAGGGTGGAAGCCAAAACCTCCTCTGTTACATAGACAGGGGGTGCCTGAGTGGGACCAGCTGCAGCCCCCAGTGACCCCAATGGCTCAACCTGAGGACCAAACTCTGGTGTCTCGGGGGAGTATGGCGCCATAGAGGTCTGCCCAAGATCCTCCGAGCCCGATGGGGAGCCTTTTTGCTTCTTCAAATTTTTTGCCATCTTAGCAGTCCCTGACCTCTTAGGAGCCATGCTATAGGGACACCCACTATTCCAGATATAGCAGAGGAGGAAAACACTCCAAGGGTTAAACCCTGAGTTAGATATACCTCCCTGTCACTGGACAGTTATAAGCAGATTAGCTGGTCACTGCTGCTGGAGCTACAACAGCTGATTCAAATACAAATTTGCTGAGGAACAGTATGTTCAGGGTTAAGCTTAGCTTGCACTTTGGAGAGCCACTGCCTTGCTGAGTCCCACACCAGTCACCGCTCCAAGAGCTCTAGCCCATCCGACTGCAGTGAATACTGCATGCGCACTGTGTCCCACCTGCTGAATGAACCACCAACCTTTTTAAAGTGTGGCTGCTAACATCTGGATGGGCGTCCAAAGACATCCCTCCCCCCCACCGCACGCACGCCCATGCCAGCGCAGGCGCACGCAGATGCACGCGTGCCCGGACACCCAGCAATGGAGGACAGCAGGAGGAGAAGGGGGCCGCAGCCCCAGGCAGGGGGAACACAGCGCTGTGGGGGCCCAGCAACTTTAACCCAGGCTGAAGAAGAGAAGACATACAGGTAACAGTTTCACTTACATACAACCTGACAGCACAATGTAGGAATCAGCAAGGGGATACAATCTATATGGGTATATTATCAGCCATCCTGTCTATAGTAGACATAGTGGTCAGAATTGCCCATGCATAGAAGCATAATATAGGCCACCCATAGACCCCGAAAAAGATGGAAGACCTACCCTCGAACAAAGTTCCGTAGGTACCTCCGCTTACCTTTCCACGCCATAGGGTGTTGCATATGCAAGAGGCCCAATCTTCACCCCTCACCGTAGGTATTTGTCAAAGACCTTCAGGGACCGGGGTCAATGGACAGGAACACCACTCCCCCCCTGGACCTATATAGCACCCTGGCAGCAGAACATTTTTAGCCGTGTAATTGACTAAAGTACTGGAGCCCAGAGTCCAGCTCTCTAAAGAGAAGCATTATAGGCCAAACCTCGTTCTTCTTCACCGAGGCCCGGGTACCGTTACTTTGGCTATGAAGCACTTCGAACGGATCCTGGTTCCTAGCCTGCTCCAGTCCTAAAAGGACCCATAAGCAAAGCTTTCACGAACGTGACCAACACCTAAGACACTGGCGAAAAAACCGAGGCTCTCCCGGTATGGGAGGGGTTATATAAGGAGGGAACTTCCTGTCTTTGAGTGCCAGTGTCCGTCACCTGAAGGTAGGCTCTATAACCCACATAGTTATTACTATGCTGCTCTGTGTCCTGTGATGTACAATAAATAATTTTTTTTAACTTAATTCTGCATAAAACATTTAAGTATAATTTCATAAGATAATTTATGAGGGTGTGTTTAGGGGCGGAGACTGGTTAGGTTGGGTGGGGCAACTGGTGGCGAGTAACCCTTAAGGCCTGGCTAGTAGCTCAGAACTTGAAATTTTGAGCCCTGGTGTAAGGGTCAAGACTCATAATATTGGTATTCAGTAATCAGCGGAAGCTTCAATGTTTACAGGAGACAAGTTGCAGAGGTCTCACACCGCTGCCTCCCATCTCCTGAGACTGCACTCAGTGACTTGGGTCTGAGACTATACAGACATATCCCTCCACCCAGCACAGACAGCAAATAACAGAGCAAGTAACCTGGGAGAATTGTCTGTCAGAGATCATGCTAGACCCGGGTATGGGGCATGAATATTTTGGGGGGTAATGAACATTTTGCTGCCAGCTGAACCCCAGAATCTCCATAAATCCAGTCTAGAGACATACATTGTGTCTGCAGCACAGAGAAGGAAGATTATCCGAGAGAAATACAGGAATACAGGACGAGGAACACAGCTCAGGAAAGTGACCAGGGATTACAGGCTGATATCACCCAGTCCCCGCCCTACTCTGGACCAATCAGTGAGCAGTATGGGTGGAGGAATGGATTTAGTGTTAACCACTTCCATACCAGTCCATTGTAAAATGACGTCCACAACGGACCTCTAACGATCCGGGTGGACGTCATATGACGCCATGGGCTTTGCGGGTGGATATCTGAATGATGCCTGCAGCTAGAGGAATTATTCAGATATCCTTCTCTTGTGCCGGCGATTCTGCACAACATAAGAACGATCATAGCGGCGGTTCCGCCGCTAGATCATTCTTACAGGCGGCGGGAGGGAACATCCCCCCCCTCCCGCCGCCTTTCGGTGCTTCTCCGGGCTCTCCCGTGCCATCGGGGGCCCGGAGAACGAATCGTCCGGCGCTGGCAGGAAGCATAGAGATGAATGGTGACCAGATGGTCACCAGTCATCTCTATGACCGTCGGAGGACCCGGGCGCGATGTGATGACGTCACGCCCGGGTCCCCGTAAGTAAACAAAGCCGCAATTGCGGCTGCTAAGCAACAGTAATCATGAGATCGGTGAATTTTTTTTTAACCGATTTCATGCTTTCCAGCCTGGAGGAGAGATGTGAGGTCTTATTGACCCTGCATCTCTCCATAAAGAGTACCTGTCACACACATTCCTATTACAAGGGATGTTTACATTCCTTGTAATAGGAATAAAAGTGATAATAAAAAAATAAAAATAGGCCTGGTAGGGATGTGTGTATAACAGCCCGGTATGGAAGTGGTTAATGACCCACCTGTACTGATCTCTGTAGGAGTGTCCTCCTCTATGAATGTCCCCGTTATTCCATCCTCCTCCATAGACTGCTGATCATCCCTCACATACGTCTCTTCTTCTTCTGATTTCACCTCAAATTCTATATCGATTGGATCTCCACTCTAAACCAAGAGAATGAGAGAGAATATCATCTGTAAGATATAAGCTTTATTATTGTGACATCATATAAAAATCCACACATCCCCCCACAAGTCCATGTCTAGATGATCCGTCCCACCAACCTTTAAATAAGGAGGGATGGTGTGACCTTCCCGTGTGGAATCCCGGGAATACAGAGGACGGGGACATCTCTCTGGTGGGTTCCTGGTATTAGGTGGCTCCATCATATCCTTGTGTCCTTCTGAAAACTCCTCCATCACTCCATACTTCTCATCCTCCTCTTTATACTCTTCTTTAACATCAATATTATAATCCCCGAGGTTTCCACTCTGAAAGATATAATAAAACATTCATTTTAATAAACATGATGTGTATAAATCAGAACTACCAATAATTGTTACTCATCTACCTGATGATGGTGGGGGATGGTGTGACCTTCCTGTGTGGAATGCCGGGAATACAGAGGACGGGGACATCTCTCTGGGGGGTCTCTGTAGCTGGATGACTCCACCATGGTGTCCTGGTACAGATCTTTGTGTTCTTTTAGAGACTCTGACTCCTCCATCACCCCATCCTCATCATCCTCCTCTTTTATCTCTTCTTTAACCTCAACTTTAGGATCTCTCAGGTTTCCACTCTGAATATAGAATAAAAATGACATCAATGGTAACAATGCAGATAATGTACAGATCCTAATGATACTATCAGTGATTGTTCCTCATCTACCTGATGATGGTGGGGGATGGTGTGACCTTCCTGTGTGGAATCCCGGGAATACAGAGGACGGGGACATCTCTCTGGTGGGTTCCCATTACTGGATCCATCTGTAGGAAACACACACACTGACTGAATACATTGTTTCTATGTGTTTATCAGATGATGGGGGATCTAGGTGGAGCCTCCGTACTGCTCTCTCCTTTACAATAAAGTCTCCTCTTACCCGGTGATGTGAGGGGCGGCTGATTGTCCATCATGACGTCCTTGTAGAGATCCTTGTGTCCTTCTAAATACTCCCACTCCTCCATGGAGAAATAGACAGTGACATCCTGACACCTTATAGGAACCTGACACACACAATGATACAGTCACCATCCAGACACACCCCTTGTCTGTTACTGGATAATGTCCCAGAATTCCCGGCACCGCTCACCTCTCCTCCATCATCTCTCTGGTGACTTCTAGAATCTTCTTTGTATTTCTCTATTCTATCAGGGAGGGAGGAGGAGGCAATGTGATGGTCATATGATCTCCAGTAAATGTGTATATAGACTGCGCTGCCAAAAATATAAATAAAGATTATTAAACAGTTTGTCACATGTAAAAAATAAAGAAATGAATAACACCAGAAAATACAACTAATGTCCAAAGAATCAAAAAGTCCCCTTCAAATATCAGTTGCTTGAAAAACAAGAGGTAGGTGATCAGGTGCTGTGTCATTAGTAACAGATAAACACGTGACCACTTCCAGGGGACCCCACATGGATGACACTCACCACAATGGATGGATCTTCTATTACTAGATAGGTCTCACTGTGCATTTTGGTTGGACCCGCTGTGTATCTTGTCACCAACTTGTCCATTCACATGTACCTGGATGTGATTTCTTCCAATTCCAAACACTGGCCCGGATTCAGGTAGAATTGCGCATAATTTACGGAGGCGCAGGGCAAGCTTTTTTCCCTGCACCCCGCAAATTTGCTCCGCTGCCCTTGATTCACGGAGCAGAAGCAAAATGCCCGGCGCTAGAGCACGCAATTTAAATGATCCCGTAGGGGGCGGGAATCATTTAAATTAGGCGCGTTCCCGCGCCGATCGTAGAGCGCATGCTCTGTCGGGAAACTTTCCCGACGTGCATTGCGGCAAATGACGTTGCAAGGACGTCATTTGCTTCAAAGTGAACGTGAATGGCGTCCAGCGACATTCACGATTCACTTACGCAAACGATGTAAAATTCAAATTTAGCGACGCGGGAACGACGGGTATACGTAACATGGGCTGCCCCTGCTAATAGCAGGGGCAGCCTTGCGCGAAAACTGCCGTACGTAAACAACGGAAATTGCGTACGCAGGGCTCGCGCAACGTTGTGAATCGATGTTAGTATGCAATTTGCATACTATACACTGAGCACAACGGGAACGCCACCTAGCGTCCTCCGCAAGAATGCAGCCTAAGATATGCAGGCATAAGAGCCTTATGCCGCGCAGATCTTAGGCTGCAGTCGGCGTAACGAGGTACCTGAATCAGGAGCACTCGTTACGCCGGGGCAAGTAAGCAATTGCGCTGTGTAACCTATGGTTACACAGGCGCAATTGCTTCTTGAATCAGGCCCACTGTCACTCCCCCCGCTAATAAAAGTGGTATAATCCATTTAGTATAGACCAGCGGTCTCCAAACTGTGGCCGGGGGCAGATCCAGCCCTTTGCTTGCCTTTATCTGGCCCTTGGGGTACTATTCCATCCACTGAAAGTGTGGAGACCCCTGATATAGACTGATGAGGTGAGAAGGTGATTGGTGGGAAAGGTGACACATCTCCAAAATAGAGAGTGTTTTCCGTCCCTGTAAGTGGGGAAATGTTCTGACCCTGAAGGGGTTAATCTACATTTCCACACTATATATGTGTGTATCATCATCTGCTGGAGATAAAGGGCCAGATTCACAGAAGAGATACGATGGAGTATCTCAGATACACCATCGTATCTCGGATTTTTACTGGTCCTATCTATGCGCCTGATTCATAGAACCAGTTACGCATAGATAGGGCTGAGATCCGACAGGTGTCACACTGTGTTACACTGTTGGATCTTTTTTTTGATTTAAAAATGGCGCCGGGGGCGTTCCCGCTGATTTACACTGAATAATATGTAAATCAGCGAGATACGCAAATTCACGAACGTACGCGAACCCGACGCTGTGTTCTTACGTCGTTTCCGTAGCGCGGTACCCGTCGTAAACTTACCCCTGCTAGAAGCAGGGGTAAGTATTGTTAAGTATGGCCGTCGTTCCCGCGTCGATTTTGAAATTTCCTACGTCGTTTGCGTACGCCGATTCACGAACACGCGCGTCGCAAGTCCCGCTCACGTCGCAACCACTGACGTCCTATTGACGTCAGTGGGAGCAATGCACGCCGGGAAATTCCCCGGACGACGCATGCGTATTTAAATCGGCGCGGGAACGCGCCTGATTTAAATATGACACTCCCCTAGCCGCGGAATTTGAATTCCGCTGGGGGAGTTAGGATCCGCCGTCGCAAGTTTGGAGGTAAGTGTGTTGTGAATTTGACACTTTCCTCACAAACTTGCGAGGGCGGATCTTATAACACATAGGTTACACGGATCTAAAGATCCGCTAACCTTTGTGAATCTGGCCCAAAAGACGTCACAGTGACTATGGAGGAAGAGGACGGACATGACGGGGGTTACTGGGTGTAAATAGAAAATAAGATCTTATTACCTCCTCTGCTGCCACTTCCAGCAACGTCTCCTCTCTACTTCTTCCCGACTCACCTCTCACCCAGAACTTCCTGTGTGTACCTGACATCACTTCCTGTCTGTATTCATGATAGAAGTGAGATCACCATCTTGTGGAGCTCAGAGGAACTGCAGTCCTGAGAAATATATTGAAGTGGTCTTGTGCTGTGTGTGTATGTACTGTATATCCTTATAGATGGGTCATCTCCACTCCCACCAAGGGGGAGAGAAATATATTACTTATATATAAAAGCAGAAAAAATATAAAAACGGCTCGTACAGAGCTGATATAAAGTCCTGCAGCAGCGCTGCAAACCACTGGTTTGATGTGTATGCTGTGTATGCTGACTCGATCAAAGAAAACAATAATATGTGCTCCAATCACCAGTCAGGATTTCACCACGTGGGGGGATAAAGGGTCCCCTTTGGGGAAAGAACTCACCAGATGGCTACTTTAAAACCGCATATGATATAATGTATCGCTGTCAGATGGTAGATTGGAACAGCATACCCCTTTCCTCGATCACCGCATAGATTCCACTCTCCAAGTAATAGCAGTTTATGTAAGGGAAGAAAATATCCACATAGCGCAATATAGTTTTGATGATGTTTAATGTAACCCATCTACAGGAAATCCTGACTGGTGATTGGAGCACATATTATTGTTTTCTTTGATCGAGTCAGCATACACATCAAACCAGTGGTTTGCAGCGCTGCTGCAGGACTTTATATCAGCTCTGTACGAGCCGTTTTTATATTTTTTCTGCTTTTATATATGGACTATTTTATTTAAGCAGCTGCTTTTATTGTTTATATGGTGTTTTATTTGGACAGATTTTATTTCTTGGACCTTCAGTTTCATCCTAAGCGCAGGGCAGTACTTAAATAGGGGGGCCAGTGATTAGTACTTTTGCAGAAATATATTACTGACTAGTCCAGCCTTTATCAGCCAGGGATCCTCCAAAGGTTTTTAGGGGTTCCCTCAGAATTGATACATTTCTGTCTTTTAGTAACAACAATTTCCTGATAATGTAAAAATGTCCTTCTTTCACTGATCACTGATATGAGGGGATCCTTCTCCCATCGGTCACCAATAAGGGACCAATAAACAGATCACTTGTTTTGTTGTGTTTGGGTTTGGAGTGAATTTGCCCTGTTTGGGGTGAGATAACGGCTGCACTGATTGGCTATTCAGCCAAGATGAACCTTCAGTTGCAGTATGACTACCAATGCTAAATGTGGCAGCTTCCCACCTCAGTGAGTGCAGATTTTAGTATTTCCTTCTAATAAAAGACATTACATGATGTGGGATTCCCCTTTCTCTCCTCTCTGAGTGTGTATGAAGAGGTGGAGCCCTGAGTGTGTATGAAGAGGCGGAGCTCTGAGTGTGTATGAAGAGGCGGAGCCCTGAGTGTGTATGAAGGGGCGGATCCCTGAGTGTGTATGAAGAGGCGGAGCTCTGAGTGTGTATGAAGAGGCGGAGCCCTGAGTGTGTATGAAGGGGCGGATCCCTGAGTGTGTATGAAGAGGCGGAGCTCTGAGTGTGTATGAAGAGGCGGAGCTCCTGAGTGTGTATGACGAGGCGGAGCTCCTGAGTGTGTATGAAGGGGCGGATCCCTGAGTGTGTATGAAGAGGCGGATCCCTGAGTGTGTATGAAGGGGCGGAGCCCTGAGTGTGTATGAAGAGGCGGAGCTCCTGAGTGTGTATGAAGAGGCAGAGCTCCTGAGTGTGTATGAAGAGGCGGAGCTCCTGAGTGTGTATGAAGAGGCAGAGCTCCTGAGTGTGTATGAAGAGGCGGAGCCCTGAGTGTGTATGAAGAGGCGGAGCTCCTGAGTGTATGAAGAGGTGGAGCTCCTGAGTGTGTATCAATAGGCGGAGCTCCTGAGTGTGTATGAAGAGGCGGAGCCCCTGAGTGTGTATGAAGAGGTGGAGCCCTGAGTGTGTATGAAGAGGCGGAGCCCTGAGTGTGTATGAAGAGGCGGAGCTCCTGAGTGTGTATGAAGAGGCGGAGCCCTGAGTGTGTATGAAGAGGCGGAGCCCTGAGTGTTTATGAAGAGGCGGAGCTCCTGAGTGTGTATGAAGAGGTGGAGCCCTGAGTGTGTATGAAGAGGCGGAGCCCTGAGTGTGTATGAAGAGGCGGAGCTCCTGAGTGTGTATGAAGAGGCGGAGCTCTGAGTGTGTATGAAGAGGCGGAGCCCTGAGTGTGTATGAAGAGGCGGAGCTCCTGAGTGTGTATGAAGAGGCAGAGCTCCTGAGTGTGTATGAAGAGGCGGAGCTCCTGAGTGTGTATGAAGAGGCGGAGCTCCTGAGTGTGTATGAAGAGGCGGAGCTCCTGAGTGTGTATGAAGAGGCGGAGCTCCTGAGTGTGTATGAAGAGGCGGAGCCCCTGAGTGTGTATGAAGAGGCGGAGCTCCTGAGTGTGTATGAAGAGGCGGAGCCCTGAGTGTGTATGAAGAGGCGGAGCTTCTGAGTGTGTATGAAGAGGCGGAGCTCCTGAGTGTGTATGAAGAGGTGGAGCCCTGAGTGTGTATGAAGAGGCGGAGCTCCTGAGTGTGTATGAAGAGGCAGAGCTCCTGAGTGTGTATGAAGAGGCGGAGCTCCTGAGTGTGTATGAAGAGGCGGAGCTTCTGAGTGTGTATGAAGAGGCGGAGCTCCTGAGTGTGTATGAAGAGGTGGAGCCCTGAGTGTATATGAAGAGGCGGAGCTCCTGAGTGTGTATGAAGAGGCGGAGCTCTGAATGTGTATGAAGAGGCGGAGCCCTGAGTGTGTATGAAGAGGCGGAGCTCTGAGTGTGTATGAAGAGGCGGAGCTCCTGAGTGTGTATGAAGAGGCGGAGCCCTGAGTGTATATGAAGAGGCGGAGCCCTGAGTGTGTATGAAGAGGCGGAGCTCCTGCTGGAACAGCGGTCGGAGGAGGAAGCCGAGTCTAGGAGGAAGAAGACAGAAACCGCAGCAGACTTGCAGGAGTGAGCGAGGAGGATCCATCGGAGGTGAGGAGAGTGTGAAGGATGTTGGTGACTCTGGTAGATGAAAAGCTGGGAGTCATATTGCTCTGGTGAGTGGGGAAGCACTACTAAGGGGGCGCCCTCACCATCACGTGTGTAAGAGGAGGAAGAAGGCGTGGCTACACTACAGCTGGCACAGATTGGAGCACCGAGAACTTTCACACCTTATCCACTTTTCAATCATTTGTGGACTTTTTTGGAGCAAAATAAGTTCATTGAAGTAGATGCAAAGTGGAAGCAGTGGACTTGCAGAGAAAATTATATTGAGCAAAAAATATTGTATGATTTCCTCTTCATGGTCTTCCCCAGTGACGTAGCAGAGGTACGTCAGAGGGGGCAGGGTCACGTGACGAGTGGCTCTGCCTCCTCTATATAAGAAATGTCACTGCTGCCTCCGCTCATTCGCTGGGCTGTGTCCAGCGGTGAGAGGAGGTCCGGGATGCTGCGCTGGATGGATCTTCACATCACCGGAGCGGAGATCACCCGACGCTGGATCTTCTCATCGCGGGAGATCACCCGCACCCGTCGCAGGATCAGGACAACGCTGGAAGCCGGGAACGAGTGGATTTTTCAGCGCTGGAGTTTTTTTTTTTTTTTTTTTAAATAAAGGACTTTATTCTTTTGTGTCAGTGTGGTTTTTTTACAATACTTTTTACTTCCTTCGTGAAATGGTAGAGGTACAGTGTACCCCATTACCATTTCACACAGGGGGGGGGTCAGGATCTGGGGGTCCCCTTTGTTAAAGGGGTCTTCCAGATTCTGATAAACCTCCCGCCCGCATACCTCCACAACCACCGGGCAAGGGTTGTGGGGATGAGACCCTTGTCCCCATCAACATGGGGACATCCTCCCCATGTTGAGGGCATGTGGCCTGGTGCGGTTCAGGAGAGAGGGGGGGCCGCACTCTGTCCCCCCCTCTTTTCTGCGGCCGGCCAGGTCAACGTGCTCGGATAATGGGTCTGGTTATGGATATTTAGGGGGAACCGCACGTCATTTTTGTTTTAAATTGACGGCGGGGTTCCCCTGAATATCCATACCAGACCTGAAGGGTCTGGTTATGGATATTTACCGGAAACCGCACGTCATTTTTGTTTTAAATTGACGGCGGGGTTCCCCTGAATATCCATGCGACTTCTGGAGCTGGACTTCAAGAAAGGGTGAAATGTTTTTATTAACGGACGTTAGAAAGGAATGATATAACGGATGTATACGGATATATACGGATAAACATTATCCGTTTTCAATAAAGGAAGAATGGTAAAATATTTATCCGTATGTATCCGTTATTAAATCCGTTAATAAACGTCCGTTAATAGGTGTAATACGGATATTATAAAACGGACATACAATCCATAGTGTGAAAGAAGCCTTAGAGTTAATCTAAACCTCTTGTGGCTCAGGCAACAAACCATTTAGGTGGTGTGAGAAGCATAAAATGCTAGTCTGCAACCCTTAATTGGGAGTTTCTCTGGTACAAACCCCTGTGTTAAAGCTATGAAAATCAGCCATACAGGTGTCTGATTGCCTCCAGCCTGAGACTATGGTCACCTCTTCATGAGAAACCTAATTGATTTCTGAGTCTGTGCTCGTTAAGACCTTAAAGGCTTGGACTAGCTCCCACCTGTGTGTGGACCAGCTACACCTACTCAGACCTTTGCAATAGCAGAATAGCAGCTACCACTATTGTGGTATAGTCACACACCTCGGATTTCCAGTATTTGGAACTACCATGTTCCTTCACTGGGATGAAGGATCAATATCTGAAACTCAGGTTACGCTAGGATAGAGCGTTGGTCTGTCCGCACATCAGAAATGCACAACATGGGTTTATCTTGGGTCATTTCTGAGATATATGTGTGTGTGTGTGTATGTATATATATATATATATATATATATTTGTGTGTGTATATATGTAGACTGATGATCAAGGGATATCCTATGACTCACCAGAAATGCCTAAAATTGATTAGATAACGGTACTCTGTTCCTTATCAAACGCATAACACTGAATGGTGGTGACGCCTCTATGGTATATTCGCACACTATTGTTATTCAGAAACATACCACATTGAGTTACTGTCGGTGTAATTTCTGTCGGATACATGCATGTATATTATTGCTTATCAGAGAAGCATGACATTGATTTGTCGGTGACACCTCTATTATATAAACCGCACACTATGGTTATTCAGAAATATACCACATTGAGTTACTGTCGGTGTAATTTCTGTCGGATACAGGAATGTATATTATTGCTTATCAGAGAAGCATGACATTGATTTGTCGGTGACACCTCTATTATATAAACCGCACACTATGGTTATTCAGAAATGTACCACATTGAGTTACTGTCGGTGTAATTTCTGTCGGATACAGGAATGTATATTATTGCTTATCAGAGAAGCATGACATTGATTTGTCGGTGACACCTCTATTATATAAACCGCACACTATGGTTATTCAGAAATGTACCACATTGAGTTACTGTCGGTGTAATTTCTGTCGGATACAGGAATGTATATTATTGCTTATCAGAGAAGCATGACATTGATTTGTCGGTGACACCTCTATTATATAAACCGCACACTATGGTTATTCAGAAACATACCACACTGAGTTACTGTTGGTAAAAATTTCTGGAGGTTACATGTTGGTACACTATTACTTATCAGAAACGCATGACGCTGAGTTACTGATAGCGACACTTCTGCTGGTTATATGACTATACAATTTTGCTGATCAGAAACGCATAGCATTATATTATTGTTAAGGATATTTATAAATTCAGATATGCACTGCTTTAAGGGTCCTTTTTTTGCTAGTGACATTTCTGTTGATTAGATGACCCGACAAGGTTGCATTAAGTAACACATTGGGTTGCCGACAACATGCTGTTGGTCATATAAACTTTCCAAGTTTTTTTCTAATCAAAATAATGCACAACGGGTATTGTGGGTTCATGACGGTATACTGTTACTATCCAGAAACGCACAGCATTGAGTTTTCTTGCTAGTGGCGTTTCTATCAGGTATATGACTGTGGGTGTTGGAATACACAATGTTACTGTCTGTAACATTTCGGTCCCTTGTCCTATACCCTATTGTTTATCTGAAGTATGCTAATACCACTCTCTGCTAGTTATGACTGCAGGGAGTATAACACCAGCAATACACGGTTGAGGCCGCATATGTCCTTTTGGTCATACTGGCCATGCGACTGCTTTTTCTATGATCATCAGAGAAATACTATAGGTGCTAGTATTATTTTCTGTTGATTGGAAGACCGTACTGCGGTCAGTCAGGAATAGACAACACTATAGTGGTTCTTGTCCTCCTGTCCTGAATCTATTACCTTGGGTCGCTGCACATAAATAAAACACAGCAATAGAAGGTGTCTGTGTCCTCTGCGTTCTTTATTACTCAGAAAAAACACCATATTGGCTAGTGGCCTCTCTGTTGAATGTAGGACCTATAAACCTATTAAGCATCAGAAGCTCATACTTGGAGCTTCTGTCCTTTCTCTGGGCTTAGGTTATATGGTATCTTACTACATATGAGAAATACACACCTAAGGTTGGTTGTGTCTTCTCTATCCTACAGGTGTCTGTATATCAGAAAACACAGCAGTGGAGGCTGGGGGTGTTTATCTGTCTTTCCATATTAAGTCTGAGCTTGCTGTCCTTCGGAGATACAAGATCTAGGACCTGTATATCTGGGACATTTTGGTCACTTTATTTCAGACCTTATTTTCCATTCACATGGAAGGAACAGGATTTCTGATTGCGGGCCTTTACTTCTAGGCATGCCAGAGACATTCCCTAGACCTGAACCCAGTAGGGTTATAGGACACTGGAAGGAGGTCATAAAATCACCTAGCAGGTTCTTTTTAGTAGGAAAGGGGTTACGCTGTTAGGGGCTGTTTGCCTAAAAAATTCAGCATCAGGATTTTTTCTGACTGGTTCTCCCGATCCGATCCGAGCTTTATAGCTCAGTGTATGTCCTTCATGTCACCCCCTCGGACGAACTGGATATGAATAACCAATATTCATCTTTTACTCCTACTATGGCATTGGTCCCTTGTGGTAGGGATCTGCTTAACTTAACACTCCTTGGTGCGTGGAGTGGATCATGACCTCAAACACTGGATTTTTACAGAATACTGTATTCTGTTGGCGTGTGGCACTCATGGTTTTACCCTGAGATTATAGGGTAAATTGTATCTGCATATTATACGCAGGGGGCGGTGAGAAGTTTTCTTTCCCCGACACCTTTGTTCTTTTCTGTTATATACCAATGAATGCAGTGGTTACTCGCAATTTTGTAACAGGCTTCTTTTCTGCGTAGTTTAATGATCGACTCGCAGGGTTATAAGGAGCCTAGGGTATATAGAACAATCTCACATCTGACATGTCGGTATTCAGATGGGAAGGAACTCAGAAATGGGGAATGACCAGGATGGGACCTGCTTGTCAACCGGCTTGCAGAGCAGCTGTTTTGTCCAGTCTAGCAGTGTACGTTGGAGACAGGAGTTTGTCCACGCGTATTGGCGGACGCACGAACGAGCCACGCCAAGGCATCCTGTGGTCCGGACACTGACCATTAAGTGTCCTCGCTATAAAGTCACATGCATTCCAATGAATGGAGGTGGACAGGTGGACTGAAGGGAGTGCAGGAGCACACCAAACGCCCTGCTTGGTCACATACCTGTCCAGTCATTTGAGTGAAGGGAATAGACTTCCCTTAATCTAGTATCCTTGAGTGGGTTTATTTCCTTGTTTCACCAGGACTATGGCAAACAAAAAAGGGGGACCCACAAGGATTGTACGTCGGGAGACCCTGTTTCTTTCTAAACCATTCTCCTGTACAGACTGGTGGCTTAAAACCACATGTTGTTTTTTCTGGGTTGATCAAAGTAGGTCTTTGTTTCACAGAACAAATCTCTGACTAAACTTTGGATGGTCTTATGCAGCTTTGCAGACACTATCAACCACGATGGCTAGAATATTGGCGCAGCCAACCTTTCTATCCTAAAGAATACTCAAGCTCTCAGAATTTTTTTCTTTAAGAGCACGTGCCACCTAGACTCTGCATCCAAAGAGGAGACAGGAGCATAGGTGGAGCAGACCTGCAGGTCATTTTCATGATCCAGCTAGGATACCCTCATCACACACTAGGAAGTGGTGAAATAAAATCAGATTCTGACATCTAGCAAAAGACCTTGCAGGCAAGGGTCCCACCCTAAAGTAGGCCTGTTGGTTACTCGTCTATCCTCTCGGGTGCCGTCCTGGAAGGTGATGAGAGAAAACGGACGTTACTTACCGGTAACGGTGTTTCTATGAACCTTCCAGGACGGCAGGCCTACTTCCCGCCCTATGTGGAGGGAAAAGATAAGCTAAACGCTAGGTGGTAAGTACCTATACGGAACAATGTCCCTTGTGAACCAGTTCAGGACTACTCTAATTCATACTGAGGATCAAGGGGAAGGGTGGGGACTTTTAAATTGTTAAGTGATTGTGTTTCCTGTGGGGAGGAGCCATCATCTCTCGGGTGCCGTCCTGTAAGGTTCATAGAAACACCGTTACCGGTAAGTAACGTCCGTTATTTCCGACGATCCACGAATGTACGACCGGCCGTCGCATTTTTTTACGTTGTTTCCGTTCGGCTTTTTCCGGCGTATAGTTAAAGCTGCTATATGGTGGCGTACTCAATGTTAAGTATGGCCGTCGTTCCCGCGTCTAATTTTGAAAATTTTACGTCATTTGCGTAAGTCATCCGTGAATGGGGCTGGCCGCCATTTACGTTCACGTTGAAAAAAATTACGTCCTTGCGACGTCATTTGGAGCAATGCACCCTGGGAGTTTTTACGGACGGCGCATGCGCAGTTCGTTCGGCGCGGGGACGCGTTTCACTTAAATGAAACACGCCCCCTACCCGCCCAATTTGAATTCCGCCGCGAGAGATACACTACGCCGCCGTAACTTACGGCGCAAATTCGTTGAGGATTCAAACCAAAGCCAAGTAAGTTACAGTGGCGTAGCGTATCTTACATATGCGCCGGGCGCAGCGTATGTATGTGGATCTGCCCCATAGACTTAGCCAGAGTTGTGTATGGTTTTGTAAGTCATTGTTAATATTGGCTATTGGCAGCCAGTGTAAGGATTGGCAGAGGGGTGTTGCAGACACTGAGCGGTTGTTTAGGTGGATGAGTCTAGCAGCAGCATTCATGATAGACTGAAGGTGGGAGGAGCCTTTGTTGTGGTAAGCCAATAAGGAGGGATTTTCAATAGTCAAGACAAGATATAACAGGTGAGTGGATGAATAATTTTGCCGCTGAATTGGTGAGGATGGGGCGTATTTTGTAGATGTTGCGAAGGTGAAGGCGCAGGATTTGGATAGTGTTTGGACATGGGGCAGAAAGGTGAGATTTGAATCCAGGATGACACCTAGAACCTATTATCAAGGGTATTTCCCAATAGGGTTTTTGGGCAATTAATAGATTATAGACAAAGTATAAAAAAAGGAGTTTTTATTGTGTAATGACACATACAAAAAGGATATTCTGATAGTTAAGATATGAGTTACAGTAGTACAAAAGTGATTAAATTCCCATACATATAAATAACAAAAAACAAGACGTGTCATACAGCTTGACATGTATAATTACAAGCTTGTTATGTCCTATTCATGAAGTAAATTATTATTTCTATGTTACAGTTGGCAAACATAAGGGAAAAGGTGGATCCGAGAGTGCAAGACATAATCATGGAGTGGTGTTCGGACGGTAAATGAAATTCTTAGGCACACAAATACTTTTGTAAAAGAACTTTTCCCACCATCTGAACTTCCAGAGGAGAGCCGGAGAAGGTTTTATCCTACCCGAAAACATATTTCCAATCTATTGAGTAGATCGAGACAAGAAGGGCGTAATTCAGTGTTAGATCAGGAACAATTATTGGATCAGCTTAATGTATGGAAGGTAGAGACACCAGACCTCAATCATTATTGCAGGTTGAGTACCATGCCGGATGATCTCGGCAATCCTCAAACATTTTTATTTGCTTACCAGACCGCATGGCAGAAAAAAATCTTAAAAAGATACGGAAACCAAATAACTTTTTTGGATGCAACATATAGAACCACAAGATATGCACTACCACTGTTTTTCCTTTGTGTACGGACAAATGTGTGCTCTGTTGTTGTTGTTGGTACTTTTGTCACTGAAAGGTCAGCAAGCATACAGGAGGCACTGGAAATATTTCATTCGTGGAACAAGGCATGGAATCCAAATTGCTTCTTGGTTGATTTTTGCCTTGAGGAAATGAATGCCATCTCCAGAATATTTCAAGGTAGTGGTTTAACTTTCCAATTTGTCAAATGTTTGTTTTCCAATATATAATAACTATGGGCCAGATTCACAGTTGTAATACGCCGGCGTATCTACTGATACTCTGGCGTATTTTAAAATTTGCTGCATCGTAGCGTTGTTTTGAATCCTCAAAACAAGTTACGACGGCTTTAGGCGTCGTTCCGACAAGCATACGGCTTCGTACGCCTTCGGATCGCGGGTGTAATACTCCGGCGCCCGCAGGGTGGAGTACGCGTCGTTTTCCGCGTCGGGTAAGCAAATTAGCTGTTTACGGCGATCCACGATGGGGCGCGCGTTCGTCGCATTCTCTTACATCGTCGCTAGTTGGCTTTTCCCGTCGCAAACTTACGCCTGCTATTTCATGGCTTTGATTTAGACCAGCCATGTTAAAGTTTGGCCGTCGTTCCCACGTCGAATTTCAATTTTTTTTTCTTTTTGCGTAAGACGCCTTGGAATACGAAAGGATGTAACGCACGTCGCCGTTCAAAAAACACGTCGGGGCGCCGTAATTTCACACAAAGCACGGCGGTAAATTTCCTAACGGAGCATGCGCAGAACGTTCGGCGCGGGAACGTGCCTAATTTAAATGGTACACGCCCCATTTGAATTAGGCGGGCTTGCGCCGAACGCATTTACGTTACACCGCCGCAAGTTTACAGGCAAGTGCTTTGTGAATCAAGCACTTGCGGTGAAAACTTGCGGTGGTGTAACGTAAACGAGATACGTTACGCCGCAGCGCAGGTACCTGAATCTGGCCCTATAAATCTTAATTTTCTAGAATGTATGCATGTCCTTCTGGTCCAACAAAGTAATCATATTTATGGTGACTGACCACTATTATGTATACACATACATTCCACGGAACACTATTGTTTCATTATGAGATGGGTCACCAATGATATTTTTTTTTGTTTCAAACCAGACACAAAAATACTGCTTAGCGACTTCCACCGTGAAAAAGCATGGACTGAATGGGTAAATAAACGAGATCATGGGCTATATGAGAATCGCAAAACTGTTCTGACCATGTTACGGAATATTGCATTTGCTTCATCTCTTGAAGATTACAACATGGCATTGCAAACTTTAACTGATTCAAATATTTGGGAAAAAACATGCACATTAAAGAAATGGTTTTCCCACAAATGGATGCCTCAGATACAGGTAACAAATATTTATTTTATTAACTTTACATAAAAATTAGAACTATATTTTTACATCTATGATAATATTCAAGGTCATTGATTGTTTATGAAAACAAAATTGTAAATATATATATATATATTTTTTATGTTTTTACATTTATTTTATTTTCAAAAAACTGAAATGGGCACATCTCTATCGGACGTCAGAAACGCTGATTGCAATCCACACAAACAATGGACTTGAAAGACAAAATGAAATATTAAAACGAAATGATCTAGAGGGCTATAAGAACTGCATGCTTGTAGAAATGATCACTGTGCTACATTCAAAGTTTTTCCCAAATGCCTATAAAAAGTAAGTGCTTTTAATTTTTTCAGTAGTAAAATCATACACTGTTATCTTTGATTTTTAGGCACAAACAAAAAAAATGTATTTCTGTATTGCTAGGTCAATATTTTATTTGATTTTTGGGGGGGCTAAGCCATTTTTTGGGGAGAAATTTCTGGCTATATACACAGATGTAGTATGGATGAAGATAATATGGATAAAACCTCTGGAACACACTAAAGCACAGTTTCAATATATTGTATTTAATTTGTTAGATATATTTAAACTATGTAGTGTTGTGTTTTGTGACAGGATTGTTTTTTCAAACCTTGGTTTTGGTATAAGCATCAATAGTAATAGAGAGTAAAACAAAATACATCTTATGATCATATGTGCTAATCTTTGTGTGTGTGTGTGTGTATGTATATTAGTGATGTCCCTGTATCGATACTAGTATCGGGACCGATACAGGGCATTTTAACAAATACTTGAAATATAGTGTTTTTTTTGGGGGGGGATTCTTTACCTTCCGTGACCTACGTGTTGTGCGCCTCTAGGCAGTCGCCGGCCACTTACAATAGGACCCCACCTGGAGCGACTCCAACCAGAGCAGCAGTGACACAATGTTGCTCTCCCTCCTACTACAGACTAAGACCGTGTGAGGAAAACCATGAGGCACCACGATCTGACAGCCACCAGTAATTGAGACGGGAGAACACACTCCCAATACACTGCATCAATAGATTGCTAATGAGCTCCTACGAACATGAATAGTAAATGATACATAGTAACATGTATTTGTGCTATGGATCATTTGCGGTGGGAGGTGCGGTGGCGGTAGAAGCGCCGCTATTTTTAGAGGTGCTTTACCTTTGGATTTTAAGTGGTATTTGGCTGCTAGCGGTGCGATTTTAATTATTTTTCCACCGTTAGCAGGGAGGGGTAAAAACCACCGTAGATCGCCTCTGCAGAGGCGCCTTGCCAGCGGTATAGCCGCGGTGTCCCATTGCTTTCAATGGGCAGGAGCAGTGGAGGAGCCGTATACACACCGCTCCTTCGCCGATCCAAAGAGGTGGCTAGCAGGACTTTTTTTCCCATCCTGCTTGCGCATTCTCCAGGGTGAAAGCCCTTAGGGTCGGTTTGCAGGCGCTATTTTTAGCGCAATAGCACCTGAAAACCGCTCCAGTGTGAAAGGGTTCTCAAGGGACACAAACCCACGTCTCCTGGTAGGACTTAACTCATTAAGGTTTACAGGTATTTGTTCATGCTGCCAGGTTCAGACAAGTTATTTTTTAACAAAGAGTCACACCAAACTGTGTATCAACTCTATATTTAAAGTTTTATTATTACCAAAAAAGATTATATGGCGGCGCATAAGCCATTAAAAAGACATGTGGAGGAGGAGGGAGGGGGAAGAAAAGAGATAGGGTAGAGGTAGAGGAGGGAGGGGAAGAAAAGAGATAGGGTAGAGGTGGAGGAGGGAGGGGAAGAAAAGAGATAGGGTAGAGGTAGAGGAGGGAGGGGAAGAAAAGAGATGGTATAGAGGTGGAGGAGGGAGGGGAAGAAAAGAGATATGGTGGAGGAGGGAGGGGGGAAGAAAAGAGATAGTATAGAGGTAAAGGAGGGAGGGGAAGAAAAGAGATATGGTGGAGGAGGGAGGGGAAGAAAAGAGATAGTATAGAGGTAAAGGAGGGAGGGGAAGAAAAGAGATATGGTGGAGGAGGGAGGGGGGAAGAAAAGAGATAGGGTGGAGGAGGGAGGGGGAAGGAAAGAGATAGGGTAGAGGTAGAGGAGGGAGGGGAAGAAAAGAGATATGGTGGAGGAGAGGGGGGAAGGAAAGAGATAGGGTAGAGGTAGAGGAGGGAGGGGAAGAAAAGAGATAGTATAGAGGTGGAGGAGGGAGGGGAAGAAAAGAGATAGTATAGAGGTGGAGGAGGGAGGGGAAGAAAAGAGATATGGTGGAGGAGGGAGGGGAAGAAAAGAGATAGGGTAGAGGTAAAGGAGGGAGGGGAAGAAAAGAGATATGGTGGAGGAGGGAGGGGGGAAGAAAAGAGATAGGGTGGAGGAGGGAGGGGGAAGGAAAGAGATAGGGTAGAGGTAGAGGAGGGAGGGGAAGAAAAGAGATATGGTGGAGGAGGGAGGGGGAAGGAAAGAGATAGGGTAGAGGTAGAGGAGGGAGGGGAAGAAAAGAGATAGTATAGAGGTGGAGGAGGGAGGGGAAGAAAAGAGATAGTATAGAGGTGGAGGAGGGAGGGGAAGAAAAGAGATATGGTGGAGGAGGGAGGGGAAGAAAAGAGATAGGGTAGAGGTAGAGGAGGGAGGGGAAGAAAAGAGATAGTATAGAGGTGGAGGAGGGAGGGGAAGACAAGAGATATGGTGGAGGAGGGAGGGGGAAGAAAAGAGATAGGGTAGAGGTAGAGGAGGGGAAGAAAAGAGATATGGTGGAGGAGGGAGGGGAAGAAAAGGGATAGTATAGAGGTGGAGGAGGGAGGGGAAGAAAAGAGATAGTATAGAGGTAGAGGAGGGAGGGGAAGAAAAGAGATAGTATAGAGGTAGAGGAGGGAGGGGGGAAGAAAAGAGATAGTATAGAGGTAGAGGAGGGAGGGGAAGAAAAGAGATATGGTGGAGGAGGGAGGGGAAGAAAAGAGATAAGGTAGAGGAGGGAGGGGGAAGAAAAGAGATAGTATAGAGGTGGAGGAGGGAGGGGAAGAAAAGAGATATGGTGGAGGAGGGAGGGGAAGAAAGGTGGTGGATGGTGGAGGTGGAGGAGGGAGGGGAAGAAAAGAGATATGGTGGAGGAGGGAGGGAAAAAAGATGGTGGAGGTGTGTATAGGGGGTGATGTGTCAGGAGTGTGGGAAAGAGGGAGATGAAGGGGGAAGGGAAGACACTCACCATAGGAGCAGCATGAATGATTATGCCCAGAGCTGAGTGGGGCTTGGAGATGGGGGGTAAAGTCACAGGGAAGGGGTATTTGTGGACGGTTTTAATGAAGCCTTTGGTCAGTCTGTATGGCAATCAAATGAAAGACCCATCAAAGATTAAAAGATAAAGTTTGTTAAACGGGGAAGGGATTGCATGAAACATAATTGTCACGCAGAAGCATCACAGCATAGTGTCTGCTATTACTTCCATAGATCTTGGAGCTTCTCAGTATACCATCAGTCTGCACCCCAGTACATGCGTTCTATCTATCCAGAGAAGGGCTTATATATATGTGTGGGAAAAACATAAGTCAGGAGGGGGCAGGTAAATGCCTGAGATCACTCCTGACCACTTAAGGATCCGGAGGGGTGGGAGCATGTGCAGATGGATTCACATGGCTTGGGGTGAGCATTACCCGCACACCACACAACCGGCACTTCAATGAGGAGATAAGCCCACGACAGACCTTTGATCCAGGGTCTCATGCGGCCTCAGAAATTTACCTGCCCCCTCCTGACTTATGTTTTTCCCACACATATATATAAGCCCTTCTCTGGATAGATAGAACGCATGTACTGGGGTGCAGACTGATGGTATACTGAGAAGCTCCAAGATCTATGGAAGTAATAGCAGACACTATGCTGTGATGCTTCTGCGTGACAATTATGTTTCATGCAATCCCTTCCCCGTTTAACAAACTTTATCTTTTAAACTTTGATGGGTCTCTCATTTGATTCCCATACAGACTGACCAAAGGTATTCATTAAAACCGTCCGCAAATACCCCTTCTCTGTGACTTTACCCCCATCTCCTGCCCCACTCAGCTCTGGCCATAATCATTCATGCTGCTCCTATGGTGAGTGTCTTCCCCTCCCCCTTCATCTCCCCCTTTCCCACACTCCTGACACATCACCCCCTATACACACCTCCACCATCCATCACCTTTCTTCCCCTCCCTCCTCCACCTCTACCATATTTCTTTTCTCCCCTCTTCACCTTTACCCTATCTATTTTTTCTCCCTTCCTCCCTCCCTCCGCCACCCCTACCCTATCTCTTTCCCCCTCCTCCGTCCTCTACCCTATCTCTTTTCTTTCCATCCCCCTCCCTCCTCTACCCTATCTCTTTTCTCCCTCCCTTCCTTCCTCCCTCCCTCCTCCACCCCTACCCTATCTCTTTCCCCCCTCCTCCGTCCTCCTCCTCTAACCTATCTCTTTTCTTTCCATCCCCCTCCCTCCTCTACCCTATCTCTTTTCTCCCTTCCTCCCTCCTTCACCTTTACCCTAGCTCTTTTCTCCCTCCCTTCCTTCCTCCCTCCCTCCTCCATCTCTACCCTATCTATTTCCCCCCTCCTCCATCCTCCACCTCTACCCTATATATTTTCTCCCTTCCGCCCCCTCCCTCCAATACTTCTACCCTATCTCTTTTCTCCCCTCCCTCCTCCACCTCTACCCTATCTCTTTTCTCCCCTCCCTCCTCCACCCCTACCCTATCTCTTTCCCCCCTCCACCGTCCTCTACCCTATCTCTTTTCTTTCCATCCCCCTCCCTCCTCTACCCTATCTCTTTTCTCCCTTCCTCCCTCCTTTACCTTTACCCTATCTCTTTTCTCCCTCCCTTCCTTCCTCCCTCCTCCATCTCTACCGTATCTCTTTCCCCCCTCCTCCATCCTCCACCTCTACACTATCTCTTTTCATTCCAACCCCCTCCCTTCCTCCCTCCTCCACCTCTACCCTATCTATTTTCTCCCTTCCGCCCCCTCCCTCCAATACTTCTACCCTATCTCTTTTCTCCCCTCCCTCCTCCACCTCTACCCTATCTCTTCCTCCCTCCCTCCTCCACCTCTACCCTATCTCTTCCTCCCTCCCTCCTCCTCTACCCTATCTCTTCCTCCCTCCCTCCTCCACCTCTATCCTATCTCTTCCTCCCTCCCTCCCTCCCTCCTCCTCTACCCTATCTCTTCCTCCCTCCCTCCTCCACCTCTACCCTATCTCTCCCTCCCTCCTCCACCTCTACCCCATCTCTTCCTCCCTCCCTCCCTCCCTCCCTCCTCCACCTCTACCCTATCTCTTCCTCCCTCCTCCTCCTCTACCCTATCTCTTCCTCCCTCCCTCCTCCTCTACCCTATCTCTTCCTCCCTCCCTCCTCCTCTACCCTATCTCTTCCTCCCTCCCTCCTCCACCTCTACCCTATCTCTCCCTCCCTCCTCCACCTCTACCCTATCTCTCCCTCCCTCCTCCACCTCTACCCTATCTCTTCCTCCCTCCCTCCTCCACCTCTACCCTATCTCTTTCTCCCTCCCTCCTCCACCTATAGTCTATCTTTTTTATTCTCCCCTTCCCAACCCACACCTCTCTTTTTTTTCACCTTCTCTTCCCTCTGAGTCCTTCCTCTCTGTCTTCCCTCCTTTCCTCCCCCTTCTTTTCCTTCTCCCACGCTCTTTCCCCCTTTTTCCCCGTTACATTCCTTCCCCCCTCTTTCTTCCAACTCCCCCGCTTCCATCTCTGCTTCTCCTTTCCCTTCCCACACATGTTCCATAACACCCAATCTTACAACATACAATCATAACAATCTAGCTTAACTTGGATCAATCTTTAATCTCAAGCTATCAATAACCCTTCCATCAAGTTAGTCATTAACGTCCTAAAGTTGAACAGATGAATTTAACTTATTCTAGACTTAGTATTGATTGGTGGTTGTTTGTAATCTATGTATCCGCATCTATATCTTTAATGTGTGATACATATGCAATATGTCCCTTGAACAAATTCTACTTCTCCTTCCTCCTCCATCCCCATGCTTTGTCACAGTGCATAAAGCAGGTTTCTATGCCTTTATCATTGCTGTAGTGAATTTGATTATCATTCTTCTTCTTTGACTATAATTGAAATGTAATATATTATTGATATTCTGCTAAAACTAATTAAAATGCAGAAATAACGCTGTTGTTAATAACATTTGTTTATGCATTATTATTACAGTGTATGTACTTCTATACCCACACAAATTATCTTCTAAATCCGAGGCCCTGATGTGGCTGAAACACGTAGGCGGACGTCTCGGATTCTCCAACCAGTATAACACCTTGGATAAGTCATACTGTAACAGTGTCTTTAAGCTGTCTGTCCTTTTTAGTTTTTATTATAGATATATGTTACATACAAGTTAGTATATATATATATTTTTTTTTACTTTTAAATCGTGTATTTTTAAAAACCTGTAATATACATGTAAAGTCCCGCCCCCATTCTCTTCCTTTTTTCCACCTTCATTTCTTTATAGTTGTATACTATTATACAACAAAAAATAAACAGAGATGATGCTTTTAAGGTATCAAAAATGCAATTAAAAATCAATGAACATAATGACAAAATCACATATAATAAAATAAAATTACATTTATTATTAAAGATAAATGTCATGATCCACATGAAAATAAAAATTAATTGGGTATACCCATAATATCTATAAGCAAAAAGCGTAGAACCTCCTTGGACTCTGTACATTGTACATGATGGATACAATAAACTTATTTAACATGAATTTCTTTATAAGAAATGTTTGATCATTTTATAAATAGTCAAATCTTCTGTAAGTATGTACTACAGCCATCCTTCTACGCATTTCGCCAAAACTTTATCAGGAAGTTTGAGGTAACCTTTAAAGTTCATATAAATATGACAATCGGTATATTATATTTAAATCGTAATTAACTGACATAAATTTAGACAATCAAATACATCCATAAAAAAGATAAGTGGGACATTAGTGGTGAGAGGATATGCAGTGCAGGGCAACCATCCCCAAAAACGGTCAACGACAACAAAGAGGACAACTGTGATTTTCTTATTGAGTGCCTTAGAGACTGTTGGAATAATTTGACTTGGTTCATAGTACTAAAAATAATGTTATGTTATTACATTGAAATACCTTTATAGGTATTCAGAGGCAGATATTGTGCTTCTCATATCTGTTCGCCGTCATTTTCTCTATTGTCTCTGTTGTCCTTGACCGTTTTTTGGGGATTGCTCCCCCGCACTGCAGATCCATTCACCACTAACGTCCCACTTATGGTATTTATGGATGTATTTGATTGTATCAAATTCTCTCAGTGGCTAATTAATTATGATTTACATATTAATATACTGATTAGTATATTTATATGAACTTTAAAGGTTATTTATAAAATGATCAAATATTTATTATACGGAAATTTATGTTAAAATACGTTTATTGTATCCATCATGTTTGTATTATGTACAATGTACACAGTCCAGGGAGGTTCTACTCTTTGATTATGGATATTATGAGTATACACAATTCATTTTTATTTTCATGTGGAACATGAATTTTTATATGATAAATGTAATTTTATTCCATTATACAGTATCTTACAAAAGTGAGTACACCCCTCAGTCAAATTTCTCTAAATATTTTCTTGTATGTTTTCATGTGACAACACTGAATAAATGACACTTTGTATCTACAATGTTGTGTAGTGAGTGTACAGCTTGTATAAAAGTGTAAATTTGCTGTCCCCTCCAAATAACTCAACACACAGCTATTCGTGTCTAAACAGCTGGCAACAAAAGTGAGTACACCCCTAAATGAAAATGTCCTAATTGGGCTCTAAGTGTCAATATTTTGTGTGGCCACCATTATTTCCCAGCAGTGCCTTAACCCCCTTGGGCATGGAGTTCACCAGAGTTGTATACTCTGCAGGATTGTTTATACTGAAGTTCACCAGAGTTGTATACTATACAGGATTGTTTATACTGAAGTTCACCAGAGTTGTATACTATACAGGATTGTTTATACTGAAGTTCACCAGAGTTGTATACTATACAGGATTGTTTATACTGAAGTTCACCAGAGTTGTATACTATGCAGGATTGTTTATACTGAGGTTCACCAGAGTTGTATACTATGCAGGATTGTTTATACTGAAGTTCACCAGAGTTGTATACTATACAGGATTGTTTATACTGAGGTTCACCAGAGTTGTATACTATACAGGATTGTTTATACTGAGGTTCACCAGAGTTGTATACTATACAGGATTGTTTATACTGAAGTTCACCAGAGTTGTATACTATACAGGATTGTTTATACTGAAGTTCACCAGAGTTGTATACTATACAGGATTGTTTATACTGAGGTTCACCAGAGTTGTATACTTTACAGGATTGTTTATACTGAGGTTCACCAGAGTTGTATACTATACAGGATTGTTTATACTGAGGTTCACCAGAGTTGTATACTTTACAGGATTGTTTATACTGAGGTTCACCAGAGTTGTATACTATACAGGATTGTTTATACTGAGGTTCACCAGAGTTGTATACTATACAGGATTGTTTATACTGAAGTTCACCAGAGTTGTATACTATACAGGATTGTTTATACTGAGGTTCACCAGAGTTGTATACTATACAGGATTGTTTATACTGAGGTTCACCAGAGTTGTATACTATGCAGGATTGTTTATACTGAGGTTCACCAGAGTTGTATACTATACAGGATTGTTTATAATGAAGTTCACCAGAGTTGTATACTATACAGGATTGTTTATACTGAAGTTCACCAGAGTTGTATACTATGCAGGATTTTTCATACTGAAGTTCACCAGAGTTGTATACTATACAGGATTGTTTATAATGAAGTTCACCAGAGTTGTATACTATACAGGATTGTTTATACTGAAGTTCACCAGAGTTGTATACTATACAGGATTGTTTATACTGAAGTTCACCAGAGTTTTATATTATACATGATTGTTTATACTGAAGTTCACCAGAGTTTTATATTATACAGGATTGTTTATACTGAAGTTCACCAGAGTTTTATACTATACAGGATTGTTTATACTGAAGTTCACCAGAGTTTTATACTATACAGGATTGTTTATACTGAAGTTCACCAGAGTTGTATACTATACAGGATTGTTTATACTGAGGTTCACCAGAGTTGTATACTATACAGGATTGTTTATACTGAGGTTCACCAGAGTTGTATACTATACAGGATTGTTTATACTGAGGTTCACCAGAGTTGTATACTATGCAGGATTGTTTATACTGAGGTTCACCAGAGTTGTATACTATACAGGATTGTTTATACTGAGGTTCACCAGAGTTGTATACTATACAGGATTGTTTATACTGAGGTTCACCAGAGTTGTATACTATACAGGATTGTTTATACTGAGGTTCACCAGAGTTGTATACTATACAGGATTGTTTATACTGAGGTTCACCAGAGTTGTATACTATACAGGATTGTTTATACTGAAGTTCACCAGAGTTGTATACTTTACAGGATTTTTCATACTGAAGTTCACCAGAGTTGTATACTATGCAGGATTGTTTATACTGAAGTTCACCAGAGTTTTATACTATACAGGATTGTTTATACTGAGGTTCACCAGAGTTGTATACTATGCAGGATTGTTTATACTGAGGTTCACCAGAGTTGTATACTATGCAGGATTGTTTATACTGAAGTTCACCAGAGTTGTATACTATACAGGATTGTTTATACTGAGGTTCACCAGAGTTGTATACTATACAGGATTGTTTATACTGAGGTTCACCAGAGTTGTATACTATACAGGATTGTTTATACTGAAGTTCACCAGAGTTGTATACTATACAGGATTGTTTATACTGAGGTTCACCAGAGTTGTATACTATACAGGATTGTTTATACTGAAGTTCACCAGAGTTGTATACTATACAGGATTGTTTATACTGAGGTTCACCAGAGTTGTATACTATGCAGGATTGTTTATACTGAGGTTCACCAGAGTTGTATACTATACAGGATTGTTTATACTGAAGTTCACCAGAGTTGTATATTATACAGGATTTTTCATACTGAGGTTCACCAGAGTTGTATACAGGGCCGATCCGCCCTATAGGCTCACTATGCAAGCCGCGTAGGGCCCCGCAAAGCTGCGAAGGGCCCCCCAAATTACTAGAGGCCCCGCCTGGTGAGAAGTCATTTTTGCCCCCTCACCCCGCTTCTCAACTCGCTGGCTGCATGGGAGAAGAGGTAAGAAGTCAGCACCCCCTGCTTCTCAAATTAATGTAAGATGTCATTTTCGACAGCAGAACACCCCCGCCCCCCCCGCTTCTCAACTTTCTTTAATGTGACATGTCACTGTCGTCAGCGTCCCCCGCTTCTCATTTTTAATGTGCCATGTCATTTTGCTTAGGGCCCCAGGGAGGTCAGGATCGGCACTGGTTGTATACTATACAGGATTGTTTATACTGAAGTTCACCAGAGTTGTATACTATACAGGATTGTTTATACTGAAGTTCACCAGAGTTGTATACTATACAGGATTGTTTATACTGAAGTTCACCAGAGTTGTATACTATACAGGATTGTTTATACTGAATAAAGAAATTATTTATTTTAATAAAGTTGAATACACTTATTTGTGTTTTTCATTATGATAATAAATAAAATGTATTTTTTTTTATTATCTATTTGATGTGTCTTTTTTTTCATATTCAAAAACACCGTACGTTAAGGTGCCTCATGTTTGATCTTATGAATGGATGATATCATAACGGGATCTACATGTCCCCACTATTTGCACAACCCTAAAACTCAAGTGAAACAGCATAGTGAAAAAACTAGTCTGCCCATGTGATAATGTACGAAAATAAACACAAATCTCCTGTTCCCAATAATTAATAGAACACCTGGCTTACAACGTGAACTTGTCAGATAAAAAATAGTAATGCCGCGCACACACGGTCGGAATTTTTGAGAACTAATGTTCGATGTGAGCTTGTTGTCAGAAAAACTGACCGTGTGTAAGCTTCATCGGACAACAAATGTTTGAGAGCTGGTTCTCAAATTTTCCGACAACAAAACCGTGTGTACACAATTCTGAGGCACAAAATTCCACACACGCTCAGAATCAAGCAGAAGAGCAGCACTGGCTATTGAACTTCATTTTTCTCGGCTCGTCATACGTGTTGTACATCACAGCGTTCTTGACGTTTGGAATTTCCAACAACATTTGTGTGACCGTGTGTGTGCAACACAAGTTTGAGCCAACATCCTTTTTGAAAAAAATCCACGGTTTTGTTGTCGGAATGTCCAACCGTCTGTATGCAACATTATAAAGCCCCAGTTTGTCTAATAGATGGGGAGGGAAAATTATTTCAAAATTAAAGCAGGAGACCATGATAAAGGGAAACAGAAAAAAAAATCTTAGATTCATTGATAATATATACAATTATATTCAGTTGCAATTTTAAAAAGATATAGATTTAGAACTAATATTTTAAATCATGCGTACAAATCCTTCAAAAAATAAAAAAGTTTTAAATTACTGGAAACCGTGGCTTTGTATTTTGGAGTGGAAGAACTATAATGAGGAATTGTGAAGTTAGTACCACTAAGTCTGTTCTTAAAGCGGAGGTTCACCCTAAAACATCTATATACCGTTACTTCCAGCATACTGCTGACATCAACAGTATGCTGGATTTTTTTTTTCCGCTGTACTTACGTTTTTTTCCGTTCTTTTCACCCAGCTTCCGGGTTCTCGCTCCCCGGGAGTAGGCATTCCTAAGACGAGGCATAGGTGATTGACGTGCGGGTGGGGCGCGTCGCGCCTTCCGAAGATATCCGAGATGGGACTCGGCACTTTACGGCGCCTGCGCAGTCAGCTCTACACGCCAGGCGCCGTATAGAGCAGAGTCCCCCTCGGATGTTTTTGGAAGGCGTGACGTGCTTTGCCCGCACGTCAATCATCTATGCCTCGAGCACAGAGCGTCTCTTGGGAGGATCAACACTCACTCCCAGGAGACATTGCGCAGAGCTCCCTGTCGGGGAAAAGGAGCGACACGCCCACTCCCCGCAAGGAAGAAGATCCAGAAGTGAGGCTGAAGACAGGTAAGTGTACACATTTAAAAAAAAATTACAACGCTATAAGCCTTTATTAAGGCTGCAGATAGGTTAGCTAAAAAGTTCATTTTGAGGTTGAACCTCCGGTTTAACATTCCCGTATACTAATAATCCAAATACTTAAAGGTACATATATATCAAAAAAGAGCTAGCTCCTTGATAATTAACTGTCTATTTCCCATCCCATTACCATACAGGTCATATAGAGAGATGGGAACTAGACGGTTCACTATGAGGGAGCTAGGTCACATCCTGCTAAATGACCTGCTAGTTCCAATCTCTCTATATGACCTGTATGGTAATAATGAAGAAAGGTCATTTAGCGGGATAGGAACTAGCTCCCTCATAGTGAACTGTCTAGTTCCCATCCCTCTATATGACTATGACCTGTATGGTAATAATGAAGAAAGGTCATTTAGCGGGATGGGAACTAGCTCCTTTATAGTGTGCCGTCTAGTTCCCATCCCTCTATATGACCTGACCACTAGGGGGCAAAAAGGTTATTCTGTGGGATGGGAACTAGCCTTTTCACAGTGAGCAGGCTAGTTCCCATCCTCAAAATTGACCAGGTGAATCTGCAGGATGGGAACTAGCTCCTTCATTGTGAACTGTCTAGTTCCCATCCTTATACATAACCTGACCACTAGGGGGCAAAAAGGTTATTCTGTGGGATGGGAACTAGCCTGTTCACAGTGAGCAGGCTAGTTTCCATCCTCAGAATTGACCAGGTGAATCTGCAGGATGGGAACTAGCTCCCTCACAGTGAACTGTCTAGTTCCCATCCCTCTAAATGACCTGTATGGTAATAATGAAGAAATGTCATTTAGCGGGATGGGAACTAGCTCCTTCATAGTGAACTGGCCAGTTCCCATCCCTCTAAATGACCTGTATGGTAATAATGAAGAAAGGTCATTTAGCGGGATAGTAACTAGCTCCTTCATAGTGAGCCGTCTAGTTCCCATCCCTCTATATGACCTGACCACTAGGAGGCAAAAAGGTTATTCTGTGGGATGGGAACTAGCCTGTTCACAGTGAGCAGGCTAGTTCCCATCCTCAGAATTGACCTGGTGAATCTGCAGGATGGGAACTAGCTCCATCATAGTGAACCGTCTAGTTCCCATCCCTCTAAATGACCTGTATGGTAATAATGAAGAAAGGTCATTTAGTGGGATGGGAACTAGCTCCCTCATAGTGAACCGTCTAGTTCCCATCCCTCTAAATGACCTATATGGTAATAATGAAAAAAGGTCATTTAGTGGGATAGGAACTAGCTCCTTCATAGTGAGCCGTCTACTTCCCATCCCTCTAAATGACCTGTATGGTAATAATGAAGAAAGGTCATTTAGTGGGATGGGAACTAGCTCCTTCATAGTGAACTGTCTAGTTCCCATCCCTCTAAATGACCTGTATGGTAATAATGAAGAAAGTTCATTTTGCAGAATGGGAACTAGCTCCCTCATTGTGAACCGTCTAGTTCCCATCCCTCTATATGACCTGACCACTAGGGGGTAAATAGGTTATTCTGTGGTATGGGAACTAGCATGTTCACAGTGAGCAGGCTAGTTCCCATCCTCAGAATTGACCTGGTGAATCTGCAGGATGGGAACTAGTCGCAACCTTGCTACTTTCTCCCGACTCACCTCTCACCCGTTACTTCCTGTCTGTTCCTAACATAATTTCCTGTCTTCCATAGAGACTTCCTTTCTCTATGGTAGAAGTGAGATCACCACCTTGTGAAGCTAAGAGGACCTGCAGCCCGGTTCCTCCAAAGGGTTCTAGGGCTTCCTTGAGCAATGGACAATTTCTGTCTCTCAGTAACAATTGACATCAATGATCTGTAAGGGGGGCAGTCTTCCCACTGATGACATATAAGAGGGTCCTTCTCCCATTGTTCACCAATGTAAGGGACCACTACACTGACCACTGATATAAGGAGAAATTCCATCCAAACCGTGAGATTGGTCAGAGACTAATTGGTATTATTCTGGGCATTGCCAGACTAGGTCTTGGTGACAGAGTGAAGGGTGATGCTGCTCATACTATATGTAACCCTCAGCTACATCATGGACATCTTCTTCAGCTTCTTAGTAAATCGAATGGAAATTTTCACAATCCTATATGTAGCTCCTGTTGAGTAGGCACTATTTTGTAAATTTAGTTATCTGAGCTGTAGTTGGCTCAGAATATTATGCCAAATTGTGGGTTTCTGTTCTAGTTCAGCTGTGTTGCACATCTTCCACTTGACTGTGGGTGTCGCTGTCACCAGGAGTCAAGGTCGGAACGGCAATGGGCTGGGTGTATTGAGTGCCTTCTTCCCAGAAGCAGCCCAGTGGGCGTGGTCTGCCTGCTGTGCATTCTGGGGAGGGTGCTTGAGGGGCGGGCCCTGTTCAGGCGGGGTCTTCCGATCCTGACTGAATGGCCCTCCTGGCCTCAGGGATGCATTAGCAGTATTTTTCCAGTCTCGGGGCCTGCTGGCCCGAGGCTCCGCAACTGAGAGTAGGCCCAGGAGTTTCTGGGGCCTAGTGATCCAGGGGTGGTCCTGTGCTGTCTTGCCTGCGGGATAAAGCCGAACAATTGGGGGCTCAATTGGAAGACGCATCCTGGCCAATTTACCTCACTGTGCTGCCGGCCTGGCTAAAAGATCCTGGCACCGTGGACTGTGTGCTTTCTTTGGAGCTTTGCAGAGTGTGTGGTTGCATGATCTTGTGGCAGAGGACTGTGTGACGACTCAACGACACTCATCACGTCTGTGGCAGAGACTTTGAACAAGCTTTGCACCGAATGCTAGGTCAGTGAGAGAGGCCTATCCGGTAGTTGCTGAATCCAGTGCGGAACCGATTTGTCCTCTGGATCTAAGACTGTACCCGTGATCCACAAGCAAGGTACCTGAATCTCCCCTATCCCTCCACCCCTCTGTTGAACCTTGTTTAATAAAACCCTTGAAGAAAAATAAATTAATTGTTGGTGCGGACATTTGTGAATAACTCTTCAAGAGGGACGAGTGTGGTGAACAGTAAGGTAATGCCAGGCCCAAATCTAAACCAACAGCTCCTTTGGGGGTAGTGCTACATATAGAAGAGGTTGGGGGTCCTGAGTAGTCATAGAAAGGCCCAGCACCCCAAAAGTAGAGGAAGAGGTGGTCTGGTGACATGGAGAAGAAGACTCCGGTCAGTCTCTGGATCTCCATCATTGGAAACATGGTGAGACAACAAATACAGCGGGATGGTGGAGGAGATGTTGGTGTCGGTGTGGAAATGGACAGAACACGGGATGATGACACTGAAAGAACAATACGGCTTCATTCTACGATATGTCAAGGAGAGAACCGTACAGGAGAGACTTTTCTCTCTAATTAATGTCAGTAGAAGACCCTGACCTCTGTATATGATATACTCCTGAACACTGTATATGATATACTCCTGACCACTGTATATGATATACTCCTGACCTCTGTATATGATATACTCCTGACACCTGTATATGATATACTCCTGACCCCTGTATATGATATACTCCTGACCACTGCACTCTAGGCCCATTATTCAGGGTTACTTTTAACCTGATGACCTGTGAAGACTTTTAACCACTTCCCACCTGGCCTATAGCAAAATTATGGCCGGGAAGTGGTTCAGTTATCCTGATTGGGCTTCATAGATGATAAATTAGACAGATAACTGAGAAGCCGCAGATGTCACTCGCTAACAAGCTTTTAGATGTTTTACGAAGTTCAAAGGAATGTCTATACAAGAGGAAATCTATATGTTGTAAACGCCTATAAGAGGCCACTTGGCATCCTGGCGTGAGTCGCTCCTTTCCCTGGTGAAATAAAAGGTTTGTTTTCCTGGAGTCCGTGTCCGGAGTCCATTCCTGGTTTCCCAGAACTCAAAGAGCCGTTTTGCTGCAACATTTATCTGGTGCATTGGCCGGGAAACCAGGTGTGACGGCTGTGACAGGTGACAACACCACCAGCAATTCTTCTCATTCCACCGACACACACAACTTTTTTTTATTATAATTTTTACTTTTAAACAGATTACAGTCATAGAATCAGGAAATAGTAAAAAGGTAGAAATGCGATTGGTCAGGAAAATGTCATACAATACAATACACAACGTGTTCCATTATTATAACAAAGTATTGTAGAAAAGATCACACCATAGAAAATGGGGGAAAAGGAGAAAATAAACACGGATATTAAGGGGAAATTTGTGTACGAGGAACACCTTAACAATCACCACCATTTTATTCTCTAGGGTGTTAGAAAAAAATATATATTATGTTTGGGGGTTTTAAGTAATTTTCTTGCAAAAAAAAAACTGTTTAATCTTGAAAGCACCAAGTCTGAAAAACAGGCCCGGTCTTTAAGTGGTTAATAATCAATTCCACTTTTATATCCCGGGGTGAAGGACATGAAAGAAAAAACACAAGTACCATAGTGCTCTCTGCTTCTGAATTTATTATAAAAAGTTACACTTACAATAAAAACAGCAAGTATCAGATCACCAGCTCACTCACCGCCGATCGACATTCACATTAGATTTTATTAATGATTGATTGTAATATGTATATAAAGTGATATAAGCTTATGAAATGTGGGAGGGGTAACTCGGCTCGTTGGTCTAGGGGTACGATTCTCGCTCGGGGTGCAAGAGGTCCCGTGTTCAAATCCTGGACAAGCCGTAGTTTTATATATTATTATTATTTTTTAGGATCGGTGTACTATTGATTTTTCATATATGTGATTGATTCATACATATTTATGTTCTCTATAATAATTTTTAATGAATGGACAACGAGGTCCTAATAAAGATAGAATTTGTCCCGGTAGATAAAGATATACATAGGAACATCTTTTCATTTTATTTTAGACTTGTTTTTTTATTGTATGTATATGGCGATACATCGCACACTCATGTGGAGATTAGATTGTAACGGGACATCACCACGGAGCTCAGCGGTGTGATCGAGTGAGAGCGCCCTGCTGGTTTGCAGATTCGGGTGACACGCTCTCCAGCTCTATGAAATGTGAGCTCTGTAGTCACAGGAAGAGGGCGTGTCCTCACAGACTGTGGTGATGCCTGAAGGGTTGCCTAGGCAACAGGCAGGTATATTGTTATTTCTTGTAAGTGTAACTTTTTAGGGGACTCTAGCTATGACTAAGCACTAGTTTCAGTATGAAACGCGTCAGCAGTCGGGTTTTATTTTGCTGTGACTTGTAGTGCTGTCCTTCTTTTAATAAAGGCGACAATTTGTTCAGAGTGCGGCTGTCCAGAGACAATTTTTGTTCCTGTGTAACTTTTTAGGGGGTCTTTTATAATAAATTCAGAAGCAGAGAGCACTATGGTACTTGTGTTTTTTCTTTCATGTCCTTCCCCCCCGGGATATAGAAGTGGAATTGATTATTAATAAGTGAATGGAGGAAGGTGGTGTTTGGAGACAATTTATACGTTGATTCCCCACACAGAGGTGCAGTCTGGAGACTGTAGGAATTACTACCATTGGTAAAGTGGACGGATCGTGATCGGACACGAGGAGTGATCTGTCTATGAGTTTTATACTCACCCTTGAGGTGAGCATGCATTTTAGCAGGTGGGGGTGCGCACTGAATATTGGATCCATTTAAATCGGATTTTTCACAGCGGTGACAGCTTTGGAAACCTCCATATGAACTGTTTTTTTATCATTTATTTCTTTTCTCATAAATAGTTTTATGGAATGTATAATTATTTGTTTCTATAAGATTTATAGATACGCAGCGCTGCACTATTTTCACACAATTAATACGCAGCTTCTACTTTTCAGAGGTGCGATATCCTTCTCTGTACAATCCGTGTTTTATTGATTGCATGGAATATTGGAATTTTCTGAGATTGTGGATTTGGGGTTTTCATGAGCTGGAAGCCACAATCATCACAATGATGACAAATCACGGCTTGAACCCTCTTGCTTTGCATGTAACGAGTCTCTCATATATATTAGTCTCGCCTTTTAAGTTGCATTAGTGAAATAAATGAACTTTTGCGCCATATTCTAATTTTTAGAGTTTCATCCGTATATCAGGGTGTGCTTCTTCCCCACATGTCCAGCAACATTCACATACAAGACATTTCCCGCACTCACTAATATACCTCGAGGGTTGTGTGGGACCCCTGATGTACAGGAAGACAGGACTTCAGTGAGCAACAATTCCCTCACTCAGGACAGGAAAAAGGCTTCTCCCCCGTGTGTGATCTCTGATGTGTGGAAAGATTGGACTTCTGTGAAAAACATTTCCCGCACTCAGGACAGGAAAAAGGCTTCTCCCCCGTGTGAGATCTTTGATGCGTGTTAAAATTGGACTTTTTTGAAAAACATTTCCCGCACTCAGAACAGGAATACAGCTTCTCCCCCGTGTGTGATCTCTGATGTGTGGAAAGATAGGACTTCTCTGAAAAACATTTCCCGCACTCAGGACAGGAATACGGCTTCTCCCCCGTGTGAGATCTCTGATGTGTGGAAAGATAGGACTTCTCTGAAAAACATTTCCCACACTCAGAACAGGAAAAAGGCTTCTCCCCCGTGTGAGATCTCTGATGTTTGGAAAGATTGGACTTCACTGAAAAACATTTCCCACACTCAGAACAGGAATACAGCTTCTCCCCCGTGTGTGATCTCTGATGTGTGGAAAGATAGGACTTCTCTGAAAAACATTTCCCACACTCAGGACAGGAAAAAGGCTTCTCCCCCGTGTGAGATCTTTGATGCGTGTTAAAATCGGACTTTTTTGAAAAACATTTCCCGCACTCAGGACAGGAATACGGCTTCTCCCCCGTGTGAGATCTCTGATGTGTGGAAAGATTGGACTTCATTAAAAAACATTTCCCGCACTCAGAACAGGAAAAAGGCTTTTCTCCCGTGTGAGATCTCTGATGTGTGGAAAGATAGGACTTCTCTGAAAAACATTTCCCGCACACAGAACAGGAAAAAGGCTTCTCCCCCGTGTGTGATCTCTGATGTTTGGAAAGACTGGACTTCACTGAAAAATATTTTCCGCACTCAGAACAGGAAAAAGGCTTCTCCCCCGTGTGAGATCTCTGATGTGTGGAAAGATTGCACTTCACTGAAAAACATTTTCCGCACTCAGAACAGGAATACGGCTTCTCCCCCGTGTGAGATTTTTTATGCGTATTAAGACTGCTTTTGCAACTGAAACATTTCCCGCACTCAAGACAGAAAAACTTCTTATCTGTTGGAAGGACGGCACCGTCCCGCACAGTCTGAGGTTCCTCAGGATAATAGGAATACGATGGTCCGGCACCGTCCCGCACAGTCTGAGGTTCCTCAGGATAAGAGGAATACGATGGTCCGGCACCGTCCCGCACAGTCTGAGGTTCCTCAGGATAAGAGGAATACGATGGTCCGGCACCGTCCCGCACAGTCTGAGGTTCCTCAGGATAAGAGGAATGCGATGGTCCGGCACCGTCCCGCACAGTCTGAGGTTCCTCAGGATAAGAGGAATACGATGGTCCAGCACTGTCCCGCACAGTCTGAGGTTCCTCAGGATAAGAGAAAAACGATAGTCCATCTACACTGTGTGGTGTCGGATGGATATTTGAGGTAGTCGGGTTTTCTCCTGGACTATACTGTGTGATGTCTTCATCTTCTACTTTACAGTCTGGAGACAAAGTGAGACAATCCTCCGAGGTTTTCCTCATCTCCCGTCCATCTACTAAAATAGAAATACAAAGATTATTACTAGACATGAGCTGATTGGTTCCCCTAAACCAGGACTCCGCCCACATCAGGCAGCTTTGTCTCTGAGGATCTTACAATCCCCCCCTCAAGGTAACTAGTAAATGGGTCCTCTGATCTCCTACCAGATCATTTCTTTATTCATTAACCTTAGTCAGAGAGTGAGGAAACAACGAGAACTGTCTTTTATAGGAGTGACAGTGATGAGGAGATTATAGGACGAGGGTCAGGAGTATATAATGTACAACATAGAGTATATAGTGCAGGGGTCAGGAGTATGTAATGTACAACATAGAGTATATAGTGCAGGGGTCAGGAGTATGTAATGTACAACAGAGTATATAGTGATGGGTTAGGACTCATGATATTGGTATTCAGTAATCAGTGGTGGATGAAATGTTTACTGGAGACAAGTTGCAGAGATCCCACACCGCTGCCTCCCATCTCCTGAGACTGCACTCAGTGACTTGGGTCTGAGACTATACAGACATATCCCTCCACCCGGCACAGCCAGCAGACAACAGAGCAAATAACCCAGGAGAATTGTTCTGTCAGAGATCTCACTAGACCCGGGCATGGGGCAGAAGACCCAAGGTACATACCCCAGGTGTCTAGGTCAAGCAAACCCTATGGTGAAAATCAATTTTGTTGCCAGCTGAACCCCAGAATCTCCATAAATCCAGTCTAGAGACATAAATTGTGTCTGCAGCACAGAGAAGGAAGATTATCCGAGAGAAATACAGGATGGGGAACACAGCTCAGGAAAGTGACCAGGGGATTACAGGCTGATATTATCCAGTCCCCACCCTACTCTGGACCAATCAGTGAGCAGTATGGGTGGAGGAATGGATTTAGTGTTAATGACCCACCTGTGCTGATCTCTGTAGGAGTGTCCTCCTCTATAAATGTCCCCGTTATTCCATCCTCCTCCATAGACTGCTGATCATCCCTCACATATGTCTCTTCTTCTTCTGATTTCACCTCAAATTCTATATCGATTGGATCTCCACTCTAAACCAAGAGAATGAGAGAGAATGTCATCTGTAAGATATAAGCTTACATACAAAATGCACACATCATCTCCACCAGTCCATGTTCTAGATGCTCCGCCCCACCAACCTTGTAACAGTGGGGGATGGTGTGACCTTCCTGTGTGGAATCCCGGCAATACAGAGGACGGGGACATCTCTCTGGGGGGTTCCTGGTATTAGGTGGCTCCATCATATCCTTGTGTCCTTCTGAAAACTCCTCTATAACTCCATACTCCTCTTTATACTCTTCTTTTACATCAATATTATCATCCCCGAGGTTTCCACTCTGAAAATATAATAAAACATTCATTATAATAAACATGCTGTGTATAAATCATAACCACCAATAATTGTTCCTCATCTACCTGATGATGGTGGGGGATGGTGTGTTCTTCCTCCATCACCCCATCCTCATCATCCTCCTCCTTTATCTCTTCTTTAACCTCAACTTTAGGATCTCTCAGGTTTCCACTCTGAATAAAGAATAAAAATGACATCAATGGTAACAATGCAGATAATGTACAGATCCTAATGATACGATCAGTGATTGTTCCTCATCTACCTGATGATGGTGGGGGATGGTGTGACCTTCCTGTGTGGAATCCCGGGAATACAGAGGATGGGGACATCTCTCTGGTGGGTTCCCATTACTGGATCCATCTGTAGGAAACACACACACTGACTGAATACATTGTTTCTATGTGTTTATCAGATGATGGGGGATCTAGGTGGAGCCTCCGTACTGCTCTCTCCTTTACAATAAAGTCTCCTCTTACCCGGTGATGTGAGGGGCGGCTGATTGTCCATCATGACGTCCTTGTAGAGATCCTTGTGTCCTTCTAAATACTCCTACATAGGGAAATAGACAGTGACATCACCTGATACTTACAAAGATAAAGTCATCATCCAGACACACCCCTTGTGTTGAACCTTCACAGACATCAGGAATAGTTATTTCCTCCTCCATAAAGATTATAAAATCAAAAACACGTATCATAAGTCCACCCAACCCGTATTATCGTATAATCTGTTAGTATAAACTGAAATTAAGAGAATGTGACCCTGAAGGGGTTAATCTAGGTCTCCACACTATATATGTGTGTATTATCATCTGCTGGAGATAAAAGACGTCACAGTGACTATGGAGGAAGAGGACGGACATGACGGGGTTACTGGGTGTAAATAGAAGATAAGATCTTATTACCTCCTCTGCTACCGATTCCAAAGATGTCTCCTCACTACTTTCTCCCGACTCACCTCTCACCCGGAACTTCCTGTCTGTCCCTGACATCACTTCCTGTCTTCCATAGAGACTTCTTCTCTCTATGGTAGAAGTGAGATCACCATCTTGTGGAGATCAGAGGAACTGCAGCCCAGAGAAACGTCTCATAGGTGTCCTTTTATGAAAGTGCGGTAAAATACCGCTATTCAGTTCTCAGGCATTCTCAGGGGAGATCGCTCTCCTCTGAGTGCCTGTTTATGAAGCTTTGTAGATCGATTCTCATGTTGAGATGAGGAGCGATCTACAAAACGACTGGAAACTCCTGAGAACTGCTTCTCTCACTGTAATCTGGCGTGATGTAGCGGGATTACAGTATGAGGAAGTGAAAAATACAGAAAAAGTTGAACACGAATCAGCACACATTATACACCACATATTAATAAAATAATAAAGTTACATTCCCACCTAACAATATACATTAACCTAATTATTAAAAAACATTGTTTTTATCAATATTTAAAGCTCATACATGTGCCTATTTACATGTGAATGGTGTATAGGAAATGAATGGAATCCCACATATGTAATGCAGCTATACACCATTCATATCAATAAAAAATACATTTATAATCATTACATTTTAATAAAGTATACAAATATAAACCCTGTATAACTGTAATAGAACAGTCCATGGGTTATGTTTTTGATGTCCTGGGTGCACACTGATGCTCCCCTCCTCATTCCTCCCCCACCTCTCCATGTGGGGCGGGTGCCGCCATTTCCACAGGCTTCCCGACATGGTGGGGAGACGTGTTATTATGCACGATTCTCCCCATTGCTGTGCTCCCATTAGGGTGTGCCATTCCACCTGTGGCCACCCGGGGGAGCATCACCGTGTCGGCGGCATTCCTTGATCACCTCCAGAATTGCCATGACGCCGCATGCATGCGTGGCCTCGGCCCTGCGTGCGTTTTTGAGTCATGACATCACGCGATTGCGATGGAGGTGACGGTCGTGGCCGAAGCATCAGCTTACAGGAACGCCGAGGGAGTAAAGGGTTAACCAGCACGGGGATGTGGTTGATGAGGGGGAGGGAAAAGACGACACCTGGCACTAATTGGCTTAGACCCTATTTAATGTGCCTTATTTTCCTGGGTTTGGTAATGATCCCAGAAGAGCTCCCTCCACACACTGACAGGATGTGAGCCCATGTGAGTACTTGATCCAGCATACTACATATATTCATATTATTTTTGCACACTATACTACACTTTGTAGTTATTTAGCAATATCATTACTGCCTTAAAATGCATACATCTACACTTATTTACAACTACCAGCACTGGGACATACTATCACACTGACCTTCACCATTCACACATACTTTCTTTTACTTCCTACATTTTTTACTTTCTGCTCACGTCACCTGATTCACTAGATTTTTCTTGTTTTTTCAATTATCACTACACATATTGCCGCTTTTTTTTATTTTAATTTTTTTCTCATTTTTTTTTATTTCTTTGCACATCATTGCACACACTAGTATTTCCAAACCCATACACAGTGCATTAACATGCACTCTGTACCTATACACCCTACACACACACATACACATTACTTTTGCACCACACATTTTTCTGTCATTTTTTCAATCACTTCATCCACCAGCAGCATGTTCACTCTGCATTCACTTGTATATTATACCTACCATGTCAATGGTTCTGGTATATTTAATAATAATAACTTGATATTCTGATTTGAGTATCAACAATACCTTCATACTCTATCATATTCTTTTATACATATTTACGCCAAGATCTTGTTAGTACACAATGACTTTATACTCTTATTACAAATACATATTGAATCATTATGGGTGTCGTCTGTTTTTCCTAGCCCCCCTCCCCCCCTTCTCGCAGGTTCACACTCGAGACTCCCTGCAAGCCTGTGTTTGGCTGACTCCCGCCTGGAGTGATGGGGGACGTTCATCATGGGGATATTGGGATCCTTTGTCTGCACCACGGCCATCATCTCTGGTTACATGTCACCTTCTATATGCTTCGAGCGGTAAATATATCCACACTATCTGTACTATGGGTGCCAGAATTTTACTTGAATGTTAGTATCCTAACATATTTTTTTTGACATCTTTCCAGAATACAAATTCCCCTGAAGAAGACCAAATTGTGGTCGAAACGCGTCGGGGTATTCTTACGGAAGCTACTTCATCAATGGCACTATATATTATTCCATTGTATCATTTAACATTTAATTGTTGTTGAGATAGGTCTCCAACTGTCTGTAACCTGAATGTATTTTATATTACAACTATCTGCATCTTCATTACTCGTGATACAGAAACCTAGTAAAGAATTTTTTTTTTATATATTTCCATGTCTTTGAATTTAATATACCTTATACAATATGTCGCTTAAAAGCCCCCGGGGGGAATTTCTCCATTTTTGTCAATCATCTACATAGGAACGCCTATTCCCCCGCGGGAAGAAGAAAAGAAAATCAACGATTAAACGGTAAGTACAGCGGAAAAAAAAAAGAAGCATACTGTAGCTGACGCAAGTATGCTGGATGGGATGGTAGATAATTTTTTTTAGGGTGAACCTCCGCTTTAAGAACAAACCTACAGTCCCTGTCTTGTTTGTAACCCGGGGACCACCTGTATACTGCTGTTCAGAGTATATAGAGCCTGCGGGCACTTTTGATTTTTCACGTTCGGGCCCCATAAACTTTAACGGTGTTCGAATGTTCACACAAACTTTCGGTCCATTCGCTTGTTCTGCCGCGAACCGAATCAGAGGTGTTAGGCTCCTCCCTACTCGCTGGACTTCCAGATTCAGTGGCCACTGAATCTCCTGAGCTCTTCTACAGCTAACCCGCTGTATATTCCTCAAGCGTCACCCCCGCTATCCTGCTGGGCCCCTGGTTTGGCACTTACTGATGCTCCTCAAGCGTCACCCCCGCTATCCTGCTTTGCCCCTTTGCTTGGCACCTGCTGAAGCTTTCCCACTTCTTCACTGTCCCAGGCTGGAGAGAAGATTGCTCTGGTACTGGCTCCAGCTTACTAACTGTAGTCTCCGGTAACAAGGTGGATGGTCCCTTAGTGGCAACAGCTTCCCCTCCACCTCCGACCACAACTGGTTCCCCGTTCGGCTGAACCTTTACTCTCAGTTGGAATCCAATCCTGCAGTCCCAACCCTGCGCTGCTTTTCTTGCTCCTGGATAGGCCTCAGGCTTCTGGCCTAAGAACCCGGGCGACATAACACACGTCCACCCAGACAGCCGTCCAGGTGGCACAGAACCTCGATCACCTGACTCCACCCAAATAAATAGGCTCTCCCAGCAGGCCAAGGAACCAAAGAAACCCCTGCCAATTGGCTGAGGCACCCCATCCATTCATAATCCGACCTTGCTACACCCTTGTCTATCTAGTGCCACCTAGTGACAGAAGAGAAAAGGTGCAGCAATCCAAAGTTAGAGAGGAATCAGTAGATCTCCTAACAATAAGCAAGGATAACTACCACCTGGTGAACTCAATTAGCCACGCTTCCTAAACACCTGGGTGCTACATGTTCATTACATACTCCTGACCCCTGCACTATATACTCTATGCTGTACATTACATACACCTGACCCCTGCACTATATTCTCTATGTTGTACATTACATACTCCTGACCCCTGCACTATATTCTCTATGTTGTACATTACATACTCCTGACCCCTGCACTATATTCTCTATGTTGTACATTACATACTCCTGACCCTCGTCCTTTAATCCCCTCATCACTGTCACTCCTATAAAAGACAGTTCTCGTTGTTTCCTCACTCTCTGACTAAGGTCCATGAATAAACATATGATCTGGTAGGAGATCAGAGGACCCATTTACTAGTTACCTTGAGGGGGGAATTGTAAGATCCTTAGAGACAAAGCTGCCTGATGTGGGTGGAGTTCTGGTTTAGGGGAACCAATCAGCTCATGTCTAGTAATAATCTTTGTATTTCTATTTTAGTAGATGGACGGGAGATGAGGAAAACCTCAGAGGATTGTCTCACTTTGTCTCCAGACTGTAAAGTAGAAGATTAGGACATCACACAGTATAGTCCAGGAGAAAACCCAACTACCTCAAATGTCCATCCGGCACCACACAGTGTAGATGGACCATCGTATTCCTCTTATCCTGAGGAACCTCAGACGTTGAGGGATGGTGCCGGACCATCGTATTCCTCTTATCCTGAGGAACCTCAGACTGTGTGGGACGGTGCCGGACCATCGTATTCCTCTTATCCTGAGGAACCTCAGACTGAGTGTGGGAAATGTTTTTCAATGAAGTCCAATCTTTCCACACATCAGAGATCTCACACGGGGGAGAAGCCCTTTTCCTGTTCTGAGTGCAGAAAATGTTTTTCATATAAGTCCAGTCTTTCCAAACATCAGAGATCTCACACGGGGAAGAAGCCGTATTCCTGTCCTGAGTGCAGGAAATGTTTTTCACAGAAGTCCCATCTTAACACACATCAGAGATCTCACACGGGGGAGAAGCCACATTCCTGTTCTAAGTGCGGGAAATGTTTTTCAGATAGTTCCCATTTTTCCAAACATCAGAGATCTCACACGGGGGAGAAGCCGTATTCCTGTCCTGAGTGCGGGAAATGTTTTTCAGTGAAGTCCCATCTTTCCAAACATCAGAGAGCTCACACGGGCGAGTGGCCCTTTTCCTGTTCTGAGTGCGGGAAATGTTTTTCAGATAAGTCTAGTCTTTCCACACATCAGAGATCTCACACGGGGGAGAAGCCTTTTTCCTGTTCTGAGTGTGGGAAATGTTTTTCACAGAAGTCCCATCTTTCCACACATCAGAGATCTCACACAGGGGCAAAGCCGTATTCCTGTCCTGAGTGCAGGAAATGTTATTCAGATAAGTCCAGTCTTTCCAAACATAAGAGATCTCACATGGGGGAGAAGCCGTATTCTTGTCCTGAGTGAGGGAAATGTTTTTCACTGAAGTCCTGTCTTCCTGTACATCAGGGGCCCCACACAACCCCTCGAGGTGTATTAGTGAGTGCAGGAAATGTCTTGTATGTGAATGTTGCTGGACATGTGGGGAAGAAGCACACCCTGATATACGGGTGAAACTCGAAAAATTTGAATATGGTGCAAAAGTTCATTTATTTCACTAATGCAACTTAAAAGGCGAGACTAATATATGAGAGAGACTCATTACATGCAAAGCAAGAGGGTTCAAGCCGTGATTTGTCATCATTGTGATGATTGTGGCTTCCAGCTCATGAAAACCCCAAATCCACGATCTCAGAAAATTCCAATATTCCATGCAATCAATAAAACACGGATTGTACAGAGAACGATATCGCACCTCTGAAAAGTAGAAGCTGCGTATTAATTGTGTGAAAATAGTGCAGCGCTGCGTATCTATAAATCTTATAGAAACAAATAATTATACATTCCATAAAACTATTTATAAAAAAATAAATAAATGATAAAAAAACAGTTCATATGGAGGTTTCCAAAGCTGCCACCGCTGTGAAAAATCCGATTTAAATGGATCCAATATTCAGTGCGCACCCCCACCTGCTAAAATGCATGCTCACCTCAAGGGTGAGTATAAAACTCATAGACAGATCACTCCTCGTGTCCGATCACGATCCGTCCACTTTACCAATGGTAGTAATTCCTACAGTCTCCAGACTGCACCTCTGTGTGGGGAATCAACGTATAAATTGTCTCCAAACACCACCTTCCTCCATTCACTTATTAATAATCAATTCCACTTCTATATCCCGGGGGGAAGGACATGAAAGAAAAAACACAAGTACCATAGTGCTCTCTGCTTCTGAATTTATTATAAAAGACCCTCCTAAAAAGTTACACAGGAACAAAAATTGTCTCTGGACAGCCGCACTCTGAACAAATTGTCGCCTTTATTAAAAGAAGGACAGCACTACAAGTCACAGCAAAATAAACCCCGACTGCTGACGCGTTTCGCACTGAAACTAGTGCTTAGTCATAGCTAGAGTCCCCTAAAAAGTTACACTTACAAGAAATAACAATAAAAACAGCAAGTATCAAATCACCAGCTCATTCACCCCCGATCTAGACCCACGGCGCTTCACCTGACGTCACAGATAGGGCTCCTCCCTTCTAAACGCGTGTCGGCCTCTCATTGGCCTTCGTCAGTAGATGGGTGGGTCAAATGAGGTGAAACCTTATTTACCTGCCTGTTGCCTAGGCAACCTTCAGGCATCACCACAGTCTGTGAGGACACGCCCTCTTCCTGTGACTACAGAGCTCACATTCATAGAGCTGGAGAGCGTGTCACCCGAATCTGCAAACCAGCAGGGCGCTCTCACTCGATCACACCGCTGAGCTCCGTGGTGATGTCCCGTTACAATCTAATCTCCACATGAGTGTGCGATGTATCGCCATATACATACAATAAAAAAACAAGTCTAAAATAAAATGAAAAGATGTTCCTATGTATATCTTTATCTACCGGGACAAATTCTATCTTTATTAGGACCTCGTTGTCCATTCATTAAAAATTATTATAGAAAACATAAATATGTATGAATCAATCACATATATGAAAAATCAATTGTACACCGATCCTAAAAAATAATAATAATATATAAAACTACGGCTTGTCCAGGATTTGAACACGGGACCTCTCGCACCCCGAGCGAGAATCGTACTCCTAGACCAACGAGTCGAGTTACCCCTCCCACATTTCATGAGCTTATATCACTTTATAAACATATTACAATCAATCATTAATAAAATCTAATGTGAATGTCGATCGGCGGTGAGTGAGCTGGTGATCTGATACTTGCTGTTTTTATTGTAAGTGTAACTTTTTAGGGGGGGGGGGGGGGCTTTTATAATAAATTCAGAAGCAGAGAGCACTATGGTACTTGTGTTTTTTCTTTCATGTCCTTCCCCCCGGGATATAGAAGTGGAATTGATTATTAACCACTTAATGACCGGGGCCTGTTTTTCAGACTTGGTGCTTTCAAGACTAAACAGGTTTTTTTTGCAAGAAAATGACTTAAAACCCCCCAAACATTATATATATTTTTTTCTAAGACCCTAGAGAATAAAATTGCGGTCATTGCGATACTTTTTGTCACACCGTATTTGCGCAGCGGTCTTACAAGCGCATTTTTTTTGGAAAAAAAACTTTTATTTGAATACTAAAATAAGACAACAGTAAAGTTAGCCCAATTTTTTTAATATTGTGAAAGATAATGTTACGCCGAGTAAAATGATACCCAACATGTCACGCTTCAAAATTGCGCCCGCTCGTGGAATGGAGTCAAACTTTTACCCATAAAAATCTCTGTAGGCGACGTTTAAAAAATTCTATAGGTTGCATTTTTTGAGTTACAGAGAAGGTCTAGGACTAGAATTATGTTGGCCATTGATAGCAGGAGAAAAATAAAAATGGAGTCATTCCCTCTCATTGGCTGAGTACATTTTGTGGTGGAAGATTTCACAGACATTTAGGGATCTATTATAAAACAAATTGTAGAATGAATGTGACACGCGTTCCTCCAATCATGACAAATATTGGATCATCGGCTCCATCTAGTGGCAAAAATCTGCCCATGTGGTATTAATACCGACCATTGACGTAAAACAGAAAATATCACATTTGGCCATTAGATGGTGCTAAGTACCATAGAAATTATCTCCACCTAGTGGCCAAATGCAATCATTTCCATTGTAAATGAATGGAAACCGTTCGACCAGCACAGCAAATATCCTAATAACATTCATCGTTCCCCCATTCACACAGAAGGAATGTACATGGACTTTCCCCCGGGGAATTGCTATGCACATATTTTATGAATAGACCCCTAAATGTTAGGAGACGTTTATATAAAGATGGGAAGTGTGGAGAAGATAAATGAATAGACCTCCTAGCAATGTTATTACCAGGCTGCTGCTAGGGGGAGCTCTAATGTGTGAGCACAGCAGAGTGATCCCATCTAGCTCACATTAACCCTTTCACTGTCAGATGTTTTTGCACATTTTGGGTCTGAAGATTAGATAAAACCACCAAACATATATTATCTGATAGCGGAGGCCCTGGAGAATAAAATGGTGGTGATTGTTAAGGTGTTCCTCGTACACAAATTCCCCCTTAATATCCAGGGTTTATTTTCTCCTTTCCCCCCATTTCCTATGGTGTGATCTTTTCTACAATACTTTGTTACAATACACAACGTGTGTTACATTATTATATTGTATGACCTTGCCTCCACATTCCAGACAGGTCATTTTCCTGACCAATTGCATTACTACCTTTTTACTATTTCCTGATTCTATGACTGTAATCTGTTTAAAAGTAAAATTATATATATGTGTGTCGGTGGTGTAAGGCTTGCTAGAGTTCCCCCATAATATCAATGCATTGTAAGGCTTTCTAGAGTTCCCCCATAATATCAATGCATTGTAAAGCTTGCTAGAGTTCCCCCAAAATATCAATGCATTGTAAGGCTTGCTAGAGTTCCCCCATAATATCAATGCTTGTAGAGATGCATCCTTTAACCCAGAACCGTTAGGATTAATTACACAGAAGCTAGAAACAGCCTTGCAATATGTTATTGTGTACGTGAAATAGAACAAATACATCTTGCATAACAAGATAGGGCATGCGGTAGAACAAGTCTTAGCTGGTTACACGCTCAGGAATGTTGTATAATTGTGACGTACTGTATTACTTGTATAAACTAATTACTTTACTACGATTGGCTAAACCAACGGCGTTCCTTTTCTTGTATGTTTTGAATAAGTGCAGTGCCTACGAGGAATAAAATTGTAGTTTTTGATTCACCATATCCCTGCGTGTGTCTTGACTAACCGATGCATCAGAGAGTCTCCATACATCCAGAAGTCCTGAAGCCCGGGTCCAGTTGAACCACCAACCTCACAGGTGGAATGAGAAGAATTGCTGGTGGTGTTGTCACCTGTCACAGCCGTCACACCTGGTTTCCCGGCCAACGCACCAGATAAATGTTGCAGCAAAACGGCTCTTGGAGTTCTGGGAAACCAGGAATGGACTCCGGACACGGACTCCAGGAAAACAAACCTTTTATTTCACCAGGTAAATGACCCAGCACCGACTTTGTGCTTCTGTGATTCCGACCTATCACGTTCTTGCAGCCGATCTATAATTTCTCGGTCAAATGTTGCCTTTGGCCCATAGCAGGGCCAATCTTTTTCACACAATACATCTAATCTTTTAGGACTGAGTTTCAGTTTTCAACCTTTGCAGAAACCCTTCCTAAAATTTGCGGTTAAACACTGTAAGGGGACAAAACGAATGACTGGTTTCCACCCATTATGTAGCCTGCAGACACAGAGGGTTGGGTAAGGTTTTGAGAATCCGGTGAGGGGTCTGAATTCTCGACACAAATAGGGTTACTAGACAACACTTTCCCCTATCCACATCTGACGCGGTCTCCCGGGTGAGAAATACACTTACACGGGGGGTCCACACTCACTTCGTTGCTGAGCAACGTCTCATACAGACACAATTCATACCAACCTCTACCACCCAATTGTTACTGACTGAGTTCTGCCCGAGAAGCGCAACCTTCCAATGGGTTTTCCTCAGGATATGATCAGGCTCTCCTTCCCTCAAATATCGTTGAGAGGCCCCACCTGACAGATATCCCAAATCAAAAAGTAGAGATCTCACCTGTTCCTGACGTTGGAGCTCCAATTATTTGGTTCCCGAGTCCGATTCGAGACAGGGTGGTCCTGGAGCAGACAATTGAGATGTAGCGTGGTCTCCCAGACAATTGGTCTGGGGGTGGCGCCAGAGACAATGCAGCAACTCAAGAGGCTGTTTCCAGCAGGCCAGTCACTGTGGGTCTGGTGGAATGCCACCTGCCACACCTGGTTTCCTGGCCAATGCACCCAGAGAAATGTTGAAGCAAAACGGCTTTTTGAGTTCTGGGAAATCAGGAATGGACTCCGGACATGGACTCCAGGAAAACAAACCTTTTGTTTAACCTGCAAAATGACTTCGCACCGACTCCTGCCAGAATGCCAAGTGGGCTCTTATAGGTGTTTACAACGTATATACACTGCTCAAAAAAATGGAAGGAACACTTGAAAACACATCAGATCTCAACAGGGAAAAATATCATGATGGATATCTATACTGGTATGGACTGGGTAATGTGTTGGGATCTATACTGGTATGGACTGGGTAATGTGTTGGGATATATACTGGTATGGACTGAGTAAAGTGTTGGATATCTATACTGGTATGGACTGGGTAATGTGTTGGGGTATGGACTGGGTAATGTGTTGGATATCTATACTGGTATGGACTGGGTAATGTGTTGGGATCTATACTGGTATGGACTGGGTAATGTGTTTGGATCTATACTGGTATGGACTGGGTAATGTGTTGGGATCTATACTGGTATGGACTCGGTAATGTGTTGGGATCTATACTGGTATGGACTGGGTAATGTGTTGGGATCTATACTGGTATGGACTGGGTAATGTGTTTGGATATATACTGGTATGGACTGGGTAATGTGTTTGGATATATACTGGTATGGACTGGGTAATGTGTTGGGATATACTGTATACTGGTATGGACTGGGTAATGTGTTAGGATCTATACTGGTATGGACTGGGTAATGTGTTAGGATCTATACTGGTATGGACTGGGTAATGTGTTAGGATCTATACTGGTATGCAGTGGCGGCTCTCCTTTACTCGCTTATGTCAGATGCGAGTGAGGAAATGTCGATAAATGTCTCTTCCTGTATACACTGTGATCAGCCGTGATTGGGCACAGCTGATCACGTGGTAAAGAGCCTCTATCAGAAACTTTTTATCGAGATCGGTGTTGCGGTGTGTCAGACTGACACACAACAATAGCGATTGCCACGCTGCGCGCCCCCATAGGGCACGTGATCGAGGCTTATCCTGCTGGACATCATATGACGCCCAGTCAGGATAACTGAACCACTTCCCGGCCTTCATTTTGCTATAGGACGGGTGGGAAGTGGTTAAAAGCCTTCACAGGTCATCAGGTTAAAGGTAACTCTGAATAATGGGCCTAGAGTGCAGGGGTCAGGAATAAATCATATACAGTGGTCAGGAGTATATCATATACAGAGGGCAGTAGTATATCATATACAGGGGTCGGGAGTATATCATCTACAGGGGTCAGGAGTATATCATATACAGTGATCAGGAGTATATCCTATACAGAGGTCAGGAGTATATCCTATACAGAGATCAGGAGTATATCATATACAGTGATCAGGAGTATATCCTATACAGAGGTCAGGAGTATATCATGTACAGGGGTCAGGAGTATATCATGTACAGGGGTCAGGAGTATATCATATACAGAGGTCAGGAGTATATCATATACAGAGATCAGGAGTATATCATATACAGAGGTCAGGAGTATATCATATACAGAGGTCAGGAGTATATCATATTCAGAGGTCAGGAGTATATCATATACAGTAATCAGGAGTATATCCTATACAGGGGTCAGGAGTATATCCTTTACAGAGGTCAGGAGTATATCATATACAGTGGTCAGGAGTACATCATATACAGAGGTCAGGAGTATATCATATACAGAGGTCAGGAGTATATCATATACAGAGGTCAGGAGTATATCATATACAGTGGTCAGGAGTATATCATATACAGAGGTCAGGAGTATATCATATACAGAGGTCAGGAGTATATCATATACAGGGGTCAGGAGTATATCATATACAGGGGTCAGGAGTATATCATATTCAGTGATCAGGAGTATATCATATACAGGGGTCAGGAGTATATCGTATACAGAGGTCAGGAGTATATCGTATACAGAGGTCAGGAGTATATCATATACAGAGGTCAGGAGTATATCATATACAGGGGTCAGGAGTATATCCTATACAGAGATCAGGAGTATATCATATACAGTGATCAGGAGTATATCATATACAGGGGTCAGGAGTATATCATATTCAGTGATCAGGAGTATATCATATACAGGGGTCAGGAGTATATCGTATACAGAGGTCAGGAGTATATCGTATACAGAGGTCAGGAGTATATCATGTACAGGGGTCAGGAGTATATCATATACAGGGGTCAGGAGTATATCCTATACAGAGGTCAGGAGTATATCCTATACAGAGATCAGGAGTATATCATATACAGTGATCAGGAGTATATCCTATACAGAGGTCAGGAGTATATCATGTACAGGGGTCAGGAGTATATCATATACAGGGGTCAGGAGTATATCATATACTGAGGTCAGGAGTATATCATATACAGAGATCAGGAGTATATCATATACAGAGGTCAGGAGTATATCATATACAGAGGTCAGGAGTATATCATATTCAGAGGTCAGGAGTATATCATATACAGTAATCAGGAGTATATCCTATACAGGGGTCAGGAGTATATCATATACAGAGGTCAGGAGTATATCATATACAGTGGTCAGGAGTATATCATATACAGAGGTCAGGAGTATATCATATACAGAGGTCAGGAGTATATCATATACAGTGGTCAGGAGTATATCATATACAGAGGTCAGGAGTATATCATATACAGAGGTCAGGAGTATATCATATACAGGGGTCAGGAGTATATCATATTCAGTGATCAGGAGTATATCTTATACAGTGGTCAGGAGTATATCATATACCGTGGTCAGGAGTATATCATATACAGGGGTCAGGAGTATATCATATACAGGGGTCAGGAGTATATCATATACAGAGGTCAGGAGTATATCATATACAGAGGTCAGGAGTATATCATATACAGGGGTCAGGAGTATATCATATACAGTGGTCAGGGTCTTCTACTGACAATAATTAGAGAGAAAAGTCTCTCCTGTACGGTTCTCTCCTTGACATATCATAGAATGAAGCCGTATTGTTCTTTCAGTGTCATCATCCCGTGTTCTGTCCATTTCCACACCGACACCAACATCTCCTCCACCATCCCGCTGTATTTGTTGTCTCACCATGTTTCCAATGATGGAGATCCAGAGACTGACCGGAGTCTTCTTCTCCATGTCACCAGACCACCTCTTCCTCTAAAGGCAATAGAAAGATTGCTGACGCAAGTGAAAATATATTATATTATAGTAGTGGGTGTGCCGCAATCAAGAAAGAAGGGTCAAGACACCTGATGGTGCCTGGTCCTTTAAGGAATGTGTGTGGTAAGTGGGGAGCGCAATCCAATTACCCCACACACCTCTTCCTCTACTATTGGGGTGCTGGGCTTTTCTATGACTACTCAGGACCCCCAACCTCTTCTATAGGATTGTGAAGATTTCTATCCTATTTATTAAGAAGCTGAAGAAGATCTCCATGATGTAGATGAGGGTCACATATAGTATGAGCAGCATCACCCTTCACTCTGTCACCAAGACCTAGTCTGGCAATGCCCAGAATGATACCAATTAGTCTCTGACCAATCTCACGGTTTGGATGGAATTTCTCCTTATATCAGTGGTCAGTGTAGTGGTCCCTTACATTGGTGACCAATGGGAGAAGGACCCTCTTATATGTCATCAGTGGGAAGACTGCCCCCCCTTACAGATCATTGATGTCAGTTGTTACTGAGAGACAGAAATTGTCCATTGCTCAAGGAACCCCTAGAACCCTTTGGAGGAACCCTGGCTGAGAAAGGCTGGACTAGTCAGTAATATATTTCTATCCCCCTTGGTGGGAGTGGAGATGACCCATCTATAAGGATATACAGTACATACACACACAGCACAAGGCCGTGTTCACACTACGAGATGTTTCTCGGAGCTGTAGTTCCTCTGAGCTCCACAAGGTGGTGATCTTCTCACTTTACCATAGAGACAGGAAATGATTTCAGGGACAGACAGGAAGTTCCGGGTGAGAGGTGAGTCGGGAGGAAGTAGTGAGGAGACATCTTTGGAAGAGGTAGTAGAGGAGGTAATAAGATCTTATTTTCTATTTACACCCAGTAACCCCGTCATGTCCGTCCTCTTCCTCCATAGTCACTGTGACGTCTTTTATCTCCAGCAGATGATGATACACACCAGGGCCGGCCTTAGATGTTCAGGCGCCCTGTGCGAGCTAATCTTGTGGCGCCCCCCCATCTTCACCCCCTCGCCCCCTGGTCACCTAAACATACACAAAGAGGAAAAAAATATTTGTAACAAATAATTTGTTTTAATAAACAAACAGACAATTTAAGTGCGTCTCAATGGACCTTTCACACTGAGTTCTGCAAGCAGCATCTTTGGAGTAGCTTTTGGGCACTGAAAAAAAACATTGAAATGAATAAAAAGCGCTGTAAAAACGCCTTACCCTTTCACACTGAGGCACTGCAAAAACGTCCTAAAACGTTAGGGTCTTAGCGGTGCTTTACCAGCACATTGGGATTGCAGATGAGGCTTTGCTTGAATAACGCCTCAATAACGCTTGAATAACAGTTAAGCCTTTAATTGCCCTAGATCAGGGGGTCTCCAGATGTGGCCATTTACTTGCTTTTATCTGGCCCTTGGGGCAATATTTCATCTTCTGACATAAAAAATGGGGCACAATTCCTCCTAATGACACCAACAATGGGGCACAATTCCTCCTAATGACACCAACAATGGGCCACAATTCCTCCTAATGACAGCAACAATGGGGCACAATTCCTCCTAATGACACCAACAATGGGGCACAATTCCTCCTAATGACACCAACAATGGGGCACAATTCCTCCTAATGACACCAACAATGGGGCACAATTCCTCCTAATGACACCAACAATGGGGCACAATTCCTCCTAATGACACCAACAATGGGCCACAATTCCTCCTAATGACAGCAACAATGGGGCACAATTCCTCCTAATGACACCAACAATGGGGCACAATTCCTCCTAATGACACCAACAATGGGGCACAATTCCTCCTAATGACACCAACAATGGGGCACAATTCCTCCTAATGACACCAACAATGGGCCACAATTCCTCCTAATGACAGCAACAATGGGGCACAATTCCTCCTAATGACACCAACAATGGGGCACAATTCCTCCTAATGACACCAACAATGGGGCACAATTCCTCCTAATGACACCAACAAAGGGGCACAATTCCTCCTCTTACTGACACCAAAAAACGTGTCATTGTTTACTCCTGCTGATACCGGAACATTTTTGCTATTTCCAGTGGCCACAGTCCGGCCCCCTAAAGTCTGAAGGACAGTAAACTGGCCCTTTGTTTAATAAGTTTGGAGACCCCTGCCCTAGATGATTAACCCCTTGCCAGCCAGTGTCATTAGTACAGTGATCACTGTATTAGTGTCACTGGTTCCCACAAAGTATCAGATTGTCAGTCACAATATCGCAGCCCCGCTATAAGTCCCTGATCTCCGCCATTACTAGAAAAAAAAATTCCATAAATATATCCCATAGTTTGTAGACACTTATTAGGATATTTTGTACCAACAACATTGACCTAAATCAGAGGTCTCCAAACTGCGGCCAGGGGGCCAGATGTGGCCCTTTGCTTGCTTTTATTCCGGCCCTTGGGTACAATTCCTCCTACTGCCACCAATGATGGGGCACAATTCATCCAATGACACCGATAATGGGGCACACTTTTTCCCAATGACTCCAATGATGTGACACAATTTCTCTCAATGACACCAATGACGGGACACAATTTCTCCTGACAACACCGATTATGGGGCAACCATTACTCCCATTGACACCAATTATGGGGCACAATTTCTCCCATTGACACAAAAGATGGAGCATGGTTTTTTCCCCACTGACATCAGGACATTTTGTACTCCAAATGGCCACAGTCTGGCCCGCCTGAAGCCTGAAGCACAGTAAACCAGCCCTTTGTTTAGAAAGCTTGGAGACCCATGGCCTAAATTTATGAAAAAATGTTAATACAATTGGATATGTTATATAGCAGAAAGTAAAACATTTTTTTTTTCAAATTTGGTCTTTTGTTAAAACAGAAAAAATAAAATAACACAGAGGTGATCAAATACCACAGAGAAAAAAATACAAAATTTATTTGTGTACAGCGTCGCATGACCGCGCAGTTGTCAGCTTAAATTATGCAGTGCACATCGCAAAAAATGGCCTGTCATGGAGGGGGGGGGGGGGGGGGGGGGGTAAATCTTCCAGAGCTCACGTGGTTAAACCGTGACATTTTTTTGCCCATAGTTTATTTATACTTCAGGCAATAAACATGGGGTGTCACAAACATGAAGTGATCCTCTGTAGGAGTACAGGCCAATTACAGACTGCCTGAAGTATAAATAAACTCTGGGCAAAAAATCGGACCTCTGGAAGATTTACCCCCCCCCCCCCCCCCTTTCATGATAGGCCATGTTTTGCTATGTGCGCTGCTTAAAGTGGAGGTTCACCTAAAAAAAAAAAAAAAATTATCATTGCATTTGGCTATTTAGTAGAATGAGAATCTGTGTTTGTTTTTTAAAAATGCTAGCGGGACATACCTTTTTCTATATAGATGATCAACGCGGCTTCCGGGTATGGTCATCGGGGCTGGGCGTTCCTAATTGATTGACAGGCATCCCGACAACGCATACAGCGCGTCACGAGTTGCCGAAAGAAGCCGAACGTCGGTGCGCAGGCGCCGTATAGAGCCGCACCGACGTTCGGCTTCTTTCGGCTACTCGTGACGCGCTGTAACGCAGATTCTCATTCTACTAAATAGCCAAATGCAATGATAAAAAATTTTTTTTAGGTGAACCTCCACTTTAACTTAAGCTGACAACTGCACAGTGATATTTGATCACCTCTGCGTTTTATTTTTTTCGTTTTTTTTTCTCTAACAAAAGACCAATTTTGAAAAAAAATTATAATTTTATGTTTTGCTATAACATAAAAAAAATGTTTTACAGGCTCAAATCTGGTGTACAGGTGGGGGGGGGGGGAGGGAATGACAGGTGTGAGCCTGCTAGATAAGGGGGAGGGGACAGGCTGCCTTACCGTTACTTTTCTTCAGAGTTACGGCAGTCTGTCAGGCAGGTCCCGGCTTCAGTCGGTCAGTGCTCTGCTGTCTCTTGGCGCCATTAGGATTTGAAGCTCAGCGGCATGCATCATGCATGCACGCTTTACGCTACGGCGCCGCGCTACCCAGGCCAGTACCACCTGAGACAAGGAGAGGAGAGGAGGAGGGAGGGTCAAGGCCCTGTGCATGAGTGTCAGCGGGCGCGACGCTCCCCCCCCCCTCCGCAGCGTCGGGGTGCCGTGCTCTTGCTGAGCAGTGTGACACGGGCGGCGGCCGCCCCTGCTCCTGCCACATTCAACACATTTTTAGTAAAGTGACTGCAAGATGTGACGGCGCCCGTATTGTCCAAGGCGCCTTGTGCGATCGCACAACTCGCACAACGCAAAGGCCGGCCCTGATACACACATATATAGTGTGGAGACCTAGATTAACCCCTACAGGGTCAGAACATTCCCCCACTTACAGGGCCGGAACATTCTCTTCATTTCAGTTTATACTAACAGATTATACGATAATACGGGTTGGGTTTTTTTTTTTTTTTTTTAGAGGTGAACTTATGATACGTGATTTTGATTTTATAATCTTTATGGAGGAGGAAATAATTATTCCTGATGTCTGTGAAGGTTCAACACAAGGGGTGTGTCTGGATGATGACTTTATCTTTGTAAGTATCAGGTGATGTCACTGTCTATTTCCCTATGTAGGAGTATTTAGAAGGACACAAGGATCTCTACAAGGACGTCATGATGGACAATCAGCCGCCCCTCACATCACCGGGTAAGAGGAGACTTTATTGTAAAGGAGAGAGCAGTACGGAGGCTCCACCGTAAAATAGAGAGGCAAGGCCAGTATTCACAAAGCACTTGCTCCCTAAGTTACGTCAGCGTAGCGTAAATGGGCCAGCGTAAGCCCGCGTAATTCAAATTAGGAAGGTAGTGGGCGTGTTGTATTAAAATTAGCCGTGACCCCATGTAAATTACTTCCCGAACGAACGGCGCATTCGCGCGCATGCTCAGAATCACGTAGAATTTACGCCCTAAGATACGACGGCTCAATGGCAACGACTTGAACGTAACCTACGCCTAGCCCTACGTAAAATACGACGGCTGTTCCGTCGTCCATAACTTGAATGGGTTGTGCCACCTATAGAGGTGTTTTATATTTACGCCGGACGTACGCCTTACGTAAGCGGCGTAGGTTACTGCGACGGGCGCAAGTATGTTCGTGAATCGGCGTATCTAGGTCATTTACATATTCAACGCGTAAATCTACGGAACCACCCCTTGCGGCCAGCGGAAATATGCACCCAAGATACAATGGCGTAGGAGACTTACGTCGGTCGTATCTTGCCACAATTCAGGCGTATCTGATTTAGAGAATCGGCGCATAGATACAACGGCGCACATTTGGACTTACAATGGCGTATCAGTAGATAAAGGCGTATCAGTAATTGTATCAGTAAGTCTTTCTGAATCTGGCCCATAGAAACAATGTATTCAGTCAGTGTGTGTGTTTCTTACAGATAGATCCAGTAATGGGAACCCACCAGAGAGATGTCCCCGTCCTCTGTATTCCCGGGATTCCACACAGGAAGGTCACACCATCCTCCACCATCATCAGGTAGATGAGGAACAATCACTGATAGTATCATTAGGATCTGTACATTATCTGCATTGTTACCATTGATGTCATTTGTATTCTCTATTCAGAGTTCACATTTAAAGGATCACATTTAAAATACAAACAACATTACATATCCAGAAATAACAACATTAACATCCTGGGTCTATCCTACACCTCCTGATCTTTCATCTCTTTTTCCTTTTCCTTTCCTTTTATCTCATGTGATTACCCCTCCCTTACTTTATCCTCTGGCACGTCCTGTACATCTACCCAGCCGTGGGTCGCGGGCCTGCGATCCGGTCCGAAGCTCCGGGACCGTGGGACCCGCGGACCCGATCGCCGCTGGGGTCCCTGGAACTGAAGAACGGGGAGAGCCGCGTGTAAACACGGCTTCCCTGTGCTTCACTGTGGCGGCTGCATCGATCGTGTCATCCCTTTTATAGGGAGATACAATCGATGACATCACTCCTACAGCCACACCCCCCTACAGTTGTAAACACACACTAGGTGAAACATAACCCCTTCAGCGCCCCCTGTGGTTATTTTCCAAACTGCAACTGTCATTTCCACAATAAACAATGCATTTTTTGCTGTGAAAATGACAATGGTCCCAAAAATGTGTCAAAATTGTCCGAAGTGTCCGCCATAATGTCGCAGTCACGAAAAAAATCACTGATCGTCGCCATTAGTAGTAAAAAAAAAATAATTAATAAAAATGCAATAAAACTATCCCCTATTTTGTAAACACTATAAATTTTGCGCAAATCAACCGATAAATGCTTATTGCGATTTTTTACCAAAAATATGTAGAAGAATACGTATCGGCCTAAACTGAGGAAAAAAAATGTTTTTATATATTTTTGGGGGATGTTTATTATAGCAAAAAGTAAAAAATATTGAATTTTTTTTCAAAATTGTCGCTCTATTTTTGTTTATAGCGCAAAAAATAAAAACTGCAGAGGTGATCAAATACCACCAAAAGAAAGCTCTATTTGTGGGGAAAAAAGGACGCCAATTTTGTTTGGGAGCCACGTCGCACGACCGCGCAATTGTCAGTTAAAGCAACGCAGTCCCGAATCGCAAAAAGGGGCCTGGTCCTTTACCTGCATTTTGGTCTGGGGCTGAAGTGGTTAATTAACTCTAGTATTTGTATCCAATATAACTGGATCTTAGGACACTGCCACCGGATATGGGCATGGGTTCCCACTCCTCCGCACTCCCTCCAACATAGAGGTGACACCTGGGGATTTATCTGGAACATAATACCACTTAATTAATAATTTGAAGGTCATTTCTTTTATCCGGGTGTCCACAGATGTAGAGTGAACATCATCGAAAACTTTACTTCTCATGGTTTCTGATAGTGGTTGATTCAATTCTATTTCCCAGCTCTCTGTTGGGCACACAGCTCCTCCCTCTAAATGTGTCATTAACAACTTATAAATAGTAGAAATTCCATGCTTACCTATCCCCATTTGGTCGATTCATTTTTCCCAGACATTGAACCCACCCACCCCCCGGAGAGGTTGTGGGAGGGAATTTACAAAATGTTGCAGTTGTTTATATCTCCAGACTTCCCATGGACTGGGCCCATATCGATCATGCAGTTCATGTAATGAACATAGGACATTGCCCCTCATGACGTCCCTTAATCTCAGGTGGGACGATGTAGTCCATTTTAAATACAGTTTATTGTCTTTCCCCGGGGGGAAGTAGTTATTTCCTGTTAAGGGCATTAAGGGGCTATTGTGTTGTCCCTGTATATTTGTAATTAATTTGTCCCATGTTCTTAATGCTTCTATGGTGATCGGGGCCGCTTCCTCCAAGGACCCCCTAAACTGCCTTGGGATCCAGATAACCCGTCCCAACTCAGATTTGCAGATTTTCTCCTCCAACTCTACCCATTTTTTCTGCCGAGGGGCATGTGTCCCGTCCATAACCCTCCACAGAATTGCTGCCTCGTGATATTTTTCAAGATCCGGGAGGAATACCCCCCCCCCCCTTCTCTTTAGATCTGAGATGTTCGGTTTACAATGAATGTTTAATTCTATATTTTTAGGGTGGAAACCTCGGGGATGATAATATTGATATTATTAAAGAAGAGTATAAAGAGGAGGATGAGGAGTATGGAGTGATGGAGGATTTTTCAGAAGGACACAAGGATATGATGGAGCCACCTAATACCAGGAACCCCCCAGAGAGATGTCCCCGTCCTCTGTATTCCCGGGATTCCACACAGGAAGGTCACACCATCCCCCACCATCATCAGGTAGATGAGGAACAATCGCTGATAGTATCATTAGGATCTGTACATTATCTGCATTGTTACCATTGATGTCATTTTTATTCTATATTCAGAGTGGAAACCTGAGAGATCCTAAAGTTGAGGTTAAAGAAGAGATAAAAGAGGAGGATGATGAGGATGGGGTGATGGAGGAAGAACACACCATCCCCCACCATCATCAGGTAGATGAGGAACAATTATTGGTAGTTATGATTTATACACAAACATGTTTATTATAATGAATGTTTTATTCTATATTCAGAGTGGAAACCTCGGGGATGATAATATTGATGTGAAAGAAGAGTATAAAGAGGAGGATGAGGAGTATGGAGTGATGGAGGAGTTTTCAGAAGGACACAAGGATATGATGGAGCCACCTAATACCAGGAACCCACCAGAGAGATGTCCCCGTCCTCTGTATTCCCGGGATTCCACACAGGAAGGTCACACCATCCCCCACTGTTACAAGGTCGGTGGGGCGGAGCATCAAGAACATGGACTGGTGGAGATGATGTGTGGATTTTGTATGTAAGTTTATATCTTACAGATGATATTCTCTCTCATTCTCTTGGTTTAGAGTGGAGATCCAATCGATATAGAATTTGAGGTGAAATCAGAAGAAGAAGAGACGTATGTGAGGGATGATCAGCAGTCTATGGAGGAGGATGGAATAATGGGGACATTTATAGAGGAGGACACTCCTACAGAGATCAGCACAGGTGGGTCATTAACACTAAATCCATTCCTCCACCCATACTGCTCACTGATTGGTCCAGAGTAGGGCGGGGACTGGGTGATATCAGCCTGTAATCCCCTGGTCACTTTCCTGAGCTGTGTTCCCTGTCCTGTATTCCTGTATTCCTCTCGGATAATCTTCCTTCTCTGTGCTGCAGACACAATTTATGTCTCTAGACTGGATTTATGGAGATTCTGGGGTTCAGCTGGCAGCAAAATGTTCATTTTCACCATAGGGTTTGCTTGACCTAGGCACCTGGGGTATGTACCTTGGGTCTTCTGCCCCATGCCCGGGTCTAGTGGGATCTCTGACAGAACAATTCTCCCGGGTTACTTGCTCTGTTATTTGCTGGCTGTACCGGGTGGAGGGATATGTCTGTATAGTCTCAGACCCAAGTCACTGAGTGCAGTCTCAGGAGATGGGAGGCAGCGGTGTGGGATCTCTGCAACTTGTCTCCAGTAATCATTTCATCCGCCACTGATTACTGAACTCCAATATCATGAGTCCTAACCCCTGCACTATATATACTCTATGTTGTACATTACATACTCCTGACCCCTGTACTATATACTCTATGTTGTACATTATATACTCCTGACCCCTGCACTCTATGTTGTACATTACATACTCCTAACCCCTGCACTCTATACTCTATGTTGTACATTACATACTCCTGACCCCTGCACTATATACTCTATGTTGTACATTACATGAACAAGAACGGTTGGAGAGCCGGTTTAGGGCCAGGACACATTTGAGTAGATGTAATGACAATTGGCAGACTCCGAGACTTCTATAGGTAGACTGCTATACAGTGGAAGGCCTCCAGCCGGACACCACTTCTGTATAGGTAGAACCACCGTCTCCTATGGTAACAAATCTTGTTACAGTCACTAACGCTAGTTCTACATAACTCTTGGTAACACAGAATAGTTCTCTTCTTCTCACACAGTCTCTCACTGCAGATCTTCTCTCCCTGAGCTCCCGGTCTCTCACTAGTAGGGATGAGCTTTATGTTCGGGTCGAACATGAGTTCCACTCTAACATTGGCTGTTCACCCGTTCATCGAAAAACGAACATTACGGGGCGTTCGCGCCAAATTCGAGCGCCGCGTCACGCACCATAATGCACTGCGAGATCGCTGTTCATTGCTGTGTGATGATTGGCCAAAGCATGCACTATGACCCGCATACTTTGGCCAATCCCAGCGCCATCAGCAAAGAGAGACATAATTGGCCAAAGGCATTGTGCCTTTAGCCAATCATGACTCAGGGGGACGAAGTCCACGCCCCACACTATATAAGGCCGCATGCACGTCGGCTCTGTGTAGTGTGTTGTTGGCGTGGACAGAGACAGAGTGTCATTTAGATTGAGCAGGCAGGTGATTCAGTTAGCTGCAGTGCATTTAATATATGTATACACAGTCTCCTACACACACATATATATATATATATATATATATCCACTGCATCCAGTGTAGCTAGATCTGACTGCAGGCCGTTCCTGGTGTACTTTTTCTAATATACTTTCAGGCAGGCAGGTGATTCAGTGAGCTGCAGTCCATTAAATTATATATATATATATATACAGTCTCCTACATATATATATCCACTGCATCCAGTCTAGCCAAGCCTATCTCCTTTTTTTTCGGCTATGAGCAGAAGGGTTGGTGGAGTGGATAACAAAGCCGTCCTCATCCTTCTCATCCTCTGTCACCCAGGCTCAGAGTAGTTTGTCTGCCAATGCAGCTGCCAAAGCGGCCTATTCCATCGGCTCCATGTCATCAGTCAATCCTTCCCTAGCCCCACCATCATGCACGGAGGAGTCCCCCGAACTGTTCGACCACAGTGTCGGGTACATGCTGCAGGAGGATGCGCAGCGTTTTGAAGGCTCTGATGATGGGACCCAGGTTGAGGAAGGGAGTAACGTGAGCCTAGAGAGAGGAGGTGCCCAAGAAGGACAAGAAACTGGCAGTCATGTTCCCCCAGCTGCAGCATACTGCCAAGTTTGCTCCAGTGAGGAGGAGGGAGGGGATGATGAGGTCACTGACTTTACTTGGGTGCCTGATAGAAGAGAGGAGGAGGAGGAGGCACATCTCCAACGAGGCAGGATGACCTTCAGGTGGCAGCTTAAGGGCAGCCACCCTATTGCATCACACCACAGAGCTAAGCATGTGCAGGGCGCTGCTGACTCCCCGCGTATTTTGAAAATCTTTTTTTTTTGGCACTCTTTTTTGCTGTTTGTAACATTATGTCTGAAGTGTATCAAGTGTGGCCAAAACAGCAGCCGCTTGGGCACCACAGGCTTGTCCAGACATATGTCGACCTCCCATGCAGTCCGTTGGCAAGCGTACCTCAAAGACCCACACCAAAGAACAAAGCGGACCTCCCTTTGCCCCTCATCAGCTGGGATCTCCAACCCCAGTATACCTTCAGTCCTCTCAGAAACCTGCACTGAGAGGAATGAAGGTGTAGAATTAGGTGTCCCAAGTACTTGTGGGAAATCTGCTAGTGGTACACCAACATCCGATTGTAGCAGGCAAATTTCCCTACCCCTGTTGCTAAATCGTAGAAAGAAATTTGATCCCAGCCATCCACATGCTCAGCGTCTGAATGCTAGCTTGGCCATATTCCTAGCACTGCAACTGCTGCCTTTTCAGCTGGTAGACTCTGCCCCCTTTTGTGAAATGTGTGGTACCTCAATGGCAGGTTCCCAAACGTCATTTCTTTTCATGGAAGGCCATTCCGGCTCTCTACCGGCATGTGGAAGGCAATGTCTTAACGTCGTTGGACAGGTCGGTCAGCAGTAAGGTGCATATTACCTCTGACTCATGGTCCAGCAGGCATGGACAGGGACGTAACCTTTATTTCACGGCACACTGGGTAACTGCTGGCAGCTGGGAAGGATGCAGGACAGGGTACAGTATTGTAGGAGCTTGTTCCGCCACCACGCCTCCAAAATGCTAGTAGTGGTGATTCTGCCACAGCTCTCTTTTCCACCCCATGACCCCTGTCCTGGCAGCACTCCCACTCTTGACTCCTCTGTAGGCTCCACCCAGAGACTGCAGACATGATACAAGAGATGGTTAGAGACTGTGCAGACATGATACAAGAGATGGTCAGATACTGTGCAGACATGATACAGGAGATGGTCAGAGACTGTGCAGACATGATACAGGAGATGGTCAGAGACTTGATACAGGAGAAGGTCAGAGACTGTGCAGACATGATACAGGAGATGGTCAGAGACTTTGCAGACATGATACAGGAGATAGTCAGAGACTTGATACAGGAGAAGGTCAGAGACTGCAGACATGATACAAGAGATGGTCAGATACTGTGCAGACATGATACAGGAGATGGTCAGAGACTTTGCAGACATGATACAGGAGAAAGAAAATAACCGCTCAGTAGTCTTCAAAGAACCTCCTCACTGGAACCAAACCATGGGTGCCGGCAATGCAATAATGATGCAAAAATATGAAGGAAACTTGGATAGCCGCACTCCAAAAAGGTTCTTTTAATTAAAATCGATCACAAAACATGCCACAGCAAAAAAATTGGAACAAAAGCTAACGTTTCGCACTGTAGCTTCAGTGCTTAGTCATGACTAAGGACTGAAGCTACAGTGCGAAACGTTAGCTTTTGTTCCAATTCTTTTGCTGTGGCATGTTCATTTTGTGATAGATTTTAATTAAAAGAACATTTTTGGAGTGCGGCTGTCCAAGTATCCTTCGTATTTTTGCATGATACAGGAGATGGTCAGAGACCTTGCAGACATGATACAGGAGATGGTCAGAGACTTTGCAGACATGATACAGGAGATAGTCAGAGACTGTGCAAACATGATACAGGAGGTGGTCAGAGACTGTGCAGACATGATACAGGAGATGGTCAGAAACTATGCTTTACTTTATGGTAAAGGAGAGAGCAGTACGGATGCTCCACCTAGATCCCCCATCATCTGATAAACACATAGAAACAATGTATTCAGTCAGTGTGTGTGTTTCCTACAGATGGATCCAGTAATGGGAACCCACCAGAGAGATGTCCCCGTCCTCTGTATTCCCGGGATTCCACACAGGAAGGTCACACCATCCCTCACCATCATCAGGTAGATGAGGAACAATTATTGGTGGTTATGATTTATACACAAACATGTTTATTATAATGAATGTTTTATTATATATTCAGAGTGGAAACCTCGGGGATGATAATATTGATGTTAAAGAAGAGTATAAAGAGGAGGATGAGGAGTATGGAGTGATGGAGGAGTTTTCAGAAGGACACAAGGATATGATGGAGCCACCTAATACCAGAAACCCAAGGATTCCACACAGGAAGGTCACACCATCCCCCACTGTTACAAGGTCGGTGGGACGGAGCATCTAGAACATGGACTGGTGGAGATGATGGCCCAGATTCAGATAGGAGATACGACGGCGTATCTCCCGATACGCCATCGTATCTCCAAGGCCGGCCGGTTGTATCTATGCGACTGATTCATAGAATCAAGTTACGCATAGATATGCCTAAGATCCGACAGGTGTAAGTGATTTACACCGTCGGATCTTGGGCTGCAATTCCAGGCCGGCCGCTAGGTGGCGCTTCCGTGTCTTTTACGCAACAAATATGCTAATTAGCATTTACGCCGATTCAGAAACAAACGCCCGCTCGCCGCTTTTTTTTTTTACGTCGCTTGCGTTTGGCTTTTTCCGGCGTATACTTACCCCTGCTATGTGAGGCGTATCCTATGTTAAGTATGGCCGTCGTTCCCGCGCCAAGTTTTGAATTTTTACGTCGTATGCGTAAGTTGATTCAGAATCCGGCCGGACGCAAATTACGCTCACGCCAAAACCAATGACGTCCTAGCGACGTCATTTGGAGCAATGCACGCCGGCGGCGCATGCGCAGTTAAATCGGGGCAGGGACGTGCCTGATTTAAATAGTACACTCCCCCTAGCCGCGGAATTTGAATTCCGCCGGGGGAGTTTCGATACGCCGCCGCAAGTTTTGAGGTAAGTGCTTTGTGAATACAGCACTAGCCTCCTAAACTTGCGGCGGCGGATCTTAAATCAGATAGGTTAGCGGATCTTTAGATCCGCGTAACCTATCTGAATCTGGCCCGATGTGTGGATTTTGTATGTAAGTTTATATCTTACAGATGATATTCTCTCTCATTCTCTTGGTTTAGAGTGGAGATCCAATCGATATAGAATTTGAGGTGAAATCAGAAGAAGAAGAGACGTATGTGAGGGATGATCAGCAGTCTATGGAGGAGGATGGAATAACGGGGACATTTATAGAGGAGGACACTCCTACAGAGATCAGCACAGGTGGGTCATTAACACTAAATCCATTCCTCCACCCATACTGCTCACTAGGGATGAGCCTGATGTTGGAGTTGAACGTAAGTTCGACTCCAACATTAGGTGTTTGACGAATAGCGAACAATTTGGGGTGTTCGCTGCAAATTCGAAAGCCGCGGAACTCCCTTTAGAAGTCTATGGGAGGAATCAAAAGTGCTAATTTTAAAGGTTAATATGCAAGTTATTGTCCTAAAAAGTGTTTGTGGACCCGGGTCCTGCCCCAGGGGACGTGTATCAATGCAAAAAAGTTTTGGGAGCAGTGATTTTAATAATGCAGTGAAACAATAAAAGTAAAATGTTCCTTTAAATTTCGTACCTGGGGGGTGTCTATAGTATGTCTGTAAAGTGGCGCGTGTTTCCCGTGTGTAGAACAGTCCCTGCACAAAATGACATTTCTTTTTTTTTTTTCTTTTTTTTCCTTATACAAGGATAATAACACATCACAATTAAACATCCAATTTCTACCACAATTCAGATTTTCTTAATCGAAAGTAACCTTTCTATTCACTAACATTTGCTTATTACTAATTAAGCGAAAAACAAGTAAAGGTTAACCTCTCCTTTCTACTACTTCCCATTAACTAATCGCTTGGCGTGGTCTATCCTTGTTAAGGTGTCAATAACCTCCCCATGTTATACCCCCCCCCCCCCCCCCGCTTCAAGACTGTACGTCCAATCAGCAAAAAAAAATTAAAAATTCTTCCCCTTTACCCCTCCTCTCTACCCTGTTCCTTGTATCTAATATAGGGGGCCCAGATTTCCCTAAACTTATCCTCCTGTTCCCTTAGAACCATTGTAAGATTTTCCATGTGCTGGATTTCAGTAGTTTTTGCGAACCATTGTGGTCTACTTGGTGAGATAGTACTTTTCCAGAGAACCGGAATACATGCTTTAGCTGTTGTGAGCAAATGTCTTACCAAAGATTTTTTATATTTTTCCAATGATATCGGAATATCAAACAATAAATTGGTCGACGGATTCTCTCCAAGAGATACTTCAGTTATTTCTTCAACTATTTCTGATACCGTTTTCCAAAAGTCTTTTACTCCTTCACAATCCCAAAATATGTGTAGCAGAGTGCCCTCTTCTTTTTGACAACGCCAACAAAGGTTCGACACCTGTGGGAAGATCTGGTTCAAGACTACCGGAGTCCTATACCACCTACTCAAAATCTTATACCCCCCCTCCTGATATTTAGATGCTAATGATGCCTTGTGGGTAAATTCAAATATTTTGTTCTTCTGAATCTCGGAAAAGGTTACCCCTAGATCTCTCTCCCAAGCCTGTATGAAGTCTAGTTCTTGTGGGGCTTGTAGTTCGTTCACGAGGGTATAAAACAGGGATAGCGAATGTCTAAGCGAATCTCCTTTTAAACATAACTTCTCAAATTCAGACAATGTCGCAATCTCTGTCGTCTGCCCCAAAATTGATCCAAGGTATGCCCTTAGCTGTCTTCTCCTATATGGATCCAGATCCTCTGATAGTTCCCCTTCTATTTCCTCAGTTGACATTACACGGTTATCCTTCAGGAAATGTGTCAGTCTGGTTTTACCCCATCTTTTTACATTTAGAAAACCCGGATCTTTTAAACCAGGTACAAATGCCGGGTTACCCAAGATTGGTATCATCGGACTCACTTCCGTTGGTCTATTTGTTTTTTTAAATATCTTTTTAACCACACTGATGGTCGTCCCTATCGTTGGGTGCCGTTTAACTGTCTGTGGTATCATGGATTCAGTTAACCAAATTAAGCCTTCTAATGGTAATTCCGACATTGCCTGCTCCAAAAGAATCCATGGTTTATCTTTTGGTGTAACGCACCAATCCAACACTCTTGACAAGTGTACTGCCTCATAGTACGAGAGTGGGTCTGGAAATCCCGGCCCCCCCCTTTTTCCTTTGGTAGAGTTAAAATGTCTCTACGCACTCTAGCTGGTTTCCCAGCCCATATAAATCCCGCAAACTTTGCTATCACATCTCTTAGGAACCCCTGGGGGATCCTAATTGGAAGCATCTGTAATAAATATAATAGCCTCGGCATTACATTCATCTTTATGATGTTGATTCTGCCAAACCAGGTAAAGACTTCCTTGTCCCATTTCTGCAGATCTAACTTGATTTGCCTTACCAACGGTGCCAAGTTCAATTCCAGAATTCTATTTAATTTCTTTGGTATTTTAGTCCCTAGGTAACCTATATGTGAGTTTGTCCATTTAAATGAGAAAAAGGTTGTTAATTGCTGTTGTTGTGCCATACTTCTCTCCACCCCCATTGCTTCCGATTTATTGTAATTCACTTAAAAATTTGAGAGTATCCCATATTTATCAATCTCTAATAACAGTGAGGGGAGAGATAGTGCTGGCATAGTTAGGAAAAACATCAAATCATCCGCAAATGCTGCGAGTTTATGTTCCCCACCTTTTACACGGATGCCCCTAATGTCTGTATTCAGCCTTATTGTTCTTAGAAAAGGTTCCAACGTCAGGATAAAGATAATTGGTGATAGGGGGCAACCTTGACGTGTCCCATTGCATATAGCAAAGGGTTCAGAAATACTTTAATTTATCTTAACTCTGGCTTTCGGTTGGGAATATAAACTCATAATCCATTTTTGCATCCCTTCTCCCAATCCTATATGTTGTTTTTAACCACTTAAGCCCCGGACCAATATACTGGCTAAAGACCCAAGGGGTTTTTACAGTTCGGGACTGCGTTGCTTTAACAGACAATTGCGCGGTCGTGCGACGTGGCTTCCAAACAAAATTGGCGTCCTTTTTTCCCCACAAATAGAGCTTTCTTTTGGTGGTATTTGATCACCTCTGCGGTTTTTATTTTTTGCGCTATAAACAAAAATAGAGCGACAATTTTAAAAAAATGCAATATTTTTTACTTTTTGCTATAATAAATATCCCCCAAAAACATATATAAAATTTTTTTTTCCCTCAGTTTAGGCCGATACGTATTCTTCTACCTATTTTTGGTAAAAACAATAACAATAATCGTTTATCGGTTGGTTTGCGCAAAATTTATAGTGTTTACAAAATAGGGGATAGTTTTTTTTCATTTTTTTTTTTTTTACTAGTAATGGCGGCGATCAGCGATTTTTTTTCATGACTGCGACATTATGGCGGACACTTCGGACAATTTTGACACATTTTTGGAACCATTGTCATTTTCACAGCAAAAAATGCATTTAAATTGCATTCTTTATTGTGAAAATGACAGTTGCAGTTTGGGAGTTAACCACAGGGGGCGCTGTAACATTTAGGGATCACCTAGTGTGTGTTTACTAGTGTAGGGGGGTGTGGCTGTAGGACTGACACCACCGATCGAGTCTTCCCTATAAAAGGGATCACTCGATCGATGCGCCGCCACAGTGAAGCACGGGGAAGCTGTGTTTACATGCGGCTCTCCCCGTGCTTCAGCTCCGGGGAGCGATCGCGACGGAGCGGCTAAAAACAAATAGCCACGCCGTCGTCCCGGATCGCTGCCCGAGCGGACCCGATCTTCGCATGTACCGGGGGGGTGCCGATCGGACCCCCCACCCACATCTAGCAGAGGACGGACAGGTACGTGATTGTGCCTGTCCGTGCCATTCTGCTGACGTAAATGTACATGAGGAGGTAGGAAACTGGTTAAAAAATTCCAGTCTACCCAATCAAATGCTTTTTCAGCATCAGTAGATATAAGTACTAGGGGTTTCTTATAGGACTGTGAGAAGTGGATAGCGTATCACGCGTTGTGTGTTTTCTCTACCTTCCCTCGCTGGAGTAAATCCAACTTGATCCTGATGTACTAAACAGGGAATGTATGGTATTAGTCTATTTGCTAATATTTTAGTAAAAATCTTTAAATCTACATTTAGTAGTGATATTGGGCGATAATTTGAACACTGTGCTGGGTCTTTCCCTTCCTTTGGTATAACAGCTATGTGTGCCATAAGGGCTTCTTCCAGCATCTTATGCCTTTCTCGTATAGAATTAAATGCATCTATAAACCTTGGCATCAGTTTTTCAGCGTAGGTCTTATAATATAATAGGGTAAATCCATCTGGTCCGGGAGCTTTACCTGGTTTTAGCATTTTAAGGGCGCTTATAAATTCTTCTGATGTAATTGGACCATCTATACTCCTCCCAATCTCCTCTGAATGTCTAGGCATTCCTGACACCTCTATATATTCCTTTGATTCTCCCTCACGGAGTAGAGTCTTTGATGTATTTTGCTCATCTTTTAACTGATATAGACTCATATAGTAATTTCTAAATACTTTTGCGATTTCTTGTGAGGATTTACCTAACTTATCCCCTGATGTTTTAATGCACTCTATATGGTTTTGAGCCCTCGTTTCTCTAAGTGCTCTCGCTAACATCCTACTTGGTTTATTGCCGTATTCATAAAAGGCTTGTTTACATCGTCTTAATGAGGCTTTTGCTTTATCTGTTAATAATAAGTTCAGTTCATCTCGAGCACTCTTTAATTTCTCCTCTATCTGTATTTCTCCTCTATCTGTATTGCCAACGATTTTTTATGTGTTTTTTCCAATCTACGGATTTCCCCCAATAACGCTTCAATCTGCGCTCCCAACTGGCGCTTCCTACGTGTTCCTAGTGAAATTAAAATTCCTCTAATGAAACACTTGTGTGTTTCCCAGATGCAGGTTGGGGTGACTTCCCCTACCTCATTAATAGAAAAGAACATTTCTAGTTCTTGATCTTTTCCTCACATTCTGGGTCTTTCAGAAGGGATTCATTAATTTTCCAATGCCATTCACGTAATGACGGTTCTCCCCATTCCACTGTGCAATTGGTAGGTGCGTGATCTGATTGAAAATGAGCCAATGGAGGCCTCCACTATACACTGCAAACAGTTTTGAAATATAAATATGTAATCTATTCTGGAGTATGATTTGTGTTTTGCAGAAAAAAACGTATAGTCTCTGTCATGTGTGTGTGAGGTCCTCCAACTATCTACCACCTGTATCTCTTGTAGAAGTTTCTTTGCTTTACTTAGTTTACTATACGCTATATGCGAGGTACCTTTGGATGCGTCTAAAATAGGATCTAATGCCATATTCAACACGATGCCTTCCTTATTCTGATGTATTATATTTAAGTATTTCTCCAAAGCTGATACCTGTCCTTCATTGGGTAAGTATAAGTTAACCAAAGTCACCTTTTGGTCATTTATGTATCCTTTTACAATAAGTAGACACCCTTCCTCATCCTGGATTATATTTGATTCTTTCCATGATATCAATTTTGAAAAAATAATCGATACCCCCTTTGTCTTTGTTCCTGTTTCCCGAGGCACTATGATACACAGTTGGGAATCTGTAATTTCCTAATTTTGGAATTTTATTTTTCCTGAAATGTGTCTCCTGGAGGAATACAACATGCGCCTTTAATCTCCATAATTCTGCCAACAGTTTAGGCCGTTTCTCTGGGTTATTTAACCCCTTCACATTGTAAGAGGTCAAAGTAATCCTAGTCATTTTAATATTTCTCTCAGACTGTCCCAGATGGTTCAGAGAAGGAGAGGGGGAGGGGCAGAAAAAATAAAATAAAAAAGGTTTTATAGAGGCCGCTAACTGCGCCTCCAATCAATGTCTTCAAATCCGGTTGATCCCCTAGGATCCCAGAGAAGACAAAAAAAAAAACCTACGCCTCCGACTTCCCTCCCAGCGGAGGAGAGGCGTAGCAATTGGGGGTAGTGGTAGACCAAGACGGAGAGCTGAGGCCTATGCCATCCTGCACCCGCCTATTTAAACCATTTTTATCACGGGATAACATTTGTCCCGGATTACAAATAAACTAAGCACGCCTAACCGTTTACCTATACAGGATTAAACAGAAATATACAAGAATAAATACATTTGTCCCTGATTATAAATAAACTAAGCCCGCCTAACCGTTTACCTATACAGGATTAAACAGGAATATACAAGAATAAATACATTTGTCCCTGATTATAAATAAACTACACCCCCCTAACCGTTTACCTATACAGGATTAAACAGAAATATACAAGAATAAATACATTTGTCCCTGATTATAAATAAACTAAGCCCGCCTAACCGTTTACCTATACAGGATTAAACAGAAATATACAAGAATAAATACATTTGTCCCTGATTATAAATAAACTACACCCCCCTAACCGTTTACCTATACAGGATTAAACAGGAATATACAGAAACAAATACAACATCCCTCCATCACATTCTCTCCCCCCCCCCCTCCCCCCCCCCCCCCCCCCGCCAGCACATCCCCAAATCCACCAGCAGGGAGAGGGAAAAAGGAAAAGAACGGAAGGGAACAATTTATAAAAATAATAGCATAACCACCACCAGCAATAGATTTTTTTTCAGGTGATTGAATTAAACCGTTAACCTAAACCCGTCTGAACGTTTATCTATACAGGAGTAAATACAGCATCCCTTCATTACATTATCATCCCTCCTCTTCCCCCCCCCCCCTGTCAGCACGTCCACATACCCACATAGATACAGATAAGTTACCCCACAGAGAGGGAAAGCAGGGGCAAAAGAATAAGTACAAAGATACTGATATATCCACTAACAACAATGGGTTATTTCAGGTGGTTGGATAAAGCCTCCGATAAGTCCAGTTTTTCAAATAACGTGCCTACTATAAACCATTACCATCCAACCATTTCCGCTTGGCTTATTCCCTGACTCCCTAACTCCCTGACTCCCCATATTCCTTACCACTACATAAGCCTCCCAATGTACCTCATTTGAGGGATATTCTCCGAGAACATGGGACACAATCATTAACAATAATTACGCCCACATTTATAAGCCCTCTATTCATCGTTCATCCTTTATTATCCCATATTAGTTTCCCCTTCTGTATCTAATTCCTCCCCTCTTCCCTCTCTCCCTCTCTATCCCTCACCCTCCCTCACCCTATCCCCCCATTCCTTCTCCCCCATAAAGTGATACTACTATGTGCACACCCACCCTCTCTTGGGGGACCTTTCCCCAATAGTGTCTACCTCCCTGTGTTACGTGGTCCCTTCGCATTTGTGGGGAACTTCCTAAATTATACCCCCCCCCCCCACCCCTGCGAAATAATAGAAAAAAATATAGATGAAAGTCTACCGTGCTATGGCACATAAATGTTGTGATAAAGTGAGAGAAGAACCCCTAATGTCCCTATTGCCTATCTGCTACCTATCTGTGAGAACCTTCCCTGAATCCTCCCTCCCTCCCCCCACCCGTCCCAAGGACAACCCCCCCTACCCAACCCAGCCCCCCCCCCCAGACATCCCCAGCAGACCCCACCCCAAGAGAGAGAGAAGAGAAGAAAAAGAGAGAGAAAAAAAAAGGCAGAAGTAGCACTTCAGACTACACTTAACTTTTAACACTTTAGCGACTAAGAAATATGGGAAAGGGAGAAAAAAAAATAACAAGGGATTTGTACATTGTATATCCCATATTATGCTCTTCACCCCTTTAGAATAATTTAGGTTGTTATTTAGTCCATGTTATTGATTTATGAGGTATAATCCGTTATAGTTGATAGTTCAATCCATTTGAGGACCTCTATAGGTGCTGTCTCCAAGAACCTAAATAGCTCTGGAAGTTGGTCAGGGGTACGTAAGTTAAAACTCCCCCCCCCTTTCTTACAAACACTGCTAACGGGTACCCCATCTATATGTAGCTCCACTGCCAAGTATATGGTCTAGTAGCGGTTTTAGCACGCGTCGCCTGCGTTTAGTCTACCTGTAAAGGTCTGGGAAAATTTGGATCTCCCCACCGTCATATTCCAGGGCCCCCGTCTGCCAGGCCGCCCTACAAATGTCCTCCTTAATCCTGAAAAAATGTATCCTACAGAGAGAGCACGTCCCGGGGGTGGCTCTGGTTGCGATGTTTAATACCTGGTATTCTATGCACCCGATCCATTTCCATACTAGTATTTGGAGGGTTCTTAGGAAGTTCATTTAACCGCTTAACGACCGCCGCATGTATATGTACGTCCACAGAATGGCACGTACAGGCATATGGAACTGAAGAACGGAGAGAGCCGTATGTAAACACGGCTTCCCCGTGCTTCACTGTAGCGGCTGCATCGATCGAAAATTGTCCGAAGTGTCCGCCATAATGTCGCAGTCACGAAAAAAAATCGCTGATCGCCGCCATTAGTAGTAAAAAAAAAAAAATTAATAAAAATGCAATAAAACTATCCCCTATTTTGTAAACGCTATAAATTTTGCGTAAACCAAATTGATAAACGCTTATTGCGATTTATTTTTTTACCAAAAACAGGTAGAATACTGTACATATAGGCCTAAACTGAGGAAATTTTTTTTTTATATATATATGTTTTTGGGGGATATTTATTATAGCAAAAAGTAAAAAATATAGAATTTTTTTTCAAAATTGTCGCTCTATTTTTGTTTATAGCGCAAAAAATAAAAACCGCAGAGGTGATCAAATACCACCAAAAGAAAGCTTTATTTGTGGGAAAAAAGCACGTTAATTTTGTTTGGGAGCCACGTCGCACGACCGCGCAATTGTCTGTTAAACCGACGCAGTGCCGAATCGCAAAACCTGGCCTGGGCATTTAGCAACAAAATGGTCCGGGGCTTAAGCGGTTAATATGCTCAGTACAACATCTCTTAATGCTGGCCCTTCAATCGTCTCCGCAATACCTTTAATCCTTATATTGTTTCTTCTGCTCCTGTTCTCATTTTCTTCTGAGTATAACTGTAACATTGTTATTTGGGAGTTTTGTGTATGGACCTTCTCCTCCAGAATTTTCAGACGTAGCTCCGTAACTCCCTGAACTACCTCCACACTCTGGGCCAGATTCTCGTAGATATCCGGCGGCGTAACGTATCTCCTTTACGTTACTCCGCCGCAAGTTTAACGGGCAAGTGCCTGATTCCCAAACCACTTACCTGTAAACTTGCTGCGGCGTAGCGTAAAGTCCACCCGCGCAAGCACTCCTAATTCAAATGATCCTGGTAGGGGGCGTGGATCATTTAAATTAGGGGCGCTCCCGCGCCGATCGTACTGCGCATGCTCCGTCGGGTAAATTACCCGACCTGCATTGCGCTAAATGACCTCGCACGGACGTCCTTTGTTTTGACGGTAACATAAATGGCGTCCAGCGCCATTCACGGACGACTTACGCAAACGACGTTAAATTTTCAAATTGCGACACGGGAACGACGGCCATACTTAACATTGAGTACGCCACCTAGGGGGCATGTTTATCTTTACGCTGCATATAGCTTACGGAAACTACGTAAAAACACTACGACGGGCAAGCATACGTTCGTGAATCGGCGTGACTAGTCATTTGCATATTCTACGCTGACCGCAAAGGAAACACCACCTAGCGGCCAGCGTAGATATTGCAGTCTAAGATACAACGGCGCTGGCCGTCGTATCTTAGGCATGTTTAAGTGTATCTCATTTTGAGAATACACTTAAACATACGACGGCCTTAGATTCGGACTTACGTCGGCGTATCTGCTGATACGCCGGCGTAATTCTTTGAGAATATGGCCCTCTGTAACCTATTCTCAATTACAGCTACTTTCCTATTTACTCCTTCAATCTCCTCTCTAATGGGGCCGGCAAAGTTAGCCATCAACTCCTGAATGTCTGCTCTAGTAGGCAAAGCTTGTATCAGTAGTAGTAGCTGTCTGATATTTGGTTCACCCTCTGTCCCATCCGTTTCTCTACTGTGTGGATCAGGCATGCATACCTGTATCTCCTTACAGTTTATCTGAGCAGCCCCGCTCTTTGAGATATCGCCAGTGTCAGTTCCTGGGGTAACATCCCCCGCCGCTGCCATATCTCCTACCTGCTGATCTCGCTGTGAGGTAGAAATAGCTGGTGCGTGCGCGCTGGTTTCAGGTAGGGATATCCGCATTCCTCCTCTATCAGTCCCAAGGCTTTCACTCCCGCTCTGCTTGGCGTCCTGCCTTCCAGCCATATAACGCGTAGTATAGCGGTGCATAGGTGTATACACATACGGCACCCCGGGATTTCTGCCCCGCCTGGACATAAGCAGGGGTACAGGAAGGCGATCCGTCGATCGTGAACTGTGCGGGGTATGCGGGCTATGCAGGCTGCTTATCCCCCGTGAGCACCGGTCTCCTTGTCGGGTGCGGTCCTGGCAATCTTGGCCGTCAAGCTCTCACCTGACGCTTCCTCACTCCATCATGATCGGCCACTCCCCCATCAATCGGAAGTCCCCTACAAAATGACATTTCTAAAGGAAAAAAGTTATTTAAAACTGATCGCGGCTATTAAAGAAATTATCGGGTCCCGGCAATACAGATAAAACTCATTGAAAAAAACGGCATGGATTCCCCCCCCCCCAGTCCATTAACAGGCCCTTTCTGCACCCACCCCTCCACCCCAAAGCACCTTGTCCCCATTTTAATGGGGACAAGGGCCTCATCCCCACAAACCTTGCCCGGTAGGGGTGGAGGTCTTATCAGATTCTTGAAGCCCCCTTTAACAAGAGGCCTCCCAGAGCCTGCCCCCCCCCCATGTGAATTGGTAACGGATACCATTTCACCAAAAAGTTGTAAAAAAGACAAGAGACGAGACCTTTATTAAAAATTCAAATGTCCAGCGATGTCCCTTCATCTTCTATTCCGCCGCGACGAACCGAAGAAAAAAAAAAGCTGCAACAGCTCCGCCTCCCTGAGAGGCTCCCGCCGACTGAAACTTCTTTCGCTTTGACAGCTGTTATATAGCTAAGGGCTGGGCCACCTGGTGACGTAAACAGGTGGCCCCACCCCCAGCTATATAACAGCTGTCACCGGCGGGAGAAGCATTACTCGGCGGAGCTTCCAATGGAGGTGGAACTGTTGCAGCTTTTATTTTTTACTTTTTTTTTTATATTTAAAGCGGGAGTTCACCCTAAAACATTGTTTTAACCTTGGATCCATGCTCATTTTGTCTAGGGGAATCTGCTAGTTTTTTTTAAATCAAAGCAGTACTTACCGTTTTAGAGAGCGATCTTCTCCGCTGCTTCCGGGTATGGTCTTCGGGACTGGGCGTTCCTATTTGATTGACAGTCTTCCGACGGTCGCATACATCGTGTCACGAGTAGCCGAAAGTCGGTGCGGCTCTATACAGCGCTTGGCACTGTCGTTCGGCTACTTTCGGAAAATCGTAACGCGATGGATGCGACTGTCGGAAGACTGTCAATCAAATAGGAACGCCCAGTCCCGCAGCCCATACCCGGAAGCAGCGGAGAAGATCGCTCTCTAAAACGGTAAGTACAGCTTCGATTTTAAAAAAAATAGCCGATTCCCCTAGACAAAATGAGCATCAATCTAATGTTAAAAATGTACATTTCCGGGTGAACCTCCACTTTAATAAAGGACTTGTCCCGAAGTGTCTTTTGTAAAAAATAATATTTTTTTGTGAAATGGGGGGGGACATTGTACCCAGTTACCAATTCACATAGGGGGGGCCTGGATCTGGGGGTCCCTTTGTTAAAGGGGGCTTCCAGATTCCGATAAGCCCCCCGCCTGCAGACCCCCACAACCACCAGGCAGGGGTTGTGGGGATGAGGCCCTTTTCCCCATCAATATGGGGACAAGGTGCTTTGGGGTGGGGGGGCGCAGAACCCCCCTTCCCCAAAGCACCCTCCCCATGTTGAGGGCATGTGGCCTGGTGTGATTCAGGAAGGGGGGGCACTCTCTTGTCCCCCCTCTTTTCCTGTGGCCTGCCAGGTTGCGTGCTCGGATAAAGGCCTGGTATGGATTTTGGGGGGAACCCCCACGCAATTTTTTTTTTTTTTTTTGGTTTGGGGTTCCTCTTAATATTCATACCAGACCCAAAGGACCCTCGTCCTATAATTCCCTCATCACTGTCACTCCTATAAAAGACGGTTCTGGTTGTTTCCTCACTCTCTGATAAGGTTCATGAATAAAGAAATGATCTGGTAGGAGATCAGAGGAGCCATTTACTAGTTACCTTGAGGGGGGAATTGTAAGATCCTCAGAGACAAAGCTGCCTGATGTGGGCGGAATCCTGGTTTAGGGGAACCAATCAGCTCATGTCTAGTAATAATCTTTGTATTTCTATTTTAGTAGATGGACGGGAGATGAGGAAAACCTCAGAGGATTGTCTCACTTTGTCTCCAGACTGTAAAGTAGAAGATGAGGACATCACACAGTATAGTCCAGGAGAAAACCCGACTACCTCAAATGTCCATCCGGCACCACACAGTGTAGATGGACCATCGTATTCCTCTTATCCTGAGGAACCTCAGACTGTGCGGGACGGTGCCGGACCATCGTATTCCTCTTATCCTGAGGAACCTCAGACTGTGCGGGACGGTGCTGGACCATCGTATTCCTCTTATCCTGAGGAACCTCAGACTGTGCGGGACGGTGCCGGACCATCGTATTCCTCTTATCCTGAGGAACCTCATACTGTGCGGGACGGTGCCGGACCATCGTATTCCTCTTATCCTGAGGAACCTCAGACTGTGAGGGACGGTGCCGGACCATCGTATTCCTCTTATCCCGAGGAACCTCAGACTGTGCGGGACGGTGCCGGACCATCGTATTCCTCTTATCCTGAGGAACCTCAGACTATGCGGGACGGTGCCGGACCATCGTATTCCTCTTATCCTGAGGAACCTCAGACTGTGAGGGACGGTGCCGGACCATCGTATTCCTCTTATCCTGAGGAACCTCAGACTGTGCAGAACGGTGCCGGACCATCGTATTCCTCTTATCCTGAGGAACCTCAGACTGTGCAGGACGGTGCCGGACCATCGTATTCCTCTTATCCCAAGGAACCTCAGACTGTGCGGGACAGTGCCGTCCTTCCAACAGATAAGAAGTTTTTCTGTGCTGAGTGCGGGAAGTGTTTCAGTTTTAAAAGCAGTCTTTATTATCATAAGAAATCTCACACAGGTGAGAAGCCTTTTTCCTGTCCTGAGTGCGGGAAATGTTTTTCACAGAAGTCCAATCTTTCCACACATCAGAAATCTCACACGGGGGAGAAGCCTTTTTCCTGTTCTGAGTGCGGAAAATGTTTTTCAGATAAGTCCTATCTTTCCACACATCAGAGATCTCACATGGGGGAGAAGCCTTTTTCCTGTTCTGAGTGCGGGAAATGTTTTTCAGATAAGTCCAGTCTTTCCACACATCAGAGATCTCACACGGGGGAGAAGCCTTTTTCCTGTCCTGAGTGCGGGAAATGTTTTTCACAGAAGTCCAATCTTTCCACACATCAGAAATCTCACACGGGGGAGAAGCCTTTTTCCTGTTCTGAGTGCGGGAAATGTTTTTTACAGAAGTCCTATCTTTTTATACATCAGAGATCTCACACGGGGGAGAAGCCATATTCTTGTCCTGAGTGTGGGAAATGTTTTGCATATAAGTCCCATTTTTCCAGACATCAGAGATCACACACAAGGGAGTTGCTTTTTTCCTGTTCTGAGTGCGGAAAATGTTTTTCAGAGATGTCCAGTCTTTCCACACATCAGAGATCTCACAGGGGATTGAAGCCTTTTTCCTGTCCTGAGTGTGGGAAATGTTTTTCAGATAAGTCTAGTCTTTCCACACATTGGAGATCTCACACAGGGGAGAAGCCATATTCTTGTCCTGAATGTGGGAAATGTTTTGCACATAAGTCCTATCTTTCCTCACATCAGAGATCACACACGAGGGAGTTCCCTTTTTCCTGTTCTGAGTGCGGGAAATGTTTTTTAGATAAGTTTACTCTTTCCAAACATCAGAGACTTCACATGGGGGAGAAGCCACATTCCTGTACTGAGTGCGGGAAATGTTTTTCGTTTAAGTCCAGTCTTAATTCACATAAGAGATCTCACACGCGGGAGAAGCCGTATTCATGTTCTGAGTGTGGGAAATGTTTTTCAAAGAAGTCCAATTTTAACACGCATCAAAGATCTCACACAGGGGAGAAGCCTTATTCCTGTCCTGAGTGCGGGAAATGTTTTTCAGACAAGCGCAGTCTTAACATCCACCAAAGGTGTCACACGGGAGAGAAGCCTTATTCCTGTCCTGAGTGTGGGAAATGTTTTTCAACAAACTCTATTCTTTCCAAACATCAGAGATCTCACACAGGGGAGAAGCCGTATTCCTGCCCTGAGTGCGGAAAATGTTTTTCAGATAAGTCCAGTCTTTCCACACATAAGAGATCTCACACGGGGGAAAAGCCGTATTCTTGCCCTGAGTGCGGGAAATGTTTTTCAGATAAGCGCAGTCTTAACAGCCACCAAAGGTTTCACACGGGGGAGAAGCCGTATTCTTGCCCTGAGTGCGGGAAATGTTTTTCATACAAGTCAGTTTTTTCTAAACATCAGAGATCTCACACAGGGGAGAAGCCACATTCCTGTCTTGAGTGCGGGAAATGTTTTTCAGATAAGCGCAGTCTTAACAGCCACCAAAGGTGTCACACGGGGGAGAAACCGTATTCCTGTCCTGAGTGTGGGAAATGTTTTTCAGCGAAGTCCAATCTTTACGCACATCAGAGATCTCACACAGGGGAGAAGCCGTATTCCTGTCCTGAGTGTGGGAAATGTTTTTCAGAGAAGTCCAGTCTTTCCACACATCAGAGATCTCACACGGGGGAGAAGCCGTATTCCTGTCCTGAGTGTGGGAAATGTTTTTCAAAGAAGTGCAATCTTTCCACACATCAGAGATCTCACACGGGGGAGAAGCCGTATTCCTGTCCTGAGTGCGGGAAATGTTTTTCAGATAGGTCCGGTCTTTCCAAACATAAGAGATCTCACATGGGGGAAAAGCTGTATTCCTGTCCTGAGTAAGGGAAATGTTCCTCACTGAAGTCCAGTCTTCTAGTACATCAGGAGTCCCACACAACCCTTGAGGTGTATTAGTGAGTGCGGGAAATGTCTTGTATATGAATGTTGCTGGACATGTGGGGAAGAAGCACACCCTGATATACACCTCAGATATACTCCATGGCTGATCTTCATCATGTAAGAAACAGTTCATAAGGAGATCAGAGATCACCAAAGACATGGATGAAGTGTTGTACCGTGTTGGCCATTGATAGCAGGAGAAAAATAAAAATGGAGTCATTCCCTCTCATTGGCTGAGTACATTTTGTGGTGGAAGATTTCACAGACATTTAGGGATTTATTATAAAACAAATTGTAGAATGAACGTGACACACGTTCCTCCAATCATGACAAATATTGGATCATCGACTCCCTCTAGTGGCAAAAATCTGCCCCTGTGGTTTTAAAACCGACCATTGACATAAAACAGAAAATACCACATTTGGCCATTAGATGGCGCTAAGTATCATAGAAATTATCTCCATCTAGTGGCCAAATGCAATCATTTCTATTTTAAATGAATGGAAACCATTCGACCAGCACAGCAAATATCCTAATAACATTCATCTTTCCCCCATTCACACAGAAGGAATGTACATGGACTTTCCCTGGGGGAATTGCTATGCACATATTTTATGAAAAGACCCCTAAATGTCAGGAGACATTTATATAAAGATGGGAAGTATGGAGCAGATAAATGAATAGACCTCCTAGCAATGTTATTACCACGCTGCAGCTAGGGGGAGCTCTAATGTGTGAGCACAGCAGAGTGATCCCATCTAGCTCACATTAACCCTTTCACTGTCAGATGTTTTTGCACATTTTGGACCTGAAGATAAAATACAACCCCCAAACATATATTACCCGATAGCAGAGGCCCTGGAGAATAAAAATGTCTTCTTAATATCTGGGTTTATTTTCTCCTTTCCCCCCATTTTCTATGGTGTGATCTTTTCTACAATACTTTGTTACAATACACAACGTGTTACATTATTATATTTTACGACTCCGCCTCCACATTCCAGATAAGTCATTTTCCTGACCAATTGCCTTTCTACCTTTTTACTATTTCCTGATTCTATGACTAATCTGTTTAAAAGTAAAATTATAATAAAAAAAATGCATTGAAGAGAAAAAAAGTTGTGTGTGTCGGTGGTGTAAGGCTTGCTAGAGTTCCCCCATAATATCAATGCATTGTAATGCTTGCTAGAGTTCCCCCATAATATCAATGCATTGTAAGGCTTGCTAGAGTTTCCCCATAATATCAATGCATTGTAAGGCTTGCTAGAGTTCCCCCATAATATCAATTCTTGTAGAGATGTATCCTTTAACCCAGAACTGTTAGGATTAATTACCATTACACAGAAGCTAGAAACAGCCTTGCAATATGTTATTGTGTACGTGAAATAGAACAAATACAAGATAGGGCATGCGGTAGAACAAGTCTTAGCTGGTTACACGCTCAGGAATGTTGTATAATTGTGACGTACTGTATTACTTGTATAAACTAATTACTTTACTACGATTGGCTGAACCAAGGGCGTTCCTTTTCTTGTATGTTTTGAATAAGTGCAGTGCCCACGAGGAATAAAATTGTAGTTTTTGATTCACCATATCCCTGCGTGTGTCTTGACTAATCGATGCATCAGAGAGTCTCCATACATCCAGAAGTCCTGAAGCCCGGGTCCAGTTGAACCACCAACCTCACAGGTGGAATGAGAAGAATTGCTGGTGGTGTTGTCACCTGTCACAGCCGTCACACCTGGTTTCCCGGCCAATGCACCAGATAAATGTTGCAGCAAAATGGCTCTTTGAGTTCTGGGAAACCAGGAATGGACCCCGGACACGGACTCCAGGAAAACAAACCTTTTATTTCACCAGGGAAATGACCCAACACCGACTTCCTGCTTCTGTGATTCCGACCTAACACGTTCTTGCAGCCGGTCTATAATCTCTTGGTCAAATGTTCCCTTTGGCCCATAGCAGGGCCAATCTTTTTCACACAATACATCTAATCTTTTAGGACAGAGTTTCAGTTTTCAACCTTTGCAGAAACCCTTCCTAAAATTTGCGGTTAAACACTGTAAGGGGACAAAACGAATGACTGGTTTCCACCCATTATGTAGCCTGCAGACACAGAGGGTTGGGTAAGGTTTTGAGAATTCGGTGAGGGGTCTGAATTCTCGACACAAATAGGGTTACTAGACAACACTTTCCCCTATCAGCGACTGACGCGGTCTCCCGGGTGAGAAATACACTTACAGGGGGGGGGGGTCCACACTCACTTCGTTGCTGAGCAACGTCTCATACAGACACAATTCATACCAACCTCTACCACCCAATTGTTACTGACTGAGTTCTGCCCGAGAAGCGCAACCTTCCAATGGGTTTTCCTCAGGAGATGATCAGGCTCTCCTTCCCTCAAATATCGTTGAGAGGCCCCACCTGACAGATATCCCAAATCAAAAAGTAGAGATCTCACCTGTTCCTGACGTTGGAGCTCCAATTGTTTGGTTCCCGAGTCCGATTCGAGACAGGGTGGTCCTGGAACAGACAATTGAGATGTAGCGTGGTCTCCCAGACAATTGGTCTGGGGGGGGGGGGGGGCGCCAGAGACAACGCGGCAACTCAAGAGGCTGTCTCCAGCAGGCCAGTCACTGTGGGTCTGGTGGAATGCCACCTACCACACCTGGTTTCCTGGCCAATGCACCCAGAGAAATGTTGCAGCAAAATGGCTTTTTGAGGTCTGGGAAACCAGGAATGGACTCCGGACACGGACTCCAGGAAAACAAACCTTTTGTTTAACCAGCAAAATGACTTTGCACCGACTCCTGCCAGAATGCCAAGTGGGCTCTTATAGGTGTTTACAACGTATATACACTGCTCAAAAAAATGGAAGGAACACTTGAAAACACATCAGATCTCAACAGGGAAAAATATCATGATGGATATCTATACTGGTATGGACTGGGTAATGTGTTGGGATCTATACTGGTATGGACTGGGTAATGTGTTGGGATCTATACTGGTATGGACTGGGTAATGTGTTGGGATCTATACTGGTATGGACTGGGTAATGTTTTGGGATCTATACTGGTATGGACTGGGTAATGTGTTGGGATCTATACTGGTATGGACTCGGTAATGTGTTGGGATCTATACTGGTATGGACTGGGTAATGTATTGGGATCTATACTGGTATAGACTGGGTAATGTGTTTGGATCTACACTGGTATGGACTGGGTAATGTTTTGGGATCTATACTGGTATGGACTGGGTAATGTGTTAGGATCTATACTGGTATGGACTGGGTAGTGTGTTGGGATCTATACTTTTATGGACTGGGTAATGTGTTGGGATCTATACTGGTATGGACTGGGTAATGTGTTAGTATCTATACTGGTATGGACTGGGTAATGTGTTTGGATCTATACTGGTATGGACTGGGTAATGTGTTTGGATCTACACTGGTATGGACTGGGTAATGTGTTGGGATCTATACTGGTATGGACTGGGTAATGTGTTAGGATCTATACTGGTATGCAGTGGTGGCTGGTGGCGGCTCTCCTCTACTCTCGTCTGTCAGAAGCGAGTGAGGAAATGTCGATAAATGTATCTTCCTGTATACACTGTGATCAGCCGTGATTGGGCACAGCTGATCACGTGGTAAAGAGCCTCTATCAGAAACTCTTTATCGAGATCGGTGTTGCGGTGTGTCAGATTGACACACAGCAATAGCGATTGCCACGCTGCGCGCCCCCATAGGGCACGTGATCGAGGCTTATCCTACTGGACATCATATGACGCCCAGTCAGGATGACTGAACCACTTCCCGGCCTTCATTTTGCTATAAGACAGGTGGGAAGTGGTTAAAAGTCTTCACAGGTTATCAGCTTAAAGGTAACTGAATAATGGGCCTAGAGTGCAGTGATCAGAAGTATATTGTATACAGAGGTCAGGAGTACATCATATACAGAGGTCAGGAGTATATCATATACAGGGGTCAGGAGTATATCATATACAGTGGTCAGGAGTATATCATATACAGGGGTCAGGAGTATATCATATACAGTGATCAGGAGTATATCATATACAGTGGTCAGGAGTATATCATATACAGAGGTAAGGAGAATATCATATACAGGGTCAGGAGTATATCATATACAGGGTCAGGAGTATATCATATACAGTGGTCAGGAGTATATCATATACAGAGGTCAGGAGAATATCATATACAGGGGTCAGGAGTATATCATATACAGGGGTCAGGAGTATATCATATACAGTGGTCAGGAGTATATCATATACAGAGGTCAGGAGTATATCATATACAGAGGTACATCATATACATGGGTCAGGCGTATATCATATACAAAGGTCAGGAGTATATCATATACAGTGGTCAGGAGTATATAATATACAGGGGTCAGGAGTATATCATATACAGTGATCAGGAGTATATCATATACAGTGATCAGGAATATATCATATACAGGGATCAGGAGTATATCATATACAGGGGTCAGGAGTATATCATATACAGGGGTCAGGAGTATATCATATACAGAGGTCAGGAGTATATCATATACAGGGGTCAGGAGTATATCATATACAGTGGTCAGGAGTATATCATATACAGAGGTCAGGAGTATATCATATACAGAGGTCAGGAGTATATCATATACAGTGGTCAGGAGTATATCATATACAGGGGTCAGGAGTATATCATATACAGAGGTCAAGGGTATATCATATACAGTGGTCAGGAGTATATCATATACAGGGGTCAGGAGTATATCATATACAGAGGTCAGGAGTGTAACGGAACCCCAAATGGGACAGGGGTTAAATCCGTTCACGATATTCCATTCCACCCAAGACAGCTTATCGACACTCCACAATCAGGCAAACGAACACGACCGATAAGAATTCCCCCCAGAAACGAGACACACAGCTCTTGTTTGAGGTTCAAAACAGGGAATGAATCTTTATTTTCCTGGGCGTCCTACGGCGGCACACAATGGGTTAAGCTTTCCATCTAACCCCTAAAGGAAGAAAACTTAAACAAGCAGTGAGACAAGTTAAATCAATTAATCAATTAATCAAGCACAGCAAGTCCACCTGTCCTGAAGCTATAAACCTCCCCCAAGAACACACACAGACGTATTTTTTTCTTTCTTCTTACCACAGATGAAGAAGACGGCAAGTGCTCACACCCGGTGCTTCTGGGTTGCTGAGCTTAGGGGCGGCTGTATACCGGGTGCTATTCTCGGTCCCTCGGCCTGCACCCCCACATCCCCTGGTCCGGCAATAAAGGACGTTGTTTTCCTGAGGAGGCCGCCATGTATTCCCGGCTCAGCGGCTGAATGGTTACCGGGGATGTTTGCGCTCCATAGGCCGGAAGTCGCCGCAGAGGACCGCGCAGACCTATGACGCACTTCCGGGAGTTCCGGAATTCGCGTCTAGGACCGGAGGAAACGGTAAGCGCCGATGGCGAATTAAGTACTCGTTTTTGGGTAGCGATTGCTGACCGGCAGCTCGCATGAATATGGTGTACAGTATAGGCGGCTGGGGTCCGGAGATCCCAGTGCTCTGCCGCGTCACTCCCGGTCCGGGTCCCTGGCTTATTTCTGACCGGCGGGATCTGCAAATGGCTGCACTCAGCCTAGGCAGCAGATCCCTTGGCCAGTCAGAGGTAGGAGGCATGGTCCTTATTTTTTACTTATGTTATACTTAAAATCTGCAGCAGCATATTATTTAAGTGGCAACTTATGCAACAAATGTGAACAATCACTGCCAGAATCATATACAAGTGACACCTGCGCATCTTGTTTGAATCAATCTGATAATGCTAGTTCTTTCCTGTCATGGTTTAAGGGAGAAATGTGTAACACATTCAAAGAAATTAAAGACTCTCTGGTGCCCAAAAAGGAAGTACCAGAGATATATCCCCTGCTGCATCTAACTCCTCATCTGGGGAACGTAGTGCCTCCTCATCCAATCCAGAAGTTTTTGATGATTTGGATGACGACTTGTACTTGTTACCCAAAGATAAGATTCCCAAGTTACTGTCTGCGGTAATGAATACTATAGAATCTTCCAAAGATGTATCGGCTAGACTAAAGAAGGATCAGCTATATTATTTTCCTCAGATCCCAGATATGAGATTCCCTTCTCATCCCATTCTGAGTGACTGGTTCAAAAAGGTCTGGGCCAATCCTGACAGAAAATCTGATGCAGGGGCCCGCTTTAAATCCTCTTATAGGCTGGACTCCACCTAAGCTGGATCTGGCGGCTGCCCGGATGGTTAAAAAGTCTCTGTTTCCCTCAGAAGAATCCTCCAGATTGTCCGACCCTTTAGAGCGCAAGGCAGATAGCTTGGCTAAAAAGAATTACCTAGCGGCGACTTCCACCTCAAAAATTGCGGCTTCCTGAGTTCCGGTAGCCAGAGCCCTAAGGATCTGGCTGAGTCAATTATCTCTAGATATAGAAGAAGGGGTGTCTTGAGACTCTTTGTTGAAAGGAGTTGACATGATGAAGTCGGCCGCAGAGTTTTTATGTGACGCTCCTGTGGATGTTCTAAAATTTTCGTCCAGATCCCTCGCCTTGTCCAATGCGACCAGGAGGGCGCTTTGGATAAGGCAATGGTCGGGTGACATATGATCAAAGTCAGTTTTGTTAACCACTTACCCCCCGGACCATATTGCTGCCCAAAGACCAGAGTACTTTTTGCGATTCGGGACTGCGTCGCTTTAACAGACAATTGCGCGGTCGTGCGATGTGGCTCCCAAACAAAATTGGCGTCCTTTTTTTCCCACAAATAGAGCTTTCTTTTGGTGGTATTTGATCACCTCTGCGTTTTTTATTTTTTGCGCTATAAACAAAAATAGAACGACAATTTTGAAAAAAATGAATATTTTTTACTTTTTGCTATAATAAATATCCCCCAAAAATATATAAAAAAACATTTTTTTTCCTCAGTTTAGGCCGATACGTATTCTTCTACATATTTTTCGTAAAAAAAAATCGCAATAAGCGTTTATTGATTGGTTTGCGCAAAAGTTATAGCGTTTACAAAATAGGGGGTATTTTTATGGCATTTTTATTAATATTTTTTTTACTAGTAATGGCGGCGATCAGCGTTTTTTTTTTCGGTATTGCGACATTATGGCGGACACTTCGGACATTTTTGACACATTTTTGGGACCATTGGCATTTTTATAGCGATCAGTGCTATAAAAATGCATTAGATTACTATAAAAATGCCACTGGCAGTGAAGGGGTTAACACTAGGGGGCGGGGTAGGGGTTAAGTATGCCTGGGTGTGTTCTTACTGTGGGGGGGGGGTGGCCTCACTAGGGGAAACACTGATCTTCTGTTCATACATTGTATGAACAGAAAATCAGCATTTCCCCCCGCTGACAGGAACGAGAGCTGTGTGTTTACACACACAGCTCCCGTTCCCCGCTCTGTACCGAGCGATCGCGTGTGCCCGGCGGCGATCGCGCCCGCCGGGCACACGCACGGGAGTCGGGGGCGAGCGGGGGGCGCGCGCGCGCGCCTCCGGCGGCGCGCGTGCGCCCCTAGTGGCGGCTAAAGGGCAGGACGTCATAATACGTGATCTCGCCTAGGAGAGCCACCTTGTGGACGTATTATGACGGTGCGGCGACGGCAAGTGGTTAACATGCCTTTCCATCCTTCATCCATGTTTGGCCCTCATCTGAAAGATATTCTCAAATCTTACAATGAGGAGAAAGACGCTGCCTTTCCCTTAGAGAGGAAAAGGTCGAGTAAGCCGGTTTACGGGAGTTCCAGATACTCCCCAAAAAGGAACTATTCCTTTCGGGGCAGAAGGTCCTACTATAAAAAAAAAAGGCAAGATTCAGCGACAGCCAAGAAGCAGCCTTTCAATAAGCCCAAAGAAGCCTGACGCCATCAGCGCCTCTCCTCCAGTGGGAGGCAGGCTGAGGTTTTTTTCTCAGATCTGGCAAAAGACGTCGTCGGACTCCTGGGTAACGGACATCGTCTCAAGAGGGTACTCTCTAGAGCTGGGGTCTTTTCCACCACAGAGGTTCATGCTCAACAAGCCCTCCAACCCAGTAGTTCTAGAGTTGGTGGAAGATTTCATAAGAAAGGTTCCAGATCAAGAAAGATTCCAAGGTCTCTACTCCCCGATATTTCCAGTACCCTAAGCCTCAGGAGGAGGGAGGCTAGTAATAGACCTGTCTTACCTAAATCAGTTTTTTGTCAAACGCAAATGCAGAATGGAATCAATTCGGTCTGCCATTGCGAACATAGAAGAAGGAGACTTCCTAGCGTCAGTCGACCTTCAGGACGCATACCTGCACGTCCCTTTTCTCAGGGCACACAGGAAATATCTAGGGGTCGTTCTCCTCTTCAATCTCCAGATTCTCCATTTTCAGTTCACATGCCTGCCATTTGGCATTACCTCGGCACCTCGAGTTTTTACGAAAGTGGTGGTGGTCCTGACTGCAGCCCTGCGGCTACAGGGGATATGTGTGACACCCTATCTAGACGACTGGCTAGTCAGAGCTCCCTCAGAGGCCATGTTGAAACAACATCTTCACAAGACTCTACAAATGCTGGACGCCCACGGTTTCATAGTAAACATAAAAAAGTCTTCTCTGAACCCTACTCCAGTCATTCCCTACCTCGGGTTCACAATAGACACCCTTCAGATGAAGTTGTTCCTTTCAGATCAGAGGGCTACCAATCTTCAACAGGCGGTACAAGATCTCTTGCAAATCGATCACTGCTCAGTGAGGAAGGCAATGAGAGTACTGGGAATGCTGACATCTTCCTTGGAAGCTGTTCCTTGGGCAGGGCTCATTTCAGAGTGCTACAGGACTGCATTTTGACCCAATGGGACAAGAGCCCAGACTCTTTGCAGAGGACTATCAACATTTCTCTGGCCGTGAAGCAGGATCTCCTTTGGTGGATACACCCACAACGTTTCCTGCAGGGCAGATCCCTCAAGGCTCAGACTCAGATGGTCCTCACCTCGGATGCCACAGGCTTAGCCTGGGGTGCCCATGTGGAGGATCATTGGGTACAAAAAGCCTGGTCGCAAAGGGAGCTTCTAATGTCTTCGAACTTGAAAGAGCGCACGGCAATCAGGAAAGCGCTCGTCCATTTCAAGTCCAGAATTCTTCACAAGGCGGTTCAGGTACAATCAGACAACTTACCTGCAGTATTCTACCTGAACAAACAGGGGGGAACACGAAGCCCCTCCATGCAGAAGGAGTGTGCCCGCATCATGCTCTGGGCGGAGGAAAACCTCCTTTCTCTAACGGCCATCCACATCAGAGGAGTGGACAATGTGAGAGCAGATTGGCTCAGCAGGAATTCGATCGGCCCGGGAGACTGGGAGCTGAACCCTCTGGTCTTCAAAAAGATCACCTCCAGGTGGGGTCTGCCAGATTTGGATGCGATGGCCAACTCTCAGAACAGGAAGCTTCCCCAGTTCTGCTCCCTATCCAGAGTGGGGAATCCGCTAGCGATAGACGCTCTGTCGATAAGCTGGAGGAAGTTTTTCGTCTATCTTTCCCCCGATTCCACTGATCCTCAAAGTGCTGCAGAAAATTCGGGACGAGGAGGTGAGAGCAATAGCAACCCTGCCATTTTGGCCCAGGAGGGCATGGTTCGCGCTAGCCTTGAATATGGCAAATAATCAGGTCTGGAAGTTACCCATCCAGAAGGACCTTCTTCTCCAATCGGAGATGCTCCACCCAGACCTCGAGAAACTCCAGCTGGCGGCATGGAACTTGAACTCAAAGCCTTGACGGCTCAAGGCCTATCTAAGGAGGTTATTTCTACCCTTCTAGCCTCTAGGAAGCCTGCTACCTTAAAAGTCTACAGTAGAGCGTGGTCCCTCTACTCGGCCTGGTGCGCCAGGAATTCATCTTCTCCTGAGCAAGGGGCATCTCTCTTGCAGTTCTTACAAGAGGGCTTCCAAAAGGGTCTGAAGCCGAACACTCTGAGGGCACAGTTGACCGCCATTAACTCCTGCCTGAACGGAATATCTTCAAAAACACCTCTCGTCAGCAGGTTTTTCAGAGCAATTAATGAATTACGACCATCCTTCCATAAGCCTTTACCAGCTTGGAGCTTACCTTTAGTGCTAAAAAGGCTAACATCACCTCCCTTCGAGCCTCTGGAGCATTCATCCTTACGGTTCCTGACTTTCAAATGTATCTTCCTTGTGGCAATTACATCCGCCAGAAGAATAAGTGAGCTTCAGGCCCTCTCATCCAAAGAACCCTATCTCAGGTTTCTATCGGATGCAGTTATTCTAAGGACTATGCCGGGTTTCCTTCCCAAAGTCTCCACGTCCACGAATATCAATCAGGAAATTGTGTTGCCTGTGTTTGAAGATGATTCTGAGGATGACCTACACCTCTTGGACGTAAAAAGAACCATCTCTACCTACTTACAGAGAACCTCGGGGTTCAGACAGTCCGAGGCACTGTTCCTACAGTTCCAAGGGCCAAACAAAGGGTAAAAAGCGAGTAAGTCATCGCTAGCAAGATGGATAAGGCATACCATCAAGCACTGTTATTTTCTAGAAGACAAAGAATCCCCTCTTCTCTTAAGAGCTCACTCCACAAGGTCTACAGCTACGTCCTGGGCTGAGAGGTATCATGTTCCAATGGACCAGATCTGTAAGGCAGCTACGTGGGCTTCACCGAACACGTTCATAAAACACTACAGAATCGATGTAGTTTCGTCCGAGGGATCGGCCTTTGGCTCGAGAGTGCTTCAAGGTGCCATAAACCATTGATGTCCCTCCCTTTCTTTCTTGCACTGCTTTGCAAATCCCATTGTGTGCCGCCGTAGGACGCCCAGGAATAGGAAAATTTATTCTTACCTGAAATTTTCTTTTCCTGTAGTCCGTAGGCGGCACAAGTTTACCCTCCCATTAAAATTACTCTATTGCTGCATAAGATACGTCTGTGTGTGTTCTTGGGGGAGGTTTATAGCTTCAGGACAGGTGGACTTGCTGTGCTTGATTAATTGATTAATTGATTTAACTTGTCTCACTGCTTGTTTAAGTTTTCTTCCTTTAGGGGTTAGATGGAAAGCTTAACCCATTGTGTGCCGCCTACGGACTACAGGAAAAGAAAATTTCAGGTAAGAATAAATTTTCCTAATCTGCCCATGGTAACACATTTCTCCTCAAAATACATCCCTCCCACCCTTGGGAAACAGGGTGGGTTAAATTGTCCAATGACAATGGTGATACAGGTCAGGTGTGTTCAAACTTCTCCTTCAGTAAACAGTCTTAGCAGGGGGTGGGGGGGGGGGTTGCTGGAGTGATTCCCTCCTTTCCTCACAGCAAGACACTTAAACATCCCATAATAGGTATCCAGACTACCAAGCTCCAATCCACATAGCAGACTTAATTACCACAATAGACAATGGAATGCAATCACACCCCACCCCTTTCATCACAGCAAGCTTACTAATATACATCAGCCAACACACAATATATATATATTCACTAACATATTTTTATATTTATAGTGGCTGATTTTTTGCTGACTATCAGGGAACGATTATAAAAGTTTTTCACTTAAGGTGACTTTTTTCCTTTTTTTTTCCCCATTTAATATATCTATTTATTCATTCGGCATAGTTCAATGTGTTTTTTACACATTGGACGTAGACCGTCATTCACTTATTTCACCACAAGATGGCCTATAAGTTCGAGATATGTAAAAACCCTCCTTGGTTTTGCTTTTGTTTTGCGTTCCAGCATGGCCTCCATGGGCGGTTATTTAGCCCGTGACTCAGATCGAGGCTTGGTTTTAGCATATTTATATGTGTAGTGTCAGCACGTCGCCCGTGCCCCAGATGACGTCAACTTTTGACGAAACGTGCGTCACAAATATCTTTTATGCGCTGGTCCTGTTGTACTTCACCATAAAGTTTTTTTTGTGTGACACGCTGCAATCCTGTGGTTCTGTGTTCGGGAAGCCTCAACATCCATCCCCTGTCATCCCCCTGCGAGGATCATCAAAAGGCCCTGGCTGGGGTTTGCAGCCGCAAGCTTTTCATTGCTTGCCATCTGGTAAGCCTCCATCCTTTTTATTTAGTGGTGTTGGTCACCACATATGATTTCAACATATGATTTTATATTCAACATTGAAGAACTTATTTGCAACCATTTTGATTGATACAAAGACTTTATTTTCAATCATGTGTTTTATTCCCCTTTAAACTTGGGGTCTTTGCAATCTCATTGTAATCTTTATTAATTTTCTTCTCTGATATCAACTGATTGTTTAGTTTAACTTACATTAATAGCGCAACATTTCTCTTTTCTTTACTTGTTTTTGTGTTTGTATGACACTGTCGTGTTGCAGCTAAGTTAGCTATTTTTAGGGTTTAAGCGCGGTATTTTTTCTCTTTGTCATATATATATATATATATATATATATACAATATCTGACCGCATTAAATGTGACTAGCACAGACAATTCACGGTCTCATTCACCCTGTGCCCCTAAAGTTAATCCTGTTACAAGGAGTACATCATATACAGTGGTCAGGAGTACATCATATACAGTGGTCAGGAGTATATCATATACAGTGGTCAGGAGTATATCATATACAGTGGTCAGGAGTATATCATATACAGAGGTCAGGAGTACATCATATACAGGGGTCAGGAGTATATCATATACAGAGGTCAGGAATATATCATATACAGTGATCAGGAGTATATCATATACAGGGGTCAGGAGTATATCATATACAGAGGTCAGGAGTATATCATATACAGGGATCAGGAGTATATCATATACAGTGGTCAGGAGTATATCATATACAATGGTCAGGAGTATATCATATACAGAGGTCAGGAGTATATCATATACAGGGATCAGGAGTATATCATATACAGTGGTCAGGAGTATATCATATACAATGGTCAGGAGTATATCATATACAGAGGTCAGGAGTATATCATATACAGGGGTCAGGAGTATATCATATACAGAGGTCAGGAGTATATCATATACAGTGGTCAGGAGTATATCATATACAGGGATCAGGAGTATATCATATACAGTGGTCAGGAGTATATCATATACAATGGTCAGGAGTATATCATATACAGAGGTCAGGAGTATATCATATACAGTGGTCAGGAGTATATCATATACAGAGGTCAGGAGTATATCATATACAGAGGTCAGGAGTATATCATATACAGGGGTCAGGAGTATATCATATACAGTGATCAGGAGTATATCATATACAGGGATCAGGAGTATATCATATACAGAGGTCAGGGTCTTTTGACATTAATTAGAGAGAAAAGTCTCTCCTGTACGGTTCTCTCCTTGACATATCGTAGAATGAAGCCGTATTGTTCTTTCAGTGTCATCATCCCGTGTTCTGTCCATTTCCACACCGACACCAACATCATCTCCACCATCCCGCTGTATTTGTTGTCTCACCATGTTTCCAATGATGGAGATCCAGAGACTGACCGGAGTCTTCTTCTCCATGTCACTAGACCACCTCTTCCTCTACTATTGGGGTGCTGGGCCTTTCTATGACTACTCAGGACCCCCAACCTCTTCTATAGGATTGTAAAGATTTCTATCCTATTTACTAAGAAGATGTCCATGATGTAGATGAGGGTTACATATAGTATGAGGAGCATCACCCTTCACTCTGTCACCAAGACCTAGTCTGGCAATGCCCAGAATGATACCAATTTGTCTCTGACCAATCTCACGGTTTGGATGGAATTTCTCCTTATATCAGTGGTCAGTGTAGTGGTCCCTTACATTGGTGACCAATGGGAGAAGGACCCTCTTATATGTCATCATTGGGAAGACTGCCCTCCTTACAGATCATTGATGTCAGTTGTTACTGAGAGACAGACATTGCTCAAGGAACCCCTAGAACCCTTTGGAGGAACCCTGGCTGAGAAAGTCTGAAGTAGGCAGTAATATATTTCTCTCCCCCTTGGTGGGAGTGGAGATGACCCATCTATAAGGATATACAGTACATACACACACAGCACAAGGCAGTGTTCACACTACGAGATGTTTCTCGGGCTGCAGGTCCTCTGATCTCCACAAGATGGTGATCTCACTTCTACCATAGAGAGAAGAAGTCTCTATAGAAGACAGGAAGTGATGTCAGGGACAGACAGGAAGTTCCGGGTGAGAGGTGAGTCAGGAGGAAGTAGTGAGGAGACATCTTTGGAATCGGCAGCAGAGGAGGTAATAAGATCTTATCTTCTATTTACACCCAGTAACCCCGTCATGTCCGTCCTCTTCCTCCATAGTCACTGTGACGTCTTTTATCTCCAGCAGATGATAATACACACATATACCTCCCAACTGTCCCTGATTTGGAGGGACTGACCCTCATTCACAACAAAGTCCCTCTTTCCTCCTCATGTGTCCCTCATGTTGGTCTGATCTATATACATGTATATAAAATGCACTATTTATCTATCAAAAAGTCTTTCCCGGTGCTAAACCTTCCATCCAATTTCTACATTTTTCTGCTGCATTTGTAAATTCCAAAAGCCAATATAAAGGAATATTAGTGGTAAAAATGCGCTTGTGGGTTTAACCAATTTTTTTTCCATTAAGGGGTGTGTCAGGGGGTGTGTCTTATGCCTCCATACTTTTGCTAATAGAAGTCCCTCACTCCCATCTCAGACAGTTGGGAGGTATGTACACATATATAGTGTGGAGTCGTACATTAACCCCTTCAGGGTCAGAACATTCCACCACTTACGGGGCCGGAACATTCTCTTCATTTCGAAAATGTTTTTTTTTTTTCCCATCTAATTCAGCTTTTCAGTTTATACTAACAGACTATACGATAATACAGGATGGGGGTTTTATTAAAGCGGGAGTTCACCCGAAATTTTTTTAACCTTAGATTGATGCTCATTTTGTCTAGGGGAATCGGGTAGTTTTTTTAAAATCGAAGCCGTACACACCGTTTTAGAGAGCGATCTTCTCCGCCGCTTCCGGGTATGGTCTTCGGGACTGGGCGTTCCTACTTCATTGACAGGCTTCCGACGGTCGCATCTATCGCGTCACGAGTAGCCGAAAGAAGCCGAACGTCGGTGCGGCTCTATACGGCGCCTGCGCACCGACGTTCGTCTACTTTCGGAAAATCGTGACGCGATAGATGCGACCGTTGAAAGCCTGTCGGAAGCCTGTCAATCAAGTAGGAAGGCCCAGTCCCGCAGCCCATACCCGGAAGCCGCGGAGAAGATGCATCTCTAAAAGGGTAAGTACTTTTAAAAATTTAAAAAAAACTACCCGATTCCCCTTCACAAAATGAGCATCAATCTAAGGTTAAAAATTTACATTTCCGGGTGAACCTCCACTTTAAGAGGTGTATTTATAATTAGAGATGCTCCGAAATGTTATCAGCTCAGTTCCCCTGGGGGAATTCCGCAAATAATGGAATTAGGTCTCGAGCAAATGGTAAAAAGTGGAAAAAAGTCGACTTCCACCCTATATAAGTATCTATTTAGAAATACATCACCAGATATAAGTAAATTAAGTGAACATTGGAGAAGGGACTTTCCAAACTTGGTGGAGGAGAACTGGGAGGAAGTGTGGAGGTTCCCATTTCGGATACTGGTATCACTTCGAGACAAACTAATACAATTCAAAATAATACATAGGAGCCACTACACACCATATAAGTTATATAAGACATAAAACAAAACATGATATTCAAGCGCACTGCCTGTAGATGTCTAAGGTTCACAAAAAACTGATATTACTTGGAATGGGAATAGGGGCCAAGAAAAATGTTGAAAAACTGAACTGTAAAATAAACAAGATTGAGAGTAAAAAATTAAAATAAAAATAAAAAATGGAAATAAATATGAAAATAAAAATGGAGATAAAAATAAAAATAAAATAAAGAAAAAGAGGAAATAAAAATAAAACTAAGACTAAAGTCCAAAAGAAGCCAGTGCTATAAAATGGATAATAAAGTCCATCAATTGTCCATGGCACTGTATAACTACTTTGCTATTGCCTTGCTTTGGATGGCTGCCAGCTGACAGATGAAGTGATCTGTATAGAAGCAAAGAAAAGACAAATGCAGCGCCTTCTAAGCGTAGCAAGCTCGTTTAATAGTGGTAATATGTGCAAAAAGCTGTAAAAAGCCTACTCACAAACATGAATGAATATAGGCAAGGTGGTTGTAAGAATCATCCGCATGGTGTAGCCGGTGTGCGTACGATGTCCTAATGCAGGCAGCGCGGTGATGTCGTTCTCTGAAAGGCAGCAGCTACAGGGACCAAGACGCTCTCGGAACCTTCACGCTGGAATCAGGTATCCACTGCGGACTGCAAGTGACGTCACTTCCGGATGCGGGAGGTGCACTCGTTCAAGACTTTCGAGTCTCTTCCTCAGGCTGGCTAAGATCTCTCCATCAAACTCTCAGAACTGCTGGAGATGTGCAGATATTCCAGGAAACTTCAGGCATATATTTTGGTCATGCCCAATGATAGTGGTATTTTTGGGGGAAGTCCTGAGAATAATTGCTATAGTAACATCCATAGCTTTCTAAACAGGAGGCGGAGATCTGCCTACTGGGATTGGTAGGGAAGAAGATTGTCCCGGTGGGAAGGAGAACACAGGTGGGCCTATTATTATTCTACGCTAGAAAGACGATAGTCTTAAATTGGAAGAAGGTAGAAGCTTCCTCGGTAGCACACTGGAAAAACCTAGTAAATAATAATCTGCCATTATACAGGGAAACATACTGCAATAGAGGACATTGGGGAGAAATACGAGAGAGTATGGGCAGGTTGGATAGAAAATCCTATGACAGCTTCAGGATAAATCGGGTATAAGGGGAGGATAAACACACCATTAAAGAAAGGGAGGGAGATGAATGTAAAAAAGGTATTTGTGTTAGATGAAATGAATGTTAGCGGAATTTTATGAAGGTTCGAGAAGAGAGCAGCTAAATGTAACTGTAAAATGTATATAAATATGTATATGTATATTTTTTTTGGTATGGAAAAAAATAGAAAATTAATAAAGAGATAAAAAATAAATAAAAAAGAGATGCTCCGAAACGTCATCAGCGCAAAACTTATCGGCCGTATCTCCAGATACGCCGTCGTATCTCTTGACGGCGTATCTCCAGATACGCCGTCGTATCTCTTGAGTGCGGGCCGTCGTATCTATGCGACTGATTCAGAGAATCAGTTACGCATATATTTCCCTAAGATCCGACCGGTGTAAGTATCTTAGGCTGCATATTTACGCTGGCCGCTAGGTGGCGCTTCCGTATAGTTATGCAAGGAATATGCTAATTAGGTATTTACGCCGATTCAGATACATCCGGCCCGCGCATTTTTTTACATCGTTTACGTGAGGCTTTTTACGGCGTAAAGTTACCCCTACTATAAGAGGCGTAGCTAATGTTAAGTATTAACGTCGTTCCCGTGTCGAGTTTTGAAAATGTTACATCGTTTGCGAATAGGGCTTTGTGTAAGTTACATTCACGTCGAAACCAATGAGGCTTTGCGGCGTAATTTCGAGCATGCGCACTGGGATTTTTTGACGAACGACGCATGCGCCGTTCGTAAAGTACGTCCAATACATGGGGTCAAAGTGAATTTAAATAAAACACGTCCACATCAAACACATTTGAATTAGGCGGGCTTACGCCGGACGACATACGTTACACCGCCTTAACATAGGGCGCAATCCTTCCTGAATACAGAACTTGCTCCCTAATTTACGGCGGCGTAACGTATCGCAGATACGTTACGCCAGCAGATAGATAGAGAAATCTATCTGGATCCAGCCCAATGTGTTTTAAGCATATTCCCGAAAGAATAAAAAGTGCAGATAATTGCGCAGTCGCAGTGGCTGCGCTTCTGGGGGTCCGCCCATTGTGGGGTGTCATCCTGGCGGCTCAAGGTCCTGTCCTCCCCTCCTCCTCTCCTTGCAGAGTGGCGATCTCACTGTGTCAGGGAGCTGAATTGCATGGGCCGCAGTGACAATGTCCCGCCTCCTGTGATAGACGGCACACTAATCCAATGCCGGGACATTGAATCAGCGTGAAGTGATCACAGGAGGTGGGACATTGTCACTGCGGCCCGTGCAATTCAGATCCAGCTCCGGGCACAGGCAGGCTGCATCTGACAGGCACTGGTAGACTGCATCTTATGGGCACAGGCAGGCTGAATCAACAGGCAATGCCGAGGCTGCGTCTTATGGGCACTAGCGAGGCTGCATCTGATGGGCACAGGTTGCATCCCACAGACACTGGCGAGGCTGCATTGATCCCTTGTATAGTTTCTGTAGTCTCTGACCATCTCCTGTATTATGTCTGCTAGAGGTGCACTGAATGGAAATTTTGCTAATACTATTAGCAGTGTGTTTTAAGTAAGAGATTGCAGACATGATACAAGAGAAGGTCAGAGAGACTGAGGACATGATACAAGAGAAGGTCAGAGACTGAGGACATGATACAAGAGAAGGTCAGAGACTGAGGACATGATACAAGAGAAGGTCAGAGACTGAGGACATGATACAAGAGAAGGTCAGAGACCGAGAACATGATACAAGAGATCAGAATATGATCAAAACCTTTTTATTGTTTCAAAAATTAGTATAGATAGGGGGTGTACCATCGTCCTAGTTCAATAGAGAAATGGAGGGGTCTCAAGGATTCCCCAACAAACCCCGAGACTCCAAAGAAGCAATGTGGGCGGGGAGGACTATACCGGTACTTAATAATTAGGTTTAGAAACCTGGATAGTTCATATTTATGAAAGTATTTATTAACAAATAAACATTCAAGACAAGCATAAAATTACATAAAATATACAGACATTACAAAAAATACAAACTTTGACCACAATCAGGTCACCGGTTGTGCAATCCCCATTTAGCTGATGGGGTAAGTATCGGTGAAGCAATTGAAATCATGAGACCATAAGTCTCGAGTCTCGACTAGTTTCGCTTTCGCTTCGTCAGGAGACGGTCTAAAAACACAACATAAAAACAAACATCAGATATTTTAAAAACAACACAATTTGTTATTCGTAGCGGGGTTCTTTTGTGTAAAGAGACTGCCCGGTACATACTGTAATATCCAAGGGGATTTTTATGTCCAAATATGTCTCATACCTAGAGGCACAAAGTCTCTTGTTCCCAGAGAGCGGGTCCCAGTTGAACGATAGGTGCATAAGAATTATGACCAGGTCTAATAAAACAGACCTGGATGAAACAACAATAAATGGTAAGTTGAGTGTGTATATGAATTGAGAACAAAAGGGGAAAAAAAGAGAAAAAGGGGGGGGGGGGAGGAGAGGAGGGATCGATTAGTGAGGGAACTTCCGCAGATGCAGAGTGCATACAGTGGTATTGAAGACTGTGACCTGAGAGAGAAATTAGGTCCAGATACAGTCCACAAGTTACTTCTACAAAATAGTTGGTGCATCTATGCAATGTGCTACAAAAGGTAGTGTAGTATGGTAGGTACCATCCCAACTGAAAGTGTGAAGGGAAGAGAAGAAGTGGGGGGGGGGGGAGAGAGGAAGAAAAAGAGTGAGGGGGGAAAAAATATAATACAATAAAATACTGTCAAAATCCATCCTGGAGGATCTAGGTGAGAAAGTGCAGATGCTAAAATAGTGAGAGGATCAAGTAAGCTCAGAGTGACTGAGGATTCCACCCAGTGTGTAGTTGAAAAAGACCATGGTGCACAGAAAGGAACCTAAAATCCAATTCCCGTGAGAGGATAGTGGAGAATTTAAAATATATCTCCATACCTGGGTGCCCAATAGGGCCTTTAAAGGTTTAGAGAGGTAATAATGGGTCCCAGGACATAGACGTCCTGTAAGATGGAAAGTGCTCACAAATAATGGCCTGGTAAGGAGGCCAGTGCAGAAGACTGGTACTATATTAGTTACCAGCCAATGGGAATAACCTTCAATTGAGCCTAGAAAAAACAACAAACAATCATCAGATGATCAGTGTCTGTGTTAAAAGTCCAGTGTTAGATGGGGGTGATGCCCCCTCTATGGAGGTAGCCGGGTACTTACTTATCTGGTAGTTGACAGAGTGTGTATGTCCTGGGACCTTGCTGCGGTGCAATGTATCCAGCTTGGGGCCACAGTTAAATACCTTCCCATATGCGTCACAATCAGCTGCGTCCTGGAGCAGGTACGCCCTGACGTGTGTGGGGGCGGGTTTACAGAGAGACCATCTGTCTCTCTGAGCGGCGAAGGGCCCCGGTCACGTGCTTTAGTCATCCAATGACCTCAGCACACAGAGCTGGGGAAGGAGCCGATGACAGCACGTAGCACCCGCTCTCCGTCCCGCTGTAATGACACAGCACGCAGGGCAGGAGGGCGGGAGCGAGCGCGTTAGTGCACAGGGGGCAGCAGTAACCCTTCCCATGAGGGCGGGTCTACGTCCACGAGGCTCAGGTCGTCCCACTACGTGTTTGAGTGACAGGCCGCCGGGGGAGGAGCCGGCTGTGCAAGTCACTATCCATGTCACGCATCTCTCAGGGGACACGGTAAATGACAGGAGAAAAGGGGGAAAGAAAGGAAGGGGTAGGGAAGGAACAACCCAGATAGGGGGATTCAATCAATGAATCTCACACTGCCATTTCGGGAGCCGTCCATATCAAAGCAGGTCGAATAAATGGACGGGTTCTACCTGGCTCCCTGTTCCAGCGGGGGGGGGAAAGGAGGGGGGGGGGGAAGGGGAGGGGGGGGGAGAGGGAGAGAAGGGGGGGGGGAAAGGGGGAGGGCAGGCAGGGACCCAATCAGGCTCGTCTTCATCACAAAAAAGGTTTGAAAGAGTTCATTTTGTTCAGACCAGGGAATACCGTAGCTTCCAAACGTTCTATCCATAGGCATTCACGTTGGAGTAGTGTTTTGTCTCTATTCCCTCCTCGTATATCTATGGGTATCACTTCTAAAACAAAAAACTTTATGACATTGGGGTTAAATCTATGGTAGAGCCCTATGTGTCGGCCAATAGTTGTTAATTTGCCATTGGTTGAATAGTACAGGTGATCTCCTATGCGTTGGCGCAATTCCCTTATGGTTTTCCCTACATAGAAGGCATGGCATTCACAGATCATGAGATAAATTACTCCAGTGGTACCACAATCTACTGAAAAATGTGGGGCAAATAGTTCCCCATTGGGTAAAGTGTGTTTAGGACCCGAAAGTATCCACGGGCAACGAGAGCAAGATCCACATCTTGATGTACCCCTGGGGCCTCCTGTTTTGACTTTAGGTGGCCTGTAATGACTACTTGTCAGGCGACTTTTAAGAGCATTAGCTCTGCGAAAAACTAGTTCAGGGGTAGCTCGTACATGTTTGTGAAGGATAGGGTGGTCACTCAGTATGTGCCAATGTTTGCTCAGAATTGACCGTAATTGGTCATGATGTGCAGAGAATTTTGTGATCACCTTTGCTGTGTGGGGTCTGTTCGCTCGAGGAGTTTGAAATAACAAGGAGGCTCTCCCTCGGGTCTTAGCCCTGTTAAATGCTCTTCTGAGGGTTGATCGAGTATACCCTCTCAAGAGAAGGCGTTCCCGTAATGCATTTGCCTGGGTACAAAAATCTGCATCTATAGTGCAGTTTCTTCGCAAGCGTAGGTATTGTGCATAGGGTATGCTTTGTATAAGCGAGTGTGGATGAGCGCTGGAGGCATGTAGAAGGGTGTTCCCGGCCGTGGGTTTGCGAAAGAGATCAGTGATGATCGTACCATCTACATTCTTGATGACTGTCAGATCCAAATAGGGGATCCGAGAGTCATCAGAAGTATATGTAAAAAATAAGTTATCAGTGTTTTGGTTCAATAAGTCAATGAATTCCCGCAATAGTTGATTGGTGCCTGTCCAAATCATAAACACGTCGTCTATGAAACGATACCAACAAATGACATGTTGGAGATAAGTCTCATGTTCCTCACTAGAAAAGATCTTACGTTCCCAGGCGCCTAAGAATAAATTAGCGTATGAGGGTGCACAGGAAGTGCCCATAGCCACTCCCTGGCTTTGTAAATAATATTGGTTGTCAAACAAAAAGTAATTTCTAGTGAGGATAAAGGTGAGAAGTTTAATAATGAATTCATTGCGGGGCCACAGTGTGTGTTCCTCCTCCATCAAAAAGGATCTGGCCGTCCGTACTCCCTGCTCGTGGGGGATGCTGGAGTACAAAGCCTCTACATCAATAGCCACGAGCAGGGAGTCCGGAGGGACCTGGATCCCCTCCAGATGGCATAGGAGGTCTGAGGTATCGCGGATATATGATGGAAGGCTGTGCACATGGGAAATTAAGAAATGATCCACAAATTTGCTGGCATGGTCTGTCAATGACCCAATTCCAGAGACGATTGGGTGACCCGGAGGTCGCATCAAGCGTTTGTGTGTTTTGGGCAATGTATAAAAGGTAGGGATTCGAGGGTATTTGGGGATCAAGAAGTTCAATGTCTCCTTGTCTATGAGGCCATCCCAGAAGGCTCCAGTACAGATGTCAATGAATTCATTGACATATGCCTGGATATTGTCTGCTGTGATGGACTCATACCAAGTGGTGTTGTCCAATACATCATGACACATGGATAGATATTGGTCATGTGTCATGATTACGATATTGCCGCCTTTGTCAGCCGGCTTGATGACTACATCACTGCGTTTTTGTAATGATGATAAAGCTTGTTGTTGAGATGAGGTCAAATTAGGGTGGAAGGATTGCCATCGACTCCGTTTCAGATCCTTAATGGTCTGCTGTAGGAAAGACCAGATGGCCGGGCAGGTCATTAGATCAGGAAATTTATTGGAACTGGGCTTGAATTTTTTGAGGTGATTGGGGCCTAGAATAATTGTTTCAATAGGTGTAACCGGAAGTGCATCACTCCCTTCAACGACACCGCCAGCCGGGGGCGCCGGGGGGTCATCGATGTTGCCCTCATCGTACAGTAGCATCAAATCTCTTAATGCCCTGAATTCCCTCATTGTAAAGTCCTTAGTACGTTCAGTAAGTTCACGTTCCAATACAAGATTCTGACGGTCTTTATCAAAAATAAATTTGAAAGTTAAATTACGAGAAAAAAGGTATAAATCTTTAATTGTTTCCGTTACATTTATAGAGTCAGTGGGACAAAAACCCAACCCTAGTTGTAACACCGATACCTCGTCATTAGATAAGGCTATAGGTGTCAGATTGATGATATTTAAATTGGTTGGGATGGATGTAGATTTGGAAGGGGGGTGTCCGGTATGGGGGTGGTCAGAGATCCCTTGCGTACAAAGGTGTCGATTTTTAACTGTTTGGTCAGGTCTAAAAAATCCAAATCCAGTATAGCCTTTTTAGAATTGGCTGTGGTAGAGTTTAGTACCTTTGGAATCACATGGTGTAGTGTCGCCATTGGAGTATTCATCCCAGCAATCACATTGGTTTCAAGTGAAGTTTCACCTGGTGTATGGGCCGAGTGGTGTGGTGTAGGTGTCCTTTTACCTTTCTTAGAGGAAGTTGGTGGAGTGCCGCCTGTTTTTCTTGGGCGTTTACGGATGGTATTAGTCGTTGCTGCACCCTGTAGTCGTGTACCTGGATTAGAGGATCGGGACGAAGAGACAGAGGAGTCAGATTCAAAATTGGCAGCCATATGTCTAGGTGGAGGTGGCCCTCGTGGGGGTCCTCTACGACCTGATTGGCGTTCTGTCCATTTGTAGGCATAGCCCTCAGAGAAGGCCAGCTTATCTTTAACAAATTTCGTTTGTTTTTTAGATATAATCTCCTTATTCAACTGTTCTAATCGTATCCTCACCTCTTTCCATTTATCAGGGAATGTTATGGTCTCCACTATATGCTGGTATTGGGTACTGAGACGCTCGATCTCACCATCCAATAACACCATATCTAGGACATACTGGTTTATCAATGTTTGCATGAGATCCAGGCTACATTGGGTTAGGATCTTTTCCCATGTTTTTTTAAAGCTTGGGGATGGATTTTTAGTAGTTGGGAATAGTTGGACTCTGAGTCCCATTGGACAAACCTCTTCCTTGATATATTGTCTAAAATAGTCCGTATGCCAATGTAGATGTGATTTACGTTTGAGGAGGCTAAACATCCTCTCTAGGAAAATCCCAATCTCCTCATTAATTTTTACATTATTGGTCAAACAAGTATTGTGAATAGAGCTCATAAAGCCCGTCCATGCTGTTCCCAAGAGGTCCATCCTCTGAGAATCTACACTATCTGGTTAGACTATGCAATACAAAAGCAAAAAAATATACAATATAAAAATAGAGAGTAAAGAAAAAAGGTTGTGCGTCCAAAGAGGAAAGCTCTAAGTTGCACAAAATGGTGTGTGGAGAGGGACTTTATATATATCAGGGTTTATGCAGTTGCGGCCAGTGCCAAAGGCCACTGCAGTGATCCCCGAAAATAAGTCCCGTCCAGACACCGTGCCCAGGTGTGTTATCCACCTAATGGATCAGAATATGATCAAAACCTTTTTATTGTTTCAAAAATTAGTATAGATAGGGGGTGTACCATCGTCCTAGTTCAATAGAGAAATGGAGGGGTCTCAAGGATTCCCCAACAAACCCCGAGACTCCAAAGAAGCAATGTGGGCGGGGAGGACTATACCGGTACTTAATAATTAGGTTTAGAAACCTGGATAGTTCATATTTATGAAAGTATTTATTAACAAATAAACATTCAAGACAAGCATAAAATTACATAAAATATACAGACATTACAAAAAATACATACTTTGACCACAATCAGGTCACCGGTTGTGCAATCCCCATTTAGCTGATGGGGTAAGTATCGGTGAAGCAATTGAAATCATGAGACCATAAGTCTCGAGTCTCGACTAGTTTCGCTTTCGCTTCGTCAGGAGACGGTCTAAAAACACAACATAAAAACAAACATCAGATATTTTAAAAACAACACAATTTGTTATTCGTAGCGGGGTTCTTTTGTGTAAAGAGACTGCCCGGTACATACTGTAATATCCAAGGGGATTTTTATGTCCAAATATGTCTCATACCTAGAGGCACAAAGTCCCTTGTTCCCAGAGAGCGGGTCCCAGTTGAACGATAGGTGCATAAGAATTATGACCAGGTCTAATAAAACAGACCTGGATGAAACAACAATAAATGGTAAGTTGAGTGTGTATATGAATTGAGAACAAAAGGGGAAAAAAAGAGAAAAAGGGGGGGGGGAGGAGAGGAGGGATCGATTAGTGAGGGAACTTCCGCAGATGCAGAGTGCATACAGTGGTATTGAAGACTGTGACCTGAGAGAGAAATTAGGTCCAGATACAGTCCACAAGTTACTTCTACAAAATAGTTGGTGCATCTATGCAATGTGCTACAAAAGGTAGTGTAGTATGGTAGGTACCATCCCAACTGAAAGTGTGAAGGGAAGAGAAGAAGTGGGGGGGGGGGGGGGGGAAGAAAAAGAGGGAGGGGGGGAAAAAATATAATACAATAAAATACTGTCAAAATCCATCCTGGAGGATCTAGGTGAGAAAGTGCAGATGCTAAAATAGTGAGAGGATCAAGTAAGCTCAGAGTGACTGAGGATTCCACCCAGTGTGTAGTTGAAAAAGACCATGGTGCACAGAAAGGAACCTAAAATCCAATTCCCGTGAGAGGATAGTGGAGAATTTAAAATATATCTCCATACCTGGGTGCCCAATAGGGCCTTTAAAGGTTTAGAGAGGTAATAATGGGTCCCAGGACATAGACGTCCTGTAAGATAGAAAGTGCTCACAAATAATGGCCTGGTAAGGAGGCCAGTGCAGAAGACTGGTACTATATTAGTTACCAGCCAATGGGAATAACCTTCAATTGAGCCTAGAAAAAAACAACAAACAATCATCAGATGATCAGTGTCTGTGTTAAAAGTCCAGTGTTAGATGGGGGTGATGCCCCCTCTATGGAGGTAGCCGGGTACTTACTTTTTA